>NC_138779.1:128591474-129263974 GCF_965119305.1 Pelophylax lessonae
GTACAGTCCCAAGTTCCTGTCCTTGCAGATGTGTCCCTATTTCTTTCTCCCATTTTGCTATATATGGAGGTTTTTCCAGACTGTGCCATTCCGTCAGCATTTTGTAAATCTGAGAAACTCCGTGCCTTTGCATGGGAGAGTAGCTCAGTTTCTCGATGTTATTAAGATTTTTTTCAGACCTAATCGGCTGTGGTAATGAGCTGACAAAATGTTTCAGCTGGAGATATCTCCAATCGTCTATTTTTATATTATTATTTTCTTGTTTTAATTTCTGAAGTGTTTTTATGTGACCTTTGTGTAAGATATCTTTTAATTGAGTGTTCCCTATCCAATTTCCACCCTGTTCTTCTTCCCCTGGTGAGAAGTATTTAGTGCCATTTAATGCTAATCATTGGTGAATTGTATTCCCATTTCAGTTGTTTGTTTATCCCATCCCATATTTTATAGACTACCTTTGTCAGTTCATGTGCTCCCTGTGTTTCCCTATATTTTGGTGGGATCCATATTGTTTTGTGTAGGTGATTATTATTTTGTGCACATTCTATCTCTACCCATCTTTTTTCCCTCCTTTCTGTTTTTGTCCAATCCACCATTCGTGTAATGATTACTGCCTTATAATACCTTTCTATATCTGGAGTTGCTAATCCTCCTTGTGTTTTGCTTCTTGTAAGGATCTTGTACTGTACTCTGGGTTTTTTCCACTGCCATATATACTTTGTCAGTAGGGTTCTAATTACTCTAAAAAAAGTTGCGGGGATGTTTATTGGCAACAGAGAAAAGGTGTATAAGATTTTTGGCAAGATAAACATCTTAACAACATTGTTTCTTCCGATCCATGAGATTTGACCATTTGATTTCTTTCTTATTTCTGTTTTTATTTCGTTCAATAACGGTATATAGTTAGCTTGGTATAATTTTTCAGTTTGAGGTGTTAAATATATCCCTAAGTATTTTAATTTTTCTTTTGTCCACGTATATGGGAAGTATGTTTTTATTATTTGTTCTTCCTGAGTGTTTAACCTTATATTCAAAATCTCTGATTTTATTGGATTTATTTTAAAGTTTGACAACTTTCCATAATCTTTTAACTCCTTTTGAATGTTTGGAAGAGTAATCCTTGGATTTGTGACGATGAATAATAAATCGTCAGCGTATGCTGCGACTTTGTGTTCATCTTGGTTTACCGTCACTCCTTTTATGTCTACATTTTGTCTAATTTTTGCCAATAATGGTTCCAGGGTTAATACGAACAATAGGGGTGACAGGGGACATCCCTGTCTCGTCCCATTACTCATTCCAAATTTCTCTGATAGACTTCCGTTTATTTTGATTTTTGCCGTGGGGTTGTTATATAATGCCTCTATCCATTGCCTCATTCTTAACCCAATCCCTAAATTTTTTATGGTTTCTTTCATGAAGTCCCAATCCACCCTATCGAAAGCCTTTTCGGCATCAATTGATAATAGGATGGAGGGGATCTCATGTTTTTTTGTTTTTTGTAAAAGAAGCAGGGTGCGTATCACATTATCCTTCCCTTCTCTACCTGGAACGAATCCGGTCTGGTCCGGATGGATCCACGTTTTTAGTAAATCTTTTAATCTCGTTGCCAAGATTTTCGCAAATAATTTTGTGTCTGCGTTTAACAACGCAATTGGCCTATAGCTAGAACAAAGGGTTTGATCTTTCCCTTCCTTCGGTATTACCGTTATATATGCCATTAGAGATTCTTCTCTTAGATATTCCTTCCCTATTTTATTCAGGTATTCTTGCATTTTTGGTATTAATATTTCTTTAAATCTTTTATAGTACTTTATTGTGTATCCATCCGGACCCGGACTCCTTCCATTTTGAGTGGTTTTTAATGCTTCTCTTATTTCATTTTCAGTAATTGGAGCTTCGAGAAGTTCCAATTTATCTTCTGAGATTTTAGGCAGGTTTGCTTCCTTAATATATTTTTGGATATTTATTATTCTTTCCTGTCTTATTTTTGGGGTTTCTTCCTTCCGGACGTTGTATAAAGCACTATAAAAGGCATGAAACGCTTTAGCTATTCCTGTGGTTGGATTAACTGTTTTGTTTTTACTGTTTTTAATTTTTTCTATGTAATTTTTTGATTTTTTCTTCATTAATAATCTTGCTAAGGATTTTCCTGGTTTATTTCCAAATTTGTATCTGTATCTAGCTATCTTATTGAAATGATTTCTAGATTCTTCTTCCAATAGATCTTTTAATTCATCTCTTTTAATTATAAGGTTTTTCTCTATTTCTTTTTTAAATTCTTTTTTATGTTTTTGTTCTAGATCGTGTATTTCTCTTATGAGTGTGTTGATTTGATTGGACCTCTCTTTCTTTTTTCTTGATGCACTGGATATTAATATTCCTCGGATATAGGCTTTGTGTGCTTCCCAGAGTGTTGCGGATGATATTTCTGGTGTGTCATTCTTTTGAAAATATAACTCTAGTTCTTTTTCTAGTCTATTTCCTATTTCTTCCTCTAGAATTAGTTCTTCGTTTAACCTCCATGTTCCCATACTTTTGTGGTGGATCGGTGTCTTAATTGTTAAGGTTAGGGGGGCGTGGTCTGACAATGTGGTTGTACCTATTTCTGTAGTTTCTATAAATTCCAATAGGCGATGGTCAATAAAAAAATAGTCCAGTCTTGAGTACATCGAGTGTATTGAGGAATAGTAAGTATAATCTCTTTTTTTTGGATGTTGAACCCTCCAAGCATCTACTAATTGATTCTGGTGTAACTTTTCCCTTATTTTCCTTAGTTTTTGTTCTCCCAGCATCCTTACACCCGATGTACTGTCGACGTTTGGATCTATACAAAAATTTATGTCCCCTGCCATTATCAAATAGCCTTTTTTAAAGCTCTCTAGGTCATACAGGATTCTCCCCAGGTATTCACTTGGTTTTTTGTTTGGGTTATAGATATTGGCTAATGTCATCTCCATCCCCCTTATTTGTCCCTTAAGAAAAATGTATCGACCATTCGGATCTGTTTTCATTTCTTCTAGGGAGAATTCCGTATTTCCAGCTATTCCTATTGCTACTCCTCTTGCACGCTCTATTGGTGAATCCCCGTAATACCATTTAGGAAAGTGTTTAGAAAAAAGTTTTATATTTGAGTGGAGAGAAATGTGCGTTTCCTGCAGAAAAGCTATATTTGCTGCCTCTCTCCTCAACTCTTCCAATATTTTATACCTTTTTATATGGGAATTTAGTCCTCTTACATTGTATGTTATTATTTTTAGTTGTTCATCTTTCATTTTTATCTTTTCTGCTCGGTCCAGCTCCTCCTCGAACACGGAGGCGTTGGATCGATTTAATTTCCACTGACAGCATACTACCTATGTTGTTGGTCTGGCAAACTTTTAAAATTCCTTTTCTTTTTAGGCAATGGAGAGTTTCCCTGTCCCTTCCCCTCCTCCCGTCTCTCTCCCTCCCCCTCCCCCCCACCTCCGTCCCTCTCCGTCTCATATTGATATTCTTTTGATCAACGTTTGATCTTAGGGTATTTAGTTGTTTCTTTGGGTCATTCTCCCTGATACCCATTTCCTTTGGGGTGGTGCTCTAGTGGATTAGCACGATCTGTCTCCTTCCTTAATTGGAAGAACGTTCCGGCTTTGGGGGGGGCTATCCTACTTCCTTTATATAGCTTATCTCCCTACCCCTCCCTCCCCCTCCCTCCTACCCCTCCCCCCGACCCTCCCTCCCTCAGTCCCCCCACACAGTTCACATCGATATGAGGGTAGGAGAGAAACCCTCAGCGTATGGCAGGAGAGAGAAAAAAAAAAAAAAAAAAGTGTTCTCTCCCTGCTTGCATTATTTAGACAGTATTTCCACATATTTTATCTTTTGTTCTTTCTAGCTAATGTCCATTGCTGTTCTTCCATCTGGGAGTTTCTTCCTGGTTCTTCTCCCCTGTCACCTTCATACCATCCGGGCAGGTTTGGCTCTTGTATGTCTAGTTTTTTGCAGAAATCTTGAGTTTCCTCTGGAAAAGTGAGTTTTGCTGATCGTCCATCTCTTTTTCCTATTAAACTAGCTGGGAAACCCCAATTATATCTGATTCCTTGTTTTTGCATCTCTTCTGTCAAAGGCTTTAAAATTCTTCTCCTCCTCAATGTTTCCGGTGCCAAATCTGTAAATATCTGTATCTTGTCATTTTCTGTATTTCCTGCATTTAGTAATGATTTATTCTTCTTTAGGTTTTCCCATATTTGTGCTTTATCTGTATAGTTTTGAAACCTGATTATCACATCTCTAGGTGATTCTGCTGGGACTCCTGTCGGTTTTCTTATGCGATGGGCTCTTTCAATCAGTAATTGATCTTCTTCCCCTCTACCTAATACTGGGTTTAAGATTTTTTGTAGTTTTTCTCCTAAATTTTCTTCCTGTGCTGTATCCCTTAATCCTCGGATCCTCAAATTTTTTCGTCTAGCTCTGTTCTCTTGATCCTCTAGTTTATAAGCTAGATCTCTGGCTTTTTTCTTGGTCTCATTTATTTCTTTTCTCATTCCCTGTATTATTTTTATTTGGTCCTCTTGTTTTTTCTCTAGTTCTTCTACCCGTCCCAGGGCGTGTCCCAGATCCATCTGGACACGTCCTAGGTCGGTCTGGATTTTAATCAATTCGATTTTTAATGATTTTTCTAATCCTGCAAACATTTCTCGCATATCACCTTCTGTAGGGGCATGTTCTTTTGTTTCTCCCTGCTCTTCCTCTTCTTCCTCATCATTTTCAGTCCTTAGGCTTAACTCTGAATTTGCTGAGCTGATTGGTGATTTAGCTACTTCAGCTTTTTGACTTTTCTCCACTTTCTTCTTCTCTGTTCCTTGTTGTTTTTCCTGAGATGTTTTTTCTGAGGAGTTTTCTTGTGTCATAAATTTCTTTATTGTGTTAGGGCTTGAGGTCACCCTTGGTGATTTTGCAATAGCTCCTCCTCTTGTGGATTTACCCCTCATTGTGTAGAAAGTTGTTCCGAGGTTCCTTTATAAAATCTCACCACTCCGTATGTTGGTACTCAAAAATTAGGTATACAGTATTGATATCCAGTATAAAATTTGTTTGCATTCAAACCAGAGGGAGACACAGAGAGGCTTAGTAACCTCTATATTAACTCGGTATTAACAGGCGGCTATAAAAAGTAGAGGTATGAGGCACTTCCAGCCTTCCGCCTCCCTACTCAAGTCCTTATACAAGCTGGGGTGGATCTCATCTTTAAATGTAAACAAATGAAAAAAAAGCAAAAAGAGCAGGAAAGAAACTCATGCTATATGGCAAACAAAATGCTTGGGCGATGCCAGGTATTATTTCACAGAGAAAGTGTTAATTATTTTATGCAGCTTCGAGGTCCTTGTTTACACCTGTGTTCTTCTTATGAGTCTCTGTGTAGGTCCTTCATTCCTTCACCTACTGAATTACTATACATACATGTGTACCTGCATATGATGGTCCGGCTGCCAAGGTACCATGTAGTGTAAACGTGTGCTGATTTAAGGTATGAAGAAACTGTTGGAGCTGCTGGTCCAACAAAAAACACTAATGTGAAGTTACTGGTTTAAACAAGGAGCAGCTAGATTAATCTCAGATGTGCTAGCTTTATATTTTACCATTCTGTTTTGTTGTGTATTATCTCTAGGAAGTCTTTATAAGTCCTTCTAATAAACAGTAGGGTGATAGTAGAGATGATATAGAAAGAGGGTTTACTCCTCTGTAACTCACGGTTTTAGTAGACTGTCCTCTTTTAGAATACTTTCTGTTCGTCTGTGGGCTGTTTGCTCTCCTGTCCTCCTCAGCTTCCCAGCCCTCAGGCATCAAGGCATCAGCGTCTCCTGATAGACTGTGCTGGATAGGGTGAGACGGTGCAAAAGTGGTAAGGGGTCTTTCTCTCCTTTTCAGCTACACTGTAGACTTCGCAGCGCTCACAGGACTCAGGTGGATCGGGGAGCTCTCTTGAGGTCCGCTCCCTCGGGACCCGCTTCTCACTGTCCACATCCGGCTTCCCGCGATAGCGGTTAGCATAGAGGCCTCACCTACCACCGCTGTAGCTGCCCGACTGCGTCGCCGTGTAGGAGACAGAACTCGCCTGCATCGGCGTCAGTGTGCTGCACAGCGAGAGGAACTCCTCCAGGTATCGATGCTACACGGAGCGTGATGTCAAGCCAAGGATGGAGACGTCAGGCGGGGGGGGGGGGGGGGGTCAGCGAGGTTCACCGCTCACAGTGCCCGCGCTCATCCCCGGCAGCTTAGGCATCTGGAGTCTGGCCGAAGGTGGGTCGGGAGCGGTCGGGATCCTTAGTTCCTTCATGTAGGAGATAGCCTTCTCCCCCTTCGGCCTACGTGCGTGCCGTTAGGCTCCTCCCCCTCATGACCGTAGCGTCAAGCCTCAGCTTGATCCATTACGTAAATATGTACGTGATTCCTGCACTTCCGGGTAGAGGGTGCACATGCGCCCCACCGCGGGGCCAACTTTTGCTATGATTACACACAGCAGAAGCTGATCGGTGGGTGCCAGGTACTCGATGTCTGCCAGCACCTACCGATCATCAGGCAGACACAAAACTGCAATCTGTCTATGTAAACAAGGCAGATTACCGTTCTGATGGGGAAAGGGATGGAGTTTGTGTCCCTGCAAAAAAGGAAAATTCCATCTCTTCCCCCAAAGCACCTCACAGTTCATATAAATCCTGGTTAGCCACACAGTTAACCCGCTGATCGCCCCTGATGTTAACCCCTTCCCAGCCAGTGTCATTAGTATAGTGACAGTGCATATTTTTTGCACCGATTAGTGTAACTGGTTCCCAAAAAGTGTCAGTGTCAGAATGTCGCAGTCCCGCTATAAGTCGCTAATCACTGCCATTACCAGTAAAAAAAAAAATTAACAATTTAGATAAAAATATCCCAAAGTTTGTAGAAACTATAACTTCTGTGCAAACTAATCAATAGATGCTTATTGGGATTTTTTTTTTTTTTTTTTACCAAAAATATGTTACAGAATGCCTATTGGCCTAAATTAATAAAGAAATTTGATTTTTTTCTTTTTGAAAAAATTGTCTGTCTTTTTTTTTTGTGGCACACGGGGCATTTTTAACACCGCTGTAAGTAGCGTCAGGCGTTTTCTTTTTGCAGCCTAAAAACGCACTTCCATGTTATTCTATGGCCTCATGCACACATAGACGTTTTTGAGCTGTAAGTGGCCTAGGCGTTTTAAAGTTGCAACAAGAACCCACGGCCTGCGCGTTCTGAGGACCAGCGTTACAGCTGTAAAAATGTCTGACGCTGCTAAAGGCTGAATAACGTTGCTATAACGTTGCTTAACGTGCGTTAAGCCACGTTATACTTTTTTTTTTCTTCCATTCAAAATCAATGGTTCCCTATGGGAGCCTACTGATTTGAATGGAAGTCGCACCGCAAGTCGGATAAGGATGATGCGACTTGCGCTGTGAGAATCTTGAGGGGGAACTTCACGCCAAAATGGGAAAAAACAGCGTGGGGGTCCCCCCAGGTTCCAAACCAGGCCCTTCGGGTCTGGTATGGAATTTGAGGGTAGCCCCACACCGAAAAAATGGCGTGGGGTCCCCCCCCCAAAATCCATCCCAGACCCTTATCCGAGCATGCAGCCCGGCAGGCCAGGAAAGGGGAGGGGACGAGCGAGCGGCCCCACCCCCCCTGGACCACACCAGGCCACATGCCCTCAACATGGGGGGTGTTGGCTCTGCACCCCCCACCCCAAAGCACCTTGCCCCCATGTTGATGAGGACAAGGGCCTCATCCCCACAACCCTGGCCGGTGGTTGTGGGGGTCTGCGGGCAGGGGGCTTATCGGTATCTGGAAGATCCCAGACCCCCTCCCTATGTGAATGGGTATGGTGTATATTGTACCCCTACCCATTCACCCCATAAAAGGCAGTGGGGTGAAGGGCCTGGTTTGGAACCTGGGGGACCCCCTCAAGATTCTCACAGTGCAAGTTGCGCCGCAAGTCGCATCATCCTTATCCGACTTGCGGTGCAACTTCCATTCAAATCAATAGGCTCCCATAGGGAACCATTGATTTTGAATGGAGGCAGAAAAAAACGCTGCTAAAAGCGATGTGGCAAAATGTGCAATAACGCAAATGGAAAAAGCTACTGAAAGCACGTTTTTACAGCTGCTTTTTCCGGCGTCAGAACTAGCTTTGACGCATGTTTTTTCTAACGCCCCGTGTGCATGGGGCCTTATAGCGCAAAAAATAACACAAAAAGGTAATCAGATACCAGCAAAAGAAAACTCTTTTTATAGGAATAAAAAGTATATATTTTTTGGGGGGGTACAGTGTTGCATGACTGCGCAACTGACAGTTAAAGTAACAGTGCCATATTGCAAAACAATGGCTGTACAGAGAAGGGCTTTTTTTTACCTTCATGCATAGAATGCATGAAGGTAAAAAACCTTGAGCCTTTTTAACCACATTTATCGGGTTTAAAATCACATATATTATTATACAACCCCATACAGATCAATACCCCCTAGAGACCTATTCATAGCTTAAATCGATAGTGTCCAATGGGCATCACTTATTGTAACTGCCCCAAATATCCAATATCCAGCTCATACGTACACTATTTTACCAGTAGTATTGTACCGCTTGCCTTTGCATGCATACGATGAACTTCAATGGCATCCCTGTCTTAGTCTGTAGGGTTAAATATTGAGTTGGCCCACCCTTTGCAGCTATAACCGCTTCAACTGTTCTAGGAACGTTATCCACAAGGTTTAGGAGTGTCTATGGGAAGGTTTGACCATTTATCCAGAAGCACATTTGTGTGGTCAGGCATTGACTTTGGACGAGAAGGCCTGGCTTGCAGTCTCTGCTCTAATTCATCCCAAAATATGTTCTTTCGGGTTGAAGTCAGGACTCTGTGCAGGCCAGTAAAGTTCTTCCACCCCAAACTCGCTCATCCATGTCTTTATGGACCTTGCTTTGTGCACTGGTGTACAGTCATGTTGGAACAGGAAGGGGCCATCACAAAACTGTTCCCACATAGTTGGAACTTATTGTCCAAAATGTCTTGGTATGCTGATGCCTTAAGAGTTCCCTTTATGGAACTAAGAGCCCAACCACTGGAAAACATTTCTACCCCATAATCCCCCCGCCCCCCTCCTCCACCAAATGATTTGGACCAGTGCACAAAGCAAGGTCCATAAAGACATGGATGAGTGAGTTTGGGGTGGAGGAACTTAACTGACCTGCACAGAGTTCTGACATCAACCCGATTTACTGGTGGGGGTGGGAGTGGTTGGCTCAGGTGCTCAGTGGCTCACTGAGGCTGAGCCAGGTGCTGGTCCAGGATCGACTTTGACATCAGCTGGCAGTGGGCTTTAGTAGTCCTTTCTGCACTCCTGTGATCCACAAGAGAAGTGCAGCCAAACAAGCTTTGGCTGTACGTCTCCTTTAACATACTTATTTAGGCTTTTTTACTAATGTATGCAAAATAACATTCAATATCATAATAAACTGAAATAACACCACTAGAAAACTGCACGGAGTAGAATTTATTTTTTCCCCGTTTCAAATCTAACCACTGTTAGGGCTCATGTATACTGCCCCTCAAAGAAGCTCAAAAGTAGCCGCTCCTACAGGCTTTTGAGCTCTAATTTTTTCTGCCTGGAAATTCCCCTTCACGTTAGCCAATGTGTTCATGCACACTATGGCTTTTTCAGGAATTAACAGGCATATGCTCATACAGGCAGAAAAAAAAAAAAAAAAAAGCCAAACTTTGCGCTTTTGAGAGGAGCTTTCGAGCAGAAAAGGCGCCTAAGTGCCCAAAAAGGCACTAAAAAGTGTGAAGAAGCATAAAAACAGCTCAAAGACACAGACAAAATTAGCTGAGGGAAGGGTTTGTAAAAAAAAAAAAAAAAAAGCTCAAAGGGGCTCAGTAAAAACAAACATGCAAAAGAGCCCAAAAAAGTAGAAGCTTATTCAAGCTGAAATAAAAGTTCAAATGCCTGTAAAAGCAGCTCTCTCTTTTTTTTTTTTTTGAGCTGCAGTGTGCATGAGCCCTTAGCCTTTCCAAACAAAAGGTAAAGTGTCGATTCACACTAGTACGACTTGTCAGGCGACTTGGTCAGCCTGACAAGTCACGCACCGTTGCGTCCCATAGTGTAGTACAGGAACGGTTCTAATAGGAGCGACACAAGTCGCTCCGACTTAGAAAAAGGGTCCTGTACTACTTCGGGGCGACCTGGAGCGACTTGCATAGACATTCATTTTATGAAGTCCGTGCAAGTCGTGCCGAAGTCGCGGTGCACGCGACTTCACAGGTCGCCCCGAAAGTTGTGCCGCTTCAGTGTGAACCGGCACAAAAATAAATGATATTGGTTTCATCTAAAAATAAAAACTGTTCCCATACAAGAGACGTGTGCGCAGTAGATACACGCAAATATTTACTTCCATAGACTTCTGTTACATAAAACTACATTCGTGCACAGTAGACAAATATTTATATACAAAGACTTTGGTTAGTTACTAGGGTTGAGCGAACACCTAGATGTCCGTGTTCGACGGGTTCGGCCGAACTTTAAAAAAAAGTCCGGGTCCGTGTCCCGGACTTTTACCGAACTTTTCCCGGACACCGAACCCCATTGAAGTCAATGGGGACCCGAACTTTAAGGCACTAAAATGGCTCTAAAACACCAAAGGAAAGGGCTAGAGTGCTGCAAATGGCAGCAAAACGTAATTAAGAGCATGGCAAGTGCTCTGCAAACAAATGTGGATAGGGAAATAACTTAAAACAACAAAAAAAAAAACAGAAAAATAAAACAATGTTCTTCTTCATCTCTGAAGGACGAGGCCCATATGGAGTAGGAGGGAGGTTGAGGTGGTGGTGGATGTGGCGGTGACATAGGCGTGCGCACAGGGTGTGCTGGGTGTGCCTGGGCACACCCTAATCACCTAGGGCACATAGCATTGCCAGTGAGGAGATGGGAAAGATCTCCCTGGGACCTGCTCTGCTCTATTTCTCCTTGCCTACAGGTACATGGCCCCGATACATTACTCTCCCTGCTGGCAAACACATGCATGTGTATTTCAACTTTGGGGTGCACACCTTAATGCAATAGGCTGCGCACACCAATGGGCGGTGTAGGTGGAAGCGGCGGTGGAGGAGGACCAGGGCCGGATTAACAGCATCATGGGCTTGGTGCTGAGGATTTTGAAGGGCCTTAAGGGCCGTGCCTTGCCATGCACCCAGAGGAGGAAGGGTGCAGCCATGCATGCCTAATTCAACATGGGATGCTGTCTCTGAAGCCCATAAACACATCCATGCATCGCCAACTGTCCCTCCTTGTCCGGCCTTCACGCTGTGTGGGGAGGTTCTGAGGGTGCTGCCTGGGGAAGCGAGCATAGAAGCCAGACTTCTGTGTTTACAAGTGACAGAAGAGCGGTAACAGTGAATATGGCCAACCCGGGGCCTATATAAAAGGTAGGGGCCTGGAGCTGCAGCTCCAATAGCCCCTACATTAATCTGGCCCTGAGGAGGAGGACGAGGTAGCCAACACTGCTTCTTTTCAAAAATTTTAAATGAGGGTACACCCCAAAAGAGTGAGAAAGAGCAAAAATGGAACAATGGGTGGGTAAGGTCGGTATCCATTGCTATTCTGCATAAGGTACGGAAAAGTCCCGTGGGATCCATGCCTGGTTCATTTTAATGAACGTGAGCTTGTCCACATTGTCTCTGGACAGGCGGCTGCGCTTGTCTGTTATAACGCCCCCAGCCGTGCTAAATACCCGTTCAGATAATACACTGGCTGCAGGGCACGCCAGCACCTCCAAGGCGTAAAGGGCAAGCTCAAGCCATGTGCCCAATTTGGAGACCCAGAAGTTGAAGGGGGCAGACCCGTCATTCACTACATGTAGGCGTGTGCACACATACTGCTCCACCATGTTGGTAAAATGCTGCCTCCTGCTAAGACGTTCCATCTGAGCTGCTGGTGCTGCTGTTTGTTGTGGCGTGCTGACAAAGCTTTTCCACATTTCGGCCATGCTAACCCTGCCTTCTGAGGTGCTGGCGGTGCCCTGGTTGCGTTGGCGACCTCCTCCTCCTCCTCCTCTGCCTTGTGCTTCCACTGTGGCCCCGCTGTCAGATGGGAATGCCAGCAGCATGGCGTCTACCAGCGTGCGCTTGTACTCGCGCATCTTGCGATCGCGCTCCAGTGAGTGAATTAAGGACGGTACGTTGTCCTTGTAACGGGGATCCAGCAGCGTGGCCACCCAGTAATCAGCACAAGTTAGAATGTGGGCAACTCGGCGGTCGTTGTGGAGACACTGCAGCATGTAATCGCTCATGTGTGCCAGGCTGCCCAGAGGCAACGAAAGGCTGTCCTCTGTGGGAGGTGTATCGTCCGTGTCCTCTGTATCCCCCCAGCCACGCACCAGTGATGGCCATGAGCTGGCCTGGGTGCCACCCTGCTGTGAACATGGTTCCATCTCCTCCTCCAGCTCCTCCTCCTCCTCATCCTCATCCTCCTCATCCTCCAGAACTGTGCCCCTGCTGGACAATTGCGTCCCTGGCGTTTGCGTGTGCAGGAACCCACCCTCGGAGCCCCTTGCGAATGACTGCCCTGAAAGCCTTGGAAATGTTACCTCTTCATCCTCCTCCTCCTCCTCATCCTGTGCCACATCCTCTTCCATCATCGCCCGAATTGTTTTTTCAAGGAGGCATAGAAGTGGGATAGTTAAGCTGAGAACGGCGTCATTGCCACTGGCCATGTTGGTGGAGTACTCAAAACAGCGCAACAAGGCACACAGGTCTCGCATGGAGGCCCAGTTAAATTAAATAGCGGAATAGAAAATATGATCCAAAAAAAGTGTATGTATATCACACGTACACAACCACACTAGGCCCCAATTACTATTGTTTGTACCCCTAAAAGGCTAGATGAGGAGTAGGGGGAGTATGGAACAGGCAGCACCCTCAAACCTTCAGAAGTATGAGATGAACCCCAACAACTTGGAAAGGTGGATCTCTCTCACACGTACCGACACAGACTATCCCGCAATTCAATTGATCCTCAAAGGTTTTTATTGAATAGCGGAATAGGAAATATGATCAAAAAAAGTGTATGTATCTCGCACGTACACAACCACACTAGGCCCCAATTACTATTGTTTGTACCCCTAAAAGGCTAGATGAGGAGTAGGGGGGGTATGGAACAGGCAGCACCCTCAAACCTTCAGAAGTATGAGATGAACCCCAACAACTTGGAAAGGTGGATCTCTCTCACACGTACCGACACAGACTATCCCCCAATTTAACTGATCCCCAAAGGTTTTTGATTAAATAGCGGAATAGAAAATATGATCCAAAAAAAGTGTATGTATATCACACGTACACAACCACACTAGGCCCCAATTACTATTGTTTGTACCCCTAAAAGGCTAGATGAGGAGTAGGGGGGGTATGGAACAGGCAGCACCCTCAAACCTTCAGAAGTATGAGATGAACCCCAACAACTTGGAAAGGTGGATCTCTCTCACACGTACCGACACAGACTATCCCCCAATTTAACTGATCCCCAAAGGTTTTTGATTAAATAGCGGAATAGAAAATATGATCCCAAAAAAGTGTATGTATATCACACGTACACAACCACACTGGGCCCCAATTACTATTGTTTGTACCCCTAAAAGGCTAGATGAGGAGTAGGGGGGAGTATGGAACAGGCAGCACCCTCAAACCTTCAGAAGTATGAGATGAACCCCAACAACTTGGAAAGGTGGATCTCTCTCACACGTACCAACACAGACTATCCCCCAATTTAACTGATCCCCAAAGGTTTTTGATTAAATAGCGGAATAGAAAATATGATCCAAAAAAAGTGTATGTATATCACACGTACACAACCACACTAGGCCCCAATTACTATTGTTTGTACCCCTAAAAGGCTAGATGAGGAGTAGGGGGAGTATGGAACAGGCAGCACCCTCAAACCTTCAGAAGTATGAGATGAACCCCAACAACTTGGAAAGGTGGATCTCTCTCACACGTACCGACACAGACTATCCCGCAATTCAATTGATCCTCAAAGGTTTTTATTGAATAGCGGAATAGGAAATATGATCAAAAAAAGTGTATGTATCTCGCACGTACACAACCACACTAGGCCCCAATTACTATTGTTTGTACCCCTAAAAGGCTAGATGAGGAGTAGGGGGGGTATGGAACAGGCAGCACCCTCAAACCTTCAGAAGTATGAGATGAACCCCAACAACTTGGAAAGGTGGATCTCTCTCACACGTACCGACACAGACTATCCCCCAATTTAACTGATCCCCAAAGGTTTTTGATTAAATAGCGGAATAGAAAATATGATCCCAAAAAAGTGTATGTATATCACACGTACACAACCACACTGGGCCCCAATTACTATTGTTTGTACCCCTAAAAGGCTAGATGAGGAGTAGGGGGAGTATGGAACAGGCAGCACCCTCAAACCTTCAGAAGTATGAGATGAACCCCAACAACTTGGAAAGGTGGATCTCTCTCACACGTACCGACACAGACTATCCCGCAATTCAATTGATCCTCAAAGGTTTTTATTGAATAGCGGAATAGGAAATATGATCAAAAAAAGTGTATGTATCTCGCACGTACACAACCACACTAGGCCCCAATTACTATTGTTTGTACCCCTAAAAGGCTAGATGAGGAGTAGGGGGGGTATGGAACAGGCAGCACCCTCAAACCTTCAAAAGTATGAGATGAACCCCAACAACTTGGAAAGGTGGATCTCTCTCACACGTACCAACACAGACTATCCCCCAATTTAACTGATCCCCAAAGGTTTTTGATTAAATAGCGGAATAGAAAATATGATCCCAAAAAAGTGTATGTATATCACACGTACACAACCACACTAGGCCCCAATTACTATTGTTTGTACCCCTAAAAGGCTAGGAGTAGGGGGAGTATGGAACAGGCAGCACCCTCAAACCTTCAGAAGTATGAGATGAACCCCAACAACTTGGAAAGGTGGATCTCTCTCACACGTACCAACACAGACTATCCCCCAATTTAACTGATCCCCAAAGGTTTTTGATTAAATAGCGGAATAGAAAATATGATCCAAAAAAAGTGTATGTATATCACACGTACACAACCACACTAGGCCCCAATTACTATTGTTTGTACCCCTAAAAGGCTAGGAGTAGGGGGAGTATGGAACAGGCAGCACCCTCAAACCTTCAGAAGTATGAGATGAACCCCAACAACTTGGAAAGGTGGATCTCTCTCACACGTACCAACACAGACTATCCCCCAATTTAACTGATCCCCAAAGGTTTTTGATTAAATAGCGGAATAGAAAATATGATCCCAAAAAAGTGTATGTATATCACACGTACACAACCACACTAGGCCCCAATTACTATTGTTTGTACCCCTAAAAGGCTAGGAGTAGGGGGAGTATGGAACAGGCAGCACCCTCAAACCTTCAGAAGTATGAGATGAACCCCAACAACTTGGAAAGGTGGATCTCTCTCACACGTACCAACACAGACTATCCCCCAATTTAACTGATCCCCAAAGGTTTTTGATTAAATAGCGGAATAGAAAATATGATCCCAAAAAAGTGTATGTATATCACACGTACACAACCACACTAGGCCCCAATTACTATTGTTTGTACCCCTAAAAGGCTAGGAGTAGGGGGAGTATGGAACAGGCAGCACCCTCAAACCTTCAGAAGTATGAGATGAACCCCAACAACTTGGAAAGGTGGATCTCTCTCACACGTACCAACACAGACTATCCCCCAATTTAACTGATCCCCAAAGGTTTTTGATTAAATAGCGGAATAGAAAATATGATCCCAAAAAAGTGTATGTATATCACACGTACACAACCACACTAGGCCCCAATTACTATTGTTTGTACCCCTAAAAGGCTAGGAGTAGGGGGAGTATGGAACAGGCAGCACCCTCAAACCTTCAGAAGTATGAGATGAACCCCAACAACTTGGAAAGGTGGATCTCTCTCACACGTACCAACACAGACTATCCCCCAATTTAACTGATCCCCAAAGGTTTTTGATTAAATAGCGGAATAGAAAATATGATCCAAAAAAAGTGTATGTATATCACACGTACACAACCACACTAGGCCCCAATTACTATTGTTTGTACCCCTAAAAGGCTAGGAGTAGGGGGAGTATGGAACAGGCAGCACCCTCAAACCTTCAGAAGTATGAGATGAACCCCAACAACTTGGAAAGGTGGATCTCTCTCACACGTACCAACACAGACTATCCCCCAATTTAACTGATCCCCAAAGGTTTTTGATTAAATAGCGGAATAGAAAATATGATCCCAAAAAAGTGTATGTATATCACACGTACACAACCACACTAGGCCCCAATTACTATTGTTTGTACCCCTAAAAGGCTAGGAGTAGGGGGAGTATGGAACAGGCAGCACCCTCAAACCTTCAGAAGTATGAGATGAACCCCAACAACTTGGAAAGGTGGATCTCTCTCACACGTACCAACACAGACTATCCCCCAATTTAACTGATCCCCAAAGGTTTTTGATTAAATAGCGGAATAGAAAATATGATCCCAAAAAAGTGTATGTATATCACACGTACACAACCACACTAGGCCCCAATTACTATTGTTTGTACCCCTAAAAGGCTAGGAGTAGGGGGAGTATGGAACAGGCAGCACCCTCAAACCTTCAGAAGTATGAGATGAACCCCAACAACTTGGAAAGGTGGATCTCTCTCACACGTACCAACACAGACTATCCCCCAATTTAACTGATCCCCAAAGGTTTTTGATTAAATAGCGGAATAGAAAATATGATCCCAAAAAAGTGTATGTATATCACACGTACACAACCACACTAGGCCCCAATTACTATTGTTTGTACCCCTAAAAGGCTAGGAGTAGGGGGAGTATGGAACAGGCAGCACCCTCAAACCTTCAGAAGTATGAGATGAACCCCAACAACTTGGAAAGGTGGATCTCTCTCACACGTACCAACACAGACTATCCCCCAATTTAACTGATCCCCAAAGGTTTTTGATTAAATAGCGGAATAGAAAATATGATCCCAAAAAAGTGTATGTATATCACACGTACACAACCACACTAGGCCCCAATTACTATTGTTTGTACCCCTAAAAGGCTAGGAGTAGGGGGAGTATGGAACAGGCAGCACCCTCAAACCTTCAGAAGTATGAGATGAACCCCAACAACTTGGAAAGGTGGATCTCTCTCACACGTACCAACACAGACTATCCCCCAATTTAACTGATCCCCAAAGGTTTTTGATTAAATAGCGGAATAGAAAATATGATCCCAAAAAAGTGTATGTATATCACACGTACACAACCACACTAGGCCCCAATTACTATTGTTTGTACCCCTAAAAGGCTAGGAGTAGGGGGAGTATGGAACAGGCAGCACCCTCAAACCTTCAGAAGTATGAGATGAACCCCAACAACTTGGAAAGGTGGATCTCTCTCACACGTACCAACACAGACTATCCCCCAATTTAACTGATCCCCAAAGGTTTTTGATTAAATAGCGGAATAGAAAATATGATCCCAAAAAAGTGTATGTATATCACACATACACAACCACACTAGGCCCCAATTACTATTGTTTGTACCCCTAAAAGGCTAGATGAGGAGTAGGGGGAGTATGGAACAGGCAGCACCCTCAAACCTTCAGAAGTATGAGATGAACCCCAACAACTTGGAAAGGTGGATCTCTCTCACACGTACCAACACAGACTATCCCCCAATTTAACTGATCCCCAAAGGTTTTTGATTAAATAGCGGAATAGAAAATATGATCCCAAAAAAGTGTATGTATATCACACATACACAACCACACTAGGCCCCAATTACTATTGTTTGTACCCCTAAAAGGCTAGATGAGGAGTAGGGGGAGTATGGAACAGGCAGCACCCTCAAACCTTCAGAAGTATGAGATTGTGTTCACTGTACCCCACAAAGATTGAGTTCACTGCACCCCACAATGATTGTGTTCACTGCACCCCAAAAAGATTGTGTTCACTGCACCCCAAAAAGGATGTTGTTCACTCCACCCCAAAAAGATTGTGTTCACTGCACCCCAAAAAGATTGTGTTCACTGCACCCCACAAAGGATTTTGTTCACTGCACCCCAAAAAGATTGTGTTCACTGCACCCCAAAAAGGATGTTGTTCACTGCACCCCAAAAAGGATGTTGTTCACTCCACCCCAAAAAGATTGTGTTCACTGCACCCCACAAAGATTGTGTTCACTGCACCCCAAAAATGATTTTGTTCACTGCACCCCAAAAAGGATTTTGTTCACTGCACCCCAAAAAGGATGTTGTTCACTCCACCCCAAAAAGATTGTGTTCACTGCACCCCAAAAAGATTGTGTTCACTGCACCCCACAAAGGATTTTGTTCACTGCACCCCAAAAAGATTGTGTTCACTGCACCCCAAAAAGGATGTTGTTCACTGCACCCCAAAAAGGATTTTGTTCACTGCACCCCAAAAAGATTGTGTTCACTGCACCCCACAAAGGATTTTGTTCACTGCACCCCACAAAGATTGTGTTCACTGCACACCAAAAAGGATTGTGTTCACTGCACCCCAAAAAGATTTTGTTCACTGCACCCCAAAAAGATTGTGTTCACTGCAGCCCAAAAAGATTGTGTTCACTGCAGCCCAAAAAGATTGTGTTCACTGCAGCCCAAAAAGATTGTGTTCACTGCAGCCCAAAAAGATTGTGTTCACTGCAGCCCAAAAAGATTGTGTTCACTGCAGCTCACACACAGAAAAATGGATGTGGATCACTGACACCTGCCTATCTCCAATCCCACACCACACAGCAATATCGATTGTAGTTTGTAGAACACAGTTTCCCTAAAATTCAGCAGACTCTGTCCCTAACAGGATTGAGAAGAGATCGTAGATCAGGATTGAGTGCAGACCCCACCCCCCACACAGCAATATCGATTGTAGTTTGTAGAAGACACTGACCCTATAATTCAGCAGACTCTATCCCTAAAATGCCTACAACTCGCCCTGCCTAAACACTCCGACCTGTCCCTCAATTCTATCCGGACACAAATGGTTTTTTCCTGCCTATCTTTCCCTAATCAGCAGCCAGCACGTTGATGTGTGCTCTGTCCCTGAATCTAAGCAGCATAATGACGCCGCTGCGGCTGCCTCGAACTTATAAAGACTTGGTCACATGCTTCAGACGGCCAATCACAGCTACTGAGACATTTGCAGGCATGGCTGGGATGGCTTAAGGCACACCAGTTAAAGAGGAAGTAAACCCTCCTCTACAACTTGTACCTATAGGCAAGCCTATGATAAGGCTTACCTATAGGTACTGTAAATATCTCCTAAACATGTACCGTTTAGGAGATATTTACCTTACATGTCGCCAGTGACGTCACTGGCGCATGCGCTCTGAAGGAACGGCCGATCGTGCCGTTCCTTCAGAGCCCCGTGCCGTGACTGTCGGCTCCCGCGCGCGTGCGCGGGAGTGACGTCACCGCGGCTCCGGCCAATCAGATGGCCGGATGCCGCGATCCCGGAAGACGGGCGACTAGACATGTCGCCCGTCATAGAGGTGAGTGAGCGGCACGGCGGGGGCTCGTTCTGAGGTAAGTATTGCATAATGAGCTAATATGCGATGCATACTAGCTCATTATGTCTTTCTTTTGCAGGGTGTAAAAAAAAAAAAAAAAAATTATACGAGTTTACAACCTCTTTAAACGATTGTTGATTGGCTGTTGAAAGCCCGCCATGAAAAGAGCGCCAAAGCATGCAAAACCCGGAAATAAAACGACCGAACACGGATTTTTACCCGAACATACAGTAAAGTGTCCGTGTCCGTGTTCGGGTACAAAAAATCCAATTATTCGGTACGAACACGAATAATACAGTCCGTGTTCGCTCAACACTATTAGTTACATATAATATACCACTGTGGACAAAGTAAAAATGAAAAACAAAAAAAAGGAACTTAAAGCACTAAAATCAATTGAGAAAGATGGCATCAGTTTTTTTGCTACAACCACGGTGAGTTAAGGGTGGATCCACCGCAGGATGGTGGAGTGTAAGGCTAAGTTCACACTCACTGGCATTAAAGGAGGTGCTTGAGGGGGCATTACAAACGCCCCTCAAACGCCTATGCATGATAGAATGGACAGCACACAGTGCTGTTCACCTTATAGAAACATGAAGTGTTAGCGCTGCTTCGCTTCAAAATTGAAGCCTCATATCGAGTCAGCAGGCATTGGGAGCCTTTTAAGACCTCCCATTCAAGTCTATGGTAATGCTGCAACCACACTGGTATACAGTTGCGGCTTATCAGTACAATGAGAATTTGAATTTTAGCTGGTTAACGAGCGGGCCGGGAAGCTGACCACCACATCCTTTTCAACTGATGAGCCATCAGCTATCACCAGGCTTCCCCCTGACCGCTGAAAAAAATAAATTGTGGTAAAAAAAAAAAAAAGAAGAAGAAGAAGATGGCCTGGGGTCCCCCCCCACCCCAAGACCATACCAGACCACATTCCCTCAACATGGGGGGGGGTGCTTTGGGGCAATGGGGGGGGGGGGTTTCTACTCCACCCCAAAGCACCTTGTCCCCAAGCTGATGGGGTGGGGGGGGGGGGTTTCTACTCCACCCCAAAGCACCTTGTCCCCAAGCTGATGGGGACAAGTGCCTCTTCCTGACAACCCTGGCCAGTGGTTGTGGGGGTCTGCAGGCAAGGGGCTTATCGGAATCTGGAAGTCCCGTTTAACAAGATCCCAGCCCCCCCTCCATGTGAATGAGTATGGGGTACCCCATTGTACCCCTATCTATTCACCCAAAAAAAGAAGTGTAATGTTACAAAAAACAAAGAGGATTTTTGACAAGTCCTTTATTAATTGAAGAACGTCTCCCATCGTAGCTCCAACAAATCTTTTTCCTGTCTTCTTCTGAGGTCTTCTATCTCCGGTCTTCTCCCTCTGCTGTCTTCTCCCTCCACCGATGTGGTCATCTTCTTCTGCCGTTGCAGCCAACCCATTCACAATAAAAAAATCAGGTTCTGTTCCGACGCTAGCTCCTGCTATTATACCAGCTAAGGTGTCTGCCAGTTCTTCTATAGCTATGGGGCATGGCCATTCAGCGAAGTCAACCGGAGACCCTGCCCCCCTTGTGATGTCAATGCCCGGGCATGATGGGGAAGCTTGCTGACAGCTGATGACTCATCGGTAAGTACGCGCTGGCCAGCTTACCGGCCCGCTCCTTAGCAACCAGCTATTTTAGTTGTTTGTAGTGTGGTTTTAACAAGCCAAAAAAACACTTGTAAACTGCGCCACAAACATATACAGTGCCTTGCGAAAGTATTCGGCCCCCTAAACTCAGTGAGGTTGGATGGAGAGCGTTTGTGAACAGCAGTTTTCAGTTCTTTCCACAGATTCTCAATTGGATTCAGGTCTGGACTTTGACTTGGCCAGTCTAACACCTGGATATGTTTGTGAACCATTCCATTGTAGATTTTGCTTTATGTTTTGGATCATTGTCTTGTTGGAAGACAAATCTCCGTCCCAGTCTCAGGTCTTTTGCAGACTCCATCAGGTTTTCTTCCAGAATGGTCCTGTATTTGGCTCCATACATCTTCCCATCAATTTTAACCATCTTCCCTGTCCCTGCTGAAGAAAAGCAGGCCCAAACCATGATGCTGCGACCACCATGTTTGACAGTGGGGGTGGTGTGTTCAGGGTGGTGAGCTGGTTTTCGGGGCGTGGCTTGACGTACGATGCGGAAGGCAGCACACTGAGGAGTAGCGGGAGGTGAGCAGCTCCACAACAGAGGCGTGAGGCTTGGTGCCATAGACGGCCCCGGACGATGGGCAGGGTGTCCCGCCATACACACTACGCTGCACAGAGCAGTAAACAGCAGCGGACATCCTCGGCGATGGCAAACCGCAACATCTCGGACTTATTCAAGTCCCAAACAGCCATGAGGAGCGATAGGAGGGTGGACAAGATGGCGCTGACCGACGGAGAGGAGGAAAACAGTGAGTACTCCCAGCACTCATCGGAGGAAGGGGTAAGCAAAGGGTCCATGGAGGATCCACCTCTTACACTCACCGTGATGAATAACATTGCAGCAGATATTAAGTCCACTTTGTCAGCGGCCATTACCGATTTAAAAACGGACTTCCTTAAACTTTCTGAGCAATTTTTGGTGGTTGAACAGGCGGGGGCCCATAGAGATAGGTCAATTGGAAGATTAGAACATATAGCTGTTTCCCATGCGACGCATCTGATTGAGATCAACAAGAATCTTGAGGACTTGGACAATAGAGGGAGACGCTGTAATTTAAGAATAAGAGGTATCCCGGAGGATGTTATGCAGGATCAAATATATCATACCTTGCAAAAAATGTTTAATTCATTATTGGAGAGACATGAAGATGCAACAATTGATTTTGTACGGGTACACAGAACACTGCGGGCCAAAGGAGCAGATAGTGGGCCTCCTAGAGACATTATATGTTGTTTTCAAAGCTTTCAAGTGAAAGAGGAGATTATGTATAAAGCAAGACAAAAAGGAGAAATTAAATATAATGAAATACAGGTACAGATATTTCAGGATCTTTCTCAGATCACTCTGAAGAACAGAAGAGCTTTACGTCCCCTCTTAACAGTTTTGCGGGAAAAAGATTTGAAATATCAATGGAGGTTTCCCTTTGCACTAACAGTGACTTTACAGGGCAAAATGCATACTCTCAGATCTCCCAATGATTTGGGCGAATTCTGTGAAGGCTTACAGATTCCAATAATGGAACTCCCGGAGTGGTACCAGGAATATAAACTACCCGTATTAAACGAGGACGATGGACGTTCACTTAGACAATCACCAGAAAAAAGACCCCAGAACAAGAAAAGCAGGAGCAATAGAACTGGAAAATAGAAATAGAGACGCTTTGCAGTAAAAAGAAGACAGGGGAAAAAAGAGAAAAGAAAGAATATATATTTTGAAGTAGCCAAGTATAGAGGGAGACGGGAGGGAGGGGATTTTTTCCTTTTCTTTCTTTGAGATGAAGGGGGTGAGTGGGGGGGGGGGGGAGGGGGAGGATTCCCGGCCCCCCTCTTCCCCCCTTTTCTTTTTTTTTTTTTTTCCCCTTGGTATCTCCCCCCCCCCCCCCCCCCCCGTCCCTTTTTGACTCACCGTCTGCCTCATAAACAATTTTTATTTTTTTTGGAGGAGCTGTTCCCCGTGTGTTAGAGCTATTATATATAGAATAATCTGTGAGTCAGTGCTGATGTGGAGTATGAAAGGGGATTTGTGTCCCCTTTCCCCTTTTTTTTGTTTGGGATCCATCAGCACTGGTATTGAGTGCTTTTTCTACTCGTGTTAGTCTCCCACTAACCCCCACCAGGGGTTTTGCTCGGTTCTAAATTGAGAACCGAGTAACACCCCCGCTTTCCTTTCTCTGAAACTTAATCACAGACATTTAGCCACTCTGTGATTTTGGAACCTAGATACTCTTTTCTTAAAGCAGAGTACTATCTATTAACAAAACTTTGCTTATACTAGTGGGGTGTTTTTTTTTTTTTTCTCTCCTTTTTCTTTTCCCTTGGTTGGTTTTTTGGTGAAGGGTAGGAGGAGATAGGGAGGCACCGAGTCGGACGAGAGTAACTGAAATAAGGTATTAACCATGACTTATAAATCGGTAGGCAAACATATCACGGTATTATCCCATAATATACAAGGTCTAAATATCCCAGAAAAAAGGCATTTTGTGCTTAGAGAGTTGAAAAAGGCGAAACCACACTTTGTATTTTTGCAGGAGACACATTTTAAACAAACTAACGTGCCAAAATTGACCTCAGCATATTTCTCCACGGCGTTTCACGCAACCAATCCGACAGATAAAACAAAAGGGGTATCTATATTGATTAGTAAGACAGCGGGTTTTCAGGTGGATACATCTTTATTGGACCCCAATGGAAGATATGCATTTGTGAGAGGGATATATGCAGGAATTCCCACGACTCTCGCAAACGTATACTTCCCGAATAGGTCACAATTGGGATTCTGTCAGAATATGGTAAATATGCTTTTGGGATTTGCTAGAGGACGAGTGATAATGGGGGGCGATTTAAATATACCACTCCACCCCTTGCAGGATGCCTCAAATAAAAGTTCGTGCATACGGTATAAGACCCTGGCCCGGATAAAATAATTAATCCATTCATTGAATTTGGTAGATTCGTGGAGGACCTTACATCCCGACGACAGAGATTTTACCCATTATTCAGCGATACACAATAGATATGCACGTATCGATTATCTATTTATCACACAACGGGATATAGAGAACCTTTCACAAGCACGGATTGGGACACAGGTACTTTCGGACCATGCACCGATATCCGTAACTTTAAAAACAAATAGGACTCCCAGAACTTTCAATTGGAGACTGAATGCTGAGCTAATTGCGGACCCAGATATTAACTCCCAGATAACACAACAAATACAATCTTATTTTAGTTTAAACACATTACAAGAGACCACCTCGATGGTTAGATGGGAGGCACATAAGAGTGTTATAAGGGGAGAACTAATTAAATTAGGTTCACAACGGAAAAAAGAAAGAGAAAAAGTGGTTCAAACGCTCATGCATTCAATTTCCAATTTAGAAAAAATGCATAAAATGTCTTTATCAGTAAATGTTGCAACTGAGTTGTTACAGAAACGGAAAGAACTCCAACAGATAATCGAGACAAAAGCCCAAAGGCTATTTTTCTTTCGAAAGGGGATCTACTATGAACATGGAGATAAGAGTGGAAGATTTCTTGCGAGGGCCCTTAGAATTGATCAGAACTCTAACACTATAACAGGCGTTAGGAATGCAGCAGGTAAAATAGAATCAGCAGCGGATAAAATTGCAGCACAATTTCACACGTTCTATTCGTCTCTGTATAATGTTGCACCACAACATAGATCCCCGGATTTTACGGGCAACAGAGCTACCAATATTGCAGCTTACTTGGCGAATAGTGGACTTCCAAAACTCACAGAGGAAGTGAGTAATGATTTGGATCAACCTATTACAGAGACGGAACTACGTCTGGCACTGAAAGAAATTAAACCAAATAAAAGCCCGGGCCCTGATGGATTTAGTTCCGTATACTATAAACAATATGCAGATATTTTATTACCTCAATTGGTACCGGCTTTGAACTCTCTCACGGACCCGCTGCAGGCCTCACCTGCATTCCTCCATGCACACATATCAGTTATCCCCAAAATTGGGAAATCAACACATGAATGCGCTAACTACAGACCCATTTCTCTGTTGAATACGGATCTGAAGCTATTCTCTAAGGTACTGGCTAACAGAATTAAACCAAAATTTGTCTACAATAATAATGGAGGACCAGGTGGGTTTTGTAGTGGGCGGAGAGACTAAGGATAATGTTATCAAGACGCTTAACTTGATACATTATACCCAATAGCGAAATGTCGAGGGCCTTCTTGTATCAACAGATGCAGAGAAGGCCTTCGACAGAGTAGCATGGGACTTTTTGTTGGCAACCTGCAAATATGTGAATTTTCCCCCTAAAATGTTGAGTTGGATAGCCTCACTTTATCAATGCCCAACGGCAAGAATTAAAATAAACCATCTTTTTTCTGAACCAATCACTATAAAAAATGGGACCCGACAGGGATGCCCGTTGTCACCATTATTATTTATTTTGACGATAGAACCCTTCTTGAGACATATAAGGGCAGATGAATCAATACAAGGGATGAAAGTTAAGGAGAATACGTATAAAGTAGCGGCATATGCAGACGATTTGTTATTTTATGTAACACAGCCATTGATTACAATGCCAAATCTGATGAAAGCTTTTGAAAGATATAGCTATATATCAAATTTTCGTATAAATTATTCGAAATCCGAAGTACTCAATTTAAACATACCAGAGAATAAACTGTTACAAATAAAACAAAAAAGCCCCCTCAGATGGGTTACGGGAGCCCTAAAATATTTGGGTGTTTGTATAACTCCGAGTTTGGAAACTTTGTATTCTAAAAACTTTTTGCCATTACTTAAACAGATCGAATTAGATTTGAAACAGTGGCATACCAGGTTTTTTTCATGGTTTGGGAGAGCAGCCATTATTAAAATGGTAATTCTCCCAAGATTGCTCTATCTGTTCCATACTTTGCCAATTAAGATTCCTAATAGCTTTTTTACGAAACTCGGAAGGATCCAAACCCAATTCATTTGGTCACATAGACAGCCTCGAATACGGCACAATTTGATTGCGAGAAGGAAAGAAAGAGGAGGAATGGGAGTACCGGATTTCCGATTATATTATAAGGCTACTCAGCTTACACGAATCATCGATTGGCATTGTCATGAATCAAAGAAGGCGTGGGTAAAGTTGGAAGCGGACATTATAGAGTGCCCGCTACGATATTTACCTTGGATAGCCTGGCAAAAATGTCCGGCCTTTTTCACGAGATATGTGAATACACGAGGAATATAGAAATGGATTTTTAATCCTCTGACACAGATGGTGGAATGAGTCACATTTAATATTACACTAAGAATATAAGGTGTTAGGGGAGGGATAAGGGGGGATGTAATTCTTTACACACACACCCCCTTCCCCTCCCCTTTTTTTTTTTTCTTTTCCCGTCTTCTTTCCCTTTTTGCCTTTCCCTCCCCCCCCCCCCATCTACCCTCCTCTCGCCACATTCTCTCTGTACCCTCGGATAATGAGGGGTTTTAAAGGAATAAACAAGAATATAAGGTTGGGGGATACTTGCTTTTTAGCTGACCATAGAGTACTGTAGACTATACCATATATAAGGGTTTTTGGATGAGTTGTTTTTTGCTTTGTGTCCACTTTAAAATAGAGACACCAGACAAAACACAAATTATTCTTACAAAAATGAATTTATATTGTTAAGAACTATACGTTGACGGTTTCGAGATTAAATGTTTTAGATAATGTGTGTCTTTCACAAACACTGTACACGTATGTTTGTAATCTTTAAATTTTTGAATGTTAATAAAACCAAGATTGAAACAGGGTGGTGAGCTGTGTTGCTTTTACGCCAAACATAACGTTTTGCATTGTTGCCAAAAAGTTCGATTTTGGTTTCATCTGACCAGAGCACCTTCTTCCACGTGTTTGGTGTATCTCCCAGGGTGGCTTGTGGCAAACTTTAAACGACACTTTTTATGGATATCTTTTAAGAAATGGCTTTCTTCTTGCCACTCTTCCATAAAGGCCAGATTTGTGCAGTGTACGACCGATTGTTGTCCTATGGACAGTCTCCCACCTCAGCTGTAGATTGTAGTTCATCCAGAGTGATCATGGGCCTCTTGGCTGCATCTCTGATCAGTCTTCTTGTATGAACTATAAGTTTATAGGGACGGCCAGGTCTTCGTAGATTTGCAGTGGTCTGATACTCCTTCCATTTTAATATTATTGCTTGCACAGTGCTCCTTGGGATGTTTAAAGCTTGGGAAAGCTTTTTGAATCCAAATCCGGCTTTAAACTTCTCCACAACAGCATCTCGGACCTGCCTGGTGTGTTCCTTGTTCTTCATGATGCTCTCTGCGCTTTAAAACGGACCTCTGAGACTATCACAGTGCAGGTGCATTTATACGGAGACTTGATTGCACACAGGTGGATTCTATTTATCATCATTAGTCATTTAGGTCAACATTGGATCATTCAGAGATTCTCACTGAACTTCTGGAGAGAGTTTGCTGCACTGAAAGTAAAGGGGCTGAATAATTTTGCACGCCCAATTTTTCAGTTTTTATTTGTTAACAAAGTTTGAAATATCCAATAAATTTCCTTCCACTTCATGATTGTGTCCCACTTGTTGTTGATTCTTCACAAAAAAATACAGTTTTATATCTTTATGTTTGAATCCTGAAATGTGGCAAAAGGTCGCAAAGTTCAAGGGGGCCTGAATACTTTCGCAAGGCACTGTATAGGGTGTTGGGGGGGGGGGCGTTTTTAATGCTCATTAAGGCTCTGTTCATACCATGGTGCTCCAGAACTTCTTTTTGGGAGCAGGCTTCCCGCGATTCTGTTTTCTGTTTGCACGATTTTATCATGATTCGTCATGCAAAATTGCGCTGCAATCTGCTCGCCATTTGGGAACTGGGATCACAACCACATCCTGCGTTTTGTGGCGATTCTAGCTCACGGGCAGAATTGCGGCGATTCCGTCAACGAACCAGAATGCCATGGTGTAACCAGAACCTAAAAGCTTATCAACTGCAACTATTACCGCTATAGGAGCATTTGAGAAGCATCAGTATTTTGAGCAAGTGTGAACAAGCCCTAAGGAAGTGACAATATGGGGAGCTGCCATTTCTGATCTATTAAACTGCAAGTTGCCCAGCTGTCATACTGATGCTTTGTGCGCTGGAACTGAAATGAGATCCAAACACACGATGCGATTTATAGCAAAAATAAAGATCTATTGCAACAGATGCAAGATCTGATGATTTTTTCACGCTCTTTATTCACATTTTTGTTTTCAATACAAACAGGTATGCCAACTTTGGAACACAGTATCCTTGATTTACAGGTTCAAATAATTTAACATCACATTAGTTAAAATCATATCATGGCACCCTTAGCATACACAGAAAATCAATATGTATATTGAGATTGGATTTGGGGAGGGTCCTCCATTCATCTCCTCCCATATTTGTTTTCAGTTTACTGGTGAGTAGGTGCAGTAGCGTGATTGAAGAGTGCACAATGCAGGCATGATTTCTATTAGGGGAGATGCGAGGGTGAGCTTGGTTTATAGGAAGGAAACAAGGAGCTTTCCTATACATTAGGGTAGGAGGGGTAAAAAAGGAAAGGTGTGGAAAGAAGGATTGGAAAGGCTGTAAAAAAAAGGAGAAGGAAAGGTGAGATGGGTAGGTGAAAACAGATGTTAGCTTGAAGTCACTGGAAAGTGAATGGGTGATGCAGCCCATCCTATCCAACACCCCAAGTAATCTGCAGTCACCCGAAAAGTCAAAAAACCAGAGGGTAGGGCTAGACATCATGGGGTAGATTTACTTATACTGGTGCAGCTGTACATAGTAACCAATCAGCTTCTAGGTTTTAGGCTGGGTTCACACTAGTGCCAATTCGATGCAGGGAAACCCACATCCAATCCGAATGACAGGATAGTGTGCCTGGCTCTCAAAGGAGCCAGTTCACACATCTCTGCGGCGGCTGTGGAGCGCATTGCACAGGGGTCCTCTGCGTCTTTGGCTCCGTTTCAGGTCCCAATTCAGGCAAAAATTTGTCCCTGAAAGAGAGAACAGGGATGCACTGGACCCCTGCTACACTCACAGTCTGCAGGAGACTGGCATGGCATCTGCGATCTGCTGATTGCTAGTGCAATGCTTTCCAGGCTCGTAAAAAAAAAGAATAAGAAAAAAAAATAGTAAATGCTAGTTTTTTTTACCTGCAAAATAATTATTTATTTATATATTTTTAAACTGAATGTATCCTTTAAGTGAAGTGTTTCCAGAAATACCACATAGTGGTAAACCCAGACAGTTTATTCTGCATAATAAACAAATTCCTCCATCTCACAGATGTGGGTTAGCTGAGCTATCCATTCTATCATGGAGGGGGGGTCCAGGCTGATCTCCAATGCCTCAAAGTCATTTGATTTTTGTGCATGTAAAAGATTTGGTTTTGGGCTCTTTCACACGGGCGGTCCGATCAGATCCGCCTGTCAGTTTTTTAGGCGGATCTGATCGGATCCTCCATGCAGCTTTATGGGGCAGCGGATGTCAGCGGAGACACCTTCGCTGACACCCGTATCCGATCCTGTCCGTGAAATCTGGACGGATGGAAACCCTATTTTTCCATCCGTTCAGGTATCGGATCGGATGAGAGCGGACAGGCGGTCCGCTCTCATCTGATCCCCCATAGAGAGCAGCGGGGGCTGTGACACCTCCCTCTCCGCACTGCAAGCGGAGACGGAGCTGTCATCTGCCGACTCAGCGGGGATCGCGGATCGATCCCCGCTGAGCAGCACGGATCCGCCTACGGAGGCGGACCGTGTGAAAGAGCCTTTAGGCATTAATCAAAATACCAACTGTCAGTTTGTATACTTTATGCCAATAATGTTGAAGAGAAAATGACAAATTTTAACTCTTTCCTCTTTCTATAAATTTGAAACTAATGTCTGGCGTTGGACCTTTATGCCCCTTTCAGACATATGGACCGTTTGTCCGTTTTTCATCCATCCGTTGAGGAATGAAAAAGAGACGTCAATGCATCTCTTTGGAAAAACAGATGTAAATGGATGATCATCCATTTACATCAGTTTACATCCACATCCGTCAACATTCGTTTTTTTGGAACAGATCAAATCCTGTTTTTCTTCCATTAAAAAAAAAAAAAAAGAAGCAACGAAAAACTGATGTAAACGGACAAATGGTCAGTTTGTTCATTGGCAGTGGTTATAAAAAAAAAAAAAAACTGATGAGGAAATGATGAGCAACTGATGTAAACTGATGTAAAGGCCCCTTTAACATGGGGTTGATCCGTTTGGACGGACTCCGCTTGCTCAGCGGGTATGCTCTGTTGATCCTCGCTGAGCAGGCGAATGACATGTCCGTCTGTGCTAACTGTGCAGAGATGGATTTGTCAGAGTCCCGCTCTCCTCTATAAGGACATCTAATCTTGTCGGATCGGGTGCCGGGTGGGTGTTAGCGGACACGTCTGCTGACATCTGCCTCCCCATAGAAGTCAATGGGTGGCTTGATTGGGTCAACCTGAAAAACAGACAGGCAGATTTGATTGGTCAGATCGTGTGAAAGGGGCCAAACTGATGAAAAACCAATGTAAACTGATAAAAAAACGAGACTGAACTGATGAAATGAATGGTCTGCATGTGTGAAAGGGGCCTGACTGTAAGGGCTTGTTAACACCATACATGCATGACAACCGATAGAAACTAAAGGGAAAATCGTGCAAATTTTACTTGCAGAGTTCATCAGTTTTTACATTTTTCATGCACGTCAGTTATGTGCCCTATTCACACCAATGCTGATGTCAGGTCAGTTTTTAACCAATGCAGAAAACTGTATACATGTTGCAGATTCCTGCGCAGAAAAAAAAAATCTGCATGTTGTGGTGTATACAGGGTACACAGAGAACTGTTTTTTTGTACCCTTGCAAAACTGACATCTCTGCACCATGGTGTGAACGAGGTCTAAAATACAGCACTCTAAGGCAGAAGGCTATGTTGCAATGCACATGGCGTGGAGGCCCCAGCTGTCTGGCAGGGTGGGGATGAGTCAAGCAATATGGAGCAGAGTTGGTGATGTACAGTTGAGGCAGGAAAATCCAATTCTGCCCACTCCATTGTGCTTCCTTTCCAAGCTAGATTATGTAGCTCCCTGTGCACTGTAAGCTTTTGGAGAAAGAATATGTAAAACACCTGTCATAACCATAGTCAAAGCAGGTGTTTTGGAAAAACAGAGGAACCCAAAATGGCAAATTAATTTGTTTAATAAAAGCGAATCCATTCAGGAGAAGAAAAAAAAAAAAAGACACAAGAGGTAAATAAACAGTTAAGGATTTAAGGGAACTAAAGTAAAAAACATTTTCATGCAGGTATAATTTATATGCAGACACGCATTATATTATATGGATCAAAACTATATAATCTATACCTAACACGTACTTTTACAGTATCTCACAAAAGTGAGTACACCCCTCACATTTTTAAAAATATTCTATTATATCTTTTCACAACACCTAACCACTTTACCACTAGAGCATTTTGCTGTCTTACGTGCGACGCCGTACCCAAACGAAATTGACGTCTTTTTTTCCCACAGAGCTTTCTTTTGGTGGTATTTGATCACCTGTGCGATTTTTACTTTTTGCGCTATAAACAAAAAAAGAGCGTTTATTTTGAAAAAATAACAATATTTTTCACATTTTTTTAAATGAAATTCCCCCCAAAAAAGATGTAAAAAACAATTTTTTTTTAAATTTTTGTTTTCTGCTACCCATGTTTGGTAAAAAAAAAAAAAAAAAAAAAAATCGCAATAAGCGTATTTTGATTGGTTTGCGCAAAAGTTATTGCGTTTACTAACAAAGGGAAAGATTTATGTAATTTTTGGTGTTTTTTTTTTTAACGAGTAATGGCGGCGATTTGCGATTTTTTTTGCGGGACTGCGACATTGCGGCGGACAGATCGGACCCTTGACTGACATTTTTGACACTTTTGGGGGTACCAGTGACATTACTGCAGTAATCAGTGCTATAAATATGCACTGTTACTGTAAAAATGACACTTGCAGGGAAGGGGTTAACTTTATTGGAGAGGGAGGGGTTAATGTATGCCTGGTGCTTACTGACGTGTGGGGGGGGAGGTGACTGAGTGAGACAGGGACAGATCGGATGTCCAGCTATGCTGAATAGGGTTGAGCGGACACCTAGATGTCCGTGTTCGACGGGTTCGGCCGAACTTTAAAAAAAAGTCCGGGTCCGTGTCCCGGACTTTTACCGAACTTTTCCCGGACACCGAACCCCATTGAAGTCAATGGGGACCCGAACTTTAAGGCACTAAAATGGCTCTAAAACACCAAAGGAAAGGGCTAGAGTGCTGCAAATGGCAGCAAAACGTAATTAAGAGCATGGCAAGTGCTCTGCAAACAAATGTGGATAGGGAAATAACTTAAAACAACAAAAAAAAACAGAAAAATAAAACAATGTTCTTCTTCATCTCTGAAGGACGAGGCCCATATGGAGTAGGAGGGAGGTTGAGGTGGTGGTGGATGTGGCGGTGACATAGGCGTGCGCACAGGGTGTGCTGGGTGTGCCTGGGCACACCCTAATCACCTAGGGCACATAGCATTGCCAGTGAGGAGATGGGAAAGATCTCCCTGGGACCTGCTCTGCTCTATTTCTCCTTGCCTACAGGTACATGGCCCCGATACATTACTCTCCCTGCTGGCAAACACATGCATGTGTATTTCAACTTTGGGGTGCACACCTTAATGCAATAGGCTGCGCACACCTATGGGCGGTGTAGGTGGAAGCGGCGGTGGAGGAGGACCAGGGCCGGATTAACAGCATCATGGGCTTGGTGCTGAGGATTTTGAAGGGCCTTAAGGGCCGTGCCTTGCCATGCACCCAGAGGAGGAAGGGTGCAGCCATGCATGCCTAATTCAACATGGGATGCTGTCTCTGAAGCCCATAAACACATCCATGCATCGCCAACTGTCCCTCCTTGTCCGGCCTTCACGCTGTGTGGGGAGGTTCTGAGGGTGCTGCCTGGGGAAGCGAGCATAGAAGCCAGACTTCTGTGTTTACAAGTGACAGAAGAGCGGTAACAGTGAATATGGCCAACCCGGGGCCTATATAAAAAGGTAGGGGCCTGGAGCTGCAGCTCCAATAGCCCCTACATTAATCTGGCCCTGAGGAGGAGGACGAGGTAGCCAACACTGCTTCTTTTCAAAAATTTTAAATGAGGGTACACCCCAAAAGAGTGAGAAAGAGCAAAAATGGAACAATGGGTGGGTAAGGTCGGTATCCATTGCTATTCTGCATAAGGTACGGAAAAGTCCCGTGGGATCCATGCCTGGTTCATTTTAATGAACGTGAGCTTGTCCACATTGTCTCTGGACAGGCGGCTGCGCTTGTCTGTTATAACGCCCCCAGCCGTGCTAAATACCCGTTCAGATAATACACTGGCTGCAGGGCACGCCAGCACCTCCAAGGCGTAAAGGGCAAGCTCAGGCCATGTGCCCAATTTGGAGACCCAGAAGTTGAAGGGGGCAGACCCGTCATTCACTACATGTAGGCGTGTGCACACATACTGCTCCACCATGTTGGTAAAATGCTGCCTCCTGCTAAGACGTTCCATCTGAGCTGCTGGTGCTGCTGTTTGTTGTGGCGTGCTGACAAAGCTTTTCCACATTTCGGCCATGCTAACCCTGCCTTCTGAGGTGCTGGCGGTGCCCTGGTTGCGTTGGCGACCTCCTCCTCCTCCTCCTCTGCCTTGTGCTTCCACTGTGGCCCCGCTGTCAGATGGGAATGCCAGCAGCATGGCGTCTACCAGCGTGCGCTTGTACTCGCGCATCTTGCGATCGCGCTCCAGTGAGTGAATTAAGGACGGTACGTTGTCCTTGTAACGGGGATCCAGCAGCGTGGCCACCCAGTAATCAGCACAAGTTAGAATGTGGGCAACTCGGCGGTCGTTGTGGAGACACTGCAGCATGTAATCGCTCATGTGTGCCAGGCTGCCCAGAGGCGACGAAAGGCTGTCCTCTGTGGGAGGTGTATCGTCCGTGTCCTCTGTATCCCCCCAGCCACGCACCAGTGATGGCCATGAGCTGGCCTGGGTGCCACCCTGCTGTGAACATGGTTCCATCTCCTCCTCCAGCTCCTCCTCCTCCTCATCCTCCTCATCCTCCAGAACTGTGCCCCTGCTGGACAATTGTGTCCCTGGCGTTTGTGTGTGCAGGAACCCACCCTCGGAGCCCCTTGCGAATGACTGCCCTGAAAGCCTTTGAAATGTTACCTCTTCATCCTCCTCCTCCTCCTCCTCATCCTGTGCCACATCCTCTTCCATCATCGCCCAAATTGTTTTTTCAAGGAGGCATAGAAGTGGGATAGTTAAGCTGAGAATGGCGTCATTGCCACTGGCCATGTTGGTGGAGTACCCAAAACAGCGCAACAAGGCACAATATATGCAAATGTCAAATATGCAAACTATGCCGCAATTTAATGTTTTTTACACCAAAAGGGTGTGTATTGAATAGCGGAATAGGATAAAAAACTGTGTATCTCACACGTACAAACACAGACTAGGCCCGATTAAATTTTTTCCTACCCTAAAGGGAGGATGAGGAAGAGGAGTATGGAACATGCAGCACCCTCAAATCTTCAGAAGTATGAGATGAACCCCAAAAACTTGGAAAGGTGGATCTCTCTCACACGTACCAACACAGACTATCCCCCAATTTAACTGATCCCCAAAGGTTTTTGATTAAATAGCGGAATAGAAAATATGATCCAAAAAAAGTGTATGTATATCACACGTACACAACCACACTGGGCCCCAATTACTATTGTTTGTACCCCTAAAAGGCTAGATGAGGAGTAGGGGGAGTATGGAACAGGCAGCACCCTCAAACCTTCAGAAGTATGAGATGAACCCCAACAACTTGGAAAGGTGGATCTCTCTCACACGTACCAACACAGACTATCCCCCAATTTAACTGATCCCCAAAGGTTTTTGATTAAATAGCGGAATAGAAAATATGATCCAAAAAAAGTGTATGTATATCACACGTACACAACCACACTAGGCCCCAATTACTATTGTTTGTACCCCTAAAAGGCTAGATGAGGAGTAGGGGGAGTATGGAACAGGCAGCACCCTCAAACCTTCAGAAGTATGAGATGAACCCCAACAACTTGGAAAGGTGGATCTCTCTCACACGTACCAACACAGACTATCCCCCAATTTAACTGATCCCCAAAGGTTTTTGATTAAATAGCGGAATAGAAAATATGATCCAAAAAAAGTGTATGTATATCACACGTACACAACCACACTAGGCCCCAATTACTATTGTTTGTACCCCTAAAAGGCTAGATGAGGAGTAGGGGGGGTATGGAACAGGCAGCACCCTCAAATCTTCAGAAGTATGAGATGAACCCCAAAAACTTGGAAAGGTGGATCTCTCTCACACGTACCAACACAGACTATCCCCCAATTTAACTGATCCCCAAAGGTTTTTGATTAAATAGCGGAATAGAAAATATGATCCAAAAAAAGTGTATGTATATCACACGTACACAACCACACTAGGCCCCAATTACTATTGTTTGTACCCCTAAAAGGCTAGGAGTAGGGGGAGTATGGAACAGGCAGCACCCTCAAACCTTCAGAAGTATGAGATGAACCCCAACAACTTGGAAAGGTGGATCTCTCTCACACGTACCAACACAGACTATCCCCCAATTTAACTGATCCCCAAAGGTTTTTGATTAAATAGCGGAATAGAAAATATGATCCAAAAAAAGTGTATGTATATCACACGTACACAACCACACTAGGCCCCAATTACTATTGTTTGTACCCCTAAAAGGCTAGATGAGGAGTAGGGGGGGTATGGAACAGGCAGCACCCTCAAACCTTCAGAAGTATGAGATGAACCCCAACAACTTGGAAAGGTGGATCTCTCTCACACGTACCAACACAGACTATCCCCCAATTTAACTGATCCCCAAAGGTTTTTGATTAAATAGCGGAATAGAAAATATGATCCAAAAAAAGTGTATGTATATCACACGTACACAACCACACTAGGCCCCAATTACTATTGTTTGTACCCCTAAAAGGCTAGATGAGGAGTAGGGGGGGTATGGAACAGGCAGCTCCCTCAAATCTTCAGAAGTATGAGATGAACCCCAAAAACTTGGAAAGGTGGATCTCTCTCACACGTACCAACACAGACTATCCCCCAATTTAACTGATCCCCAAAGGTTTTTGATTAAATAGCGGAATAGAAAATATGATCCAAAAAAAGTGTATGTATATCACACGTACACAACCACACTAGGCCCCAATTACTATTGTTTGTACCCCTAAAAGGCTAGATGAGGAGTAGGGGGGGTATGGAACAGGCAGCACCCTCAAACCTTCAGAAGTATGAGATGAACCCCAACAACTTGGAAAGGTGGATCTCTCTCACACGTACCAACACAGACTATCCCCCAATTTAACTGATCCCCAAAGGTTTTTGATTAAATAGCGGAATAGAAAATATGATCCAAAAAAAGTGTATGTATATCACACGTACACAACCACACTAGGCCCCAATTACTATTGTTTGTACCCCTAAAAGGCTAGATGAGGAGTAGGGGGGGTATGGAACAGGCAGCACCCTCAAATCTTCAGAAGTATGAGATGAACCCCAAAAACTTGGAAAGGTGGATCTCTCTCACACGTACCAACACAGACTATCCCCCAATTTAACTGATCCCCAAAGGTTTTTGATTAAATAGCGGAATAGAAAATATGATCCAAAAAAAGTGTATGTATATCACACGTACATAACCACACTAGGCCCCAATTACTATTGTTTGTACCCCTAAAAGGCTAGATGAGGAGTAGGGGGGGTATGGAACAGGCAGCACCCTCAAACCTTCAGAAGTATGAGATGAACCCCAACAACTTGGAAAGGTGGATCTCTCTCACACGTACCAACACAGACTATCCCCCAATTTAACTGATCCCCAAAGGTTTTTGATTAAATAGCGGAATAGAAAATATGATCCAAAAAAAGTGTATGTATATCACACGTACACAACCACACTAGGCCCCAATTACTATTGTTTGTACCCCTAAAAGGCTAGATGAGGAGTAGGGGGGGTATGGAACAGGCAGCACCCTCAAACCTTCAGAAGTATGAGATGAACCCCAACAACTTGGAAAGGTGGATCTCTCTCACACGTACCAACACAGACTATCCCCCAATTTAACTGATCCCCAAAGGTTTTTGATTAAATAGCGGAATAGAAAATATGATCCAAAAAAAGTGTATGTATATCACACGTACACAACCACACTAGGCCCCAATTACTATTGTTTGTACCCCTAAAAGGCTAGATGAGGAGTAGGGGGAGTATGGAACAGGCAGCACCCTCAAATCTTCAGAAGTATGAGATTGTGTTCACTGTACCCCACAAAGATTGAGTTCACTGCACCCCACAATGATTGTGTTCACTGCACCCCACAAAGATTGTGTTCACTGCACCTCACAAAGATTGTGTTCACTGTACCCCCCAAAGATTGTGTTCACTGCACCCCACAAAGATTCTGTTCACTGTACCCCACAAAGATTGTGTTCACTGCACCCTAAAAGGATGTTGTTCACTGCACCCCACAAAGATTGTGTTCACTGCACCCTAAAAGGATGTTGTTCACTGCACCCCAAAAAGATTGTGTTCACTGTACCCCCCCAAAGATTGTGTTCACTGCACCCCACAAAGATTGTGTTCACTGCACCCCAAAAAGATTGTGTTCACTGTACCCCCCAAAGATTGTGTTCACTGCACCCCAAAAAGATTGTGTTCACTGTACCCCCCAAAGATTGTGTTCACTGCACCCCACATAGATTCTGTTCACTGTACCCCACAAAGATTGTGTTCACTGCACCCCAAAAAGATTGTGTTCACTGTACCCCCCCAAAGATTGTGTTCACTGCACCCCACAAAGATTCTGTTCACTGCACCCCACAAAGGATTTTGTTCACTGCACCCCAAAAAGATTGAGTTCACTGCACCCCAAAAAGGATTTTGATCACTGCACCCCAAAAAGGATGTTGTTCACTGCACCCCAAAAATGATTTTGTTCACTCCACCCCAAAAAGATTGTGTTCACTGCACCCCACAAAGATTGTGTTCACTGCACCCCAAAAAGATTGTGTTCACTGTACCCCCCAAAGATTGTGTTCACTGCACCCCACAAAGATTCTGTTCACTGTACCCCACAAAGATTGTGTTCACTGCACCCCAAAAAGATTGTGTTCACTGCACCCCAAAAAGGATGTTGTTCACTGCACCCCAAAAAGGATGTTGTTCACTCCACCCCAAAAAGATTGTGTTCACTGCACCCCACAAAGATTGTGTTCACTGCACCCCAAAAAGATTGTGTTCACTGCACCCCAAAAATGATTTTGTTCACTGCACCCCAAAAAGGATTTTGTTCACTGCACCCCAAAAAGGATGTTGTTCACTCCACCCCAAAAAGATTGTGTTCACTGCACCCCAAAAAGATTGTGTTCACTGCACCCCACAAAGGATTTTGTTCACTGCACCCCAAAAAGATTGTGTTCACTGCACCCCAAAAAGGATGTTGTTCACTGCACCCCAAAAAGGATTTTGTTCACTGCACCCCAAAAAGATTGTGTTCACTGCACCCCACAAAGGATTTTGTTCACTGCACCCCACAAAGATTGTGTTCACTGCACACCAAAAAGGATTGTGTTCACTGCACCCCAAAAAGATTTTGTTCACTGCACCCCAAAAAGATTGTGTTCACTGCAGCCCAAAAAGATTGTGTTCACTGCAGCCCAAAAAGATTGTGTTCACTGCAGCCCAAAAAGATTGTGTTCACTGCAGCTCACACACAGAAAAATGGATGTGGATCACTGACACCTGCCTATCTCCAATCCCACACCACACAGCAATATCGATTGTAGTTTGTAGAACACAGTTTCCCTAAAATTCAGCAGACTCTGTCCCTAACAGGATTGAGAAGAGATCGTAGATCAGGATTGAGTGCAGATTCACCCCACCCCCCACACAGCAATATCGATTGTAGTTTGTAGAAGACACTGACCCTATAATTCAGCAGACTCTATCCCTAAAATGCCTACAACTCGCCCTGCCTAAACACTCCGACCTGTCCCTCAATTCTATCCGGACACAAATGGTTTTTTCCTGCCTATCTTTCCCTAATCAGCAGCCAGCACATTGATGTGTGCTCTGTCACTTAGCTAAGCAGCAGAATGACGCTGCTGCGGCGGCTGCCTCGAACTTATAAAGACTTGGTCACATGCTTCAGACGGCCAATCACAGCTACTAAGACATTTGCAGGCATGGCTGGGATGGCTTAAGGCACACCAGTTAAACGATTGTTGATTGGCTGTTGAAAGCCCGCCATGAAAAGAGCGCCAAAGCATGCAAAACCCGGAAATAAAACGACCGAACACGGATTTTTACCCGAACATACAGTAAAGTGTCCGTGTCCGTGTTCGGGTACAAAAAATCCAATTATTCGGTACGAACACGAATAATACAGTCCGTGTTCGCTCAACACTAATGCTGAACACTACGATCTGTCACTCCCTGTCACTGAGGAGATCCGCCCGCTTGTGTTTACACAGGCGGGCGGATCTCCACACTAGATCCCCGACGATCGGGGCAGAGCAGAGGCGATCGCCGCTGCTCCTCCCCTGGCCCGACTCCCGCTGTGAATGAAAACAGCGGGAGCGCGCCTCCGGCGGCGCGCGAGCGCCGCCTACAGGGGAGGAGTCTGGCGACGTAGGTCTACGTCGTCAGACGGGAACGAGCCACTTTGCCGCAGTACTATTCCAGTACTCAGCGGTAAAGTGGTTAAGAAATGACACTTTGCTACAATGTAAAGTAGTGAGTGTACAGCTTGTATAATAGTGTAAATTTGCTGTCCCCTCAAAATAACTTAACACACAGCAAAAACCGCTGGCAAAAAAAACCTAAGTTACTTACCTGTGACGGTATTTCTAAGAGCCTTTCAGGACAGCACATTGAGAGAGCGCAGCTCCACCCACTTCAACAGGAAACACTGCAAGATTAAAAGCTCCGCCTCTTCCACCATGCCTCAGTTATAGGGTATCCTCCGACATGCTGGAAAACATAATGAAACACAACAACCACCACAGGTTAATATTGTTAATAAAATAACACAAAGATAAAAAAAAAAAAAACAGGGAGGGTAGTTGCTGCTGTCCTGAAAGGCTCTTAGAAATACCGTCACCGGTAAGTAACTTAGGTTTTCTCCAGTCGCCTTTCAGGACAGCACATTGAGAGGATAAGCGAGTAACTTACACCTAGGGCGGGACTACAGCTTGCAGAACTTTTCTGCCAAAAGCCTGATCCGTGGCTGACAACAGATCCAATCTGTAGTGTCTGAGGAAAGTCGAAAAACTCGACCAGGTAGCTGCTTTGCATATCTGCTCAGGCGAAGCACCAGCCCTTTCAGCCCATGAGGTTGCCACTGACCTTGTTGAATGTGCCGCCACACCTTCTGGAGGTTCTTTTCCCTGGGCCAAGTACGCTTGTTCAATGGCCCATCTAAGCCATCTTCCTAAAGTACTTTTGGATGCTCTTTCACCCTTACGCGGGCCCAAAAATAGTACAAATAAAGCATTCATTTTCCTGAACTCCTTGGTTACAGACAGGAAACGAAGAAGACATCTTCTTACATCCAATGTATGAAAGGTCTCCTCTCGCGAGTTAGCAGGCATCGAGGAAAAAGTTGGGAGCACAATTTCCTGGGTACGTTGAAAATTGGATACAACCTTTGGAAGAAAAGCTGGATCTGTACGAAGTACTACTCGATCCGGAGAAAAACTGATAAAAAAGGATCCGCAACTGAAAGTGCCTGGATTTCACTAACTCTCCTGGCTGAGGTGATAGCAACTAAAAAGATTGTTTTCAGAACTAAATTCGTTAAAGGAACTTCATCCAAAGGTTCAAACGGAAACTTGGTTAATCCCTGTAACACAATGGACAGGTCCCATCTAGGGAACACCTTGAGTGCTACTGGTCTATTGCGAGCCAATGCCCTAAAAAATCTTATAATTAAAGTCTCTTGAGATAAGGTTCTCTCAAAGAAAACTGAAAGTGCTGCTACTTGGGTTTTAAGAGTGCTGGCTGCCAATCCCATCTCTATTCCCTCATGGAGAAATTCCAGCACTGAAATTAAATTCAAAAGTTCAAACTTTTTCGTGGAACACCATAAATTATACTTTTTCCAAATCTTCATGTAAATGTCCCTGGTAACCTTCTTCCTGCTGGAGAGAAGGGTGGTAATGAGTTTCTCAGAAAGACCCCGGGATCTTAAGAGGTCTTCCTCAGAAAACACGCCGTCAACTGAAGTTGATCTGGTTCCGGATGATACAGGGTCCCCTGAAACAGAAGATCTCTCCTGGACGGAAGCTTCCATGGTGATTTTGAAGCCAGATTCAGCAACAGGGCAAACCAAGGCCTTTTTGGCCAGAAGGGCGTGATCAAAATTAGATCTGTGGATTCTTCCTTGAATTTCCTGAGAACCAGAGGTATTAGCTGAAAAGGAGGGAATGCATAACACAGAGGGAAGTCCCACTGATGAGCTAGAGCATCCAGCCCCCAAGCCTGATCCTCCCTGTGGAGGGAAAAGAATCTCGCAACCTTGGTGTTTTGTTGGTTGGCAAACAGATCTACCTGGGGAAACCCCCAAGCTTCTGTAATCATCGTGAAAACCTCCTGATTCAGGCTCCACTCTGCCTCTAATACTCTCCTTCTGCTTAGCATGTCTGCTAGGAGATTCTGTGACCCCTTTAGGTGGATCGCTGTTAGGGAGGCCACATTTTGTTCCGCCCAGGAAAGCAGCTGCATCGCCAAAACAGAGAGTTCTGCTTCTTGTTCCTCCTTGTTTTGTAACATAAGTCACTGCTGTTATGTTGTCCGAGAGGATCTGTACATGCTGACCCTTGATCATTTCCTGAAACTCCTAAAGACCCAGAAATATAGCCTTCAACTCTCTCCAGTTGGATGACCTTTTGGATTCCAGTTTGGACCAGTTCCCCTGTACTGTCCGACCATCTAGATGGGCTCCCCATCCCCAGGCGCTGGCGTCTGTGGTCAGACGTTTGTCCCGGGGGGAAGGACCACATCAGACCCTTCTCCAGATTGCTGGTATCTCTCCACCACCAAAGAGCTCTTTTTGTTTTTTCGGAAATTTTGATGGATTTTTCCAGAGGTTCCAGATGTGACCAACTTTGTAGTATATTTCTCTGAAAGAGACGGGAATGGAACTTCGCCCACTGAACTGCGGGAATGGAAGCGGTGAGTAGACCCAGAGCTGCCATAGCGGATCGGACTGACACCTGGATATTGGTCTGCATGTGAGCGACTGCAGCCTGTACCTTTAAGATCTTCTCTTGAGGTAGAAAAACCCTTTGAAGAACCGAGTCTAAAGTGTACCCCAAAAACATTATCCTTTGGGAAAGAACTAGATTGGACTTCTCCAGATTTAGCAGCCACCCCAGTCTCTCTAGATGGAATCTTGTTTCTTGAATGTGCGACAAGCACTGACTGCTGGAATCTGCAAAAATCATGAGATCGTCCAGGTATGGAACGATGGAGATCCCCCTCAGTCTCAGAGGCTGTAGGGCTTCTGCCAACACCTTGGTGAATATCCTTGGAGAGGAGGAAAGACCGAAGGGAAGGGCCCTGAACTGAAGATGCCAGACCGAGTCTCCTAGATTGATCGCCAATCTCAGAAATTTCTGATGGGACAGATTTATCGGGACATGTAGATACGCGTCCCTCAAATCCACCAGAGTCATGAAGCAACCCTGGAGACAGAAGTTTGGTTACAGAATAAATGGTATCCATCCTGAAATGCTTGTATCTGATTGATTTGTTCAAGATCTTCAGATTTAAAATCAACCGATACTTGCCCGAAGGTTTTTTCACCAGAAAAATGTGTGAATAGAACCCTTGACCTTCCTGACCCCTGGGAACTTGGGTGATCACCTCTTGAGAAATCAACTCTTCTAACAGAGATATCATTGCAGAGGCCTGTTCCCGATCTTTTGGAAGTGGAGTCATCCAAAACCTGCTTGGAGGGGTTCTTGAGAATTCGAGACTGTACCCCTGCTCCACAATGTTCTTTACGAAAAGGCTTGAGGATACTTCTTCCCACTGTGGGAGAATAAGTTTCTGGCTACCACTGTGGAAGCCATGGCTGGTCTAAGGCTGGATGTAGAGGAATCCTAGGCCTTTTTCATGAGGGAGTCTGCCCTTTTATCCATAGCATCCTTCAAAATCCCCATGTCTTCAAACGCCAGATCTGTTGGCGTGAAACCTGGGAAAAAGCCGCATCCAACTTAGGTTTTTTATTCCAGGGATGTGCTACATCATCCTCAAAAGGAAATCTTCTCTTTAGAGATTTGGAGAAAAAGGGGGCCCTCTCAGGGTCCTTCCATTCACTTTTAATTGCATCCGTAAGAACCTTGTGGACCGGAAACACCCTATGTTTGGTTTGATCTAAACCCTGGTACATTTTGTTGTGTACTGACATCTGTACTTTTTCATCCGGAATTTCCAAGGTAGTATATACCGCTTTAAAGGAGTTCATCCACTTCTTCTAGAGCCAATTTATATCTGGACGATCTAGACACTTCCTCTTCTTCCACTTCTTCCTCAGAATCTCTGAGGGAAATTAAAGTACTAGCCCTTTCTTCCTCTGTGTCATACGCTTCAGCTGACTTAGAGGTGGATGCTTGAGAAATTGCCCATACATTTTGTTCTGTCTGGGAATCTGTCTGGGAGGCTGATCCCCTAGCTATTAGGGAATTTAACGTATCTTTAAGCTCTTGTACAGATGAAAACAGATCACTATTCTGTTGGGCTGTTTCCTCCTTTAACAGATCCGCTATACATGATCTGCAGAGTGGCTTAGACCAGGTATCCTTAAGAGGATTCTTGCAAGAGGGGCACTTCCTTGAAGATGCTGAAGCCCTGGCTTTAACTGTGGCTTTAACCTAAGACAAAACACACCAGAAACCACCTATCAGATAACTAACTTAACACTGATTAAAAAACAAACAGCCCCCCAGACAATACATACAATCCTGCAAGCCTTAAGGACATACACCTCCGACTGCAGGGCAGGCTCCCAAGGAGGAACAACCAAACAACCTATAAGCCCAATAGTAAAGAGAAGAGGCACCCCTGTACCTCTTACCTGGGCTGGGCCGGTGCTGACGGCGCCTGCTTCCACCGATGCTGCGGTTCTGTCCTCCATCGCAGAGCCTGCAGCAAGCTGGGCAGATCCTCCCCGCATGTAATTGAATTTAAATGTCCGCTTCCCGCGTCCCCCTGTGGAGACCGGAAGCACCGACCCTTGACCTGCTGCCGCCTTCTGCGCTGCTAGTGGCTGGAACCAAAGCCACCACGCCCCCGCCGGAAGTCCCGCCTACCGTACTGCCGTCCCCCGACAGCGGGACCAGGGACCGATATGCGGAAGGGAAACATCCGCCTGAGCTGCCTACCAGCCCCACCAGCGGACCCCCGGCGCACAGGCGAGACCCTCCGACGAAGCTCTGCTCCCCTGAGCTCGAAAAGGCGGCCGCTCCGGAACAACCCCTTTGTCCTCAGGGAGGGGTGCTGGGATGGTCTCCGCAAAACATGCCAAAAAACGGGGTAAGTCCACCCTACTCCACCTGGAGAGAGCGCAGCCCCACACACTGGTTCCATGCAGTGTCTCCTCATGGAGGAGGAAACACAAAAACTGAGGCATGGTGGAAGAGGCAGAGCTTTTAATCTTGCAGTGTTTCCTGTTGAAGTGGGTGGAGCTGCGCTCTCTCAATGTGCTGTCCTGAAAGGCGACTGGAGAAAATGAGTACACCCCTAAGTTGAAATTTCCAAATTAGGCCCAAAGTGTCAATATTTTGTGTGGCCACCAGTATTTTCCAGCACTGCCTTAACCCTCTTGGGCATGGAGTTCACCAAAACTTCACAGGTTGCCAATGGAGCCCTCTTTAACATCCACCAGCTCCGTGATCTCGCCATGGAGGAGTGGGAGACCTTGCGCTCCTCCACCTTCAGTTTGAGGATGCCCCACAGATGCTCAATAGGGTTTAGGTCTGGAGACATGCTTGGCCAGTCCATTACATTTACCCTCAGCTTCTTTAGCAAGGCAGTGGTCGCTGTGGAGATGTGTTTGGGGTCATTATGTTTGAATACTGCCTTGAGGCCCAGTCTCCAAAGGGAGGGCATCATGCTCTGCTTCAGTATGTCACAGTACATGTTGCCATTCATGGTTCCCTCAATGAACTGTAGCTCCCCAGTGCTGGCAGCACTCATGCAGCCCCAGACCATGACACTCCCACTACCATGCTTGACTGTAGGCAAGACACACTTGTCTTTGTACTCCTCACCTGGTTGTTGCCACACACGCTTGACACCATCTGAACCAAATAAGTTTATCTTGGTCTCATCAGACCACAGGACATGGTTCCAGTAATCCATGTCCTTAGTCTGCTTGTCTTCACAAACAGTTTGCAGGCTTTCTTGTGCATAATCTTTAGAAGAGACTTCCTTCTGGGATGACAGCCATGAAGACCAATTTGATGCAGTGGACTGAGCACTGACAGTCCCCCACCCCTTCAACCTCTGCAGCAATGCTGGCAGCACTCATATGTGCATTTCTCAAAGACAACCTCTGGATATGACGCTGAACACGTGCACTCAACTTCTTTGGTCGACCATGGCGAAGCCTGTTCTGAGTGGAACCTGTCCTGTTAAACCGCTGTATGGTCTTGGCTACTGTGGTGCCACTCAGTTTCAGGGTCTTGGCAATCTTCTTATAGCCTAGGCCATCTTTATGTAGAGCAACAATTCTTTTTTTCAGATCCTCAGAGAGTTCTTTGCAATGAGGTGCCATGTTGAACTTCCAGTGACCAGTATGAGAGAGTGAGAGCGATAACACCAAATTTAACACACTTGCTTCCCATTTACACCTGAAACCTTGTAACACTAATGAGTCACATGACACCGGGGAGGGAAAATGGCTAATTGGGCCCAATTTGGACATTTTCACTTAGGGGTGTACTCACTTTTGTTGCCAGTGGTTTAGACATTAATGGCTGTATGTTGAGTTATTTTTGAGGGGACAGCAAAATTACACTGTTATACAAGCTGTACACTCACTACTTTACCTTGTAGCAAAGTGTAATTTCTTCAGTGTTCTCATATGAAAATATATAATAATGTATTGTGTGTTGCATTAAACTGGTTGTAAACCTCAGACATGAATTAACAAAAGCATATTCCTCTATAGTGTGTATTTGTCTTAATTAACCGCTTGCCGACCGCCGCACGACTATTTACGCGAGCGGTCAGCCCCTCACAGGCAAAGCGACGTAGGTCTACGTCGCTAGCCTGTGAGGCTCTAGGGAGCGAGCGTGCGCCGCCGGAGGCGCGCTCCCGCTCCCACTCGCTCACAGACCCCCCTGAGCGTGTGCCCGGTGGACCCGATGTCTGCCGGGCACTCGCGATCGTCCGTTAGAGCGGGAGAAAGGCAGGCGGCTAATGTAAACAAGCCGCCTGTCATTCTCCCCTGTGTAAGAATGGAGATCATACGGTTCTACTATGTAGGACCGTTGATCTCTGTTTTTACACCAGTAGCCACAGCCAATCACAGTTAGAAACACGTCCCTAGGGACACACTTAACCCCTCCCTCTCCAATAAAGTTAACCCCTTCCCTCCCAGTGTCATTTTTACAGTAACAGTGCATATGTATAGCACTGATTACTGTAGTAATGTCACTGGTAACCCCAAAAGTGTCAAAAATGTCAGTCAAGGGTCCGATCTGTCCGCCGCAATGTCGCAGTCCCGCAAAAAAAAAAAAAAAAAAAAAAAATCGCAGATTGCCGCCATTACTCGTAAAAGAATTTTTGCAAAGAAGAATGTCAGTTTGTAGATGTGTAAAGCTGGTAGAGACATAACCCAAAAACCTTGCAGCTATAATTGCAGTGAAAGGTGGTTCTACAACATATCGACTAACGTGCTGAATACAAATGCACGCCACACTTTTCACATATTTGTAAAATATTTTGAAACCAATTTATCATTTTCCTTGCACTTCACAATTATGTGCCACTTTGTGTTGGTCTATCACATAAAATCCCAATAAAGTAAACTTACGGTTTTGGTTGCAGTATGACAAAAATGTGGAAAATCTCAAGGGGTGGAAATAAGGCACTATAAACACTTTTTTTCCCTTTTATAAGTGATTACATTCCCTCTTAGGAGAAGCAGCAGTACTCGGACCTTCACAGTAAATGGCTCTATAGTGGGGGTGTGTCAAAACAAGTCTGGTCATTGAAGGAGAGCAGCACAGCTAGAGAACTGACCACAGTGTGCTCTCCTGCTTAGTGTGATCAGTTTTTTTTTATAAGGAAAGCAATGGAACTGGCAGGAACACCAGGAATTTTACACAAGGGAAGCATTACAAAGAACAGGATAATTTATCATAAAAGTACATGGTACAGCAGGCTCATATCAGGAACTTGAAGTGTTGGGAGTTACAAACACTTTAAGCTTTTCTATAGAATTGCCAAAATCATTATATACTCCAGGAGTAAAAATCGAATATTATTATTTATGGTATTAAGCTTTGAAAGTGCACTACAATCACAGATTTAGCCGTTCTAAAATATAGCGTCTTTACAAAAAAAAAAAAAAGAAAATTTCATAAGCAAACAAAAATATTGCTTGACAAACAGAAGTATAACTTTAAAATAAAAAAAAGTAAACTCTATTGACTATAAATGCCATTAAACATGCTGCTGACCTGAGCGCTTTTGCCTTTCCTCCTCTCCTCTTCTTATACCGGGGCTGTTTCAGTATGAAGAGTGGGAAAAAGGCACAGGGCCCATTTCTTTTCGGAATTAACACAATGAGTGATCGATGTCAATCGCTCCTGTGTCCATTCATACATGAAGCATAGTAAACTGTTCACTATGCTTCAGTTTGTGAATGAACAGAAAGCCGATCAGCACAGAGGCCTTCCCATTTATTCACTGTCCAGTGCAGCAGAGGCTGCATAGAAAGGGACTCGGGAATCTCTGACCTCAGTCCCTTTATCTCAAAAGTGAGATTAATTACATTAATGTTTGTTTACATTTATCTCTCACAAACTGCCCAGAGGCAGCACAGTTCCCCCACCTCCCCGCACGGATGGGAGAGGAGAGAGGGCTTGATCTGCTACTCCTCCTCCACCCACCCCTACCCTTTGCATCTGCTCGCGTACATATCTGTGCCTCAGAAAAATTATGTGTGGGTGGGAAAAAGCGATCAATGCCGAGGCCTCCATCCTCACTGATCGTGTTGATGGGGGAATCAATCGTTTTGCTTTCCTTCCAATCCCTCTCATCGCCCTATTGTGTCCTGCTGGCCAGAGCTTTCCCTGTTGGCAGCACACAATGATCACTTCCGACTGCGATAGCCTGTAGCAGTGATAACATGACAAAAATATCTGACAGCTTGGTTGTACTGAAGTTGATCGATGGATGGACTGCAATACAACCAGCCTGCCCATAGATGGATCTAAACTTGGTTGGTCCCTGCTGAACCAGCCGAGATTCAATCCATCTATGGCCAGCTTAATTGTCATTACATGTCTATATATTATCTAAAATCAAAGTTTTATCACTTTTTTTTCTGGATAGAGTGGAGAGGGATGAGAACACCTGACAGATTTTTATTGCTGTCTGTTCCCCTGTAAGGCTCTGTTCACATCAGTGAGACCTGGGTAGAGAAGTCCCATACCCCTTTTTTTAAGATCACATGGAATTGCATGGTGCTGCGGTACCATGAAGTTTCACCCATGCAAGAAAGGTGTCATTTTGCAGATGTGTGGGGCAGGGCCATCTTTAAATTGGGCAAAAGGGGCAGCTGTTTCCAGCCCAGACATTGTTGTGGGGCTCGCAAATAGTTTCCCCGCCCGACTTTTACTTTCCAGCACACACACTCAACAATGTACAGACGCGCAACACATACAGCTTCCACCCTTGGAGTCTACAGCGTCCTTCCAAATAAGCAGTGGTCCAATGGTTATGGACAGCACAAAGGGCCAATGAGAGCGGTGGCCTGGCTCAGATAGCAAGGTGGCCGCAGTCAGTGTTGGCGGAGCAGAGGGCGACGCTCTGGAGTGCTGGTGTGCCTAGCCGAGGCTGCACTGACTTGTGTGGGTTGAGCAGGCGGTGGGGGAAGGAAGGTGATGGCAAAGGAGAGAACAGTGCTGGCTGCCTCTGGACACCCTATGGACACCCAATAAGAAGCTGCATTGAGAGGACAAAGTTTGTATAAGTCCTATATTACTTCTCTATTCCTGGCCAGTCCTTCTACTGCAGGCAGCATGACTAGTCATTTTTCCTGGCAGCCATCCTCGGGGATGCTGCTCACATTGGGCTCTGTTCCTACACTCAGTTAACCTTCATAGCCATGTGTGCTCTGTCCATTGCTAATATGTTCTAGGAGTTTTCTGTCTATTGGTGAATGATGGATCCTGTTACCTCCCCAGTCCATGGTGTGCAGGCAGTAAGGAGATGTGCTGCCTGTAACCTCTAGCAACCAATCAGTGAGCCGTAATGATGTGCCATAACCTCTGGAAACCAATCAGTGAGCCGTAATGATGTGCTGTAACCTTTAGCAACCAGTGAACCGTAATGATGTGCTGTACAACCTCTAGCAACCAATCAGTGAGCCATAATGATGTGATGTACCCTCTAGCAACCAATCAGTGGGCTGTAATGATGTGCTGTAACCTTTAGCAACCAGTGAACCATAATGATGTTCTGTAACCTCTAGCAACCAGTCAGTGAGTGGTAATGATATGCTGTTACTTCTGGCAACAAATCGCAGCCTGATCTGCTGCTGCAGTAAATTAATTTTGAGTCTAGCTACTAGGGATCAAACGATTATTGGCAAAGCTGATATATCGAGGGCCGATCTGCACTTTCCCCGATATATATCGGAATCGGCCCCTGAGGTTACAGATATTGCCGATATTTCGGGACAGTGCTGTACTGGAGCGATGCCTGCAGCTAGAGGCATCACCCTGGTACCGGCGTCCATAGCCAACGGTCGGCTGACTTGTAATGACAACCGATGCGGCTGAGAAGCTGTTAGGCTGTCATTACAAGGAGCGGGAGGGGATGTGCCCCCCTCCCCCGGCTCGCCTAGGTCTCCCATCCCACGGGGAGACCCGGGCATCCTACCTGCACGGCCACCAAAGACCCGATCAAAGCCGCATTTGGCTCTGATCGGGTCTCCATGTAAAGACCCGGAAGTGATGTCATGAACTCATTTCCGGGTACTTGGTGCTAAATTTTAAAAAATGACCGCATTCAAAACAGACAATTTTAAGTGCAGAGGAGAGGTTTGGGTCTTTTAGACCCCCAGATCCCTCCACAAGAGTACCGGTGTAAAAAAAAAAAAAAAAAAATACATTTTTTTTAAATGTCCGAAAATATCGGCAGATACCGATATGCGATGACCAAAATATCGGTATTGGCAATAAAAAAACGATATCGGTCCATCACTACTAGCTACTAAATATTTTATGTCTCAGAGTATCAGGGCCATCTTTAACACGGGGCAAAAGGGGTCCATGAATGCCTCAGGCGTCCGGGATTGGCAGAGACACAGGAGAGGCGCGATGGACTCCCGCTACTGTCAATCAAACTCAGTTCACTCACTCAAAGAGAAGGAGAGAGGTGGCAGGCCAAACCACGGCTCTGTGTCTGAATGGATACAGGAAGCTGCGGCTTGTCTTGGGTGCCCCTATAGCAAGCTGCTTGCTGTGGGAGCACTCAATAGGAGGAAGGGGCCAGGAGCTCCAGCCAGGAACCCGAGAAGAGGAAGATCTGGGCTGCTCTGTATAAAACCACTGCACAGAGCAGGTATGACAGGTTTGTTATTTAAAAAGAAAAAAGTGAGACTTTACGATCACCTTAAAGACTACCCTGGTCTGGGGGTGCCAATAAGAGGGAGAATTTTGGTTCTGCTTTGAGCAATGCCTGGCCCATAAATGTGGAATCGGAGGATCTCTGAAGTAGCTGTCACTGATACAGTGATGTTTTGTTTCTTCTAGATCCTGTGCAAAGTGGTTGCCTGCCCTTGATGAGGGCAACATTCAGAGAATACTTTGTATCTCTCGCAAAAAATACAAGATGTTCCCTGATTGGATAAGGTTAAGAATATAATATCACCTCCCTGCCTCTCCACCTCATCCGAACAGGAAATGCTTTGAACTCGCTGAGAAAAATGTAAGGTGCTCTCTGAGTGATCCCCTGTGTACCCTAAGTAGCAGGCAGCCACTCAGTATAGGACCTGGAAAACAGTGAGGATCACACTGGATGTCGTGGAACTGTGCATTTCTGCCATTTTTTTTTTTTGGAGGGATGCGTTTGGGGCAGCCTATTCGCTTCCATTTCACGCTAAAGAACCCCCTGCACCTTTTCAACCTGTGGGGTTGATTTACTAAAACTAGAGAGAGAAAAATCTGGTGTTGCTGTGCATGGTAGCCAATCAGCTTTTAATTCCAGCTTGTTCAATTAAGCTTTGACAAACATGGAAGCTGATTGATTTTTTTTTTGCAAAGCTGCACCAGATCTTGTACTCTTCAGCATTAGTAAATCAACCCCAGTGGGCCTCGCATGCCTACTAGCCCTATTTGGAGCAGAATTAATAGAACTGCAAGCGGGCACATTTTTTGCATGTTTTGGGAATGTCCAGGTGTTAATGGGGCCTCACTGTAGTAGCAGCAATTCCACAGGGATGGGTCAAGTATGGTTTATACATACTAACATTGGTCCAAGCTGGATTAGTATAATCATGCAATAAAATCCTATACCTGGAGTTCAGCTTTAAGCTTTGAAAATGAAAGCTAGAAGCTGATTGGCTGCCATGTACACTGCTCCAGATTGTGTGTACCCAGTCTTCGTAAATCCACCATATGTATCACCATGACATGGTATCAGATTCCAGCACACAGTGTCAGTGGTCGGGGGAGGGGGGGTGACTTGCCTGGCTCCTCCGGGTCTCCAGGTTCAGGGCCTGAGCCCAGGCTGTGCTCCACATCTCTCCTATAGAAGGGAAGCCGTACACAGCAGACAGGAGGGTCCGGGCACCGGCGGCTTGGGAGCGGCGAGACCTCCGACTCATCTGCACCAACCAGGCCAGCACTGTCAGCACTGACACCGCGAAGATCAGCAGCTGAGTAACGAACGCCAGTGTCACCCCATCGGGCGGAGGGGGCTGATCACCTTCCATTCCTCAACCCAAGGGGAAGGCCGGCCCAGGTGTCCGAGGAGAGGACCATACAAGTCCCGAACACGGCGCTCTGCTGCACCTGTCTGTGCCCTGATCTGCTCACATGTGTTCAGGATTGACGTCCTCACACAACCCTCCCACCCCTCATCATCATCATGTATACTCACTGATTTCCATCCGCTTCTACCGGGACCTGCCCAACAATGGAGGACATCATCATCCTCAGTACCATGTCCTCATCATCACCCTCAGTGCTATGTCCTCATCATCACCCTCAGTATTATATCATCATCCTCCCCTGTTCAAAGGGTGATGATGAGGACATAGTACTAAGGGTGATGGTGAGGACAGTAAAATGTCATCACCATCATCCTTAGTATATCATTATCCTCAGTACTAAGGATGATGAAATAACACTGAGGATGATGATGAGGGCATAGTCCAAAGGATAATGATGAGGACATTGTACAGAGGATGATGATATAATACTAAGGATGATGATAAGGACATAGTTCCAAGGGTGATGATTAGGACATAGTACTGAGGATGATTATTTAATGCTGAAGATGATACTGAGGATGATGAGGAGGAAATTGTACTGAGGATGGTGATATAGAACTGAGAATGATGATATAATACAGAGGATGATGATGAGGACATAGTACTAAGGATGATGATGATGATATAATGCTGAAAATGATGGTATACTACTGAGGATGATGACGAGGACACAGTCCTGAGGGTGAGGATGAGGACATAGTACTGAGGATGATGATAAGAAAATAGTATTATATCCTCGTCATCATCCTCAGTAGTATACCATCATCTTCAGCATTATATCATCATCATCCTTAGTACTATGTCCTCCTCATCATCCTCTGTATTATATCATCACCCTCAGTTCTATATCACCATCCTCAGTACAATTTCCTCATCATCATTCTCAGCATTATATCATCATCCTCAGTACAATATCATCATCTTCAGCATTATACCATAATCCTCATAATACTGAGGATGATGAAGAGAAAATAGTACTGAGGATTATGATATAATGCTGAAGATGATGATGAGGACATTGTACTGAGGATGATGATATAATACTGAGGATGATGATGAGGACATAGTACTAAGGATTATGATATAATGCTGAAGATGATGATATTCTACTAAGGATGATGATGAGGACATTGTACTGAGGATGATGATATAATACTATGTCCTCATCATCATCATCCTTAGTATTAAATTATTATCCTCAGTACTACGTCCTAATCATCATCCTTGGGACTACTGTATGTCCTCATCACCATCCTCAGTGTTATATCATCATCCTCAGTACAATGTCTTCATCATCATCCTTAGTAGAATGTCATCATCTTCAGCATTATATCATAATCCTTAGTACTATGTCCTCATCATCATCCTCAGTATTATATCATCATCCTCAGTACAAAGGATTATGATATAATGCTGAAGATGATGATATTCTACTAAGGATGATGATGAGGATGAGGACATTGTACTGAGGATTATCATCCTCAGTACTTTGTCTTCATTCTTAGTACTATGTCCTCATCATCCTCAGTACTGTTTCATCATTATCCTCCTCATCAGTATCATGTTCTCATCATCATCCTCAGTAATATAGCCTCATCATCATTATAATGTGCTCTACATCATCCTGAGAATGATGTCCTCATCCTCAGTCTTCATTATCATTCTCAGTACTATTTCATTATCATCATCATCCTCCATCCATTATCATTTCCTCATTCCTCATTATCATCCTCAGCACTATATTCTCATAATCACCTTCAGCACTATGTCCTCATATTCACCTTCAGCACTGTGTCCTCATAACCACTTTCAGCACTATGTCCTCATAATCACCTTCAGTACTATGTCCTCATAATCATTTTCAGCACTATGTCCTCATAATCACCTTCAGCACTATGTCCTCATAATCACCTTCAGCACTATGTCCTCATAATCACCTTCAGCACTATGTCCTCATAATCACCTTCAGCACTATGTCCTCATAATCACCTTCAGTACTATGTCCTCATAATCACCTTCAGTACTATGTCCTCATAATCACCCTCAGCACTATGTCCTCATAATCACTTTCTGCACTATGTCCTCATAATCACTTTCAGCACTATGTCCTCATAATCACCTTCAGTACTATGTCCTCATAATCACCTTCAGTACTATGTCCTCATAATCCCCTTCAGCACTATGTCCTCATAATCACCCTCAGCACTATGTCCTCATAATCACTTTCAGCACTATGTCCTCATAATCACCTTCAGTACTATGTCCTCATAATCACCTTCAGCACTATGTCCTCATAATCACCTTCAGTACTATGTCCTCATAATCACCTTCAGTACTATGTCCTCATAATCACCTTCAGTACTATGTCCTCATAATCACCTTCAGTACTATGTCCTCATAATCACCCTCAGCACTATGTCCTCATAATCACTTTCAGCACTATGTCCTCATAATCACCTTCAGTACTATGTCCTCATAATCACCTTCAGTATTATGTCCTCATAATCACCTTCAGTGCTATGTCCTCATAATCACCTTCAGCACTATGTCCTCATAATCACTTTCTGCACTATGTCCTCATAATCACCCTCAGCACTATGTCCTCATAATCACTTTCAGCACTATGTCCTCATAATCACCTTCAGTACTATGTCCTCATAATCACCTTCAGTATTATGTCCTCATAATCACCTTCAGTGCTATGTCCTCATAATCACCATTAGTACTATGTCCTCATAAACACCTTCAGCACTATGTCCTCATAATCACCCTCAGCACTATGTCCTCATAATCACCTTCAGCACTGTGTCCTCATAATCACCTTCAGCACCGTGTCCTCATAATCACCTTCAGCACTATGTCCTCATAATCACATTCAGCACTGTGTCCTCATAATCACATTCAGCACTGTGTCCTCATAATCACCTTCAGCACTGTGTCCTCATAATCTCCTTCAGCCCTATATCCTCATAATTAACCTTCAGTACTGTGTCCATATCATCGTCATCAGTACTATGTCCCTATCATCGTCTTAGTGTTTTGCCCTCAGCATTATGTCCTCATCCTCAGTAATACAGTATATCCTCATAATTCTCAGTACTATGTTCTGATCATGATCCTGAATTTTTTCCCCTCAATATTATGTCCTCATCCTCAGAATATATCCTCATCATCATCCTCAAAATACTGTATATCCTCATCATCATTTTCAGTATTATGTCCTCATCCTCAGAATATATCCCCATCATCATCCTCAGTATTATGTCCTTATTTTCAGAAGATATCATCATCATCCTCCTCAGTATTATGTCCTCATCCTCAGAATATTTCCCCATCATCATCCTCAGTATTATGTCCTCATTCTCAGAATATATCCTCATCATCATCCTCCTCAGTATTATGTCCTCATCCTCAGAATATATGCCCATCATCATCCTCAGTATTATGTCCTCATTTTCAGAAGATATCCTCATCATCATCCTCAGTATTATGTCCTCATTCTCAGAAGATATCCTCATCATCATCCTTAGTATTATGTCCTCATCCTCAGTATTATGTTATCATCATTCTCAATATTGTGTCCACACACTACTAAAGAATTAGCAGAACAAGACAAAAATGACAGAGTAGAAAAACATGTATAGTTACCCCATTCCAATAAATTCCAGTGTTTACACCAACACACCATCTTTATCTATAATTATTGGGAGGATTTGGTAGTAACAAGGGATGGAGTTAGGTATGAGCATGGGTTAAGTTTGTCATCTGTTCTGTTTCCCAAGGATAGTCCCTGTTTTCAGGAGTGTCTCCAGCAAACATTCACCACTGGTGATTTTGTGGAAGTGGCTAAAAAGGGTGTAGTTAATGGGTTTGTTCCCAGACTTCATTTTTGAAATCTGGTAAACTTAGCATGGGTTTGAGGTTAATCCAACTTATTCAGAAAATTGGAAAAATAATGTGGCATGAGGTGCCCTGCCAACCAAATAAAAAGTAATTGGATGCCTTAATGCAGTGTACTTTAATGCTTGATAATGTGTTGTACGTGTGTAATGAATAATGTGAATGGGTCCAAAACATTTGCCATCATTTGTAGAAAAAAAACGTAAAAAAAAAGGGAAAGGATATGGTGTCTCAAAAAAATCATAGTTTTTTCCTTATAAGATTATTATTATTTTATGTTGGGAATAGACTCAGTTGTGCAAGAGAAATCTGCTCTTTTGCAGATGTGTGGGGGTGCCATTAATTCTTAATGGCACTCCACGCCAATGTTTTCACACACGTGAAACCACATTATGTCGCAGCACCATGGGATTCCATGTGGAATTTTCAAAAAGGGTCCAGGACTTCTTTAAAATGGAGAACACAGTTGCACAAATCTGAACATCCAACACATTTCCACATTAAACGTTAATAAATAAACCCTATAATGAAAATAGGGATGAATAGAACACCTGTCTCAGAAAATCATTACAAAGTATACAAAATCTTACTTTATTTGGCTACATAGAAAACTTTTGTATCATTTCAACTTGTATAAAAAACATCTAAATGAAAACACATCTAATGTTTTTTTTTTTTTTATACCATTTGTAGAAAATAAATAATGGCTTATGGCTCATTGCACCTATACTATTATTCAGTAAACTGTTGTTACTGAGCATATCTGAAACCTGGTCTTATTTTATTTACATGTTTAACCACTTAATCTCCAGGCATTTTCTTGTACAAAATTAGTATTTTTAGCTAGAAAATTTGTTAGAATCTCCAAACATGATATATATATTATTAAAGCAGAGGCCCTAGAAAATAAAATGGTGGGTTTGGCAATTTTTTATGGCGCAGCGGTTTATCAAATGCAATTTTTTCTTTTTTTTTTTAATACACTTTTTTAACCACTTAAGCCCCGGAAGATTTTACCCCCTTCCTGACCAGGCCCTATTTTGCGATTCGGCACTGCGTGATTTTAACGGACAATTGCGCAGTCGTGCGACGCTGTACCCAAATGAAATTGATGTCCTTTTTTCCCACAAACAGAGCTTTCTTTTGGTGGCATTTGATCACCTGTGCGATTTTTACTTTTTGCGCTATAAACAAAAAAGTGCGTAAGTTTTGAAAAAATAACAATATTTTTCACATTTTTTTATATGAAATTCCCCCCAAAAAAATGTAAAAATCAAATTTTTTTAACATTTTTGGCCAATTTGTTTTCTGCTACATATGTTTGGTAAAAAAATCGCAATAAGCGTATTTTGATTGGTTTGCACAAAAGTTATTGCGTTTACTAACTAAGGGAAAGATTTCTGTCATTTTTGGTGTTTTTGGGACTGCGACATTGCGGCGGACAGATCAGACCCTTGACTGACATTTTTGACACTTTTGGGGTTACCAGTGACATTACTACAGTAATCAGTGCTATACATATGCACTGGTACTGTAAAAATGACACTGGCAGGGAAGGGGTTAACTTTATTGGTGATCAAGGGGTTAGGTGTGTCCCTAGGGGCGTGCTTCTAACTGTAAAGGGGCGTGGCTAGTGGTGTAACAACAGAGACATACGATCCTACATAGCAGGACCGTATGATCTCTGTTCTTACACAGGGGAGAATGCCAGGCAGCTTTGCTTACATCAGCCACCTGCCTTTCTCCCTCTCCATGGGGAGATCGCGAGTGACCGGCGGACATCGGGTCCGCCGGTCACTCGCGCGGACTGCTTAGGGAACGAGCAGGAGCGCGCCTCCGGCGGCGCGTGCTCGCCCCCTAGAGCCTCACAGGCGAGTGACGTAGTACTACGTCACTTTGCCTGTGAGGGGCTGACCGCCGCAGTAAATAGTCGTGCGGCGGTCGGCAAGCGGTTAAAAATTTAAATGCAAAAAAACACAATACATAACCCAATTTGATTTTTGGTAAAATATAAAAGATGATGTTACGCTGATTAAAAAGAAATCAAACATGTCACGCTTTAAAATTGTGCACGCCCGTGCAACGACGACAAATGATGTAAATTTTACTATGCACAGGCTATGCTTTAAAAGCCTTTACATGTTACCACTTTAGATTTACAAAGGAGGTCTGGTGCTAAAATTACTGCCCATGATCTGATGCTCATGGTGATACCTCATATATGTCGGCCGACCGTTGTTTGTGTGCATGCAGGACTGACACGTGAGTTTGTTTTGCACAGGGGGATGGGGGGGCACTTTACTTTTTTTTTTTTTGCATGTAAGAGGGTGTACATAGCTGACAAAGCCCCTCCCCCACTCATCCAGATGAAAGACAACAAAATACCCATGAAGACTACTGGGATGCATGACATCATTTTAGCCTAGGCCAGAAACCAAGAAGCAACTGAAATGTAAAAAAAAAAAGGAACCTCTTTCCACCCAGTATATTGTAAAATAATGGCTGGGCAGGAGCACTGTTCCTCTGGGAGGACATCATATCATATGACGTCCTCCCAGGATCGCGCCTCCCATGCGCCCTACCGGCCGCACTCCAGCACGATCTGTCATTTGCCGTGTCCACCAGACATGGCCAAAGACAAATCATTCTACCATGTGATCACTGTAGCCAATCACAGCAGATCACATGACATATGTACACAATGAAAGGCTTTGTTACATGCCTTTCGTTGTGTACCATTGAGAGGAGCTCTGCGATTGGTCACAGTCATCACATGGTATAGACAGGGCCAATCACAACCCATCTGTAACGTGATTAGACAGGGCCAATCACAGCTAATCACAATAGTGAACACTGAATGAATAGTTTTCATTCAGAAAAAAATGGTTGCTTGTAACTTTAAATTTAATAGTTAAAAGCAATCATAATGTGTAGAAAAAAGAAAATCCTGATCACCTTCCCAGAGTAGTATGTTGTTACTGTGGTAACACTGTATTGCTCTGGTCACTGTATGTAAAAAAATAGAAAATAAAAAAAATTATTAAAAAGTTCAAAAAACTGATAAAAAAAATGATTACATTTTTTACCTACTGTCACCAGTCACTGTCCATGATCATCTCCACACCAGTTGTATGATGATGCTGTACTGCAGTAGCGACAAGATGTACAAAAAAAAATGTGAAAATATACATGTTCTTAATTTGTTCATTTTTCAAACTATTGTGACAAAAAAATTACAACTTCAAAAAAACTTGACATGCCTCTTACTAAACACCTTGGAATGTCAACTTTTAAAAAAGGGGTAATTTGGGGTATATTTGTACTGTCCTCGCATTTTCAGACCTCAAGAAATTAGATGAGAGGCTGTCAGTACATCAGGATTGATCCATTTTCAGATGTGGACTCTATAACTGTTCAACACGAAATAATATACACTGATTCTGGTCATTTTTACCAAAGAAATGTAACAGTATACAGTTTCACCTAAATTCACGAAGAAAACGGAAAATTTATATCAAATACTTACCATAATTTTCCTTTCCTGATGGACTCCATGGCAGCATACGTTCGGGTAGGCCCCGCCTCCTCTCCTACCTCATAGGACCCCACTCCGATAAATCTTTGCTCCCTTTCAGCATCAGTGTTCTGTAACTAGCCTACTCAGGAATTGGGAGGGGACTCCTGCTGCCATGTAGTCCATCAGGAAAGGAAAATTACGGTAAGTATTTGATATCAATTTTCCGTTTTCCTGACAGACTCCATGGCAGCATACGTTCGGGAAATAACTCGCTATACACTCCCGGGTGGGAAGATGCTGAACAAAGAAAACTTTAATTGGCACTGTCAACTGACAAGACTTGTACGCCAAAATTAACGGAAGATAAAGCAGCAAGTTCAATACAATAATGGGAAAGGAAAGTATTAACAGATGACCAGGATGCTGCTTTGCAGATCACGTCAGGCGCGACGTGTTTGGAAGCTGCCCAAGACGTTGCGACGCTTCTTGTAGAGTGAGCTGTAATCGCCTCTGGAGGAGCCAAGCCCTTTGCTCTATACGCCCATTAGATAGCCTGAACGATCCACGCAGCCACTGCTCTAGAAGATGCACGCATTCCTTTCTTTTTGCCATGGAGCAGAACAAAAAGGAAATCCGATTGGCGGAAGGAGGATGTGGCCTCCAAGTATTGACTTAGAGTGTTGCCCACGTCTAGAGGATGGACTGAAGATTCCTCATCAGTTCTGAAGGTGGGAAGAACTATCTCAGCATTTTCGTGGAAGACAGAGGTCACTTTTGGATTTGACCCCAGCATAGGGATTAGGACCACCCTGTTTTGAAAAAAGGTCAGAAAAGGCTCTTTGTGACCCAAATTGTTTATCTCAGAGACCCTCTTAGCGGAGGTAATGGCCACCAAAAATGCTGTCTTCAACGTGAGTTCCTTGATAGACATGAAGGCAACATCCTTTGAAGAAAAAAAGTCCAAAACTAATGGAAGATCCCATTTTGGAAATCTCTGCCTTCTCTGAGGCCTAAGCCTGACTGCGCCCTTAAAAAATTGCTGAATCAGATGATGACTTGCCCACTGAATTCCGGTGAAGGCTGAAATGGCGGAGACTTGCACCCGGAGAGAACTAACCGAGAGGGACAGATCTAGACCAGATTGCAAGAAACTTAGAATCTGCTGAATAGTAGGTGTACCTACTGGACCTGACCTCTGGGCCTGATGACTCATAAACCTGGCCCATATCCTTTCATATACCCTGTTGGTGCTCGGTCTTCTTGAACTCATGAGTCAGGATCACCTCTTCTGGACATCCGAGAGCTTCCAACCTCCCCCTCTCAAGAACCAAGCCCTGAGGTGCAGCCATGCAGGGCATGGGTGCAGAGTAGGACCCTGAGATAGAAGGTCCGACCTGAGAGGTAGAGGGATTGGATCCCTGAAGCTGAGAAGGGACAGCAGGAGAAACCATGGCCTGTTGGGCCAGAAGGGAATTATTGCCATGATCTCTACTTCCTCCATCTTCAGTCTCCGCAGGAATTGGAGTACTATTGGTACTGGTGGAAAAGCATAAGCAGACTGGAAGTTCCACCTGTCCGTGAGGGCATCCACTCCGAAGGCTCGAGGATCTCTGAACCTCGTGTAGTACTTCCGAAACTTCTTGTTGCGTGGACTCGCAAACAGATCCACTTCTGGCGAAATCCCCAGGGACAGCACCCAGTTGAACACCTCCTGATGGAGGGACCACTCGTTGTTGTCTAGTTGGAAACGGGATAGGAAGTCTGCCTCCACATTCAACACTCCCGGGACAAAGACCGCTGAAAGATTGGCCAGATGATTCTGAGCCCATGTCATAATCGGCTCTGTTTCTTGGAGGAGAGACATGCTGCGCGTCCCTCCCTGCCTCTTGACATAAGCCACTGCCGTGGTGTTGTCCATCCTTAGCAGCACTGAGGCCCCCTGCGTTAGATGGTGAAAAGCCTGAAGGGCTTTGAGGTCAGCTCGTAGTTCTAGAATGTTGGACACCACTCCGTGACCGGGAAAGTTCCATCTGCCTTGTGCCACTTCGGACAGACAGTGGGCTCCCCAACCGGTACTGCTGGCATCGGAGGTAATCGTAATCCAGGAAATTGGAGCGATTGAGTGGCAGTTGGTCAGATTTGTACGGCGTAACCACCAGGGAAGGCATCCCTTCATGAACGGGGTCAGGTGAATAACTTGTGACAAGTTCTCCGTCGTCCACTGTTGGAGAAACCCCTTCTGGAAGGGTCTCAGCTTCCACATAGCCCACTTCACCATGGGTGAAGTGGCTACGAGCGTCCCTACTACCTTTAGACACTGACGAGCAGTGAGACGAGAGGCAGCGAGCGCGTGAGCCATCCTGCTCTGGACTACTGGAATTTTCTCTTCTGGCAGGGAAATGGTGCACTTCACCGTGTTGAACAGTGCCCCAAGAAACACCAGCGATTGCGTAGGCACCAGATGGCTCTTTTCTAGATTCAGAATCCAACCGAATTCCTGAAGCGTAGAGATCACTTGCTCCAGATGCAAGAGTAACTGACGTCTGTCCTGAGACAGAAGGAGGAGATCGTCCAGATAATGATGCAATCTGATGCCTCTGGTCCTGATGAGAGCCACAACTGCCAGCAAGGTCTTGGAGAACGTGCGAGGCGAAGTTGAGAGCCCGAAGGGAAGACACGTAAATTGCATGTGAGCATGACCTACAGCAAACCGGAGGAACTGATGGTACTCTCTTGCCACAGGAACATGGAAGTACGCGTCTTTTAGGTCGATCGATGCCAACCAATCTCCTGGGAGAATCGAATGTTGTATTGTGACTAGGGACTCCATTTTGAACCTTTCTTGATGGATAGACCTGTTGAGATATGTAAGGTCTATTACCGGGCGCCAGGTGCCGTTCTTCTGGACGAGGAACAGAGGTGAATAGACTCCCAAACCTCGTTCTGCATCGGGAAATGGCACAACAGCTCGCTGAACCAGTAAGGTGTCCACGTAAGCGAGAAGAACCTTCTTTTTTTCTGCCGAAGGAGGAAGTGAGGTTGCGACAAACCTGGTTTTGGGAACGTTGTCGAACGCCCACGAATGTCCCTGGGACACGATGTTTAACACCCAGAGATCCTGGATCGAGGCCGCCCAGACATCCCGAAATTGGAGCAACCTGGCCCCTACCGGGAAGGCCTGGACGGGCCCAACCTCAAAAGGATTTGGTAGCCTCCCGGTCACCAGACGAAGAGCCTTTTGAGCCTTTCTGGAAGGTGGATTGCCTTGACTTCCAACCTCTTCCGTAGGACTTGCCTGGTCTGTAGCTGCGTGCTTCCCTGGAACGATTGGTAGTTTGTCTTCTCGGGAAAGAACGCTTCTGAGCACCTGGGCGTTTATCCTGAGGGAGGAACCCAGATTTTCCACCCGTGGCCCGAGTTATGGCTGCATCCAATTTGTTCCCAAAAAGGGAAGAACCCTCAAAGGGAATCCGGCACCATGCCTGATTGGAAGCAGCATCAGCAACCCAAGGCCTAAGCCAAAGGGCGCGTTTAGCCGTAACAGAAGCCAGCATAACTCGAGCCAAAAGGCGAATGGTGTCTAGAGATGCCTCCCCCAGGAAACCCGCAGCCATCTTCAGCTCCTGGATTGGGGAGCTCTGGAGCACTTCTTCCGAAACTCCTCCAAGAGTGCCCTCGAGGGCATTAATCCAGACTTCCATGGCTTTTGAAATTGTAGCCAAAGCCAAAGCTGGCTTACAGGCCATGCCGGCCGAAAGATATGCTCGTTTAAGGTCAGCGTCGATCCTCCTATCCAACAGATCCCTAAAAGAGGCTGTATCCTCCATTGGAAGGGTGACATGCTTGACCAAACGCATCACGGCTGCATCCACACTTGGGGAAGATTCCAGGTACTTCACCTTTTCTTGTTTTAAATGGATACAAGTTCGCCATTTTTGTGGTCAGGGAATTTTTCCTTTCCACTTTGCTCCACTCTTCTGTAATTATATCTCCCAGCTCCCCTAGAAATGGAAAGTCCAAGCGCTCTTTGCATAGCTGCTTGAAATATTTTCGTTGTTTTGGGGAGGAGACAGCTGGATCTTCCCATTCAAGGGCTTCTCTCACCGCCTTCACTAGAGGGGAGACAAGGCTGAACTCAAATCCTGAACCGGAGTCATCTGAATCAGATTCGGACTCTGACGGAAGGATAGAAGGATGGCTGGGTTGAGAGGACTCAAAAGGATCCTGAACCAGAAGATCTCTTTCCGGAGAGCGGGATGGCCCTGCAGAAGTACTTGGCTTCTGTAACTCAGCTAGAGAGTCTTTGAGGACTCTGCGCACCACCTCCTCAATATGATGGTTCGACTTCTCCCTTTCACCCGTGGCTTGGGTATAACAGGGTTTACACAGAGAGGAGCCGTCTGTTACTATGGTACCACATCCCCAGCATTTCTTCCCGTGCGGGTGCTCTGAACGGCCACGATGTGTTGAACCAGAAGATTTGCCATCACGTCCCCTATTATGGGGGGAGCTGCGCCTGGACCTAGATGAGGAGTGCCGGTGATGCGACTTTGAATGTCTGTCTTCGCTGCGTGCGCTAGGCTGGTGGTCAGACCTGGAAGAGCTGGAGACAGACACATGTAGCGATATATAAGAGAGAAACACACAGACCCTCCCCCCCCCTAAATGCCCATACCTGGTATGAGCGGGCTGGCCACTAGGGGGCGGAGATGTGTCCATAATCGATACAACAGAGGGGCGAAGAAACTCTTCACAGCTGAGTAAGAAGGATACATATAGAGCTTAAGCCTTAACCCCAAGTCAAAAATCGCCAATAAGCCTTTAAAATAAGATTCTTACCTTTAAGAACGTCAGTCAGAGTCTGGGGGAGGCTGTATATATGTGCCGACCTTCCCACCAGCTCTGACAAACTAAGGGCTTTAAATACGCCGCCTCGCGGCCGCCGATCGCTACCGCGCATGCGCGGGAGTGACGTCACGCGTCACTCCCGCGCATGCGCACCGAATCCAGTGACCGGCGGCAACCGCGCATGCGCAGAAGCGCCGCGCAACCCGGAAACGGCGGCCGCGGGAGCCACCGGACAGCTGCAAGCATAAAACAGTAAGGCGGATTGAAACATGGGAAAATCCGACAAGAACACCGCAAACAGTGAGTAAAAACAGCCTGACACAAAAGATTAGCATACAAACAACAAAGGGAAAGTGAGAATAAAAAAGGAAAAAGTCCCATAACAGGGCTTACCACCCTGCCCGAGCAGAGAAGGGTCCCAGAGGCGCATCACCGGACTGTATCTTCGGGCAAAATTAGGCCACCCGCGGCAGCTGGGCTCTCTCGGCCAAACCACAGCGATCCTGCTGAGGGTCTCTTCTATTGCCCCCTCCATACCCTGCTAATAGCCAGGGCTTAGCAGAGTCTCCACGACCCATTCTGCTTCAAGGTATAGGACTGAAATAGTAGGAACATAACACCGTATGTATGAGGAGGACGAAAAAAGAACACTGATGCTGAAAGGGAGCAAAGATTTATGGGAGTGGGGTCCTATGAGGTAGGAGAGGAGGCGGGGCCTACCCGAACATATGCTGCCATGGAGTCTGTCAGGAAAGATTATTTATTTGCAAAAATATATAACAAAAACTAAGAAAAAAACGTTTTTTTTTTTTCAAAATTTCAGGGGGTTTTTTTTTTCAAAATTTCAGGGGTTTTTTTTTTTTCAAAATTTCAGGGTTTTTTTTTCTGTTTATTTTGCAAAACATAAAAAAATCATTAAATACCACAAAATAAATGATAAAAATGTCATAAGGGTACAGTGTTGCATGAACGTGCAATTGTCATTTAAAGTGTAACAGTGTTGAAAGCTGAAAATTGGCCTAGGCAGGAAGGGGGTAGTGTCCAGTATTGAAGCGGTTAAACAAGTCAATATAATATATATTTTTCTTTTTTTACTAAAGCCCCGTACACACGTAGCTATTGTCGGCCGTAAATATTCGGCCAACGTCCGATCGGCCGATTGTCGGCTTGTTAGTATGATGCTTCCGACAACCGACTGCGACTTTTCGGCCGAACAGAATCTGGTGTGCAGGCTTTAAAATGTTTGTTGGCCAACACCAGAACGGCCGATTGTTCCTCACTCAGTACAGAATTCGGCCGACAAACAGCAGATGAGCAAGACTGGGCATGCTCAGAGAAGAAAAAACACACGGAAAGTTAACCATCACATGACATCACTTCTGCAGTCGGCTGTTGTTGGCCGACAAAATTTGTGTGCAGTCTTTAGCACTTTTCAACCGACAGGACAGCACCGGACAAAAGACGACCGATAGTTCGGCCGACAATCGCTACGTGTGTACGGGGCTTTAGGCTAACAGGAGCAGCATAATGATTAAAAATAGTTGTTGATTAGGAGAGTAAAATTCTGCATTAACTCCTCTTCCAACATTCCCCTGGACTCTCTTGGACATGCCTGGGGGTGTAACTTTCCCTGTTTAATGCCCTGAGGTGCCCAGAGAGACTGCACCTAATGAAGTACTTGTGGCTGGGCATGCAATGTGCAGCCAGAGATATGGTACCTCACTGTTAGTCCCAGTGTTGGACATCTGGTCCAGAGCCAAATAACATACAGCTTTTATGGAAAGAGAGCACTTCTTCACTGTCTACCAGGGTAATGCATTTCAAGTGGCAGGACCCTGCATCTCCAGACACTCGCCTACAGGGCTACTGTTAGAAATGATAGATCCCCGTACAGCCTACCTGACAGACCCCCCCCCCCCCTCCCCCCAAAAATATCAAATTATATTTTCACTAACGGCCCCAATGCAAGACCCATTCAGGTGAATAGCACTGCTGTGCAAGCGCCTCGCAACTGCATTCAAAGCACATGGTTGCAGTGCGCTAATGTGGAATTAAAGCAGGAGTATGCCTCCTCACCACCTGTCAAATGCTCTCTGACGAGTGATCCAAATGCTGACCGCTTTTCAAAAAGCAAAGCACATTTGAACGAGTCCTTAATTTTTCTCTAAAAATTTTTTAGAACTTTAAGTAGAACTACTTTTTTGGATAGAGCAAGGGAGGGTTATAACCCCTGTCAGATTTTTTTTTTTTGCCATCTGTGTCCTATTGTGAAGATTTCCCTTCACTTCCTGTCCCATAGCCAAATAGGAAGTAAGCAGAAATCCCTGCAAATTATGGGAATTCCTTGGGGACCCCTAGGTCATCAAAACTAGTGTCCCCATTGGAATATTTCCTCTCTATTGCTTTTCTGGGGACAAGCCAAAATTGGGAATTGCTTTTACTTTTTAATGATAACGGTAAACAGGACAAATAGAGAGAGTGAATTTCCCTAACAGGGGCACAGACAGCACTAAAAACTGACAGGTGTTCTAATCCTTCTTCACTCTATCCAAAATTTAAAGAAAAAAGGTTTTGCCTTTAGTTTTACTTTAAAATGTTGTTTTACATTTTTTTTTAGTTTTATTTTTTATTTTATTTTTACATTTTTTACTGCCCTGTTGTGGAGCTTTTGTGAAATATCAGGGGTGAAAAAAAGACAAACAACAGGACTGAGGACAGAGATTCCCCAGTCCCTTACTCTGCAGCTTCAGCTGCCCTGAGCAGTGAATAAATAGAAAGCGGTCTGTGCTGAGCGGCTTCCTGTTCATTCACAAACCGAAGCATGGTAAACACAATTTACTATGCTTTAGTAACAAATTGACAGAGGAGCGTCTGGTACTGATCACTCATTGTGTTCATTCAGAAAAGGAAGAGGTTGGTAATTAGGCCCTCCCCCTCTCTTCACCCTGAAACAATCCCCATGTATGCCTGCAGCAGCTGACGGCGGGAGAAGAGGGTGGCCAGCAGCGCTATGGGGTACACAGGGGAGCCTAAACTGCAAGTGGTGGGGGAGCAGATACTGATCCCCCTGCAGGGCAGCTGGAGGGAGAAAAAAGAGAAGCAGGTAGCGCATCAGGGGGAGGCACAAGAGTTGTCAACAAGGCAGTACAGCCAGCCCTCCTGCTTGGAAGGGGCCTGGGCCCCCCTTTGAACTGATGGGACCCAGGCCCAGTACAGAAGGGCCAGCTGTACTGCTTTATCAGCAGCCCTATTTGCATAGGTTTTAGAACAGGAAAATGGTGGTCCCAATCCCGTGGGGTTTAAATACAGCCAACACTCAAACACAGTATAACATTTTCAAAAAGTTTATTTTACATGTCTAAAAAAACAATCAGACAAACACAGTTAATAAAATACAGACATAATATACCACACTGGGTCAGTCATCTGCGCTAAGACATGGTTTTCCCAAATATGCTAAAAGGCATGATGTGTGGCGATGGAGACAGCATTTCGGAACCAATTAACCCAACATGTTTTGGAAAATAAATTTCCTTCTTCGGGGGAAATAGCACAGGATATGTCTGTCTATTGAGAAACAAATATTTACAGTCAAAATGTGTGCATAGTATGTTTAAAGAAGTATCCAATTGGATCATTGTGACATATACTTCTTTACATTACAGTGCCCAGTTTACGGAGCAGTCCCCATTACATTAATATAAAGGGGCACTTTTGATGTAAAGGGGACTGCACTGTAAAGGGGCACTGTAATGTGAAAGGGAACTGAGGACACACATGTGCTGTATAGGGGGGCTGAGGACAGACTCTGTGAATATCCCATCCCCTCAGCCGTCCACCATCCAACCCACCCCATTCCTGGGAAAATTGGCTGCCCTAAAACCGGTACCTTGTGCAAAAAATAGGTTGGTGTTTGGCTGCTATAGAGAGAACTAACTTTATGTACAGTATATACCACCAGTCTGTTATAGGTCTTTATATAAGTGATACTGTTTCTTTTCGAAGGAGCTAACTCAGTCTGCAAAACATGTCAAAGTTTATCCAAATGTATCTTTTCCTGATGTTCTTTCTATAATCAAACAGCAAGTATTATTATCAGGGCCGGTGCTAGACTATTTTACGCCCTAGGCAAGACCAGCTACTTGCGCCCCCCCAAAAAAAGAAAAAAAAAAGGGAAATGGTTAAAAACTCCTCTATGTCATACCCAGTGACCCTGATCTGATGCTTCCTCCATGTTATGCTCTCATACCTAGTGACCCCCATATTCCTCCATGTCACACCCGGGGATCCTGATGTCCCTCCATGTCACACCCAGGGACCCTGATGTCTTTCCATGTCACACCCTGGTACCCCAATATTCCTCCATGTCATGCTGTGATACCCACTGACCCCAATGTTCCTCCATATCACACCCAGGGACCCCGTGTTCCTCCATGTCATGCTGTCATACCCAGTGACCCCAATGTTCCTCTATGTCAGACCCTGATGTTCCTCCATGTCACACCTGGAGACCCTGATGTTCATCCATGTCACACCTGGGGACCCTGATGTTCATCCATGTCACACCTGGGGACCCTAATGTTTCTCTGTGTCACATCTGGGGACCCAATTCCCCCGTGGCACACCCAGGGACCCCAATTCCTCATGGCTCACCTGGTGACCCCAAACCCCTGTTACACCCGGTGACCCCTATCCCCCATGTGACACCTGGTGACTCCGATTCCCCATGGCACACCTGATGACCCCGATTCCCTTTCATACCAGGGATGCTCCATGTAACACCCAGGGACCCCGATCCCTTGTTCTGGGCAAACTCACTGGGCGGTATGAAGAGAGTGGCCCGCACTCTGCCCTCCTTCACTGTGATCCTGCTGATTCCTTCTCCCAGGACACTCCTCTCCTGGACCACAGTACTCACCACAGCTCCAACCGGCTCCTGGTGGAGGGAGAAGCAGCAGTCAGAGAGCTCCACACTTATTTTATTGCCAGCCTCCTCAGACCCTTCCGGTGCCTCGTCGCTTCTGCTCCAGTAATGGTTCCGCCCTCCAGTGCTGAGCTCCGGCTCAGGTTCAGCTCTCCTCAGCTCCCTGCTTAATACCGACCCAGGGAAATAAACGGCTGCCCATCAGCTCAGTGCAAAGAGTCACTTCCTGCCCGGGGTTAAGGCCACTTAGCTCCAGCCGAAGAGGATTATCATTCAGGCAGCATGCTGGTGGACTCACTTCCTGCCTCTTTGGGTCCCCTAACAGTGGTGGAAAGCCAGGGCCTAGTAGTTCCGCACTGCCCAAGACACCTGGCATCTTCCACTGCCCCTTCTTCTTCCCCCACGGCCGCCCCTCCCCTCAGCTCACAAGGATCATTCATTATGGAGAGAGAGTGTGGAGACATGGCTGCGCCCCTAGGTGGCAATGCGCCCTAGGCGGCTGCCTAGTTTGCCTAGTGGAAGCACCGGCCCTGATTATTATCCTCTTATAATATCATTTGGTGGATGAATATCTAGCTTTTTGCTAAAGTACATAAGGATTGGCAGTGCAAATTTGGAATGGATTTTAAAAATACTACTACTAATACCAATACTCTTATATACAGGGCAGAACATTTTGAGGGTGTCTTTTTTTTTTAAGTATTACACGGTGCTGGTCAGACTGGCTGGCTGACAGGTCTCTGTGAAAAGATCTTGAAGACCAATATGTTCACTTTGATAAGTGCCATATGTAAGGATATATAAAATAATAATTGTATACTACAAAGGGTTGGGGTTATTTCATAAGGCAGGCTTTAACACTGAGAAAGGGAACAAAAAGTTGTTTATCTGGGCTATAAATCGGATCCTACTCATGCGCAGTGCAGTTTATACTCTCTTTACACAACAGGAACCAGATGGAGGCATAATGTAACTCGGGTGAACATACTGTACATCGGAGTCACATTATCAGTGGCCACCCAGTGCCCGAATTAAAAAGATGTTGGTCCTCAAGAAAGTTAGAAAGGTGGCAGAGAGCACAGACCTATCATTGCTGGAGAAGAAAAAACTGGGAAGAAGCCATTCTGCACAGTATGAATAAGATAGTAGATTACCAACTTTTAATCTTCTAATGTTACCTTCTAACCTCCAACTCCCAAAGCATAGACCTGTCTTCAAATATGGAGCTAAACAAGGGGGTAAATATTTTCCATAGGAAACCTCTACATTTATAATAGCTTAAGACTGAATATTCAAAACTGTACACTAAGCCAAAAATAACGAAATGTGTGAAATAAAAAGTCTATGGGTGCAACCAAAATTTTAATCCGCAAACGGAGGCAGGCTGTTCTCTAACAAATGTGGAATTTAGTAAAGCTACACACGCGCAGTGGATGAATATACTCTTGTAGATGAGTATATGGGCTCGCTCTCACCAGCAGGCACATGTTATGCTCTGTACAATGTGTGTCCACTGCAGTTTGCTGGGTAGGGCCAGTGAAATGCATCCCGCAATTTTCTTCTTTAAGTTCATTAAAATGTCACAAAATGACATTTCATTCATCTCCTTGCACCGCTGCAGGTTGTGATGCCTTGTAACATGTCGCAATGCATTGCACTGTGTAAGAATGCAAGTCATTTTTTTTTTTGTGAAAACCAACGCATTGCATTGGTGTGAAGTAAAACAATAGAACATAAGTCCAAATTTTGTCATTAGGGATGAGCTCAGTCAGGCATGTTTGGATCATAGTCTGAACCCAGAAGAAATAGATGGAAGCTATGACTGCACAATGCCATCTATAGGTGGCTGCCTTGACCCTTCTACCACACGTATAAATGCCCCTTATATATGTTTTGGCTGGGAAAAAAAGGAATGTCTCAACAGCCTATCATTGGCTCAGTACAGAGACAGATTCCTGACAGGATCACCTGGGCAGGTTTGGACTAGGATCTGAACACGACTGAGCTTTGCGGTCTGCAAGTAAGGTGCCCATTCATTTCAATTGGCTGCCCTACCTGCAGAAACGAGCAGGAAAGCAAGTCAATTTTATGTAACAAGGCAGATCACCATTCTGACGGGAGGGAAGGCATGGATCCTGTGATCCTGCAAATCTGGGACTAGCATCCATCTCTTCCCTTAGTAAAACCACCTCACACACAGTATAGTAAAACACTGGCTAGGCACAGAGTTAACCCTTTAATCACCCCTGATGATAACCCCTTCCCAGCCAGTGTCATTAGTACAGTGACAGTGCATATTTTTTAGCACTGATCACTGTATTAGTGTCACTGGTCCCCAAAAAGTGTCAAAAGTGTAAGTTATTGTCCGACTGTCCGGCGCAATATCACAGTCTTGCTATAAGTCACTGAACGCCGCCATTACTAGTAAGCAAAATAAATAAAAATATCCCAAAGTTTGTGGACTCAATAACTTTTGCGCAAACCAATCAATATACACTTATTGGGATTTATTTTACCAAAAACGTAGCAGAATACAGATTGGTCTAAATTTATGAAGACATTTTTTTTTTCTATGTTTTAATTGGATGTGTTTTATATCAGAACGTGAAAAAAAACTATATTTTATTTTTCAAAATTGTCTGTCTTTTTTTTGTTTATAACGCAAAAAATAAAAACCACAGAGGTGATCAAAGACCACAAAAAGAAAGCTCTATTTGTGGGGGAAAAGGGACGCAAATGTTATTTGGGTACAGCGTCGCACAACCACACAATTGTCAGTTAAAGTGATGGCCTGGTCATGAAGCGGTAATATCTTCCAGTGGTCCAGGGGTTAAATGTCACCCTAGCAATGTCAGCAGCAGGAAGAACTGGACACTGCGCATGCGCCTTGCGGATAAGGGACACAGGAAAGCGCACGGGGACGAGCACGCAGGTCGGGATTTCCTGATGTCGTCATGTACGCAAAGCCAGGAACACGTGTGCACGTACGGTGCTGGAAGCCGCTGAGAGGGCGGAAGTAGGAAGAGAATGAAGTGTATGGGCAGAGTGGGAGCAGGAAGAACTGTGTGTTGTGTGTCTGTCTTCTAACCATGGCTATAGTACCGCTGCTTGTCAATGTGGCTGGCTCTGTACTGGGCGGCCTGGCCACTGCCGCCCTCATCCCTGCCTTCAAGGAGCACTTCATCTCCGCTAAGCTGTATGGGGTGGACATGAACAAGTCCAGCAGAGAGCCGGTGTAAGTCTATGAGATCCCTGTATACACTGAGAGCCAGCACTGAGTATACCAGGACTAGGGGTCTCCTATCAATGCACTGTACTGGATCCACTAATACGCTGGCACAGTACATCTCCTCTTATTATTATTCTGATATGAGATACATGTTGGTGTCAGAACTTTGTTAACCATTTTCTAATGCATGGTTAGAACTTATTATAGATAGAATGGAACTCATAGTATTTAACCCCTTCTTGACAGAGGATGAAACAAATATTAACACCTGACTACAGTTTTACAACTTTGACATGTGTTTGTAAAGCTGGACATATTATCACAACTTCTTAGTGTGTCTGGGCAGATTATGCTGTATTTTTTTTTTCCCTTCAGGAAAAACTAGGCTTTAATTTGGTGGTAAAGGATATCTTTTTATTTTTATTTTCAAAGGAAAGCTTGCACTAAATAGTTTAAAGTGTAAGGCCCCTTTCACACATGCGGACCGTTCAGATCCGCCTGTCAGTTTTTCCGGCGGATCTGAACGGATGCCCCATTCATCTCTATGGGGCAGCGGATGTCAGTGGAGACATGTCCGCTGACATCCAATCCTGTCTGTCAAATCGAGATGGATGGAAACCCTATTTTCCATCCTTCTGGTGGATCGGATCAGATGAGAACGGACAGGAGGTCCGTTCTCATCCGATTCCCCCATAGAGGATAGCGGGGACCTGACAGCCCCGTCTCTACACACGGAGAGGAGACGGAGCTGCCACCCGCCTGCTCAGCGGGGGATCGCCGAATCAATTCCCCCGCTGAGAAAAACGGAGTCCGCTGATGGAGTGGACAGTGTGAAAGGGGCCTAAGTCCAGAAAAAAAAAAAAACTAACATTTCACCTGCTCTCTGCCACATTCTAACCCTGTAAAGCGAAAATCTCTGTACTTCCCTATTCTGCAGCCGATCCGGTCCAGTTTCCAGTGGCAGAAGGTCTGTGCAGGAGAGGACTGACAACGGCTGTGAAATGTCACCAAAAGAGTTACAATGGGGCTTCCATTGTCGGTTGCCTCTCCTGCACCCCCTCCACACTGAAGCCATCGCTAATACATGATGCTGGGCCTGGATTGGCTGCAAAATAGGTAATTATAGCGAATTTTTGCTTCACAGGGTTAGATTAAGGCCAAACTTGCTCTCTGCTACATTCTAAACCTAGTTAGATTTTTGCCTAAACTTCTACTTTAAAAGAATATTTATTTTTTTTTTAAATTCATTTTTTTTAAATATTTATTTTTTAAATTAAGCTGTATATTTCTTGTGATTACCATAATCTACCACAAAAGAAAAACCTAAAATACATTCTTCAGCTCCTGACAATCACAGCGATACCACATACGCTATATTCTCAAAAGTATTGGGACGCCTGCCTACAACCACACAGGAACTTTAGAGGCTTCACAGTCTTAATCCGTAGGGTTCAATATTGAGTTGGTCCACCCTTTGCAGCAATAACAGCTTCACCCTGGGAAGCCTGTCCACAAGGTGTTCTATCGCTTATCGAGGTCAGGACTCTGTGCATGCCAGTCAACTTCCTCCACCCCAAACTCTCTCATCTATGTCTTTATGGACCTTGCTTTGTGCACTGGTGTGCAGTCATGTTGGAAAGGGGCCATCCCAAAACTGTTTTCACAAAGTTGGGACCATAAAATTGTCCAAAATGTCTTGGTATGCTGACGCCTTAAAGCGGTAGTATCCCGCTTTTTGACACTTTTACCTACAGGTAAGCCTATAATAAGGCTTACCTGTAGGTACAAATAATATCTCCTAAACCGGCACGGTTTAGGAGATATTTACAGTGCATGCAGCCGCTCGTGCGAGCGGCGCATGCGCTCTGAAGGTCCGGGGGACCTTCAATTAAGTTGCCGGGAGCTTGCCGGAAAAATCACTCCCGCGCGCATGCGCGGGAGTGACGTCATCGCGGCTCCGGCCAATCATCGTGCCGGAGCCGTCTCTTCCGGCCAATCAGCGTGCCGGAGCCGCCGAACCCGGAAGAGACGACGAGGGACCATGGCAGCGCCCGCAGCGATGTCCGGGGGTCCGTGTCGGGGCTTCGTTTTCAGGTAAGTTACACATAATGGGTTAGTATGCGTTGCATACTAGCTCATTATGCCTTTGTCTTGCAGGTTTTTTTTTTTTTATTGAGTTTACAACCGCTTTAAGAGTTCTCTTCACTGGAATAAGGGGCCAAGTCCAACCCCTGAAAAACAACCCCACACCATAATCCTCCACCAAATGATTTGGACAAGTGCACAAAGCAAGGTCCATAAAGACATGAATGAGTGAGTTTGGGGTGGAGGAACTTAACTGGCATGCACAGAGCCCTAACCTCAACCAGATAGAACACCTTTGGGAGGAGTTAGAGCGGAGACTGCGAGCCAGGCCTTCTCGTCAAACATCAGTGCCTGAACTTAAAAGGGCACTTCTGGAAGAATGGTCACACACTCCTAAACCTTGTGGACAGCCTTCCCAGAAGAGTTAAAGCTGTTATAGCTAGAAAGGGTGGGCCAACTCAATATTGAACCCTACGGACTAAGACTGGGATATCATTAAAGTTCATGTGCTTGCAAAGGCAGGCGTCCCAATACCTTTGGTAATATAGTGTATGTGTATAGTATTTGTTGTCTGTAACTGTATTACAGCCCAGAAATAATAGTGCAAATTTTGTTTTGTTTTTATCCTGCCTAAAACACACCGACACTAATTTCAATAAAAAAAAATTGAATTCTAGTTACGATGTACTAACCCTAACCTTTGACTTCCGACCATGACCTATGACCCTAAGCTTAACTCTGACCGAGACTAAAACCTTGATCTAGCTAGCACAAGCAGAGGTACATATTCTCTCCCCCTCTCCCTCTCTCCCTCTCCTTAGCCTGGCTCGATTTTGTTCAAAATATGGAAAAGGAAGTCTCCATATTGATGCTGTAACATAGCTGATGCTACGTACATTTTATACAGTGCTGACAGCAACTGCATTTCTTAGTGAAGGAAATGGCTTTGCTCGACTAAATAAAATAACGCAAGACCTGGAGTTGGGCTCTAATTGTTTGAATAGAGCAGGTTGTGAATGCACTTCTCTCAGCACTGAGAGAAAAGGACCATTTGCTTTAAATTTTATTTTTTCTTATCTTTTAATCTAGACTCCTGTAGCATGTTTACTAGGGGTTACCATGCAATTTGAGTTTCCAACTTGAAGCTTTCTGGATTGGTGACTTCTTGGATGCATTGTAGTATGACAAGTTAGCTGCAGGGTGTTGTCCAGGGCTGTGGTCCATCTGTTGGTGGAACCTTGACCCTAAGCAGCCCCTTACAGTTGCATTTTCTTTTTTCTTAAATTTCAGTCTGCATATCATGTTAAAGTAGAAGTAAACCCTCATTAACAAAAAAAACATAAATCCCTCAACTCCACTTAAATTGTTCATGTACTATAATAATGATGTACTTTAGCATTACCTGGATGCGTTCTAATATCCTATGCTATATTTTGGGACGTGGCATTTGGCACTGATGTCTCGCTGCTGTGCGATTCTGGGTCGCCAGCAGCAAATTATGTGAGTTTTTTTTTTTTTTTTTATGCATTTTATTGATAAATTAAACCATACTACACTATGAAAGCACTTCTGGGCTCTGCGTGAGCTGATTTATTCTCAGTGGGATCCCGATTTGAACGATTGGTGAGACCATCCACTGTGTGATTTCCAGAGAGACTTCCATAGGGGTTTTTGAGGCTTATTTGCTGATGTAATGGCAGCCACCATATCCAGTGAGTTTGCATTTTTTTCCAATGGTGACGGTCTGCTTTTCTGGACACCATTGCCTTGTTGTCTACTCGTTGGATTGGCACTTCAATTATGGGCTGATATACACACACACACACACACTTATTACTATATGGACCAGTGATGTAATCTATCAAGTGTGTTTACACCTTTTTGTTATGCTGAATTCATATATTGCATGAGCCCAACTGGGATTGTGTGTGTTAGGGGGGGGGGGGGGGGTTACACTGGGGCTCTAGGGAGACTCTAAATGACAGCATAGCCACCCTATAGGAGGAAGTACGGAAGGCATCAGTTTGGATTTAAGATTCTGCTAAAGAGAATGATCTGCAATATTAGAAGTGTGAAAATTATTATTTTTTGGGGGTTTTGATGGTTCAATGATACTTTAAGATTTTTCATTGTTTTGTATTCGCTGCAATAAACGTTTGTGTATGTTTTATGTTTTATGTTTCTATAGCCCAGAGTCTCAAGGAGTGATTAGCGGGGCAGTGTTTCTGCTGATCCTTTTCTTCTTCATTCCTGTTCCTTTCTTGAGCTGCTTCATTGAAGAACAGTGTAGAGAATTCCCACACCATGAGGTAATGGATTTGTTCAACCTTGTGCTGTTTCCATTAGGCTGGCCATACACTATACAATTTTCTTATTCAATTTCCTTTAGATTTACCTTAAACTACGTAGTGCAAGGGCCTGCCTGACTGCATACAAATTGAAAGTGTTTAGGTTTGACCTCATATTATATGGTTTTGGTAAATCTAAAGGAAAGTTGAACAAGAAAATTGTATAGTGTATGGCCAGCCTTATATCTAATTGACTATTCAAACTTCATTACAAACTGCTTTTTCTTTGTTTAAAGGGGATGTATGGTGCAAAGCTACCAATCGCAATGATCTTTTCTCACAGCAAATTTGAGTTAATTGACAGTCACTGACTAAACGCAGCTCTAGCAGATTCACACCTACATGTTGATTCAACAAAGCAATTTTTAATCACCTAAAGGTCAATCAAGGTTACATGTAACATCACTTGTATGACCTGAGGGTGCAGCAAAACATGCATGTGTAACAGCCTTACTGTTGCGTGACATGTATTTGAGCTGTAGAGAAAGACCTCTGCTCTGTATTAGAACATTGGCTGCTTACTTAGCTATTGAGTTACAGGTAGAGCTCTATAATTGGAAAGATTCTGGTCCCCACTGACTGCAGAGCTCTAGTTGTGATTAAGCAGTGGTAATGTCAGATACTTAAGAGATGTTAGAATAGCCTTTTGATGTGAGTTTTGTATATTCAGGTTTTATTTTACTTGTGCGTCTCTTCACTTTTTTCCATTTCAATTTTTTATTTAGTTTGTTGCTCTTATTGGCTCATTACTTGCCATTTGCTGTATGATCTTTCTGGGTTTTGCGGATGATGTCTTGAACTTGCGCTGGCGACACAAGTTGCTGCTGCCCACTGCAGCCTCACTGCCACTTCTCATGGTGTACTTTATCACATTTGGCAATACTACAATTGTAGTACCCAAGCCATTCAGACCTCTTCTGGGGCTTCATGTGGATCTCGGTGAGTTGGCTTTATACTTTTTAAATTGTAGTAGTGTTGTGGCAATACAAGAAATGGCAAGCATAGACCCAGCACCAAAATAGAACTGTGTACTGATCTAGACAGTGTCCTAACACCCAGTTCTTAGATTTTAGGCTAATTTAAAATATTGTTGCACTAGTGAATATGAGGCCACTGAAAATGCATATTTGTGGAAGATTTCAAATGTGAATCCCCCCCCCCCCCACAAAATTTGTTTTACTGATATCAAAAACATAAATAAAAAGAATGCATTTGCCAATGCCCCAAAGCTGTCACCAATGTTGGTGGGGTTTGTTTCCCGCACATACAATATATATAGTAAACCCAAAAATAGGTATATATATATATATAATCTATCCCAAGAACAGGAATAATATAGCAGACTTATAAGCACACAAATTTAACAAAGACATTTTATTTATATTCACCACCTCAAGTCCAATCGTATTATACTATTATTATCAATATTCAGCTGATGCCCCCCCCCCCCCCTCGCACTCCCATCTGTGATGGAAGACAGAGAACCTAAGATCCTTAACAGCTCTCCAGTTGTCCTCGGCTATTGCACAACTATACAGGAAAATAACAAACAATTGGGTATATAAGGGATTGTGTTGTATAAATCAGACTCTAATAATTGTATTCCATTCCTTTAAAATACCCTTTTATCCACCACAAAATGACCTAGAATCAAGGGGCATTGAATGTTCTCCACCTACTTGTCCTCTATAAACACAGCACTTCATCTGTAATTCTGACAGAGAATCTTCATTTGCCTGTAAAGTGACACTGTATATTTATTGTATCATAGTGAAAGATGATGTATCCATATTCCAGCCGATACAATGTAACAACATGAAACCGCTGTTTCCACCTTGGTGATTAGATTTCTGATGGCTGAAATGCCTTCCACCCATTTCCTTACAGGAGTGAGACAAACAGTAATGAAGCCAGGAATGCACACAGATTCCTTCACATATATGCCAAATACAATTCTACATCATTGTGTGCTGTCAATCCTCAATCAAATTTCCAATGAAAATGAAATTATTTAAGCACAATTGAATGTTCCATGCTGTATGTTCTTATCTGTGCATCCCATTGCATATTGCATTGGAAAATGTCACTTATCTCTCCTCAGTTAAACTTGCTCCATGATCCCTCAAAGTAGATGCCACCAGATAAGAGAGTGGGTGGGAGAGTGTATGCAGGCAGACCAGCTTGCATACATATTTATCTAGGATCTTGAGGAACTTCTGGTCTGGAACCAAAAATGTTGATGTAGCATGGCTCCTGGAGTGTGCTTCAGCCACAAGGATATGTGTGTGTGTATATATATATATATATATATATGATCTGCCAGCATACGCTCTCTTGCTTGATCTTCTTATCTGATAGCAACTTGGAACTGCATAGAGCAAATTATTTTATAGTACACTTATATTTTTTGTGTGGGGTTGTTATTTAATAACTGTTTTTTTTCCTACAGGGATTCTTTACTATGTTTATATGGGTATGCTAGCTGTCTTCTGTACCAATGCAATCAACATTCTGGCAGGAATCAATGGTCTTGAAGCTGGCCAATCTTTAATTATAGCTGGCTCTATCATTGTGTTTAACATTGCAGAGCTCAATGGTGAGTCAGTGGTATTTGTGAATATTAAAATATATATGTGATGCATTAACTTGTTCCCCGTATCTGCTTGAGCCCTCTTTCACATTGAATGTGGCTTTGAAATCATCCGACTTCGTCTTAAATCACACAATTTCAAAGCTGCATTGCAGATGGCCATATAGGCCTGAGAGTTTTTTGACGATTGGTCCTTTACTTTATTGAAAAAAAAAAAAAAAAAAAAAATTTTTTATAGTTAATTTATACCATTGTTGGTTCCCCTTATACAACTCCTTCTCTGGGTTACCTTTTGTATTGTTTTTGCAGGTTGTAAACTAGTTGTGGAGGTACCCCGTCCAATGGACAAATCAGTCCAAAGAATAACTATTAAAGTCCCCAGATTTTGGGTTTAGGTCACATTGTTTTTATGTATTGTTGCAACTTTGAAGACATCTGTGTGGCTTCATGCACAGATGTCTATGCATGGTGCACCTGAAATTGCCAAATGCATAGTGCAGGAACTACTTCTTTTTCAAATCGATGCAGCACCACAAAGTCAGTGTCGCACCAATTTGAACACTGTCATTGTCGACAATAGGGGGTGACTTGTCATGTGATTTGACCTGTCAAATCGCATGACAAGTCAGCCTGGTGTGAATGAGGGCTAAAGGCTGAAATGCTATTTTGTTTGTTGTTTAAATATGTCTAACATATTTATTTTCCATTATCTAAAGACTAGTCAAATAACGTTGCTTTCTAAACGTAACCCTTGAGACAGAAGCAGCATTTAATCCCCCATATTTGCTTTTCCGGTTTTTTTTTTTTTTTGGTTTTTTTTGGCTTAAATATTTCCTATTTCTTACAGATTTTTAATCTTGTCTCCGAATAGGTGACTGTCACGATGATCATCTCTTTTCACTTTACTTTCTTATTCCATTTTTCTTCACCACCCTGGGATTACTGTATCATAACTGGTAAGATCTTTTTCTGAAATTGCACTGCATATCATGCATTGGTGTGGTAGCTGGGCTTTATTGGCACATTAGCTAATAACTGAAATATAGAAATATATTGCTAGTGTGCTAGAGCAGTGTTTCTTAACTCCGGTCCTTAGGGCCCACTAACAGGCCAGGTTTGCAAGAAAACTGAAATGCATCCCAGGTGATATCATTTGCTGCTCAGTGATTGCAGTATTCTAGTCTGCATCTCCCCAAGGTAATACTTAAAATCTGGCCTGTTAGTGGGCCCTGAGGACTGGAGTTGAGAAACACTGTGCTAGAGAATAGTGCAGCCTTTTTCAACCAGGGTGCCGTGGCACTCTGGTGTGCCTCCTGGGTTCTTCAGGGGTGCCTTGGCAAAATGTCTAAAAATTGCAACAAATTGCCACAGGTTTTTACTTTGCAGCATTACAACCCTGGGCACCGTGAAGGTCAAGCCACTGGCCCCCTGACAGCCAATTACATCACTGGTGGATAATGAGAACTACAGGTGCTTGCATAGCCTCCTTGTTTACTCTTCCCCCCCCCCCCCCCTCTCCATCAGCACTGGGGTCACATTGGCAAGTAGAAGAAGAGAAACGCTAGAATACTATTCCTTACCAGTTTGCAATTGTGGAGGAAAAAACACTTCTAATGTTGGATGGCCCATGTTTTGGATGTTGCTGCTATATGTACAACTATTAGTTTATTTTATTTTTTACACTGTAGAATGGGGTGCCTAGAGATTGTGCAGAATTTTAAAGGGTGCCCCACCTGAAAAAAGGTTGAAAATAGTGTATGTCCTGTGCTCTAGTAGGCTTGGGTTTTTTTATTGGCAAGGTTTCATTTTAATTTACATCAATCCAGTGATTTTCACACAGTACTGTGCAAACAGTTTAGGCAGGTGTGAAGAAATGTTATAAAGTAAGAATGCTTTATAAAAATATATATTTTAACTGTTTGTTTTTATCAATTTACAAAATATAAAGTGAGCGAGCAGAAGAAAAACCTAATCAATAATTGGTGTGACTATCCTTTTGGTCTCAAACCAGCATTAATTCTTTTAAGTACACACAGTGCTTGTGCACACAATTTTTGAAGGCACTCATCAGGTAGGTTGTTCCAGACATCTTGGAGAACTAACCACAGATCTTCTGTGGATGTAGGCTGCATTAAATCCTTCTGTATCTTCATGTAATCCCAGACAGACTCAATCATGTTGAGATCAGGGCTCCTTGTTCTTCTTTACGCTGAAGATATTTCTTAATGACATTGGCTGTATGTTTGGGGTAGTTGTCCTGCTGCAGAATAAATTTGGGGCCAATCCCATGCCTCACTGATGGTATGGCATGATGGATAAACCTATCTGCCTGCATTCTCTCAGCATTGAGGATGCCATTGATCGGGCAATATTGAGGACCGAAGATGCACAAAAAGGAATGCAGCAGATAAAAGACCCATCCCTTCAACATCGGAAGATATCCAGCAGAACCATTGGCACAGAACTGGCATAAACCAGTGGGACCCAGGTACACCCATCTGTCTGGAGAAGTCTGTCCACAAGTGGTCTTGATGGAATAACTGTGGCCAAACAGCCATACCGTTACCTTCGAATCAAGGATAAGAGACTCCGCTATGAACTGGAGTGCAGAAAAATGGCAACAGGTGCTCTGGACTGAAGAGTCCAGGGCTGTAGCAGGAGGCAGTTTGTTCGCTGAAGGACTGGAGAGCGGTACAATGAGTGTCTGCAGGCAACAGTAAAGCATGGTGGAGGTTCCTTCCAAGTTCAGGCTGCAAATAGAGCTGGAGATTTTTCAGGATCAATGCTGAGAAATACTTATCCATCATGCCATACCAGTGGCGTAGCGTGGGGGGTGCTGAGGGGGCCACTGGCACTTGGCGCAACATTTAGGGGGGAGCATCCCACGCCCGCCATCCGGGGATCATAGTGTCCAGCGGCCCGCCCACCCGCACTCCTCCTCTTGGTTCCGGGACTGACTGTGCAGGATGAGCAGCGGACCGCTGAAGGGGTCACGTGCGGCCAGGGGGCGGGGCTGGTCGTGGGTGAAGATGCTCGGTGCATGTGCAGCACCGCTTCCGGAGTCTCCCCCTGCTGTCCGGGCCAGCCGCCAACACGCTGTCTCTCCCCGCCAGTGTTTGGACACAGAAAAATAAGTGATGTGCTGCCTGCCCTGGGGGGCCCAGGGAAGTTGACATGGGAGGGGGGTAATTGTAGGGGGTGTCAGTATAGGTGTCAATGTAGGGGGGTCAGTGTATGTGGAAATGTAGAGGGGGTCAGTGTAGGGGCCAGTGTATGGGGGGGTCAGTTTATGTGGAAATTTAGGGGGGGTCAGTGTATGTGGGAATGTAGGGGGGGTCAGTATAGGTGTCAGTGTATGGGGAGGTCAGTATAGGTGTCAGTGTGTGTGGAAATGTGGGGGGGGGGTCAGTGTATGTGTCAGTGTAGGGGGGTCAGTATAGGTGTATGGGGGGGGTCAGTGTCGGTGTCAGTGTAGGGGGGTAAGTGTATGTGGGAATGTAGGGGGTGTCAGTGTTGGGGTTGTCAGTGTAGGTGTCAGTGTATGGGGGGGTGAGTGTAGGGGGGCCAGTGAAGGTGTCAGTGTAGGGGGGCCAGTGAAGGTGTCAGTGTAGGGGGGGTGTCAGTGTAAGGGGGGGTGTCAGTGTAGGTGTCAGGTAGGTCACTGTAGGAATCAGGAATGTCAGTATAGTAATTGGGTAGGTCAGTGTAGTGATTAGGTCTGTTAGTGCAGGAATCAGGTAGGTCTGTGTAGTGGTCAGATAGGTCTCTGTAGGTGTTAGTGTAGGAATCGGGTAGGTCTCTGCAGTGGTCAAATAGGTCTCTGTAGGTGTCAGTATAGTGATCAGGTAGGTCAATGTAGTAGGCAGTGTATTGGTCAGGTAGGTCAGTGTAGGTGTCAGTATATAAATTAGGTAGGTCAGTGTAGTGATCAGGTTGGTCAGTGTAGTGATCAGGTAGGTCAGTGTAGGTGTCAGTATAGTAATCAGGTAGGTCAGTGTAAGAATAAGGTAGGTCAGTGTAGGTGTCAGTATAGTAATCGGTTAGGTCTGTGTAGGGGTCAGTGTAGGAATAAGGTAGGTCTCTGTAGTTGTCAGCTAGGTCAGTGTAGTGGTCTGTGTAATTGTCTAGTAGGTTTGTTTAGGGGGCGCAAATTACTTACCTTGCCCCGAGCGCTGACAACCCACGCTACGCCACTGTGCCATACCATCAGGGAGGCGTGCGATCGGCCTCAAATTTATTCTGCAGCAGAACGACCCCAAACATGCAGCCAATGTTATTAAGAGAGTCAGCGCGACTCTCCATCTTCCAATGTTAAGAACTATCTTCAGTGTAAAGAACAAGAAATTCTGGAAGAACTCTACTTACCTTAAATTGTACTAAAGTGTTGGATATGACAATTGCCTGTAGGTGTCAATACTTTGAATCACAGACTTGGAACAAACATGCTGTAAATGAATATAAACATTACCTCTCTAAACTTCAGGTCAAAAACTCCGAAAGCACTGAAGCAAAAGCATTAGCATGAAAACAGTAGAGGTCAGCAATGGAAGCCTTTTCTTATTATGAAGTCACTTTAAACCCAAGACACTATATAAAGATTGGGGGGGGGGGGGGGGTGTAAGTGAAACAGGCTCCTTCCAGCTGATATATAGTAAACCTCTTTTTGCTTTGCTTACTTCCCTATTGGGTTGCTTTGCTCCAAAATTGTGTAATAACATGCAGCCAGAGGTTTTCTGTTGTAACAGCCACGGGTTTTCTTTTACATATTGACATACAATCTTTTGCTTCTTTTTGATGATTTTAGAATCTGTTCTATCAATTGCTATCCATTTGCTAAATACATTTTCTTTTATTCTTTTTCATAGGTACCCTTCCAGGGTTTTTGTTGGTGATACTTTTTGTTATTTTGCTGGGATGACCTTTGCTGTTGTTGGCATTGTTGGGCACTTCAGTAAAACTATGTTGCTTTTCTTCATTCCACAAGTCCTAAACTTCCTCTATTCTCTGCCACAGTTGCTGCACATAATCCCATGTCCACGGCATCGGCTTCCAAGGTAATTAATTGCATTACTTCTGATTTGATTTTGTGATGTCTGCACACAGTGGTTGTTTTAGAACAGTGGTCCTCAACCCTGGTCCTCAGGGCCCACTAACAGGCCAGGTTTGTAAGGTAACTGAAATACATCCCAGGTGATATAATTTGCTGCTCAGTGATTGCAGTACTCTAGTCTGCATCTCCCCAAGGCAATACTTAAAATCTGGCCTGTTAGTGGGCCCTGAGGACCGGAGTTTTAGGACCACTGTTTTAGAACATAACAAAGCAAAAATTCCATTATTCTAATAACGCTTATCACAAATTGGCACTAACTGGCCTGTTCATCTTTTTGCAGGTTTGATCCCCGTACAGGAAAGCTTACTATGAGTTACTCCAAATTCAAATCAAAAGATCTATCAGCAGTTGGAGCATTAGTTGTAAAGGTGATCTAAAATTCACAAATAAAATACTAAAAAATGCCCTGGATAGATAGGTTATTATGAGCATGTAGATTATATATATATATATATATATATATATATATATATATATATATATATATATATATATATATATATTGCTTTTCTGACTCTTTTAAACTTGGAGACTGTCAGCCCTCATTCACACTGGTGCAATTTGTCATGCGACTTGACAGTTCCAAATCGCATGACGAGTCACACCCCATTGCCAGCAATGGAACCGTTCAAATTGCCACAACTCATGTTGCAGTGACTTTGAAAAGGGTTCCTGCACTAATTCCCCCCCCCCCCCCCCCTGACTTTCATTGCGACTTGCTTAGACTTCTGTTAAATGAAGTTGCAAGCCACAATGAAATCGGAAGTACAAATCACACTGAAGTAGCGTGATTTTAAAGCCGTACTGATGTGAACCAGGACTCAAGGAACTAGCTTTTTCAGAGAGTATTCAGCAGTGGTAGCCTGTATATTATTCTGACTGACGCTTTTAATAAGAACAAAAACAATAACCTCTCCAGTGAGCCTTCATTATGACCACTTGGGAAAATCTCAGTGTTCTAATGAGGATAGCTGCATTCTTGACTGTCTGCATTCTTTTAGCAGTATTTTTTATTATATAGAAAAGGTGCGTACCAATAATAGCGCTGCTTGTGTTTATCAACTTATTGGTACGCACCTTTTCTATATATCATTTTCTTTTAGGCAGCTGCTTTTTAAGATTTTAAATTTCTTTTGGTCTATATGCACGAGATATTGCCGCATTTATCATTAAGCGCTAGGTGATTGATTTATAAAGTATTTTTTATTAACCTTAAATAATTTGTTCATGTTTTTTGTGATTTAGGATTATTTATGTTTTAGTGGAATATTGTAAATTAAAAAAAAAAAAAAAAACCTGGGCTCTGCAACAGAGAGAGGTCTGTGAGGGAGGTTTACTTACATTTTATGCTTTTGCATTATCCACTCTGTATGTTTTCAGTAACCTGGGCGACTTCCTAAATACCCACCCAAGTTTACAGACAGCTTCACCTCCCAGCCTTTCTGTATAGGCCTGCACTCTTTCCAAGGTGCTGGTCCCCCACTGGGTGCATAGAAAGTAATGCAAAATCACCTTTTAACTAAAAATTTCAGGGATTGTTTGAAATTCGATATTAGGCTTGCAATTGTTTTTATAAAAAGATCTTTGTTTTTTTTTTTTTTTTGGTTTTTCTATTCTGTGATGGTAATATTTAGGTTGCTGAAGCTCTTCATGTGATTGATGTCAAAAATAATAAAAGTGATGAGGAATTTATGGAAATAAATAACATGACCCTGATAAACTTTGTGCTGAAACTGATTGGACCAACTTCTGAGAAGAGCTTAACGATAGTTTTACTCTTCATTCAGGTAATGCATACAAAACTGTTTTATAGCACTGCTCCTCAACCAAAAGCTCAAAATTGACACGTCTCTTAGCTTCCTTGGTAGAGCTTGGAAAGCACATTTTTCACTGAACTGTGCCATTTCAGTGTTAAATGTTCTGCTACTGTAATACCAGTGGGCTGCATATGTATTTTATTTTATTTTTTTATGAAAGCCCCTTCTGTCACTCAACAAATATTCTACATTTTAAAAACCTGACTTTGAATGCCATTATGTACCATAACAGGTTGCATATTTTTTTAATTCCTATAATAAGGGCAATTTCACACCAACAAGCTGCACTGAACTCAAGACCACTGATGTTCACTGAGAGGAACAATGTAGATGTGCCAGCGGTGCCTCACGCAGTTTACTTTTTTAGAATTTTGTTGAAATGTCACATGTGACGTTGCATTCAGCTCTATTCACCACAGTGGTGTTGCAATACAGTAGGCAAGGCTGACGTTTTAAGTCTTCTTATTTTCTTTACATAACTTATTTAGACACACTTGTGTCACCATTACTTCTCTACATAATGCAGAAAGATCATGGCTGGTGGAAGGAGCTGGTAGGGTGATGTACATAGCTTCCTGACAAAATCATAGTACCCTGCTCTCAGTACTCCTAAAAAGCCTTCAGGTAGAACTTAAACAAAACTTTTTTTTTTTTTACCAACTGTCCCGATGTATAGATTTCACTTCCTGTCCCATAGCCAAACAGGAAATGAGAAAAAAATTGCTGCAAATTAAGGAAATTCCTTGGGGACCTCAGGTCAACAGAACTAGTGTAATTGTCTAGTGACTAGTGTACAGTGGGAGATTTCACCCCCCCCCCCCCCCATTACATATACACTACTTTTGGGAAAACCTAAAATTTGGGATTTTACTTTCAACGATAATGGTAAACAGAACAGAGTGGAGAACACTAGTCAGTTTTCATTGCCGTCTGTGCCCCCCGTTAATAAGATTCACCCTATTTAAATTAAAAAAAAAAAAAAAAGTTTTCCTTTTTTAAGTATATTTTCAGCCCCAAATAAAGCAATAGGCTGACTATTGGGAGCATTTATACAAATTTCCGATGGCTAAATATCTTTCCTAGGTTGTGCCCTTATTCAGTAAGCCTCCATGGTATTGACCTTGTGTGATGCTAAGCCTCCATGATTCAAAGAACTGAAATGCAATGAATGAAAGGGGCTGGCCAAAGACAGTTCAACTGGGGAGGAAAGAACTAGATGATGCTAGATGTCCTCCAGCTAGGAAATGAGACAGGCTTAAACTGACTGCAGCTTCTATTGCACAATGATGAGCTACATGTGTACAGTGAAAGCAGAGTGATCGGTTTCAGTAGAGAACAGGGGCCTGTACAACTGTGCAAGACTGAAGACTCTTACCTTACATGGGGTTTGCAGCTGTTGTGGATTAGTGTGTAATAAATTGGATTGGAACATGTAAATCTCTAAAAACCTACCACATTGTTAAACATTTGAGTTTATTTCTCCTAACCTTTATATTTTAAATAAAAATCCTAACCGTATAAAAACTACATTGCTCACTCAACTGGGATATGTCAAATCATTGCCTGTTTTATATTTTTTAGTTTAAAGAGATTGTAAACAAGCATTTTAAGACATTTTGCAGTAGTTCACTTGAATCTTCCCACTGAATGCTACAAAGGGGTATAATTTTTACTGCAGCTGCAAAGCATAGTGGCCACAGTATGTGCACAACCCCGTCCAGCCACTTTGGTAGGATGATAAAGCCACAGCTCAACCTCCTTTATACAGCCACTACTGCGAGTGTGTATAAGCCCTAACAGTTTAGAAAGGCTGTAGTAAGGAAGTATAGAGAGGCTGCGTACAAGGTGCATACTAAAGCCCCGTACACACGTACTGATCGTCGGCCGAACAATCGGCCGTCTTTTGTCCAGGGCTGTCGTGTCTGTTGAAAACTGCAAAAGACTGCACACGAATTTTGTCGGCCAACAACAGCCGACTGCAGAAGTGATGTCATGTGATGGTTAACTTTCCTTGTCTTTTTCTTTTCTGAGCATGCCCAGTCTTGCTAATCTGCTGTCTGTCGGCCGAAATCTGTACTGACTGGCGAACAATCGGGCGTTCTGGTGTTGTCCAACAAAAATTTTAATGCCTGCACGGCCGATTCTGTTTGGCCGAAAATGCGCTGTCGGAAGCATCATACTAACAAGCCTACAATCGGCCGATCGATACGTGTGTACGGGGCTTTAGTCTACAGTCAGCCTTTAAAACTATAAGTAAAAAATGTGGTCTGACAGCAAAAGGTTTACTGTTATCACACTGGAAGGAAGGACCACACTATAGTCATATTAGTTCTTCAACCAAAGGTATAGAAAATCCTCTGTCCTCAGATTGTGGTGCCCTCTTACCCAGAGAGGGGAAATCGAAATAAGAAAAGAGGCATCCTTAGAATGAAATTTTATTATGAGGTAAGAATACTTTTTACATTTTTAATTTATAAAAACTGGTAGTTTATGCCACCAGTGCTGAACATTGACTCATCCTATAGCTACGTTGGCAAAGGATTTGGCAGAAAACCCATTCATTTGCATTTCATATTTAGATTTTCAGTAGCAACCAAATAAATGAAGTTCTAATTAGCAATGTAAAGCCAAGCTTCTGATTTTACCATATCTAAATGTCCTTCTTTGGAACCTCTCCAGTCTAAGTCAAATGAGGCCCCTTCAGCACCAATCTCAAGTTTTACATACAGGAAAGTGGTTTCCTAGATTGCTTTAGTCTCTATGGTAGTTTAGAATTTACTTTTTCACTTCATTACATAATTATACTTTTTGTAAAATAACGTTCTACCCTTTCTTGCTGTTTTTAGGTCCTAGGAAGTTGTTGTGCCTTTCTAATCAGATATCAGTTGGTTCGCCTTTTCTATGATGTCTGACATTCGCCATGCACTGAGCTTTGCTGGTTCTGCTGTGAAGTGTTTTAACCACCCTGAGAAATACCATTATGATCAACTTGCTGACACAAGTTCATCACTGATAATGGTGTGATAAGAGCATGCATGTCTGAGAAACGTCCAAAACTGCAAATGTTGGGAACTGACACTTACCTGTTTCTGTACTGTTGCTCTAAAGTGTGAAACGTCTAAGACGATCAGTGGTTGGAAGGGGTACTGCTGCTGAGATTCATCTGTACTAAAGGAAGAAAATGAAGTTTATTTCTAAAGAAATATGCAAACTTTATATATTTTTTTTTTTACATTGTTTGTTTTACATACTGGTGCTGGTCTGGTATGGTTTCATTTGTCATTAAAGGAACCTATTGTATGTTACAAGAGCACATATTTTAATATATTTTTTTAAATGTCATTATTTAAGCTGATTCAGTTTTCGCATACATTGCTATAATGTTGTGGGGTTTTCGTTTGTTTTTTGTTGGAACAATAAACCACTATTATGCTGCTCTTCTTCTAAGCAGGAAGTATAGCATGTATTTAAAAAATACTGTGTGTGTGTGTGTGCACACTCTGGCCAAAAAAGAAAAAAAAATTGGCACCTGGAATTAACTAAGCGTGCAGTAACTATCCTATTGGATAGTTACTGCATGTGCCCAAAGAATGAGGTCAGCTGACTACCTGAATATACTGAATGACCAGGTTATTTAATCAATGGATCTTTTCTTCCCTGATGGCACGGGCATATTCCAAGATGACAATGAGAGGATTAATTGGGCTCAAAATTGCGAAAGAGTGGTTCTGGGAGCATGAGACATCATTTTCACACATGGATTGGCCACCACATAGTCCAGAACTTAATCCCATAGAGAATCTTTGGGATGTGCTGGAGAAGGCTTAGCGCAGTGGTCTGACTCTCCCATCATCAATACAAGATCTTGGTGAAAAATGAATGCAACAGTGGATGGAAATAAATCTTGTGACATTGCAGAAGCTTATTGAAACAATACCGCAGTGAATGCGTGCCATAATCAAAGCTAAAGGCGGTCCAAGGCGTGTGACCTTTTTTTTGGCCAGGCTGTGTGTGTGTGTGTGTGTGTGTGTATATATATATATGTATGTATATATAGATAGATAATCTATCTCTTTTTATGAGAAGTTTTGGAGTGTAGACCATATTTCTTTTATAAACCTGAAGACTTTTCTTCCTGGTTACTAGGTGCAGAATTCATATACATGGTCTCAACCTACTGTGAGCACATTGATAGTGTGTTGTGTTGAAGCTGATCTGAAAGCAGGGTCTCGCTAATTATCTTTAGCGTATTAGAAATTTGCCATTTTGTCCACCCTCTCTATGCTTTTGAGCTGAAATCTGAACGTTTATAATAATATTTTTGTTTTCATCAAAGGGAGCCTGGTGTTGGTAGTTTTCAGCGCAAGCTTTTTAGGCCTGGGAGCCTAAATGAATACCATTAATGACAATCCTTTCTATCTCCAATACTTTGAGGACCTTGCATCAGAATGGCCCTTTTGGTGCAGTCTTAATGATCCAGAACTGTGCAGAAGTGTCTTCTGGTGAGAGGTGACTTACTTATTGACTTCTGGAATTGGCATTCATTTACCTGCAGTCTGGTAAATATTTTTTTATGACAAATCTCATCAATATCAGAAAATAACGTTTTCTCACTGATACTGTGTCTTAAAACTCTGTTGTTGAAATAAAAATATAAACACAAGCTGCTCTTGTAAAAATAATTTTATACTTTTTTTTTATTCTGGACCCATTTGGGGATCTTGGGTCTGTTTCAGAGGAAAATCACCCTAAATTTACCTCTGACATCTGTATGCTTTTGTAACCCATTTGTTGTGTGGAGAAGGTTTATACAGTAAAACCTTGGATTGTGAGCATAATTCGTTCCGGAAACATGCTTGTAATCCAAAGCACTCTTATATCAAAGCAAATTTTCCCATAAGCAATAATGGAAACTCAGATGATCCGTTCCACAACCATTTATTCATAAGTCTTTCAGTTTATAGCAGTGATGGCGAACCTTGGCACCCCAGATGTTTTGGAACTACATTTCCCATGATGCTCATGCACTCTGCAGTGTAGCTAAGCATCATGGGAAATGTAGTTCCAAAACATCTGGGGTGCCAAGGTTTGCCACCACTGGTTTATAGTGTATATACAAAGATTATAGCAATGTGATAGGTTGTGTCATCATAAAATGTCAATCCACAAGGGGATTAGAGGCAAAATCCAGCAGGAGCTACAGAGTATAAAAGAGAAGAGAGGCGCCTCTAAGTGTAGCAATATGGCTACATTTAATGAAGGTACAACATTTAGCAACTCACATGGTTGATGATTAAAGAGGCACATCTAAGTATGCAGGCATCCGGGGTAAAGGTGTCCACATAGACCATCTTCTGAACCACTGGCTCTCACCGATGTCAGTCTGCAATTGTGATTGGGAAGACTACCCTGCAGTAGAGTGATCTGAAAGTGAGACTTTGAATCGCTCGTGGAGCGCAGCATGGAAGGGTGTGATGAAGATGGCAGTGCGGAGGATGGTCTATGTGGACAGCTTTTCCCCTGGATGCCTGCATTCTTAGATGTGCCTGTTTTAATCATCAACCATGTGAGCTGCTAATTATTGAACCTTCATTAAATGTAACCATATTGCTACACTTAGAGGCGCCTCTCTTCTCTTTTATACCCAAGACATTGCTTGTATCTCAAGTCAAAATTTTTTTTAAAAATTTGCTTGTCTTGCAAAGCGCTCTCAAACCAAGGTTTTACTGTACTGTATATCTTATTTGGAATGTAAATCCACTTTGGTTAAATTTATGCTTAATGACAATATGTGGGGTATACAACTTTCATCAACTACAGTGTCTGATAAGCTGTGAACTAAATCATACTTTAAACCTGGGATCACCAAACTATGGCCCTCCAGCTGTTGCGGAACTACACGTCTCATGAGGCATTGTAAAACTCTGGCATTCACAGACATGGCTAGGCATTATGGGAATTGTAGTTCCCGAACAACTGGAGGGCCATAGTTTGGAGAAACTGTCTTGGATCTTAATGTACGCTTGAAGCACAAGTAACTCCATTGCGCTAATAAGTGCACTTTTGGATATTCATATACGCCAAGCCCAGTTAATCCCGTTGTGCTAAAAAGCAGAGTTCTCAGCTCTTTTGTATAAGGTAATGGAGCGCGCTCAGCAGTATACAGTAATACAGACACACAGGGTGTTATCACATTGGATGCTCGATTGAATGTCCTGCCTAAAGCATTGAGCTCCGTTTTTATTTATGGAACAACACAGGGATAACAGCAGGAAGTGATGGCAATACAACATTAGCCAAACAGTTCCAAATGCAAAGTCACATGACCTAAGTTACTCACATAGAATCAGCCAATGGCATGCCTGTATACATTCAAATATACAATAGAAAGGGAGAGTACACAATTGTGAATGCGCAGAAAAACGTGCACTGCTTCCCGCCGTTGGTCTGTGGAAATCCTTACACTGTAGTTAACAATGAAACCCACATGTAGCGAAATTCGTGCCTAACACTACACAATGAAAGCAGCGTGTAGAACCCTGAACGATACTCTGATCAAACTCGTGCATGCATGCCCGCCAGTACTACTGGCATGAAGTCCACACAGCAAGGCTCAGAAAAAAATGCCTAATAGGATTATACTACTGTTCTCATAGACATGAGGCTATCACCATGGCTCTTTCCCTGCAGTTTCCAAAAAGGTGATCAGGCACAGTAGAAAGACATGAGCGTGTATCCCTTCATAAAGGCAAATCGATATTGATTTCACAGAGCAAACATTTCCCCGCCAAGCGAACAAATCTGCAAATTAGACAGGGATCCCCGCTGGTGGTTATATCCTTACTGCTTGATCCTTGAACTCCACACTGCAATACACAGATCTCTACCGGCCAATGGAGTGTTCGCCGGCTGGGATGTCTATATAGAGCGGGAAGGTTTTCACTGCCAGTAGTCTTTCCTCAATGCCAGTTCACCTGTAAATGTTCAAATGAGTGTATTGCAAGCAAACCGACAACAGGAGCCATAATGGCAAGCTAAATAAAACACATCCTGAAAAATGTCCACACTAGTCCTCATTACATTTTCACAACAAACCCTATCCCTTGTTGATTGATATTGCGCCTAAGGGACAATTTGTCCACATTAGACTTCGAAAGGCTCAAGGTTTTTTTTTACCTTCATGCATTCTATGCATGAAGGTGAAAAACCTTAATTTCTCTTCCGTTTATTGACAGCCACAACGCCTGATCTTATTAACCAATTGGTTATACTGCCCCCTACAGGAGTAGGACACTAAGCAGAAAAAAGTCTGGCTACACCTATGTGCAGTCCCAGGGGAGATACTCCCTCTCTCTGCTATAGGTACTCAGTTTTTTTTTTCTGACTAGTCAGGAGTAAGAACCTAGTTCCTTGCTGGGATCTCTGGTCCTGCCATTTTTTTCTTTTTAGTAGAAATTTTTCTCCTGTGTTTTTTTTTTTTTTTTTTTTTCTGGGAGATCTACAATCAACTGCCGGACTGTGTGATGGGCTGGATTATGTACAGGTGAAACTCAAAAAAATTAGAATATCGTGCAAAAGTTCATTTATTTCAGTAATGCAACTTAAAAGGGGAAACTAATACATGAGATAGACTCATTACATGCAAAGCAAGATAGTTCAAGCCGTGATTTGTCATAATTGTGATGATTATGGCTTACAGCTCATGAAAACCCAAAATCCACAATGTCAGTAAATTAGAATAGTACATGCAATCAATAAAACAAGGAGTGTACATAGAACAATATCAGACCTCTGGAAAGTATAAGCATGCATATGCACTCAGTACTTGGTTTGGGCCCCTTTTGCAGCAATTACTGCCTCAATGCAGCATGGCATGGAGGCGATCTTCTAGATTGTAAGCTCTAACGAGCAGGGCCCTCTGATTCCTCCTGTATTGAATTGTACTGTAACTGTATTGTCTTCCCCCACACTGTAAAGCGCTGTGCAAACTGTTGGTGCTATATAAATCCTGTATAATAATAATAATAATTAGCCTGGGGCACTGCTGAGGTGTTATGGAAGCTCAGGTTCTTTTGATAGCGGCCTTCAGCTCGTCTGCATTGTTGAGTCTGGTGTCTCATCTTCCTCTTGACAATACCCCACAGATTCTCTGAGGGGTTTAGGTCAGACGAGTTTGCTGGCCAATCAAGCACAGTAATACCATGATCATGTGACCAGGTATTGGTAGTTTTGGCAGTGTGGGCAGGTGCCAAGTCCTGCTGGAAAATGAAATCCGCATCTACATAAAGCTGGTCAGCAGAGGGAAGCATGAAGTGCTCTAGAATTTCCTGCTAGAGGGCTGCGTTGACTTTAGACCTGATGAAACACAGTGGACCAACACCAGCAAATGACATGACTCCCCAAATCATACCTGACTGTGGAAAATGTTGCATTTTATTTGGAAATCAAGGTCCCAAAGTCTGGAGGAAGAGTGGAGAGGTAAATAATCTAATTTGCGTAAGGTCCAGTGGGAAGTTTCTACAGTTGGTGATGATTTGGGGAGCCATGACATCTGCTGGTGTCGGTCCACTGTGTTTTATCAGGTCCAATGTCAGCGCAGCCCTCTACCAGAAAATTCTAGAGCACTTCATGCTTCCCTCTGCTGACCAGCTTTATGGACATGCTGATTTCATTTTCCAGCAGGACTTGGCACCTGCCCACACTGCCAAAACTACAAATACCTGGTCACATGATCATGGTATATAATTTTCAGAGGTCTGATATTCTATGTACACTCCTTGTTTTATTGATTTACATGTACTATTCTAATTTAGTGAGATTGTGGATTTTGAGTTTTCATTAGCTGTAAGCCATAATCATCACAATTATGACAAATCACGGCTTGAACTATCTTGCTTTGCATGTAATGAGTCTATCTCGTATATTAGTTTCCCCTTTTAAGTTGCATTACTGAAATAAATGAACTTTTGCACGCTATTCTAATTTTTCGAGTTTCACCCTTAGATCTAGTGGTCACCTCAGTCTGGCCAGCGAGCGCTCGCAGACCTCAGCTCCGTGCTAGGTCGGCCGCGACACAGCCCCCCCAGACAGGGGCTGGTCTGTGAGTTAAACACCTCGTGAGGTCGCATATGACCAGGTCTCGGCCCGGGTTGCAGCGTTCCTCCTGGCCTACAGCCCCCTGTTTTGATGGCATGACATTCTGTCTGGAACAGTGCCCGTCTGGTTCCTGGTATGGTGAGTAGCTGAGTTTTGGGCTGGACGTGGGCCCCTCCTTGGGATGGTCAGACCCCCAGGTTCCCCTCCATCCGCCTCCCCCCCCCCTCCACTTATGCTGGGGCTGGGTGGGTGTTTTGGTCCACCTCCCGAGGTAGGGGCAGGGTGCTATGCTGGCGATGGGGGGGGGGGGTGCGCCGCCGGTGACCAGATGATTGGCTGTGCAGGGGGGGCGGGGTTTGGAGCACATCTCCACACCTGATCCCCTCTCTGAGGCTGCGGGGCCCCTCTGGGTGGTTTTTGGGCGAAGGGCTAGCAAAAAGCGCCCCCTGCAAAACCACTGCACAGAGCAGGTATGACATTAAAGGCGATTTTTAGAAAAAAGATAACATTACTTTATTTGTGATTAGTTAATGGATAAAAGGACACAGTCTACAGTGATTAAAGACAGATTCCTTGAGAGGTGATTTGATCTGATATTTATTTTCAGAGATTAGAACAAGATATGGAAATGGTTGAAATTGTGGATCGAAAAAAATATTTTAATGGATAAACAAAAGAATGAAGGAACTTCAAATAGAATTGATCTCTGCCTTTATTACTGGCTAAGCATAGCTGTAAAGAGAAGTCAATAAGATCTATGCAATATTGGCCTATCCTAGTGAAGGATAAAACTTTAGGCCCTGTACTTTACAAAAAAACTTTCATTCATATTTAGGAAAGCCCTTTTCTTGAGGAATACGATGGCTCCTAGTATAATCAAGTGGAAACAGTTTCTGTATGTTCCCAAAAAATGCTATTTGCCCTGTAATAAATGTCTTGTCTGCAGGGTTAATGACCATATTCGGAATATAAGAATTTGTGGGCAACCGGAGAGAATTATAAGATTAATACTTTTGTTTCTTGTTTACCACCCAAGTAGCATTACTGCTAGAATGCCAGTGTGGCCTACAATATGTGAGGCAGGCCATACAGGGACTCCATATTAGGGATATTAAAAATTAGATTAAAATTCCATAGTGTGTCTGCATTTTTTTGAGCTATTATAATGTAGACCCCTCTAGTTTAAATTGAGATTGAAAAGTTGGGGTGGAACTAGAGGGATTGCAATAAGAAAAGAAGCATTTAAGATTTACCGTAAGTTGAGATGGAACTACAATCTAAACATATTGGTGAAACTGAACGTAAATTTTTTCACAAGCAACAACTACAAATATTTATGTCAGTAATGAAATCATATGATTCTTGATTTTTTAATCACCTCTCGCTTAGTTAAGTGTCTGGGTTAATAGTGTCTGGGGTTCCACTTGTCTATTTGTCAGTTATTAGTGACTAGTACGGGGGTTCCCATTTCACCATAGAAGTATATGAGTGCTTTGTATTAAGATTTGCTATGAAGAAAAATGTAACATAATATTTTATCAGGATATTTAAATTAATATTTTAAGATAGGGATTTATATAATCATAAGAATAATATTGGGATTTGAAAGATATATACAAACTAATGAGAAAGAAGCCCTGCGGCCTGCCACCAACTACTATAAATGGTCAATTGGATTTTAAAGGCCACAAAAGGAGGGGTGCTCAGAATGAAATGAAAAATACAAATTTATTAAATCCAAAAGAGTAAAATACATATGCGCAAGACAAAACAATACATGATAAAACCATATATTCCTAGTTGGAATATTAAAGGAATTACAAAATCCACATGTGCAGTTGGGGTCTTTCAAGCCAATGCGTTTCGTCAAAAAGCTTTTTCAGGGCTGTATGGACCCTATATTGCGGATCTGATTGGCTGCACAGGCAAGGAGAAATTCCTCTCTAGGGCAGGCGCCGAGACCAATTGTTGGAGCGACCCTCTATTCAGATATAGACACATTAACTTCCTCGTATTGGTCATAAATTTGTTACCGGATGTTGAGGCCAGTTGTTACACAAGGACAGAAAAACAACTGCCAGTAGAGTGTAATATGCACATCTACACGTCAGATATTAGGTTCCTGGTGCACGGCTATATATATATATATATATATATATAAAATTTAAGAGACTGCGCTGCAGGGCCCTGAGGGATCACAGCCAGACATATATTTTGTATCTGCCGTAATAGAGGGAACTCAGCCCAAGGTATGCTAGGGGTGCACCAAGTAGCTCAGCTCCAAGGGTTAAACCCATGTGGTTGCCTGCCTGGCACAAGGCTCCAGGATTTAGCCTGCACTCGCAGGACCTCAGGATTTCATTCAAATCTTGAATGGTCCCACCGAGTCCAGGACACTTGAGAGGTATGCATTTATTTATGTGTGGGGTGGGGTGGGGTGTTATCAGTAAACACTTAAAGCGGAGTTCCACCCTAGTTATACATTTTTTTATAAAAATACCCCCGGGACAGTCAGGGCTAGCACATTCCACAATGGCTAGCCTCTGATCGGTCCCGGGTTGCACTTACCTTTCAGGAGAAATACTTACCTTGAAATTGTCTTGTCCAGCGCTGCCATCTCAGGTGTGGGCAGCTTGAAGCCAGCGCGATCCTCTTCCGCGTCCTCTTTGGTCCTCTTCGGTCCCACGATGCACTGCACTGGCCCCGACGCCACTTCCGGGTCGCGCGCGTCATCCCTCCACAGCTTCTGGGCATGCCCAGAAGCTGTTTAGAAGGGAATGACGCGCGCGCCCCGGAACTGACGTCGGGGCCGGTGCAGGCGCAATGATTCCTGGGAGCGATGGCGTTCAGCTCCCAGGAATCATTGCAAAAGCCAGGAAGTGACGAATCGCCGTGGCCACCGAGGGGAGGAAGTAGGAAGTAAGGTGAGTATATTTTCTCTAAAAGGTAAGTGAAAAAAAAAAATTGCGATTATCCATTTGTTTTTCAGGTGACCGGGAGCGAGAAGATGGAGGTAAGTATAAATTTCGGGTGGAACTCCACTTTAAGAGTTCAGATGCAGTAACAGAACTGTTTTGTAGTTAAAGGTCAACAAGCAAAGCTACCCAGCAGGAAGTTAGCCTGACCAAGTGCACTCACAGGACATTACAGCAGACCTTGGATGCTCCAACAGCATCTGTCGTGAGGGATAGAATGCAGCTTGGCCAGTCTGTGCCCAAACAGGAAGGCTTCCACGAAGAATAGCATGTCCTTGCTCAACTGGAACCTCATTTTACCACTAATACTGTGCTTGCCAGATAGTTGACCTGTCCCTGTACTACCCACACACAAAATGCACCCCAAGCCTGGGAGATGGCCACCAGAGTCACATGGAGTGGCAGCATCAAATCGGATAGCTTCCCTAATGACCCAGGAAACCATAGAGGAACCATGTGTTCCTCTTGACTTCCCCTCAAACTGCAATCGAGCGCCACCTGCAGTGGAGAAAATAGACTGCAGCTGTCTACATATGGAAAGCAGGTACTTCAGCTCCTTGTTAAAGTGATACTAAAGGTTATTTTTTATTAAAACAAACAGGATATTATTCTTACCTGCTCTGTGCAACGATATTACACAGAGCGTTCCTGCTGTACTTTTTGGTGGTCTTCTGCTGGTGCTGTCTGCCTCTTAGTGAGGTGGCTACTAAGAAGGCATCCATGTGCATGAGCTCCCAAGCCAGGCTGTGTCTGCGTCTACAGACACGCACAGTGTCAGCAAGCTAAGCTCCCTTTTCCTCCACACATGATTTGACGGAAACCAGAAAGTGAGGGGAAAGGTGCTGCCACAAGGGACAGCGTTGCAGTGGTGAGAGGAGTCAGGTAAGTGTTCAGGCATGGGGGTGGGTAGGACATTAAGTTGGGTGTTTTTTTTTTTACCTTCATGCACATGTAGCACTGTCCCCTTGAGGACTGCTGGATTATACACTCTCGGGTCCCCCTGGGTTACCGTTAGCAACACTGGCATTCACAGATTCACAATTCTTGGCTCAGTCAATAATCAGTCCAGGGGTAGGAAGTTGTTTTTGGTGTTTTATTTTAAATAGGGATGGGAGAAGGGAAGAGTGGGATACTCAAAATTAAACTTTTCACAATGGATGAGGACTCCTGTCTGAAGATGCAGCAAGGCTGCAGATTCACCTTGCCACTAGATGAATTTAGGTTGAGTCTACACAGACGACTTGGTTGAGTAGATTATCTTCAGTATACCTGCCTAGTATACCCTTTAACTCCCCAATCTGACACACATCCTCTGACTATCCTACACAGGGGGGCCCCCTCAGGTCAGGCCCCTAGACACGATCCCCTTTACTCACGATACTGTTTTTCAAGGGTCTCCAGTATCTCCACCCCTCCAGTCAGTTCTCCTGGACCTCTGGGTTCAGTTCCTTTCCTCTGGTCCCCAGGCCGACTGCCTGGGACCACATGCCACTGCTACAGAGGAGGAGGCAACTGTCCCCCTCCCCCTGGGACTTGTGCTGCGGGGTCTTTGGCTATTGAGCAATGTGCTCCTGGCTTGTATACAATATCCCATAATGCACTGAGACAGCCAGTCTCTACCAATCACCGGGACTGTATCAAAGCCTGTGTGTGTACCCATTGGTCAGGTTTCCTCCCACTGTCCAGCATGCCTCCATATTGGACTAGCGTGAAACGCTATCTAGACCCAATAAATCACACACTGAGCAGACCTAACTCACAGATCCTGCTCTCTGGTAGGCAGAAAGCAATATAGATTTCCCTGCTGCTCCTCTGATAGGCAGACAGAGCCAAAAACTATACTCTCTCAATAGCACCTACTTAGGAGGGTGCTACACAGAAATTGCATTAAAGTGAAATTTCACCCAAAAGGGTAAGTTCTGCTCCTTCTCCACTTTGGCACATATTATTTTGGGGGGGGGGGGGGAGAGAGCGGGTACCTAGTTTTGACAGATACCTGCTCCCCCACTTTGGTTTGGATCTCTGCAGCAATCTGAGTGGAATTTGGCCCTGCAACCTTCTGGTATATGTTACCAGTGGCATCTTAAAAGCATTATAGGCCCCCGGGCAATGCAGTGCACTGGGGCCCCGTCTACGCAATCACCCACGAGAATAAAAATGCAAATTATGGATAAAGCGATATTTATCGGTACAGCAATGCCAGGCTAGTGACAGCTTCCAAGTTCGGCAGCTGAGTCCGGTGAACACACACACGGACGGGAGTCAGACTCGGCTGTCCTGTGTGTGCCTGTTCCCGTGGAGGCAGGCAGGCAGGCATTCCTCCAGTTGTGGGCTCCCCCTCCACGGCCCAAGTGGCCTGACAGTAGCACAGGGCCGACAGGCGCTTGCCACCTGCTAAGTTTGGCGGTGGGATGCACGTGGGAATCTTGACTTATGCTTGGCTGGGGCTGGGTCACTGGGCAGGTGGGGCCCCCCGGGCAACTGCCCAGCATGCCCATTCTGTAAGATGGCCCTGTATGTTACAGTTCCCAAAATGTTATGGGACCATTCAGATAGTGCAGTGAGCAACTGACTGTGAAGCTGCAAGCAGTTATAGCTGGCTGCCCACAGTTAGAATGCTGGCACCTGGGACCAAAGCCTGGTGAAGAAATGGGCCGGACAGCGCTGGATCCTGGAATAGGTGAGGGTCGGTTTTATTGAGGCCCCGTTCACATTACTGATATGGAATTGCCTCAATTCTGCCCGTGACTCCAAATCACGTTGCAATGCGGGGAAAAAGCTGCACATGTGTTCGGATGCCATTCATTTTTAATGGCACCTAAATGCGCTGCTGTTTTATCACAATAAATCACGCTGCAATTGTGGTAAAACCGCACTGCGGGAAGATCGTCACCCCAAAAAGGATCAGGAGCTTCTTTTGGGCGACAAGCTTTGTGCAATACGGTCTGCCGCAATTGAAGCGCCTTTTATTGCACAATAATCGTGGCAAAACCGCACCGCTTTTAGGTGCTACTGAAAATGAATGAATGGCACCCAAACATGTGTGCTGCATTTTGCCAGCATTGTGATATGCAATTGTGTCGATTCCACCCGTAATCTCAAATCAGTAGATGTGAATGGGGCCTACTGGTCAGCAGCTACAGTTTTTGGAGCTGGTGACTTTACAAAAGATGACTGAAGAACCGATTTAATGGAAAAAAAGTTTAAACCTTAGAAGCGCTTTAAGCCAGCTGTCATAAAATAGCAGCATGCTGTGCCTGAGAGTCTCTGCTGCTGAGGTAGTTAGGATTTGTAAATCTCTGCATATCATGTATACCTTTTTATTGCATTATTTAATGAATAAGTTGTTTCTTTATTCGGAAATAACATGAAATAGACACACTGACCTAATAACAGGCTAGACCGCATTCCAACACGTGCGCCCGATTCTCTAGAAAGCTTATAACCGCTAACCAATGAGAGCACAGCGCGGGCTTGCGTTCCCAGTGTTCAGGCGTTTGAAATCGCCCGCGCTTTTCGCTGATTTGTTGAGTCGTACTCTTTACATACCGGCTTGAAGATCTAACCAATCAAGGAGTACTATAATTCACATCCTTTAAAGCGTCATGAAGCCCGCTCAAATTTGACCAATGAGATTAGAGCGCCGGGCCCTATAATACAGCGACCTGCAGCGCCTTACTTCATTCGTTCTTCTCCATCGTGTGAGTATCAGAGATTCAGCAGAAGATGTCTGGAAGAGGAAAGACCACCGGCAAAGCCAAGGCGAAGTCCAAGTCCCGCTCCTCCAGAGCCGGCCTGCAGTTCCCTGTCGGCAGAGTCCACAGACTGCTCCGCAAGGGGAATTATGCGCAGCGGGTCGGTGCTGGCGCTCCGGTCTATATGGCTGCTGTGCTGGAGTACCTCACCGCCGAGATCCTGGAGTTAGCCGGCAACGCCGCCCGGGATAATAAGAAGACCAGAATCATCCCCCGCCATCTGCAGCTGGCCGTCCGCAATGATGAGGAGCTCAACAAATTGCTGGGAGGGGTGACCATCGCTCAGGGCGGAGTACTGCCCAACATCCAGGCCGTACTTCTTCCTAAGAAGGGCTCTGGGGCAGCCGCCGCCTCTACCGCCAAATCCTCCACCGGGAAATCCTCCGGGAAGAAAAGCTCCCAGCAGTCCCAGGAATACTGAGCACCGATCTTCTGCTATCCCCCCACCATCCCTGAACAAAAAGGCCCTTATAAGGGCCACCACCTCTTCCAGAGAGAGCTTTGTATGCCGATCACACTACTACCCCCACTATGCTCTATACCAGAGCGCTCAATATACCCCTCACTGTATGCTGATCACACTACTACTACTCACTGTATGCAGATCACACTACTACCCCCACTATGCTCTATACCAGAGAGCTGCATATACTCCTCATTGTATGCCGATCACACTACTACTGCCCCGACTACACCATACCAGAGAGCTCAATATACCCCTCACTGTATGCCGATCACACTACTACTACCCCCACTATGCTCTATACCAGAGCGCTCAATATACCCCTCACTGTATGCTGATCACACTACTACATTATACCAGAGAGCTCCATATACCCCTCATTGTATGCCGATCACACTACTACCCCCACTATGCTCTATACCAGAGAGCTCCATATACCCCTCGTATGCCGATCACACTACTACCCCCACTGTGCACCATACCAGAGAGCTTCGTACACCCCTCACTGTATGCCGATCACACTACTACCACCCCCGACTACATTATACCAGAGGGCTTCGTAGTACACCCCTCACTATGCAGATCACACAACTACTACCCCGACTACACTATACCAGAGAGCTCGATATACACCCTCAGTTTAGGCAGATCACACTACTATTACTACCCCCCACTACACTATACCAGAGAGCGCAATATACCCCTCACTGTATACAGATCACACTACTACTACCCCCACTACACCATACCAGAGAGCTTCATACACTCCACTGTACTGTATGCAGATCGCACTACTACTACCCCCACTATACCATAGCAAAGAGCTCGATATACCCCTCAGTTTAGGCATATCACACTACTACTACTACACTACCAGAGAATACCCCTCACTGTAGTATACAGATCACACTACTACTACTACACCATACCAGAGAGCTTTGTACACCTCTCACTGCATGCAGATCACACTACTACTACTACCCCCCCCCCCCCCTACACTATACCAGAGTTCAATACCCCCACACTCCATATAAACCACACTACTACCCCCACTATGCACCATACCAGAGAGTGCAATATACCCCTCACTGTATGCAGATCACACTACTACTACACCATACCAGAGAGTTTAATACACACCTCACTGTATATAGATCACACTACTACTACCCCCACTACACCATACCAGAGTGTTAATACCCCCCACACTCCATACAAACCACACCACTATGCACCATGCCAGAGAGTTCACACTACTACCCCCCCACCACCACTATACCATAGCAGAGAGCGCAATAAACCTCACTGTATGCAGATCACACTACTATACCATACCAGAGAGCTCAATATACCCCTCACTCCATACAAACCACACTATGACCCCCACTATGCACCATACCCGAGAGCTCAATACACCCCTCACTGTATGCAGACCACTCCATTGTGCTCCATACACCCCCCACACTGCATACAGACCACACCACTACTACCCCCACTATGCACCACACCAGAGAGCTTGGTACATCCCTCACTGTATGCAGACCACACTTACTACCCTCACTTTGCACCATACCAGAGAGCTCCATATCCCCCCCATACAGACCACACCACCACTACCCCCACTGTGCACCATACCAGAGTGCTCCACACACTGCATACAAGCCACACTACCACTACCCCCACTGTACACCATACCAGAGAGCTCCATATCCCCCCCCATACAGACCACACCCCCACTGTGCACCATACCAGAGCGCTCCACACACACTGCATACAAGCCACACTACCACTACCCCCACTGTACACCATACCAGAGAGCTCCATATCCCCCCCCATACAGACCACACCCCCACTGTGCACCATACCAGAGTGCTCCACACACACTGCATACAGGCCACACTACCACTACCCCCACTGTGCACCATACCAGAGTGCTCCACACACACTGCATACAAGCCGCACTACCACTACCCCCCACTGTACACCATACCAGAGAGCTCAATACACCCCTCACTGTATGCAGATCACACTACTACCCCTCCCCCACACACTGTGCTCCATACACCACCACACTGCATGCAGACCACACCACCACTAACCCCACTGCACCGTACTAGAGAGCTCAATACACCCCCACACTGCCTACAGACCACACCACCACTATCCCCACTGCACCATACCAGAGAGCTCCATACGTACCACACCACCACCATTTTGGGGGGGATAAATAATGGGAGCAGAAAGTAGTAAAAGTCAGAAGGAGGGGATGGGAAGGAGATCAGAAGTCGGAGTGGGTGGGGAAATGGATAAGGGGGAGTCAGGAAATGGGTGGAGTGGGGGAATAGATGAGGGGTAGAGGAAGGCTGGGGGGGAGGTAGAGGAGGTAGTCAGGGAAGGGGTGAGGAGGTGGGGGAAATCAGGGAAGGGGCAAGGAAATGGAGGGGTAGTAAGTCTGGGGAAAGTCATGATCTTTTGTTTTTTTGTGCACAGTTGGGGATTTTACCAAAAAAGATGCCAGGAAAAAATGTATCTGGACTTGTATATGATTGCAACACTGATACATTGATTTTGCTGATGAAAGGATTATCTTTTTGTTTGTATATTGAACTTTATTTCACAACATGGTCACAGCTCTATTTGAGTAGTTATTTTGCACAGGGCGGATTCACACCAGATGAGGTAGGGCTGTGCATAATGCTGTATCTACTATGCGCCTGGTCCAAACTACTGGGGTGCAGTGGTGTGCGGGCACGATGCAAATAAAAATTGCTGCATGTACTGTTTTTTTTTTTTTATTTTTTAAGCACAGTGCAAGGCAATTAATTGTGTGATATCTCAAATTTATTTAAAGAAAAGCATGCGATCAGCTGAGCTTAGCACTTCATCACTATGCTGAGCTCACCAGTCAGATCGCACTGCACACCAGCCGCTGCAGATGCACTCAGTCAATTGTACCAATATATATGTTGAATGCGATTAAATGAAAAAAATCTCATAATGCATGCTATTTCTTCCCACGCAAACTTTATATTATGGTGCAACTAGTAATTTAGTTCTAGCTAAGTCTTTGACTTACCATGGGGTGCTCCTGGAACTGCTATACCAAACAAGGACTGTGCAAATACTGGTTCTAATTGGGAATGGAAGAGTTTTTATACTGATTTTTGTTTAGAAGTGCTATGGCACAGTGCTTAGGACCTCATTTTATTTTTTGCATGGTCATGGGTTCAACACTGATAAACCACACCATCATTCATTTTTTGGAAGAATAGTTTTTCTTCTAACTATTGTAAGTGTGTCTGTAGGACAATACAGTTATCACAGGGTTCCACATATGTTGGAAAATAAAAAATTTGGATGTTTTACCACCCCCAGCGGTTATAATAATTCGGCTGGGCAGAAGCACTACTATCCGGCGTCGACATCATATGACATCTTCGTGCATGCCCTAGGGTGCAGCGCAATCTGGGTTTCAAAGATCATGTGTCAGTTGTACACAACAGCTTTCATTTATAGCCATTCATTATGTACTATTGTGGTCTCTGTGATTGGTCAAAATAAACAGCTTTCATTTATAGCCATTCATTATGTACTATTGTGATCTCTGTGATTGGTCAAAATAATCACATGGTACTATCGTGATAACTGGACAATCACTTGTAAACAATAGCACATCAATGGATGCCATTCACAATGCAAAAATGATTGATTATACAGTGATCATCATTGTAATAAGCAATCATAATGTAAACCGAAACAAAAATCCTGATCACCTTCCCAGAGCATTAGTGTCACTAGGGCAGTGATGGCGAACCTTTGGACCCCAGATGTTTTGGAACTAAATTTTCCATTATGCTCATGCACTCTGCAGTGTAGTTGAGCATCATGGGAAATGTAGTTCCGAAACATCTGGGGTGCCAAGGTTCGCCATCACTGCACTAGGGTGACTGTATATGGAAAAAAAAAAAGAGAAATATATATATACTTTTATTTTGCATACTGTCACCAGTCAGTGTCCCTGATCACCACCACACCGATCATATGGTGACACTTTACAGCTCTGGTGATTGTATGTGAAAAAACACATTTTATTTAATTTTATAAAATAAATTGACAAAAAAATACAACTCTAAAAAACTCACCATGCCTCTTACTGAATATCTTGGGGTGTCTACTTTGCAAAAAAGGGTAATTGGGGGGTATTTGTATTGTCTAGTTATGGGAGCACTTATGTGTACTCCCTCCCAAACTGGCTCCTTAGGCATTCATTGACAAACGGCATGGCTCGCCCACACCCCCTACCCCCTCCTCACTGGCTGTGATTGACTCGCTGTCCAATGAGAAGAGAGAGTCAGGAGAGCTGGGCTCATTGTTGGATTGAGATCAGGTTCAGGTCAGTATAAGGGGGGCTGCGGGGGGAACTGCTTGCAGAAGGACAATACAAGCTACCTATATAGTTATATGTAATCCGACTCCCAAAAAAAATAGAAAGGTAAGAAAATATATATATATATATATATTTTCTCAAAGTCGTCTTCCAGGACAGCCCATGAGATGTTAGGCTCCTCCCCCAGGGACAGGAAACACATTCCAAAATTAAAATAAAAGGCGGTCCCTTAGTCCTCACCTTCAGTATTTTTGTTTCCTCCGGACAGGGGGTAACATGTTCCTGGAACTGAAGCTCCCGGTCTCCTGGACTGTCCATGGAAAGACTTGGAAAGATGCATCTCCTCGGCCCATAGCGGTACCCCTTAGTGCCGCAATAGGGGCTGACCGCTGTCTCCTGTTCTCCTAGCCTCTCGGCAGGACTACGGATGCTGTCTGGTGGAGCGTTGGGGAGTTCACTCCGTTGGTCGGCCGGTTCCTTGGAGCAGCAGTGCTGTGTACCCGTGAACCGCTAACTTCGGAAGAAATTTTGAAGTTGGCGCCAAAAACGGAGGGGGCGGAACTCAGCGTATCCACTCTGGCCTCACGGGAAGTGACAGTGTCACTTCCGGCGCAGTGACGGCATCCGCGGGCGCCGGAAACCCTCGTTCCAGTTTCCGAAGGCGCGAACAGAGAGTTCAAATGGGCGACCGATGTTAGGGGAAACAGCAGTTGCTGGGACCACCATACAGAGCGATGGACACCACGGCAGCAACCGCACAGGCGGCGGAAGTCGGCTCTGGCATCGGCACCTCTCAGGTAAGCAAGGGGGAACGACACCCTATTTGCAGGTACCTGTTAGGAACTCCGTTCCCCTTCCCCCCTCTCTTTTCTATCGTTAGGGGCAGGGGTTAAGCAGCACCGCTCCCTCTTTTCTATCCACAAGGTGGAGGGGGAAAAGTGGGAGGTGGGAGGAGGACAAGTATCTCTAATTAAATTCCCTTGTCTTTTATCTTCCAGGCCAAGGCTCAGGACAATAATCCACCTCAGCCCCCCAAAAAGAAATGTGCTGTATGCGGAGAAAAATTGAGTTCCTCTTTGAACAAAGCAGTGTGCCGGGCATGCATAGCTAAACTGGTCAGAGACGATTCTGCAGTCTCTACCCAGAAAATGCTGTCCTCAGTGAGAGATGAGCTAAAAAGTACATTTAGTTCATTCAGGACTCTCATTGAAAAGATGCAGGCACCAGCCCAGCCTTCCACCCCAGCTCAGGCTCCACCATCCCTAATTGACCCATTGGTTTTGGAGGAGGAAGTTTCTTCTTCCCACTCTTCTGCAGAGGGATCAGGATCAGGAGAGGAACCAAAAAGCAATGTTTCCCATGATAGCTCCAACTTTAAACTGAGCCTGGAGGATGTAGATGATCTACTCAAAGCGGTTTATACCACTCTAGAGATTGAGGAGGAAGAAGTGCATCTCTCTAAGCATGACTTAATGTACGCTAGTCATAAAAAGCATGCTAGAGTGTTCCCTGTGCATAGCTCACTATTGGATGTGATTAAACAGGAATGGAATTCTCCTGATAAAAAGCCTTTTTTTCCAAGAAACTTAAAAAGAAGGTATCCATTTGACGAAAGTGTGGAACAGCCCTGGAACAAAATCCCTAAGCTGGATGCCTCTCTTGCCAGAATCTCCAAAGGAACTGACTTGGCATTTGAGGATTCAGGAGCACTAAAAGACCCTATGGATAAGAGAACAGATATCTCTTTACGTAGGGTCTGGGAAGCCTCCATTATGAGCTTAAAGCCAGCCCTGGCATCCACCTGCATAGCCAGACACCTGGAGCTGTGGCTATCTCAAATCCAAACACACTTGACTGCAGGAACATCGAGGGAACAGATTAATAAATCATTTCCACTCTTATTCCAGGCAATAGGATTCCTGGCGGATTCTTCAGCTGAAGCTGTAAGAATGGCAGCAAGGACCTCAGCTTTAGCTAATACGGCCAGAAGAAGCCTATGGCTCAAGACATGGTCGGGAGATGTTACTTCTAAATCTCGCCTTTGTGGTCTTCCCTTCAAAGGCGACCACCTTTTTGGCCCAGGCCTAACAGAAGCCCTGGAGCGTACAGCGGATAAAAAGAAGGGATTCCCAGATAAGAAAAAATTCCCCTATGTTCAGAGGAATTTTCGTGGCAGGGGCAAACAGCAGAAGTCTTTTGAAACTCAGCAAAATTTCAAAAAACATTGGACGGGGCATAAAGGAAAAGGGAGGGGTAACATCCTGTTTAACCCTCCTAAACGCCCCAACCAGCCCCAATGACTCCCTTCTCAGAGTGGGAGGAAGATTAAGGACCTTCCTCCCACTGTGGAAGAAGATTACTTCCAGCCCTTTTATTCTGGACCTAGTAGGCCAAGGACACAGGCTGGAATTCTGTCTTCAACCTCCAGAAAGGATCCTGATCACAAATCTTCCCAGGGATCCAGTCAAGGCCTCCGCCTTGAGTCTTCAGTTAGGGGACCTATTAGATCAAAAAGTAATTATCCCAGTCCCCAGAGAAGAACAAGGAACAGGGTTTTATTCTCACATCTTTGTGATCCAAAAACCCTCAGGAAGTCATCGACTGATCCTGAACTTACGCAATCTGAACCTTTCAATAGCATACAAACGCTTTCGCATGGAATCAATATACTCCATAGGGAACCTACTGTTCCCAGGGTGTTTCATGGCAACCCTAGATTTGAAAGATGCGTATTTTCACATCCCCATACACACATCCTATCAGAAATTCCTGAGGCTAGCAGTAAAGATAGGACCGGAAGTCAAGCACTTCCAGTTCAGGGCACTGCCCTTCGGGCTGTCCTCAGCCCCACGGATTTTTACCAAAGTCCTAGGGGAAGCACTAGCCCCTCTAAGGCTAAAAGCTATCATGATCACCCCCTACCTGGACGACATCTTGGTAGTGGCAGAATCATACCAGAAACTAGAAGCCGACCTCCTCATAGTTCAGGAATTCTTAACTTCCCTAGGCTGGATAATCAACAGACAAAAGTCTTGCCTGGTACCCTCACAAAGAGTGACCTACCTGGGTTACGAAATCTCCTCACGGGATCAGATGATCTTCCTCCCTCAGTGCAAGATGGAGAAAATGAACCTGATGGTTGCCTCTTTACAGACCAACTTATGGGTCTCTCTGAGGGATGTCACAAGAGTGATAGGCTTGATGACCTCCTGTTTCCCAGCAGTCCCCTGGGCAAGGTTCCAACAACGTCCACTCCAAAAATTCTTTCTACAGAATTGGGATGGGCAGTCAAGTTCCTTGGAACAAAAAGTAAGGATTCCCACCAAGGTAAAAAGGACTCTTTGGTGGTGGAGATCCTCTCTTCACCTATCAAGAGGGCTAAACTGGACCATCCAGGTATCACAGAGGATTACCACGGATGCAAGCGCTTCCGGATGGGGAGCATATCTGCAGGACAGATGGGCGCAGGGTACATGGTCCCCAGCACAAAGGAAGTCTTCATCAAACCAAAAAGAGCTTATGGCGGTCCAAAAGGCCTTGGAGTTTTTTCAGGTAGAGGTAGAGGGGAGCCATCTACAGATCAGGTCAGACAATATAGCAATGGTAGCGTACCTGAACAGGCAGGGAGGTACTCGAAGTCTGGGCCTACAAACCATTGCACAGAAAATCTTTGTCTGGGCCGAGCGGAACCTAACATCCATTTCGGCCATTCACCTAAAAGGGACGCAGAATTATCTGGCAGACCATCTCAGCCGCCACCAGATGAACCAGGACAATTGGTCCCTCAACCCAGAGGTGTTTCTCAAAATCACAACCTCATGGGGCCTACCGGTAGTGGATCTATTTGCCTCCCAGGCAAACAGGAAAACAGAAAAATTCTTTTCCATAACTCAAGGGGATCAGGCGTTAGGCATAGACGCTTTCGCCCACCCCTGGAAAGTCAGACTCTGTTACGCATTTCCTCCGATCAGATTGATCCCACAGGTTCTTCAGAAATTCATCCTAGAAGACACAGAGATGATACTGATAACCCCATACTGGCCCAAAAGGCCATGGTTTGCACGCCTTCAGGCGTTGGCAGCGCAACCTCCAATGACCTTACCTTGGAGACCAGATCTCTTAACACAAGGTCCGGTGGTCCATCCATTTCTCAGGACCCTAAACCTGATGGCCTGGTATCTGAGGAACAAATACTAGGCTCTCAGGGGTTCTCAGACAGAGTCATCAAAACATTGACCAGCTGTCGAAAGCCGGTCACTAGAAAAATGTATGCTAAAATCTGGAAGAAATTTCATTTTTGGATGATGGAGAATCAGAGACATTCCCCAGATATACCAACTATCTTGGATTTTTTTCAGGAAGGCATAGACAAAGGTCTCTCCTTAGGGACTTTAAAGGTACAGGCTGCTGCCCTTAGTGTCTTTCTTCAGTTTTCCCTTAGAGAAGACCCAAATGTGAATGCCTTTTTCAGAGCAATTGCCCGGACAAAGCCAACCGTGCTTAAAACGTGTCCAGCTTGGAATCTATCCCTGGTACTCCAGGCCTTGGTTACCAGTCCGTTTGAACCCTTGGTAGACCTATCAGTAAAAATGCTCACCCTAAAAACCTTATTTTTAGTAGCTATAACTTCAGCTAGAAGAGTTAGCGAATTACAGGCTCTCTCAATCAGAGAACCTTTTCTTATGCTTTTTGATGACAGGATTGTGCTAAAAACAGATCCAGGATTTTTGCCAAAAAGGGTCTCTTCTTTTCATAGGACTCAGGACATAGTCCTTCCTTCCTTTTGCAATTTCCCGAACAACAATAAAGAGAAAGAATTTAGCTGTTTGGATGTCAGAAGATCCCTCTTGAGATACCTGGAGGTGACTAAAACCTTCAGGAAGACTGATACTTTGTTTTTACAATTTTCCGGCTCCCATAAAGGGGAAAAAGCTTCTAAGGCAACCTTAGCTAGATGGATCAAACAGGCTATCACAGAAGCCTATATAGTGAAAAAGGTGGCTCCACCTTTCATTACTGCACACTCTACTAGAGCATTGTCCACGTCTTGGGCTGAAAGGGCCGGTGCCTCACCAGATCAAATCTGTAAGGCAGCTACCTGGTCTAACTTTTCGACCTTTGTTAGACATTATCGCCTGGACCTCCTCTCTTCTCAGGAACAGGCGTTTGGTCGAAAGGTGCTCCAGGCAGTTGTCCCTCCCTAGACTGGTAAGTGCTTGCTCATCGTCTCATGGGCTGTCCTGGAAGACGACTTTGAGAAAAGCTGGGTTATACTTACTGATAACTCCTTTTCTAATAGTCTTCCAGGACAGCCGGATTCCCACCCGAACTATCTGGTATTATGTATAATGTATGATATGTGTCTATATATCTATGTATATGTTTTACAGGGTGTCCTGTGGTTCTCATGAAATACTGAAGGTGAGGACTAAGGGACCGCCTTTTATTTTAATTTTGGAATGTGTTTCCTGTCCCTGGGGGAGGAGCCTAACGTCTCATGGGCTGTCCTGGAAGACTATTAGAAAAGGAGTTATCAGTAAGTATAACCCAGCTTTTTTTTTTTCGTTTTTAGGAATGGTGTGTGGATGTCACTGCAAATTTAAAACCAGCACTCAAGAAAAATATTCCCTCCCCTTACTTTGAATTGCTTTTTTTTTTTTTTTTTAATAAAAACCCACTCAGCTGGAGGCACAATGCCCCCCTGGACATTATTATTAAGCATACAATACCAGTGCTAAGATTCCCCTAAAACACCACCAACCTATAATACATATTAAGTGATAATAACCAACGAAGTCTGTCAGATTCACTAACAATAAACAGTCAAAAGTGTCACTACTTTAGTGATGACAATCCAGTGTTCAAAACACAGCAAATAAAGTGTCAATCTCCTCTTCCCACCAATAATTCAGCACTGTGCAGCACAAACAATTAGAGCTAACCCATAGATCAGGGCTCAAAATTTCAAGTCATGAGCTACTAGCCAGGCCTTAAGAGTTACTCGCAACTTGTTGCCCCACCAAAACCCTTCCCTGCTCCGCCCCTAAACACGATCTCGTAAAATATCTCATAAGTGTGCCCCCTTTCAATGCAGAGTGACCATAGCGTGCCCCCATCAATGCAGTGACCATAGCGTGCCCCCATCAATGCAGAGTGACCACAGCGTGCCCCCATCAATGCAGAGTGACCACAGCGTGCCCCCTTTCAATGCAGGGTGACCACAGCGTGCCCCCTTTCAATGCAGGGTGACCACAGCGTGCCCCCTTTCAATGCAGGGTGACCACAGCGTGCCCCCTTTCAATGCAGGGTGACCACAGCGTGCCCCCTTTCAATGCAGGATGACCACAGCGTGCCCCTTTCAATGCAGGGTGACCACAGCATGCCCCCTTTCAATGCAGAGTGACCACAGCATGCCCCCTTTCAGTGCAGAATGACCACAGCATGCAGAGAGACCAGTGCACCTACCTGATGCAGCGGCGCTTCTCAATCCTCCGCGTCTCCCGAGTCCTCCTCCTTGGCCAATGGCAATTGTTCGCCTTTCGGCCAATCAGTAAACGGGTCTCGGACCCGCTTCCTGATTGGCCAGGAGGAGGATCCGTTTGACAATAATGAATATTCATTCGCTATTGTCACACAATGGGTGGGCTCAGGGCGCACTGCTCTGCGCCCCGGGTCCACCCTTTTCTGAAGCCAACGCACCGGCCGCCACTGATGCTCGTGCTGCGAGCCTGTGAGGGGCGGGGACATTCAGGAGGCGGAGAAGGGCGGTCCCAGGTGCAGGAGGTGGAGAGGAGCTGTACGAAAGAATGCAGGCTGCACAGTGAACGGCGGCAGCAGGCACTAATACATTCCCCATACAGCACAGCCCTTACTCGCCATCCTCATCATTCCACTCGCAAAATGCGAGCAGGCGAGTGGAATTTTTGAGGGCTGCCATAGATTAATGATCCCATCAGATAAATGGGTCACAAAAGGCAGGTTGTAATAATCCTGAATGGCCACAATATGTCTCTGGTACTCAAAAGTCTTCAGTATCCACTCCTCTCCTTAGCTCAAAATATACCAAAAGCCAAGGGCCACTCCATAGTATAGTATTTAAAACAATTTTATTGAAATAAAAATGCACTCATATTCATATAAAAATCAAATAGCTTTTCACATGAAATAGTCCGGTTTACAGTACACAGGAATCACTCCATTTCTGTTTTTTGGTTCTGGCCTGTTTATCAAGAGTCATAAAATATGAAATGATATATACATAGTTATGTATGAAATGCTGTGAGAGCGTTCAAGGTGAGAATTGGGAACGTGCAAATGAAGAAAAATACTCAACATATTTTCCCACATTTTTGAAAAAAATCTGAGCAGGGTATTTGTTTAGCCTGGGTTCACACTAGTGTGAATGGGATGTGGGTTTCCCCGACTCCAATTTGCATGTCAGAAGAGTGTGCCTAATCTCTTGTCAGTCCAGCTTGGGTAAAGACTGAGCTGTAAAGCCATGTACTCGAAGAGCTATCTCTTTAGTTGGTAAGTTTGCAAAGATCAAAGCCTTAGGCTAGGAAGGATCCTTTGGTGACTTACAGCTCCAGGTGGGATCACCTCCAGTCCAGTTGGAGTAAGGATTGAGCCATGATGTCATTCTCTCTTGAGGGATACATCTTCAGCAGGGAGTTTGCCAGAATCAGGACCTTTAGGACCCTTTGGCAATTTTGTGCTCCAGATGGGATCTCTCTCCAGGTTTGAGTAAAGGTTCTGTCATAAAGGCAATCTCAGGTGTGCGCCGAGATCTGGGCCTTTTTGCCATGAGGGATTCCTCTTAGCATTCTGCCTAGTATGGCTAGTGTTTATATCCATACTGGGTTGCAATCTGAGGTGGCTTCGGCATCCTATGAGAACAATAGTTTTGTTACTCCCATATGCAGGACCACCAAGGATAACTGGTTCCATGCCATTGATATTGGGATGCTTTGAGCATGCTCTCAAGCTTTGCTTAGAGTTTTAAGACATATATCTCCATTTCCAAACAAAATTTGTGAATTGGGTGAAAACAAGGATTGCTTCCACCCTACTTCACAATTCGAGGGTGATCAGATATAGGCACCAAAGATACACAGTGATGGCTGAGTGGTGGTGAAAAAATGCAAAAAATTTATTAAGGCACTTATGCCTGGTGAATGACCTGATGACATACATGGACACAATACATGATTAAAACATTAAAAACATGTACAAACAGTGGATTGTATCAACCGAGACCAAAAATTGAAATATATGCAGGGGTGGTTCAAAACATGATCAGGGATAATAGGCCCAATCCGTAAATGGAGATATGCAATACCTGCAGGGTTCTTGGATGTAATCACAGATATGCCTGTGTAGCAAAAAGAAGTTTGAAACAGTGTGAACACTGTAGAAAAACCTGCAGGAAAAAGAAGGTTTGGGAGGAAAGTTCACTTGAGCAATTCCAATCCTGATTTGGGGGGTTGGGATAATGCAGTAATTGATGCTGTAAAGGGATTTTCCAGAGTAGGTGATATGGGCACAAGTTGATGATACTGTCCCTGAAAATGTGAACCGGCCAAAAAGCAGGTGCGGTTTCCTCCTGTAGATATCGTGAGCACTATTGAAGGAGTTACATGCTATCCGCTCGGTAATTACATATCATACCCCAGTGATGGCGGGGATGGAAAGCGGTTAGGTCCTCCGTGCAGATTGTAGAAGGGGATGTGCACCGTGCGATAGATAAGTGGACCGATTAGAGAAAGTTCATACCTCCATGTGTTGAACAGCAAGACCCCGGCGGCTCGTGCGGACTGCTAACGGCGTTGTCCCATCGATGCTTGCTCCAGCCTCGTTTCCAAGTGGTGACGAACGGGTCCGAGATTACCGGCCCTACATCACATCCGGTATTGGCGAGCAGCAGAATCAGGGGAGCCGTGACTGAGCCAATGCTGCAGGGGTCGCATAAACACTCCAAGGAGGTGGGTCCGGGTGGTGCAATCCAACTGGTGAAGCCTGCTGACGCGTTTCACCAACCTTACGTCGGTTTCATCGGAGCTGATTGATGGGGGGTCATGGGTTCCCTTATATAATAGGCTGATAATTGACTGATCAAACACAGATGTGTACAATCAGACAAAAATCATTGAGATGTATAGATGTTGTTTGGCCACCAGATGTCAGTGTGCCAATTGTATAATACAAAGGAAGCCATACGACTCCCCCTAACGTTACGTGTACAATTTACATCTCACTGGCTGGTGATACTGAACCACAGTCACACACTATCCCGCTCATTGAAAAAAGGGGGTAAACAAGAGCTGACTGATGTGGTGAAGTACAGCTAATCATGGAGATGTGAAAAATTGTAGTTAAAAATTAAGGGTCTCAAGGAGCACCCTGTGCCAGTAAGGACACAGGGGTGCTGATAATAAAACATCATATAAAATGTGCGAATAGAATCAAACTGGAAGACTAAAGAACCATAAAAAATACACAGTGCTGATTTGTGACACATAGTCAATGGAGAGAGATGCTGAGTTATAGATTCAGCGATAAATTTTGTTGTATAGACCATATCCACAGATACCTTAATATCATGTTAAGGAAGTTCCATGAAATACACATACACACCAACCCCAGATAATGGTCCAAGGGGAGGTGTCACCTACAATAATGGCCGAAAATAAGCAGAATAAGCCGCAAAGAGAAGACCAACACTCGGAACACTATGGATATATATGATACCCTAAAATAATGGATGTCCATACTGGCTACGTGCTATACATATATAGAACCATGCAAGAAATATCAATATACTGGCACACTAGGACATACCGATGAAGTCATTTCTGACTTGATTACCCCTTTCCATTCCTTCTTATGAATTACCTCCATCTTGATACCTTCATCGGTATGTCCTAGTGTGCCAGTATATTGATATTTCTTGCTTACCCCTTTCATTCCTTCTTATGAATTACCTCCATCTTGATACCTTCATCGGTATGTCCTAGTGTGCCAGTATATTGATATTTCTTGCATGGTTTTATATATGTATAGCAAGTAGCCAGTATGGACATCCATTATTTTAGGGTATCATATATATCCATAGTGTTCCGAGTGTTGGTCTTCTCTTTGCGGCTTATTCTGCTTATTTTCGGCCATTATTGTAGGTGACACCTCCCCTTGGACCATTATCTGTGGTTGGTGTGTATGTGTATTTCATGGAACTTCCTTAACATGATATTAAGGTATCTGTGGATATGGTCTATACAACAAAATTTATTGCTGAATCTATAACTCAGCATCTCTCTCCATTGACTATGTGTCACAAATCAGCACTGTGTATCTTTATGGTTCTTTAGTCTTACAGTTTGATTCTATTCGCACATTTTATATGATGTTTTATTATCAGCACCCCTGTGTCCTTACTGGCACAGGGTGCTCCTTGAGACCCTTAATTTTTAACTACAATTTTTCACATCTCCATGATTAGCTGTACTTCACCACATCAGTCAGCTCTTGTTTACCCCCTTTTTTCAATGAGCGGGATATTGTGTGACTGTGGTTCAGTATCAGCAGCCAGTGAGATGTAAATTGTACACGTAACGTTAGGGGGAGTCGTATGGCTTCCTTTGTATTATACAATTGGCACACTGACATCTGGTGGCCAAACAACGTCTATACATCTCAATGATTTTTGTCTGATTGTACACATCTGTGTTTGATCAGTCAATTATCAGCCTATTATATAAGGGAACCCATGACCCCCCATCAATCAGCTCCGATGAAACCGACGTAAGGTCGGTGAAACGCGTCAGCAGGCTTCACCAGTTGGATTGCACCACCCGGACCCACCTCCTTGGAGTGTTTATGCGACCCCTGCAGCATTGGCTCAGTCACGGCTCCCCTGATTCCACTGCTCGCCAATACCGGATGTGACGTAGGGCCGGTAATCTCGGACCCGTTCGTCACCACTTGGAAACGAGGCTGGAGCAAGCATCGATGGGACAACGCCGTTAGCAGTCTGCACGAGCCGCCGGGGTCTTGCTCTTCAACACATGGAGGTATGAACTTTCTCTAATCGGTCCACTTATCTATCGCACGGTGCACATCCCCTTCTACAATCTGCATGGAGGACCTAACCGCTTTCCATCCCCGCCATCACTGGGGTATGATATGTAATTACCGAGCGGATAGCATGTAACTCCTTCAATAGTGCTCACGATATCTACAGGAGGAAACCGCACCTGCTTTTTGGCCGGTTCACATTTTCAGGGACAGTATCATCAACTTGTGCCCATATCACCTACTCTGGAAAATCCCTTTACAGCATCAATTACTGCATTATCCCAACCCCTCAAATCAGGATTGGAATTGCTCAAGTGAACTTTCCTCCCAAACCTTCTTTTTCCTGCAGGTTTTTCTACAGTGTCCACACTGTTTCAAACTTCTTTTTGCTACACAGGCATATCTGTGATTACATCCAAGAACCCTGCAGGTATTGCATATCTCCATTTACGGATTGGGCCTATTATCCCTGATCATGTTTTGAACCACCCCTGCATATATTTCAATTTTTGGTCTCGGTTGATACAATCCACTGTTTACATGATTAAAACATTAAAAACATGTACATTGTGTCCATGTATGTCATCAGTTCATTCATCAGGCATAAGTGCCTTAATAAATTTTTTGCATTTTTCCACCACCACTCAGCCATCACTGTGTATCTTTGGTGCCTATATCTGATCACCCTCGAATTGTGAAGTAGGGTGGTAGCAATCCTTGTTTTCACCCAATTCACAAATTTTGTTTGTTTATGGCATTTTGGGATCAATAGGTACTCATACAGATACGTTTTAGTCTGAGTGTCTTTTTGGTATTTATTGAGGCCTTTTTCTGGAACCAATCCCTTTACATTTTTTCTTGTATATATCTCCATTTCGCTGGTTCTGTTAGAGAGAGATATTCCAGAATCATCGCTGGATGGGTCATTCCAACTTGCCAACAGGCTTATATATATTAGGGCTTAATTCCTATGGAAGCAGCAACAACACACTCAACCAGGAGTGTGTAGGCTTTGTGGGCTCCCTGTGAAAGGGGAATGGCATGTCTTCTGTTAGGGCTGTTCTGGCTCATTGTGGAGTGTAGCTAGCTTCCTTAACCTGTTGCGGACTGCCCGCTGCATATTAAGGCCTCATGCACACAGGGCGTTCGAAAAAATGAGCTGCAGAGCCACTACCAACGCCCGGTAAAAGCAGCTGTAAAAACGTGCATTTAGTAGATTTTTTCATTGGCGTTAATGCACGTTTAGCCACATTAGCTTTTAGCAGCGTTTTTCTGCCTCTATTTAAAATCAATGGTTACCTATGAGCCATCTTTGATATGGTTTTAAGCCCATTGATTTGAATGCAAGTTGCATCCAAGTCAGATTAGGATGATCCGACTTGCGCTCTGAATATTTTGAGGGGGAACTCCATGCCAAAATGGAAAAAAAAATGGCGCGGGGGTCCCCCCGGGTTCCAAACCAGGCCCTTTGGGTCTGGTATGGATTTTGAGGGGAACCCCACGTGTGGGTGTGAGGTCACCCCCCCAAATCCATACCAGACCCTTATCTGAGCATGGAGTCCTGCAGGTCAGGAAAGGGGAGGGAACGAGCGAGCGGCCCAACTCCCTCCTGGACTATACCAGGCCACACGCCCTCAACATTGGGGGGTGGGTGCTTTGGAGAAGGGGGGGATCTGCACCCCCCAAAGCACCTCGTCCCCATGTTGATGAGGACAAGGGCCTCTTCCCGACAGCCCTGGGCGCTGGGTATGGGGGGTCTGTGGGCAGGTGGCTTATCGGAATCTGGGCGCCCCACCACCTATGTGAATGAGTATGGGGTACATTGTACCCCTACCTATTCACCCAAAAAAAGGCAATGTAGTGTAAATAATGACAAGAGATGGTCTTGAGAAGTCCTTTATTAAAAATCTCCCTCCAACGATGTCTCCTGTGATTATGCTGGCTCCGCTCTTTGCGGCTTCTTATATAGCCATGGGGGCATGGTCACCCTGTGACATCCCCCGGATACCCCTCCTGTCAATGCGTGATGACAAAAGAGGGCGGGGTCTCCAGGTAACGTCAAAAGGTGGCCACGCCCCCATGGCTATATAAGAAGCCACAAAGAGCAGAGCCGGCATAATCACGGGGAGAAAACAGAAAATTCCAGTAAATGTTGACAAGAGACGGTTTTGAGAAGTCCTTTATTAAAAATCTTCCTTTGATCTTCTCCCTTCAGTCTTCTTCCTCCAGTCTTCTCCCTCTGGTCCTCATTCGACGATGTCTCCCGTGATTATGCCGGCTCCGCTCTTTGTGGCTGCTTATATAGCCATGGGGGCATGGTCACCCTGTGACGTCCCCCAGAAACCCCGTCCCCTTGTTTCGTCACCTGACAAAACGTGACGACACAAGGGGGTGAGGTCTCCGGGTGACGCCAAAGGGTAAAAACTGTGTAAATTCTAATATATACACCATAGTTTGTAGATGCTATAACTTTTGTGCAAGCCAATAAGTATACCCTTATTGAGATTTTTTTTTTTTTATCAAAGACATGTAGCTAAATAATTTTTGTCATACATTTAGGCCAAAATTTGACTTTAATGGATATTTTTTATAAGAAAAAGTAGAAAATTTTATTTTTTCTCAAAATGTTCGGTCTTTTTTCGTTTATATCGCAAAAAATAAAAACCACAGAGGTGATCAAATACCACCAAAAGAAATCTATTTGTGGGAAAAAAAGGACATAAATTTAGTTTGGGTACATCATTGCATGACTGGCACTGCGTGACTTTAACTGGTGATTGCGCAAATTGCAAAAAATGGCCTTAAGCTCATTAAGGGGGTAAAACCTTACAATCCAGAAGTGGTTTAACTGTTAGCACTTGTCTAACAGAAGCTTTATGGATAGATACTATGTTGGAAACCATACCTTTTTCGTCATGCCACCCTTGTTTTTTGGGCTAGTTAGTTCCGAAACGTATGCTGCCATGGAGCCTGTCAGGAAAATGGAAAATTTTCTATCAAATACTTAGCTAATTTTTGCACATCTTTACAAATTAACGCATTTTAGCTCGATTGACACCAAGACTGAGGAAACCAACTATAAGTTGCTAACGTGTTTGTACTGTGGCCTTGTCATGTATATACCCCTCAGTCACAGATCTTTGCTGGAGAGGTTGTGGCAAGCTCATACACCTGTGGTGGGAGTGGCCCATGATTCTCCCTTTTTGGAACAACATTAAGGCTCAGATAAAAGATGCTCTTAATGTGGACATTCCGTTGTCTCCGGTCCACTTCCTGGTTCCAGTCCCCATCCTTCCGCTTAGTCATTATAAGCGATGTGCCCTGTTGCACCTCCTAAATGCAGCCAAGAGATTAGTTCCTTATTAGTGGAAATGGGCTCATGCTCCTAACAGTGAGGAATGGATTAGGAAAGTGAATGCGATCATAGAAGTAGAGAAGTGGGTGGCGACGTGTTAGGGCAGACAAGGGCGCTTCTCTAGAATTTGGGCAGAGAGGCAAGATCACATTTCTGATCCGGATTAAGTCCCATACTTAATTTATGAGTAAAAGTTAAAACCCCCTCCTGCTTCAGAGGTATAGTTGGTGTGGGCGATTACAGTCCTAGTATCCTCTATATAAGCGTCGTCCTGTTCATGTAATATGTTACCATGTTTTTTCTGTTCACATTTCCTCAGCACTTTATTTAACCTTGTGACCTATAGTCTTGGTATCCTATATCTTAATGCTGCCGACATGCCCCTCAGTGGATGATGGTTCATTTGCTTGTTTAGGCTCTCTTCAAGCATACGGGCATCTCTTATTATCAAGGTACAAGTTTTTGCACTTCAGGTTACCCTAATCTGCTGTTACAGTTATGGTAATTGGAGAACCTATGATTGCACTTTGACATATTGTGAATGGTGATGCAGTGCCGTATCGCAAAATATGGCCTGGTCATTAGGGGAAAAATCCTTCCTGTCCAGAACTGGTTAAAGTAGGTAAAGATTGAAACCCCTGTATGTCGAATATATATCCTTTACTTTCTATCCTGGAAATAGGAAGCCAAAAGTAATGTCTACAAAATCTGTGTAATTTTCCTTTTAGTTTTTACCATTGGAAGAGTTACCACTTACCCTTTGCTCAACTGACAACTGTAAAAGTTTAGATCTTCCACCACCCCCCTTGGGCACGCAAGCAGGGAAAATAAACCTGGATTTCTTTACTCAACTAAAGTTTTGGCTAGAAATGCACTGTTATTAGAAATTCTGTGATGAGAAATACAGTATATGGAGTTTGGCATTGCTGACTTCTCCTGAAAATGCGAATTGCTTGGCTGTCATACTGAATCTCTAGTTGTAAAACTTTAAGGCCCCTTTCACACTTGCGGACCGTTCAGATCCACCTGTCAGTTTTTCAGGCGGATCTGAACGGATGCCCCATGCATCTCTATGGGGCATCGGATGTCAGCGGAGACATGTCCGCTGACATCCGATCCTGTCCATCAAATCCGGACGGATGGAAACCTTATTTTCCATCCATCTGGCGGATGGGATGAGAACGGATAGGCGGTCCGTTCTCATCCGATTCCCCCATAGAGAAGAGAGGGACCTGACACCTGTCTCCGCACACAGCACGGAGACAGAGCTGCCATCCGCCTGCTCAGTGGGGGAATCAGCGGATTGATCCCCCGCTGAGAAAAACGGAGTCTGCCAACGGAGCCGCAAGTGTGAAAGGGGCCTTAGTCAACTACCCACTTTTCTGACCTCTGAGATTTCTTATGTGCCCAATTGGTTCTTGATTAGAAACTCAAAAAGAGTGAAGCCAGTTAGTCAACATAATGCAATGGCAGCATTTCTCTCATGGAAGGTTTATTTGACATGCAACTGGGTCCAAAAACACATTTATACATAGAACTACAAATTGATGCAATTAAATACAAATGTTTTCTCACTGACATCCATGAATAGTAAAAGGTTAGGATTTTAAGATAATTATCTAGAATTAGGAGTGTATTAGACATGTTATAGGGATAAGAAGAATGAACAAATTTTACATTAGAGTGTGAGCTGGAAATTGCAGTCTTTTTGGAATGTCTATCTGCCTTTTATAATACACCTGAAGTGGATAAAAAAGAAGATTCCTTTCAGAGTGGATATAGTGGTATAGTCCATTTCTCCCCTTATGTGGGCCACAGTCCAGCATTTACATTCTTTATGAATTTAGATTCCCATTCCTCTTTTTGTGATGGTTGTGTTGCGGACTCTGGTGCAAAAATTGATTGCTGAAACAACATTCCTTTATCTGGGTATGGTCGCTGCCATACTTGGTTATTCTGTGTAGATCCATTCTTGTAATCCAGCTATTCTTTTATCTGCTTGTGATCCCTGTCATACGGTTTATTACCCTGGTCCCATCAAAATTATATACTTTCCCAAGCTATTAGAATATTTCTTTAAAGATGCAAGTAAGTTGTTGATTCTGTTAAAAACCATAAGGACCCTTGATCCCCAACCCTATTTCCCTTGGCACTGGAACCCATAGCGCTTGCACTCTGGGCTGGCCAAAATGTGACCAGAAACTCCCCGTGCAGGCCATGACCTTGGATTGAGCCTTTTTGTGGACGATGCCCATCTGACCTTGACTAATCCTCTTACGACTCAACCTAACCTGTTAAGCCTTATGGTGCACTTTTTGCCTATATATTAATCTGGAGAAATCCATGGCCTTAAAAATTTCTCTAGATCCTGACCTGGTCGCTTATTTTCAGTCCAGCTTTCCTTTTCGCTGGACATCTGATTGACCCCTAACTACTCCTCATTCACTGATAATTATTATCCTTTACTTTTGTCGTTGACCATTCTCTTTTAGTCTTGGCAGTTTCCATACCAGTCTTGGATTGGTCGCATCCACTCGGTAAAAATGACTGTCTTACGTAAACTCTTGTACTACTTCCACACCCTGCCTGTGCGAGTCCCTCCGCCTGCTCCAGAGCAAGATTTTACAATTTATTTGGGCTAATAAAAGTCCTAGAATCTCTAAGGCCACGCTCTTAATACATAGACTACAAGGAGGCATGGGGGTTCCCCATGTCTCTAAATATTATCCGGCCACCCAGATCTCCCAAATAACTCTGCCTCACGCCTCGTCCAATGTCCTCTTATGGGTGTTTTTGGAGCTCTCTAATTGCGCCCCTCTTTCAGGCACTTTTTATGGCTCCCACAGAAGCTGCATCCTGCAACCTTAAGCCCATTAATGCAGCATAGCTTGAAGCTATGGGACTCAGTGAGGTATTAGAGTTCCCTCATGTCTCACTTGCTACCCTTGCTGCCTGTTACCAACAATCCCTTGTATATCCCTGGCCTTGACCAGCCTCAAGCATTCGCTTGGTGGACCTCCCTTGGCCTTACTCATCTGTGACACTTTCTGACTACCTCGTCCCTACTGACATGGACTGCCTTTCATGAAGTTTATGATGCTCCTTGGTCAGAATATTTCCGCTTCCTCCAGCTTCAACATTGGATAGTGTCTCTCCGGCATACCTCTTCTTACCTGTATCAGAAAAACATTTTTGTGCATATCTTTCAACACTCCAACGAGACTTATCTCCACGCTCTACACATCCATAAATGGCCGATCATCTCTTACTTCACTTTCCTATGTGGTTTAATGGGAACAGGATTTGGGTACTAAGATCGACCCAGCGGATTGGAGCAAGGCTTGGTCTTCTGTTGCTTTATGTTACTTTACTATTGCCACCTTAGAGGCAGCATGTAGTGTTGTTGCAGTGGTACTGGGTGCCAGCCTGTATCACCCATGCTAAGCCAACCTCTAGTGATCGCGGTTTTAGGGGGTGTGGTGATCATATGGAAGTTTTGCATACCTGGTGGACCTGTCCTCGACTGGTGGGTTTTTTTGGTCCCAAGTGTTCAGACTGCTGTATTCCCTGTTCCATCTAAATATCCGAAAGGAGGCTAAATTTGCTTTGCTGCATTGCCCCATTCTGGGCTTATTTGCTTGCAAAATAAAACTGGCATCTTATCTGTTCATAGCAGCCAAGCGGATGATTGCACAGGCCTGTAAGAAACCTACACTCCCCTTCCAGGGAGTGAGAGACCATTTAACGGGCATGATGCTTAACAAACAAATGTCTAGTATCCCTAATGACACACATGGTAAATTCCTAAAAATGTGGGAACCATGGTTGACATATGCCTTCCCTGACCTTCCTTTGACAAGGGTGGGTCAACTTTAACAGGTGTCGCAGGCAATCCCAGGTCCCTACCTTCTCCCTCCCCCTCCTACTTTGCTCTTAACCTTCTTCTCTGCCTCTTTTCATTTGCTTGGATCTTTAGCCTCTTTAACCGTTAATTGGCATCCAGGACCTACACGGGGTCATTGAGTCCTGGCTACTTTGGCAACATTTCAGGGTTTCCCAGTCATACATATATGTTATATTTAGGTTTTTTTGTGTTTGTTTAAAAGGAGGTCTTTCCTCCTTCGTTTATGTTATGTGCACAAATCTATGTTCTGGGGGGGCGTGGCCTGGAGCGGCATAAGATAGGACGTTAGTAGCTGGAGCTCTGCTGGAATCCTATCCTAAATCACCTATCCTGTCTCCCTGCGCTATCTCACCGTGACCCGCTCTGCTCCCCAGGGCACTCCGGCGCCAGTCCTGCCATGTCTCCGCCGAAAAAAAATCATCCGAGGCGGCCCCCAAACTCGACAAATTCTGCCGCCAGGACAGAGAGGCCTCCTCCCAAGATGGTGCCGAGCAGCCTCCAGACGCCGGAGCGGCAGCAGAAACTGCAGCAGTGTTGGAAGCCATATCAGCCTGCCAAGCAACCCTTACCTCATAAATTGATGAGGTGAAAGTTGACATCTCCCTGATCAGACAAGATATGTGACAGTTGCGGGACAGGGTGTCCGAGGCCGAGACCAGGATTAGCAGCATGGAGGACTCCCTCCCCCCACTCCAGCACTCTACTGACCAACTCCAGCAGCAGGTCACACAAATCATGCAAAAGCAGGATGATCTGGAAAACAAATCTATGTTCTTTATGTTGCCAGTTGTAGTCCCTGTGTAGGCTGACTAGGTACTTTCTTTGTATTACTGTAAACTTTCTGACATATTAGCAATAAAAATTATTGAGCCACAAAAACAAAGACACTTTGCAAAAATGAGATGCAAATAATAGTGGTTTAAGCGTCTTAAAGAGGTTTTTTGGACATTCCAAGAGAGTTTAAAGGCGGACAACTAGATTGATAAAGGGAATTGAATTGAAAGGGGCTCAATGACAATAAATGGTTTCACAAACTGGCTAGCTTCTCTTAGGATAAATAACAAAATCTAAAATATTGCATAGTCTGGGCATTTCACAATTTATTAGAAATTTACTACAAAGCCACGTAGTTTGCTTTTCTCATCAATTACAATTATAGAAATTTGCATGACAAAATATTTATTACATCAAGGCACCATAATCATAACTTATCGAACATACTTAAGCTTAGAAAATATGTATTTTATGTAATAAATTGTATTTCTAAAAAATAAAAAAAAATTAAAATATGTAACTAAATCTAACACAGGGCTCACACATATGGGACATCTGTAAAATGTATGCTATGCATTTTTTAGCTGCGTTCAATGTTCACTGAAAAGAACATAGGAGGTTTTTTTTTTTGTACTTTGGACACAGTAAGGAATGAATAGAACCTCTGTCAGGTTTTATCTGTAGTCTTTTTTCCCCATTAGGGTGGGGGGGTTTCCCTGACTTATGTTGGGGAAGGAAGTCCCTCCAGCAGTAGGAATGTAGTCTGCATAAAAACAGTCAGTAAAATGGTAAAGGGTTGAAACCTCTGTCAGGGTATTCCTTTCTCAGGGACAACCGACCCTCTCATTTCTTATGCTGATATCCCATGGAGAGGAAGCGACGATAAATTTGTTTCACGGCATCTCAGATAGCAATAAAAACTTTACAGGTGTATGTATTATTTCCATGTCTGTTCAAATTCAAAATAAAGAGAGCTAAAGCTGGACTTTACCTGAACCCTATGGAGAAAGTAAACTATGGAAAAAGCACACAGTGAAGTCTGGTTACTTATCTACATTATCGGCACTTCCTTTATACAGGTCTAGTGAACAGTAGGGACAAAGACAACAAAAATACTACCACATGTATGAACCCTATCTTTGAATATACATTCCCTGTGTGGTTGGTGGTTTTGAGTTTGTAAACTAAAAACCTACATATGAAACAGCCGATATAAAAAATCATCAGCTTCTGTAATGCATGTGGTCTTCTACATCCGAGATACAGTTTAAAGCTGAATTCCATGCATGGCGCTTTTTACACAGTTACATTGGTCCAGCACGTACCATACCTAGCCAATCCACCTGGAAGCTGAAAATCTATGTAGTAGGTACAACTACTACAGTAATTTCCACTAGCTTCCTGTCATGTGCCAACTGACTGCCCTACAGCTTATTGACACAGGTGGTTTCCCGCTCAGCACAGGCACCAATTTTCTCAATGAGTGCAACGCATTCTTTAATTGGACAAAGTAGAAAGGTGGGGCAATGGCGCCACAATCTCCATCTCACCCAACACAGAATTCATTGCTTTCATTGAGAAATGCAAACGCATTCTCTGCATGGTGCAATGCTTCGGAGGTGACCTATGTTCAAGTAGCAGGGCAGCTGCTTGGCACAGGAACAGAAGCTACTGGAGATAACTGTAGTAGTGGTGCCTAGTACATTGATCAGCCAGGTATGAAATATGCATAATGATATTGGTCCAAGCTCACACATAACTATGTGAAAACATCTAAACCGGAAATCCATCTTTAATAACTGATCAAAATAAGAATATGCATTACTAATTCATTCAAAGAAATGTGCATAAAGTGAACCTGTCCTGAGGAAAGATGACAAAAAACTAGTATCAGCATTGAACAGCAAGTACCATATGGTGCCCTTGCATATCTTTCTGGTCTGTGTAAATGGTACTCCAGAGTATCCTGGGATGCAGGCTGTAAAGAACTACCAACCTTACTGCAATACAGTGCTTTAATTAGAATACCTTCCACATCCCGTGGTGTAATGCAATCCTTCTGTTAAGGTCACCAAGGGCACCCACAATATAGCTGGAGCGGAGGATGGGAAATATATGGTGATTGCTGTTTTTTGCATCCCTGTTCATTTCATTTTTACTGAGGACAATTTTCTGTTAAGAGCACTCAGTAGCAGCACACTTTTTAGAGAATATTACTGCTCGACCAAAACATTCTTCTTCATCAAAATAATTAAATTAGATCTACAGTAAACAAAAATATTTTTTGCCTTGAGACAATCTTGACACCTCAAAAACCTCAGCCTCTGCCCTTTTATCACTGTCTGGAGAATTCCAAAGGGGCCTAATAGTCATCCAGCTCCAGATGAGTTCTACAGATACAAGCCCAAAGCCTTATTCTCAAAGCAGTGATGCATGGCAAAAAATGAGGATGGAGAAAAACATAGTAGATAATGTCTTTTAAAGATATCCATGTCCCAAAACGGAAAAGGCATATATTCTTGAACTGTAGTGATATACTATTATCTGGCATCATTTAGCTGTCTTGCCACAGTTAGGATCTCTTTGGCCCCTTGGTTTAGTAACAGGTTCGCTAGATCTGCTCCTAAAGTTTCAGCAGCTTCCAGAGCTTTATGAGATACTCCAAGTGCTGTGATACCAACGTGTTGGGCATTATCATCTGGACATTCACCTTCCTGTAAATAAAACATACATGCGTTGTTTAGTTAGTAGTCACTACTGTACATAATAAAATTGGTAGTATAATCGTACTTTTATCACTGAGCTTGGTAAGCATTTTAGATTAAAAACAAAAGAAGTCAACGTGCATTAAACATTTAGCCTATCACTGAGCTTGGTAAGCATTTTAGATTAAAAACAAAAGTCAACGTGTATTAAACATTTAGCCTTGGTTCACACCAGTGCCATTTGTCATGTGATTTGACCGTTTAAAATTGCATGACAAGTCGCACCCTATTGCCAGCAACGGAACCAATAAAATTGTCCCTACCTTCAAGGAGCTTACAATCTAAGTTCCCCAACTCACATTCATACATTCATACATACATACATACATACATACACATACTAGGGCCAATTTAGACAGGAGCCAATTAGCCTACAAGCATGTCTCTGGAGTGTGGGAGGAAACCAGAGTACCCGGTGGAAACCCACAGAGGCACAGGGAGAACATTCAAACTCCAGGCAGGTTGTGTCATGGTTGGGATTCAAACCAACGACTCTTTACTACCAGACGAAAGTGCTATCCACCACACCACTGTGCCGCCCACGATTTCATTGCAACTTGCAGTGGCTTTTGTTAAATAAAGTCGCAAAGAAATCAGAGGTCAAAATTACACTGATCTGAGGATTTTGAAATTGCACCGAAGTAGCACGACTTCAAAGCCGTGCTGGTATGAACCAGGTCTTAAACCATACTCTTAATCATTTTGTCTGCACATTTGAAAATAAACACGTCTTCCTCACCAGTTCAGAGAATGCTCCCTCCTATGCCTCATTAGAATTACTTAGAAGAAATACTTTCAAATATAAAATAGCTGTGACTTTCTTGACGAAAAACAAGAACGTGAAAGTAGTGTTCCGAAAAAAATAAAATAAAAAATACAGGGTTTTTATTGGGATAACAGAACCTAAACCTTTTGAATGAAAATGTAAAAAATAGTCGTTTACAGTGAATAAAGAAATTATTCCTTGATAAGAAAATTAAAGTGGAGGTAAAGATTTTTATACTTTATGATCAGGACAATTTTAAAAAACGCTTTTTTTCCATCCTTACACAGAATTTGATGGTAAATAATATTTTATAGTAATTATTGTTTTCTGTTCAGCCAGAAGGTGGAGCTTGATCTTCTGTTGATTTGTATCTCATTCTCAGCTTTTGGGGAAAAAAAAAAAAAAAAAGCCTAGTGCCGGTAAAAGTGAGTGGGGCAATTTATGGAATACAGATCAGCCTTTCTCAATCTTTTTAGCCCAGAGCAACCCTTAAATGAATAAGATCTCAGGGAAGCCCTGCTAAAAGCAATTCATTGGGGGGTCAGTAGGACAAATGCCCAATACAATCATGGCCATTGGTGTCATGATTGTATTGGGAATTTGCAGACTCTGCCAAGTGGCATTTTCAGTGGCTCTGAAACTATGTAAGCACTGTTAAGCAAGAAGTAAATCTTCCACAGCTCATGGAACCTCTAGCAGCCTCTAGAGGAACCGTAGGGTTCTACAAACCCTGGTTGAAAATGGCTGATATAAACTGTTCACTTAGCAAAGTGAATATTGACTAAGTTTAGTAAATAAGGGGAAGTGGTGTTTATTTCAATGCTCTAATCATGTGCTAGCAAAAATCCCTGTTTTCATTTTTATTTTTAAGAGAAAAAAAAAAAAATGCACACATATTCCAAATAAACCATTTATCATAAGTTTGGTGAATATTTTTTTTGCAATGAATGAGGTTTTCCTTTTATTTTTTTTATGTTTATTTTTTACATTTTAGGGTACCAGTAAACCTGTTTATCCATGCCCTCACCTCATTTGGGAAAACAACACATGTCTGCATTGTCTCTTTAAGGCATTCGGAACCATCAAGGCTGTAGACCGCTCCAGTTAAATACAGCTGTGGGAGAGAAATTGATTTTTTTTTGGATAAGAAAAACGTTTACAAAGTTATCTGGTCATCAAACAAAAAAATATAAAACCATAAGGCTATGTTCACATGTTAGCGTAGTGGATCGTGGGCAGAATCACAGCGATTCTGCCCGCGATATGGAAATCATTGCAAATCGCAGGACGCTTGTGCATTGCCTTTGATTTGCAATGGCACCCCAAATGCTGTGCGATGTTGCCGCGATTTACGCCTGCCGAATAGTGGTAACATCGCGCAAAAACAAAATCGTGGGTCGCATGACGCCCAAAAAAAAGGTACAAGAGCTTCTTTGGGGCGTCATGTGACCCGCGATTTTGTTTGCACGATGTTACTGCGATTCAGCAGGCAGAAATCGCGGCAACATAGCACAGCGTTTGGGGTGCCATTGCAAATCAACGGCAACGCACAGGCGTCCCGCGATTTGCAATGATTTCCGGATCGCGGGCAGAATCGCTGTGATTCTGCCCGTGATCCGCTACGCTAACATGTGAACGTAGCCTAAATCAGAAACAGAAAAAAGGAGAGTCAAAATTCGGAATCCCCACTCATATAAAAAACAAATCATTACCTGGGAGTCTTGTAGAACTGTACTCACAGCAACAGGTACACTGCAACCGCCCTCCTATAAGAGAATAATATATCTTAATGTATTAAATATTATTCATTTTTTTTATATTTTGCATACCAAGAAGTCAGCTTTCTGCATTTTTGGATTTTTTCAGCTTCCAATGTTTTAGCCAAAACACCCTATTTCTAGTTTTTTTTTTTGTTTAATCAGGAAGGGTTAGAGCCTCTATTAGGTTTTTACTTGTGTTCCCATTGGGGAAATTTACTCTACCGATCTGTCCTGGTGACCAGCTTCAGTGAAACAAAAAGTGAGGGGAAATCAATATAAACAGTTGTCCCCAGAATTGGAGTATAGGAGAGATCTTGCAATGGAGACACCATTTCTGTTAAAGGTGGGATTTACTGTTACTTCTGGTTAGGTTTACAGGACAGGAGGTAAAGGTGACTCTCACCAATGAGGTAAAACACAGATATAAAACCCCTCACAGAGTTTCTTACCCATGCCAACTCTAAACAAAACTACGGTAGAAAAAAAAATGGCTGGAGTTCCATATTAAGCGACTATATTTATTGAACTTTTCCAAAGTTTTTAGGTAAAAACGGACCATATTCTAATCTCTGTACAATTTACTTTAGATGAAGTAGCAACTACAGAGTCGGGTTGATTTACTAAAGGCAAATAGACTGTGCACTTTGCAAAGTGCAGTTGCTCCAGAGCTTTGTATATGAGGCAAAGCTTCCCTTTGCAAAGAGTACCCAATGTGCAGGGGAGAAAAACAGCATTTCTGCTTGCACATGATTGAATGATGGAATTCTGCAGAGCTTCTGCTCATATACCAAGCCGTGGACCAACTATTTTTGCAGAGTGCCACTGCACATTGCAAACTGCACAGTCTTTTTACCTTTAGTAAATCAACCCCAATGTATACAAATTATACTCAGTCAGGTAGGCCTTCTATATATCAACTATATAGTTGTTGACAAATCTTCAGTAGATTGTACAAACAGATCTGTGGTCAACTAAAAAAAATAAATAATATATATATATATATATATATATATATATATATATATATATATATATATATATATATATATATATATATATATATATATATATATATATATATATATATATATATATATATATAAAAATTAAACATAAAATCTAACGCTCTAATTCTTTCAGCTACAGGAATACCATATATGTATGTAACTCTTTAATAGTTAGAATATTATGGTTTAACCACTTAAGAACCAGGCCTATTTGTTGTTTACAAGTTAAAAATCAGTATTTTTTGCTAGAAAATTACTTAGAACACCCAAATATTATATAAGGTTTTTTTTTTTTTTTTTTTTTTTTATCAGAGACCCTGGAGAATAAAAAGGAGATTGTTTCAATCATTTATGTCACACCGTATTTGCGCAGAAGTCTTACAAAACGCAATTTGTTTTGGAAAAAATAAACTTTTGAATTAAAAAATAAGAGAACAGTAAAAGTTTGCCCATTTTTTTTTTTGTATAATGTGAAAGATGATGCTATGCCTGAGTAAACTGATACCTAACATGTCATTGCTTTAAGATTGTGCACGCTGGTGGAATGGTGACGAACTTCAGTACTTAAAAATCTCCATAGGTGACGATTTAAAATTTTTGACAGGTTACCGGTTTAGAGTTAGAGGAGGGCTTGTGCTAGAATTATTGCTCTCACTTTAACAATCGATTGCGACAATACCTCACGTGTGGTTTGAACACCGTTTACATATGTGGGCACGACTTGCGTATGCATTCAATTCTGTGCGCAAGCCTGGAGGAACAGGCCGCTTTACTTTTTTTTTTTTTTCTTATTATTTTTACACTGTCCCTTTGAATTTCTTGTAATAGGAATAAAAGTGATAACAAAAAAAAAAATGTAAACATCCCTTGTAATAGAAGCATGACAGGTCCCCTTTATTGTGAGATCTGGGGTCAAAAAGACCTCAGATCTCTCATTTACACTTAAAAGCAAAAAAGGGAGGTAATTTTACATTTGCCTATAAAAAAATAAAAAAAAAAATGGGCCCTTTAGGGCCGTTAGGCGGAAGGGATGTCCAACGTTGCTCCGGTCCTCCAATGGCATAGAGCCATCTTGCCCTCACTCGACTTCCTGCCCAACTTTACAGCAGATCAAATCGTTTCTGCTGCTACCGATAAGTGGGGGAAAACAACAGGGAAGCGGCGGGAGGGGATTCCTGGCGAATCTGCCGCCAGGACCACTTTTATCAGAGCCGTACCGCCAGCTCTGTAAAAAAAATAGCTAGGTAGCTGCTGCCATAACCCCGGTATTTAACATCAAAGTACCGAGGTAAATACACGGTGGGCGGTCCGTAGTGGATGACCGCACTCCAGTAAACAGACTCCTTTACAGATACAAATCCATAACACTAGTACAAATGGAGTGAGAATTGCACTTTTCGATTTTGGATAATCGGGTAGGAATACATTCTAGAAAAGCCAGAACCACAAAGCTGTAAAACAAATGTTGCAATGTATCAGAACAACTTAGGGTTTAGATGTTTTATACAGTGTGTATGTCAGTGACCTGCAGAACAGAAGCTAACACACAAAAATACATATTAGCTTACCTTAGATCAGGGATCTCCAAACTTATCACTTGGAGGGCCACATTGTATATTTTACACATATTCGCAGGCCAAAAAAATATATTTATAAAAAAGTCTGCAACAACGGAATATAATAAAATCTTGACAGGATGCTGGATCGACATCTGTATCCTGCACCCGCACCTACAACACTGTAGCATCATGCAGCGGGGCTAAATGCCCAGTGTGCATGGGGCCTTACATCTGTGTTCCCGTCACTCATCAGTCTCCCCACACATTTGTGTCCCCATCAGAGCCACCCCCCCCCCCCCATACATGTTCTCATCACAGCCCCCCTCCACATTTGTGTTCTCATCCCAGCCCCCCCCACCCACATATATGTCCCCATCAGAGCCATAAATCCCCCCAACTGTGTCCCTAGCAGAGCCATCACTCCCTACCCCGTGTCCCATCAGAGTTCCCGTCACACATTTATGTTGCCATCACAGCCCCCTTGCACATTTGTGTCCCCATCAGAGCCAACTACCCTTGTCCCCATCCAAGTCACCCCAACTGTGTCCCCATCTCAGCCATTAACCCCCCCAACTATGTCCCCATCCGAGCCATCAACCCCCAAACTGCGTCCCCATCCAAGCCCCCCCTACCCCCAACTGTGTCCCCATCCGAGCCATTATTTCCCTCCCTAAACTGTATTCCCATCCCCCACCCCTCCGCCCAACTGTGTCCCCATTAGAGCCATCACCCACCCCTCCTTCCAGATATGCTGTATGTGAAATTACAGCACTAAAGGAGACCGATCTTAACAGCAGGGCGGGAGCCAGGAGGTGCAGCAGGTCTTCATTGGTTGCTAGGATGCCGGTGGTGGTAGGACCTGAGGTGTCGGGAAGGGGGAGTTTGCAGGACCTGCCCTGCATACTGCTGGGGTGAGGGCAACTCCAAAACCTTACAAAGCTTGAGACTGTCCCTGCAGTGAGTTTGAGGACTCCTAATTGCAATCCGGAAAAATGTCCTAGTGGATGTGGCCCGTGGGCTGTACTTTGGAGACCCCTGCTTTGGATGAAGCAGCTGCATTTGTTTTGTTTTTGTTTTTTCCCTTTTTTTACCTGGTAATCCTGTGAATAACACACCTCCTGTCTCTGAGTGTCTATGCTGACTTACTCCATATCATTACTTATATCTATGGAGAGAGCCATGGTTGTCACCCATGCTGGACTTTAAACTTGCCTGCCCTTTGTTTATCTCCATTACATGGAGGTGGGGAGATTGTTCTGTAAACAAGTAAAGACAATGATTTTGCCGTCCTTTCATCTATGGGAAGCGACAAGGACACTAAATTTCTGCCATAATTAACCAGTGTCTTCTGTACTTACTGAAAATGTTCTTAGCCTTTAAAAAGAAAAATAATGCAGCCGCCACATCTAAGTGTTGGAAAGCTGCAAAATATGACTTTTTGTTTTTCAGTTTAGTTATCCTTGATTGTATACCACTTACCAGTCGCCTCATGAAAGATCTTTCAGCTATACAGCGTAAAACAGTCTGAGGATCCTGAAGGGCAGACACCATGTTCAAGATATTCTGGTCTTTGGCTCTAACCTCCACAGCCAAAGCTCCCTACAGAGAAATGCACAGGATTACTACACCTTATATACCTGCATGGCAAAATTAAACATATTTCTATTTAAAAAGGCCAAAAAGTCTGTCTGTAAAAGTTTACCTGCCCCACTGCATAAAGGCACTCTTCAGGAGAAAGGATCTAAGAAAAGAGAGAAGACATTTAATCAGGCTGAACAGCTGTCCTGTAAATACGGTGTATCCCATTACCCACTGGGCTTAAAGTGTATCTATGGGCAAAAACAAAAGGAAAAAACTTATCTTACATAACATGCACACACAATGGGCTGTGCACTTTCCCTGTGTGACTTCTAATTTACCAAACCATACCGGTGATTTTGCCAAAAACATAAATCTCGTCTCCCTTAGACCAGGTGACAACACTGGCACAATGTAACCTCTTTTATTTAAACCACCACTCCTCCTCTGTGTCTATGCTGAAGGAGAGTGGTCAGTCATTCCTTCCCCATAAATGACACCACTGCTCAGCTGGAAAAAAAGGGAAGGAAAGTATGTCCATGTTTAATATACATGCTGCTAACATCCATTGCCTGTGTTGCAGATGCAATCACAACAGGTTCTGATAGAGCAGCAACTAATTTGAAAACAAGAGGAGGTCTCATGGCCTACTGTTCTTAGCCAGATGTCTGCCAGACTATGCCCATTCTCAAAGGCTAGGTTTAGACCTGTATCTAAACTGCTGCTCCTCTGAAAAAAGATCTGCGTTAGGATCACATTTTAGGAGGCATTTGACTGGTGGTGTGGAGGCAATGTGATGTCTCCTCACCACCTGTTTTAACCCCATAATTGCTTCACTAATGCAGTTTAACCTTGTGCATTGCACACAGTTGCAGTGCTTCCCCATTCACTTGAATAGGTAGCATTCGGCGGGCTTGTTGTTGCCCGTTGAGCACGACATGATATAATTTCTGCATTGCGCTCATGGCTGAATGGTACTGAAAAGTTCAAAATGTTGATGCTAAGTTTTATTTTTTTCCCACAAAAACATTTTTTCGAGGGTATCTGGTAGGTATTTATGTCACTAACAACTACAGTGAAGCATCTGCTTTAAAAAAGCCAAAAATTGTCAGTTAGACTTGCAGTGAGATTCACAAGGCATACATAGGAAGCAGAGGCTACACATGCAAATGAAAATATGGCTACTTCCATGTACTTACATCATTAAAAAAATATACATAGAAATAATTTTTTAAAAATAAATGCACACACACACACACACACACACACACACACACACACACTTTTAGGATTAGTTAGTGTTGGTTAGCGACATTCAGCTGGACTTGTTCTTCAATGTTGAATACGTTTCAGACAGGGTTGTGATGCCCATGGAGGCCGACACCTTAGCTGGCACTCACGGAAGCAAGGTGAGGGGGAATGTGCTAACCACAGCCTTAGTGTTACTGAGCACCAGGCCCAGGTGATGTGCTTGTCACACAGGCAGGTACAATGGCCAAGCCATTTCCATGACCCAGAGCCTGATAAAACTGCAGCTTCAGCGTTACCAAGCACAGTGTTGCCAGCCCCTGGAACTGCCTATGTGATGGGCGTAACAGCTCACTGCTTAGTGACACTTTTAACAAGCTTGGCATCACTGTGCTTGACTGCTTGTGGTTTAGCAGTCAGGAGCGCCGGCGGGGGACCCAAGAAGATCAGGTTTCCTCTATGCAAAACCATTACACAGAGCAGGGAAATATGACATGTTTATTATTTTAACAACAAAAAAAGTGTAAAGCTTTACTATCTTTTTAAGAATATTTGCATTAAACTGGTATCTTTAAATACAATCTTATTTCTCGATTATTGGTGTACATAATGTTACATTCTTGTAGTTATTTTTCAGTCTTCCAAATTGTCAGCTCTAGAGAGCTTTACACATACTACATATGCCAATACTCTTCTTACCTGACCAATACGGCCCTGCCAGCCCATGCGGCGCAATCCAGCAGCTGCTAGAATAATGGCACTGAAATTATCATGTTCTTCAAGTTTTTTCAAACGTGTATTTAAGTTACCTCGCTAAGTAAAATGGAGTTAAGGACTGAAAACGAAATGCAAGATTAAAAAACAAAAAACATAGTGCATGAACAACAGTGTAAGCCAATGGCTTCAGTTAAAGTATACAGTATGTAAGGTTAAACCTTTCCTCTCCCCCCCCCCCCCCCCATTTTGGATAGGGTAGTAAATGGTTAGAACTCCTGTTTAGAAGGGGGTGGGGAATTTCCCTTCCCGTTTTGTAGACACAACAGAAATTGAAAATACATTTTTCTACAGTGGGTACATGCCCTGCAGGTAAAACCCTCTTGACCCTAGCAGAAATACACTGAAATTGTAATTTCACGTGGTGAGCAGAAAACATGCCTCTGCTGCATGGAAATCCTAAGCAGTGTTGTCAGTCCTTATGTTATGAAGAGGAGGAGAAGGGAGGTTTTCTGTCATTAGTAAAAGAAAAACAAAAAAAACAAAAAGCAACTTTGTCAGCCCAGTTTACTTTTCTGTAGCAAACTGGAATTCTGTCAGGATCAACAGGTATTTTCAGAACTTTCAATATTTTTTTTTAAAGAGACAAAACATGGTAAAAGGATTAAGTATTGAACATATGTCCTGAATGTTTTTTTTTTTTTAATCAGAAATCCACTAAGTTGCTTAGCTGTTCCACCATTATCCCTGAACTATCCTTAAAAAATGGACTGTTCAAAATTTCAGAAGTTGAATTACATTGTTAAGTAGCATTACACTTTAACAGCACATTGTTCTATTCATAGCGCCAGTTGTCAAGGAAGTATTTACCAACCTTTTATATTATTAGGTACATAAAAAATATTTATTGACTGGAGGACACCCCAAATCATGATCAGAAATAAATACTAGATGAATATTTATCCTATTCCTAAATTGTTTTTTTTTTTTTAATGTGGAATTGACTCCGGGAGCGGTCAACTTCACCGTGGTTTCCCCCGCCCCCTCCCAACTTCCTGGACACCTTAGGGGGGTCTACTTTTCTACCCCAATATTGTAAAATGCCACCTGGTATGCAATGACCATTCAATATGGCTGCACTGAGGCTATAGGGACTATGTTCTTCACTTGTTCAATGAATGTCCCCTGCCCTCAATGTACCGGTGGTATTTCCCATCTTCCTAGTATATACATGTAAGCCAAGTTCTCCTAAATGTCTTCAACCACATCACAGTATTTTTTTTGCGTGAATGTTGAGCCTCCATGGCTTTAAATGCTACATATTGTGGTGGTGGGATTATTTACAATAAATTTTGTTCTGTAATTATTCGTCTGTATAAATACAGCCTGTTGGCGCTGCTGTTTTTCCACTAAAAACATGATGTCATGTCATACTATTGTGTTCGGTTGCATACCTTTAAATAAAGAAACAAATACTGTCACTTACACAAGGATACAATATCTTTGAACTCTAAATGAGGGTACATTTTCTTTAACTGAGCCGCTCTTCGAAGAGAACTTGTTCCAATTATACTGTAATTAAAAAAAGGACATTAGGACCCCATAAATCGATACTGACATAATGGTGATACAATGCCAAAAAAAGTAAAAAGGAAGAATAAGAGGTTAACATTTTTTCACACTAGTTTTTGTTACGCACATTATCTACCACATCTTTAGAAAAACAATTAGTTCAGACTCATCTGACTTCCCCTACATTTGGAGATCCTGTTATAGGCAGTGTAAACAGTGAAATAAAAAAACTCTCTCAATGGAGAAGAGGGAGACAGCACAACATTTTCCCAAAAAGTTAATAACCACCAGTTATACTTTAGAGACAGGAAGAGAATGGGACATCCCTGCTGTAAAGATTTCTCTAGGGTTAAGCTGTCTGCATAATGTGGGACATACTTCATTATTGGTAATTGAAGTCAATAAAGCTGTAGAGAAAAAAAAAAAAAATCTAAACTTCAGATTTAATTATGTTGTTTTTCACCATAGACAAGCAAATTAAATTTGTACCAACTAATTTTATTTTAATTATTTGATTCCCCATGCTATCACAAGTGATGTGGTTCATCCATTAAGATAAGAAAATCAATGTAAATAAAAAAGGTAAATAAACTGTGTAAAAAAATAAAATTACAAAAAAAACGTATAGCACCCTTATCCCCCTGTGCTCACACGTAAATGCGAACATATGTAAACAGGTAATTGCACCACACTTGTGAGGGGTCGCCACAAACGAGTGAGAGCAATAATTCTAGCACTAGAGTTCATGATTAACCCTATTCTGGCAACCTGTAAAGGCTTTTAAAATAGTTCTAAAGCCTTCCTTAAAGGCAACGTTATGTTCACTTGTAGAACATGTTACACCCATATTTAGGGTGGAACATAACATGTTTCAGTTCTTGCCGCCTTTTCCCCTCTTCTCCCTGCACCTGCTGTCACAATTTAAAGAACGTGCAGGGCTCCAGAGTTCTGTGAATGAGTGAACTACAAGTACCGTCGTCCGCCATGGCCGACAGCTTGTAGTTCTAAATGAACTGTGAGGGAGCTGGTGAGTTCATGAATTCCTCCTGCAATTCAGTAACTGCCTGCCTGTATCAGAGGTACTGCCAGACAATGTATTGAGAGTCTGCAGGATCCTGGCATTGCACCCATAATCTGTGTAACCGCGGGAGCAATGTTTTATGGGCTCCAGTGTAAAAAAAAAAAAAAAAAGAAAAAAAAAAGAAAAAAATACATGCATATTGTTTTTTTTACCTGCATAAAATTATGTATATTTATTTATAAAAAGTGAACTTATCCTTTAATGCATTCCCTGCAATAAGATAAAAAACCTTCTGTGCTGCAAGATCCCCCTCACCCCCCTTAAAATTACCTGAGCCTGATCTCCATTCTGCACTGTGCATGAGAGACTAGGATTAGGGCCGCCCTGGAAGGGTGATCCCACGGCGGATCCACCGCTGGGGCCACCATTATCGGAAAGCCGACCGCCCACGGTTTAAAAAAAAAATACCAGGGTTATGGCAGCTATATTTAGGTTTAAACGGCCGACCTAAATAGTCGTTGGGCGGTCGTTAAGTGGTTAAGCTAAGCTGTGTCTGCCAATGAATGAGAAAAAAAAAAAAAAATGCAGATTTGAAATGAAGGTGAGAAATGTCAGAATGGGCCTGGGCAGAAATGGTTAATATTTAAAACAAAGAGGAATGGTATGAAATAACCAAAGCAGACAAATTTCATCATGTTTAGAAGAGACACAATTAGGAAAAAATATGATCATGGATTAGCAGCTATGGGTAACTAGACTTCATATATTGTTAAAGGGTTTCCCCAAATATTAGTGCCACAAAGTAAACAATCCAAGTATGATACAATAAAGAATTTTACCTGTTTTCAGACAAAGTTTCTAACTTATTCCCAGCAAGTTTAGGATGGAATACAACTGCATCAAATGGACTCTCACGCCTGAAAACACAAAAAAGGAAACTTCTCAGTTACTATAGTAATTATTTATACCAAGTTAGAGAAGTAGAAGAGGATAAACATACTTGCATACGGCTCCAATAGTGAAACCAGTAGGTAATGTTGTTGGTAAATCCTTTAGTGAATGAACCACTAGGTCAACCCTAAACAAAAAAAGAACAAAAACTGCAAAATTACAAAGAGAGAGAGAGTAGAGTGAAGACTTGATTTGTTATAGGAAACATGGAAATGTTAACTGTGCCTTTACACTCCCCAAAAAATAATGATCCTTCTGTCTGGAATTCCTCCTGAAAGTAGCAGAGGAGGAGGAGGATGACATTAACACTGAGTATACACAGGGTTTGGACTTCTGTCTCTGACAGAGGAACAGAGTGGTAAGCAGGGCGCAGCTAAAGCAAATATAAGTGGCTCTGTAGGCGAGCTTTTATAGAGACTCTCCCACTTTGGTTTCACTGTACCACTATGTCACTACTGTGTAGTCATTCCCATAGGGTGCCATAGAGAAATAGGCATCCAACCCTCCTAGAAGTGTGTTAAATCCTGAAGATTCTTTGGCCAGCACAGCACTGCAAGAGAGCAATTATCAGAGCATTGGGGATGGGATAGCTTCTATTCCCTTACTTTTTTTAGGTTACCTCTCTTTAGAGTTGAGGAAATTACTATAAATAACTTCACAGACCAGTTGGTCTGACCTTACTAGCAACTAACAATTTTACAAAGGAAGTGTGCATTGGCAACTTACACATTGCTAGCAGTGCAGGTTTCCTGCAATTCTCACTGACATCCTCCCTGCTACAAAAACAAAAAACCCTATTTTCCATGGAGCATTAAACTTTGTTCTTTGCCTTCTACCTACCTAATCACGATCTATTATGCGTTTTTGTAACTTATTCCCTTCTCCTTTAACAGGCACCAACATTACCACCAGCAAGAGTTGTAGGCAATTCCCTGACCATAATAAAATCATAGCATATTTGTACAGCCGATTTTTTGGCACCATGCACATGGGCAGATTCATTTGGGCTACATTTTTTTCCTGTCGGAACTTGGCAGAAAAATTGCCTCTGTTACGTATGTGTGCATTTATGGGCTTATGGTGTTTATGAGCATATGAGTGTGTAGACTCATTCTATTGGCTAGAGTAGTCATTTATTCTAGTCACTAGAATACATTTATGCACATTTACATGCGTACACATGTAAATTATGCGCATAGACACCTTTCTAAACACAGCTTTGGGGCATTTTTTTATGCCCCTGAACGCTGCACACAAATACGCAGATAAATGCATGTGCGTGGCCACATTAAATAACATGCAGCTGCGTTCATGGAGTCCCAGATTTTAGAAAGTATTGTGTGGCGGCACAGAAAACTCAGTTGAGCTAACTATTGGCAGATATTGGTATTGGCAGAGGGGTCCTTGGACCCAAATACATGGTCGGACGGACACCTGAACCTGGCCCTGGGAGGGTACTGGATGTAAGATAAAGGTATTTTTGTTATTTACAGTTTTCATCGATGTTAAGCTTTTATGATGCTCTAGTTATTAAGGGCTTTTACGTTTCCTACTGGGAGAGGCACTGTTTTCCTTCCACTCAGGGTCCTTCATTTCATGGAATGGTTGTGAGAATGTTGTCTAAAATATTGTGTCAGCCCACAATATCTACCTAGACCTTTAATCGAACTATTGAGCAGTTCGACTTTGTTCCTTATTGCCTTATGTGTACCAATACTGCGGTGTATGTTACCTTGGCAATTTACTGGTGTTGCTATGTTTTGTATTTCTTTTATATCTTGGAAAGAAAAAACAATTTAAACAGAAAAACTACTAGTTCCAACATCCTTTTTTGGCCTTCAGCTTGTAGTTCCAAATGAACTAACACAGCGCTGTTGAGCGTTGTGGTAGTTCATTGTCTCTTCCCGTCAGTGTGGTGTGCATTTGCCTGCCCATACGAGGTACGAGCAGACCAATATACTGACAAAGAGTCCTGCATGGCACTCGCAATCTGCTGATTGTGGGTGCAATGGTCTACAGGCTCCAAGTAAAAAAATAAAAATATATATTCAATGCACATTTTTTACCTGCAAAAAAGATCTGGAATTTTTTTTTTTTAAAGCCCAGGTGCTGCATACAATTGCCCATAGACATGAAAGACTGCACACAGCTGTATTGGAAGAATACACTGGTGCTCACATAAGCACCAGTATAGAACACAAGAATGTGCATGGGGCTTTAAAGGTTTATGGTAAATGTAACACATGCCTCTTCAGTTTGGAACAACCCCACTTACTCGTTTCGTTCCAGTGCATTCTCCAGCTCCTTTGTAAAGAGGCTCTTCTCTCCTATCTGCAATGGGGAATGTATAGAAGTCAGTAATAAGGAAATAGAATTCAGACTCTTCAAAAAAAAAAAAAAAAAAAAAAAAAAAAGTAGCTGTACTGACTAGAGCTGCATTATTCTGGAAAAAATGAGAATCACTATTTTTTTTGCTTAGAATAAAGATCACGATTCTTGGTTTTACGTCATCTTTCACACTATACAAAAATTCTATGGTTTTTAAAATTAAAGTGTATTTTTTCCCCAAATAATTGCGTTTAAAAGACCGCTGTGCATATACAGTGTGACATAAAATATTGCGTTGACCACCATTTTATTCCCTAGGGTCTCTGCTAAAATATATATATACACTGCTCAAAAAATTTAAAGAAATACATTTAAAGCAGAGTATAGTATCAAGTCAATTAAACTCCTGGGATTTTGATCTGGTCAGCTAATTAGCAGAGGGGGTTGTTAATCAGTTGCAGGTGCTTTGGTGTTAATGCAATTAACAGGTGCACTAGATGGGCAACAATGAGACGATCTCCAAAACAGGAATGGTTTTACAGGTGGAGGCCACTGACTTTTTCCCTACTCCTCTTTTCTGACGGTTTTTCACTAGTTTTGCATTTGGCTAAAATGCAGACATAAATGAAAGCACTTACATAAAGACCAGACTCAGAGTAGTACTGCTAGCTATGGACCGCTGGCATGTAGCACTGCTCTACGGCCGTTTCAGGTTAATACACTTCCCCAGGAGCAGTCGAGGAAGCATTTTATGGATCAATATTGGATGTTTTATTCAGCTTTTAGAGTTGCCTGTTATGCTTTATTTTAAATAAATACTACACCATGAGAAGATTTTCTCTCCTATGTCTGCTGATTTGTGCACCTGTCCTGTTGGGAGTATTGAAAAAGTAGATATCCTCTGGTGTGAACTCCCTTATATCTGGCTTTACTCCAGATGTGATACTACATTATAAACTCATTTGCTGTCTTAACCAGGCAGCATATCAGTCTGGTAAGTGCGCATTCTTATCTTGGTTAAGGATCACTGGTGGAGGGGAGTCTGTTTTAATTATATTGGCACTGAATATCAGCACACATCTGTGGATTTATTTAAAGGACTTTATATGTTGTTACGGACTGAATCGTCATATACACCCTTTTTTCACATCAGTATTTTGTATTATTTGTCATTTGAAATCATTATTTGAGCGCTGCAGCCTCATTTTACAAGTGACACCAATACAGTGATCAGTGCTAAAAAAATATGCACTGTCACTGTACTAATGACACTGTCAGGGAAGGGGTTAACATCAGCAGCAATCAAAGGGTTAAATGTGATCCCTGGGATTGTTTACTAACTGTGTGGGGGAGGCGTTTTGACTGGGGGAGGACAGAGATCCGTGTTCCTGCTTAGCAGAATCACAAGATCTCCATCTTCCCCTCTCACAGAACGGCAATCTGCCTTATTTACATAGGTAGACTGCCATTCTGTCTGCCACCGGAAACGATCGATGGGTCCGCCGCACCCGCTGATTTGGTTCCCGCTGTGTCCTAATAAAAAAAAAAAGTATATGTACGTGGGGCGGTCTGGAAGTGGATATATACAATAGCAGCAGCCTTATTTATTATGAATATTAAATAATAATAATAATAAATGTACTGCTGATATATAATATTGGGGGTCAATCAAGACTGCTGCTTTTGTATATATTCAATTTTCCTGCTGATATAATATTGGGGGATGGCACACAAGACTGCTGCTTATATAATTTACATAATTATGTAATTAATCATTTCTGATATCACACACTGGTCTGTCCCCATCTCTTCTCTTAGCTAGATCATCAATCCAGTGTCCAAATGTCCATGATCATACTATAATAAATTTGTACAAGTACATTATGCCATAATACTGTACACAGCCTGGCAATTTCAAATATGATAGCTGCAGCCTGTGTATAATGCTGTTTGTCTACAGGCTACAGCTTGAGAAAGGCAGAAATTATTTTACAGGCCACACTGTCTGTACACACACACACACACACACACACAGTCTGTACCTTCTCGCTTCCCCTTCCAATTCTGTTTCAGCCTGCCTGAGTGAGCCTCCACCACAGTCCACACACATTGTGTGGGACAGACAGCCAGGGACTGCGCTGGCTCCTCTGCTCTCTTGCGGGTGGGACTTGACTGGAGGAGGGAATGACGTCACGTTAAGGGCGGGCAGAGCGCCGTGCCCAGCATCTCATTGGCTTGCACAGTGGAACCTGTCTTGGGCACATAGTGCCAGCCAGGCTATAGGGAGGTGCGTCACCACCACCAATCGTATCTATGAAAGGACAGCACTGCCCAGACAAACCGTAAGGCCTGCACAGCAGCAATGCACACACACTCAAAGGAGACACCGAACTATTCCGGTGGAGCCACACCAGCCGCGCGCTTCTGCTGGGCCCGGCAAACAGACATTTAATGATCCATCCGGGCCGGCCTGCACCCCCCTGGCTAGGCTAGTCTACACAGCAGTGCGCCCCTAGGCGGCTGTCTAGTTTGCCTAGCGGGAGCACAGACCCTGTCCTTAACCCATCAGCAGGACCGGTATCTGCTCTTTTGTGCAAGGAGGAACAGGATGAGCATTGCCAGAACCCTACAAAAAGACCTCCAGCAGGTCACTGGTGTGAATGTCTCTGACCAAACAATCAGAAACAGACTTCATGAGGGTGGCCTGAGGGCCCGAATTCCTCTAGTGGGCCCGGTGCTCACTGCCCGGCACCATGGAGCTCGATTGGCATTGGCCACTGAACACCAGATTTGGCAGGTCTGCCACTGGCTCCGTGCTTTTTACAGATGAGAGCATGTTCACCCTGAGCACATGTGACAGACATGAAAGGGTCTGGAGAAGCCGTGCTGCCTGTAACATCGTTTAGCATGACCAGTTTGGTGGTGGGTCAGTGATGGTCTGGGAAGGCATAACCATGGAGGGATGCACAGACCTCTACAGGGTAGACAATGGCACCCTGACTGCCATTAGGTATCGGGATGAAATCCTTGGACGCATTGTCAGACCCTACACTGGTGCAGTGGGTTCTGGGTTCCTCCTGGTGCTCTACAATACCCGGCCTCATGTGGCGAGAGTATGCAGCCAGTTTCTGGAGGATGAAGTAATTATTACCATTGAATGGCCCCCACGCTTGCCTGACCTAAATCCAATAGAACACCTCTGGGACATTATGTTTTGGTCCATCCGCTGCCGCCAGGTTTCACCTCAGTCTGTTCAGGAGCTCAAGTCATAGCGCATTGATTTCAATGGCACCCGTTGCCATCTATGCCACATTGAAAATCAGCGACTTTGAGAAGGTGCCTGCACTACTTTGATGTGACTTTGATCCAGAGAGTGTAAAGTTGGATCAAAGCTGCACTCAAACTTAAGAGTCGCACTAGTGGAAATGTAGCCATTAGGCTGGAGTGCGACTGAGTGCAGCTTTGATCCTACTTTACTCTCTGGATCAAAGTCGCATCAAAGTAGTGCAGGTATCTTTTCAAGGTCATTGATTTTCAAAGTCGCATGGATGGGAACAGGTGCCATTGAAATCAATAGGCTGGGACTTGTTATGCGATTGTGTGTCCAAAGTCATATGACAAGTCATACTAGTGGAAACTGAGCTTTAGTTTACATTTCCACTATTGCGATTTAGAGTGCGACTGATCCAAATTTACACTCTCTGGATCAAAGTTGCATCAAAAGTTGCATCAAAAGTAGTCCAGGTATCTTTCCAAAGTCGCTGAGTTTTAAAGTAGCATAGATGGGAATGGGTGCCATTGAAATCAATGGGCTGTGACTGGACATGCGACTGTGTGTCCAAAGTCACACTAGTGGAAACGTAGACTTAGTGTGGTTGCCTGTACTATGATCATTATAGACTGTGAGCTGAGACCCCAGAGCACTTTGAGCTACTTGAAAACTGAAAAATACAGGTATTTGACACATAAGGCTGAACTCCGCTTACATTAATGATTGCAGGGGAGAGTTTAAGGCATTAGGCTTCCACTTTAATTCAGTGGAAAGTCAAAAAAAAAAAAAAAAAAACAACCAGCCATCCAAGGCATTAGGCTATACTTCCTCTTTAGGATCGTGAGGGGGGTTGAATCGAGATTGCGATTTTTTAACAAATAATCGTGCAGCTCTAGTACTGACTAAACTACACGCTGCAGACACTATGATAAATAAAAAGAAAAAAAAATGAATAAAATAATCAGAGTACCAACCTTTGATAAAGCAGTATCCAGAATTTTATCCCCTGTTGTGGACATTGCAACTAGAAAACAAAATGGGACAATAACATTAAAAACATAGAAGAGGAGAAGAAATTTTGAATGCTTATTTTTCTTATGATGAGATGAGATACAAATGGGGCGAAAGCTGAGGCAGATGGAAACATGCAAGACCATTAAACAGCTAGATCAGCCTTTCTAAATCTTTTTAACATGGAGGAACCCTTGACATAACTTTCCCGTCTCAGGAAAACCTGTTGAAAATTATGGTCAGTGCAATGATTAGTGGGAAGAATTAACCCCTTACAGATAGCAAAAAAAAAAAAAAAGAAAAAAAATCTGTGGCATCAGCGGGAACTTATAAAAGGAACCCCAGGGTTCCATGGAATGATGGCTAAAAAACCCTTAGCTTGTTTTTAAAATCACAAAATATTAAATGCACACAGAATGTATTCATTCAAGTATGTTCTATGGTAAAGACTTATGTTAGACCAGCACAGACCGAAATTTGGCCATTCCCCTACCCAACATCCCTTGATTGATAAATGAAAGGAGCTAGGTGGAAAATGTCAGATGAACGGTGGATGCATCCAATCAGATGCAGGCATTGTTCAGGAATTTTGACAGCTAGCAGAGACAGCTGTCAAAATACAATCGCCCAGCAGGAGGAGGGGATTTCTCCAACTGCACTGTGTAGTTTGAATGGAAGATTCCGTTAGTTTTTTTCTATTCAGCCTGAACAATAAAAAAAAATTAAATAAAATCTATACATGTATGGCCAGCTTTATACAGGTACAGCTAGTTACACAAGCAAATAAATGCCCTGTATAGTTGTAAGAACAAAGGCTTAGCAAAGTAATTGATCAGGTCAATTCACTTACCAATATCAAATTGAACATTAGGAAACCTCTGACTCAGCATTTCCACCACGCTGTCAGTCTGGATGCGTGCTAGCTGTAGAAAGATATAATACATATTGATCCAGGATCGACTAGTTCCTGTCATACACACACACACATGAAATATAGAAAATGTGGGAAATAAAGATTGTCTACAGAAGTTAAGGAAGGCTCACCTGGCTTTTCCTTGTACCGACTCGGATGACATCTCCCCTCTGTCCAAGACCATCCTAAAATAAAAAAGTTGTGAGATCATACTGGAAAACATCCCTTTAAAAACCACACAGAATAAAGGGCAAAAAAGATCAGATTAGGTACATGATAATGATTTTATATGCCATTCATGTTCCTTGATATGTGTTAACATTGTGGTTATACAGTCTATATTAAATGTATGGCATGTGTCATTTCATAGCATGTATACATATTTACAATGCTGTTAAATATCACTAAAACTAGCAACTAGTAAAAAATAAAAGATGCTGCAGGTTAGATCACAGTAGTTTGCCGATTCCTTACCAAAAAAATAATTCCTAACTAATTTTACAGAAGAGATATAACAAATATACAATTATCTGAGTTTCTAAAGTTTACCTTGCTTTTGAAATTTTCCATTTTCAGTGTAAGGAATAGAGCCCTCTTCTACACGTGTCTGCCTCCTACTCTGCAGGCTGCAGTTTCAGTTAAAAGAATATTCCTCAATGGCAATATGGACAAGCTGATAAGTTGCAGGACCTGGGGGTGGGACAGATAATATTCTGCAACTCCACCCCTCAGTGCAATTTAACACAGAATCTCAAAACTTGTTATCAGTTGCACTCAGGCTGGACTTCTTATCAAAACCCAAAAAATTATGGTAGCATTTATCTGAGCAGAAAATGGGAACTCCTCTCTTTGTGCTGAGCTGCCAAAATTAACTACTGCGTCCACACTAAATAGAGGTATCACATGCGGCACAATCCTTTAATTCAAACTAGTTGGGGAAAAATTAAAATAAATTGAACTTAAACCATCTACTACAATAGTAATAGAAGCAACGGGCTTAGGCTGACAATACATGGATCAGTTCTTTTCCATCAGACAGTGGGCTGATCGAAAAAACCGAATGGATTCCTAAACAAGTGAGGTGCATGGAGGAATCCTTCCCGCTGTGTTGGTGTATTCTGAGAGCGGGCGCTCCTCTGATCGGCTGCAGTGCTGATCAAAGGAAAATTTCCCAACAAGCCAGTTAAAGAGAAGCCGATCATAAGATTGACTGAATTCAGACGCTTCCTGCTGAACCGACTGAATATCAATCTACCTATGGTCAGCATTAGTCACATAGAAGATCACACCACTATAATAGCACCAACTTGAAAAACCGTATATGTCAGACTTTAAGGCTACATATACACGGGACGTTTGAAAAAGTCCTTTGAACGCTGGAACTTGACAGCTACATAACGACATTAAAAAACGCCCGTTGTGTCGCGTTTGCATGCCACGTTTGGATGCGTTTAGCGGCGTTTGCGCTCAGAGGCGTTTTTTGCAAAACACATCAGGAGACCCTCCCAAAAACCCACAATGCAACAGAAATATAGGTTTTTCAGCCATTTTCATTAGAATGAATATATATCCCCAACCCAAAATCTGCATAGTTGGGTCACCCTGGCATGGCAGAGTGGGGTCACCCTGGCATGGCAGAGTCAGGTGACCCTAAACTCCAGTCACCCTGACATGGCAGAGTCAGGTGGTCACCCTAAACACCGGTCACCCCGGCATGGCAGAGTCAGGTGGTCACCCTAAACACCGGTCACCCCGGCATGGCAGAGTCAGGTGGTCACCCTAAACACCGGTCACCCCGGCATGGCAGAGTCAGGTGGTCACCCTAAACACCGGTCACCCCGGCATGGCAGAGTCAGGTGGTCACCCTAAACACCGGTCACCCCGACATGGCAGAGTCAGGTGGTCACCCTAAACACCGGTCACCCCGACATGGCAGAGTGGGGTCACCCTAAACACCGGTCACCCTGACATGGCAGAGTGGGGTCACCCTAAACACCGGTCACCCTGACATGGCAGAGTGGGGTCACCCTAAACACCGGTCACCCTGACATGGCAGAGTGGGGTTTGAAACACCAGGAAACACACATTCGAACACAAATAATTGCTTTAAAAAAAACGTCCCTGAACTCAACTGCCTGTAAATGACTGTAAACGTCCCTGTGTACATGGACAGATAAGATAACATAGAGGAGGGTTCAGGGGCTTCTGAAAAAAAAAAAAAAAAAAAACGCCCAACTGCTCCTAAACGGCCGTTTACAAGTTGCAGTGTACATGAGCCCTAATGGTCCTAGAAAGGAGAACACATATGTATAAAAAATATAACATTTTGTTACATAACCTTAAAATAATATGTTAAAATCACAAGGGTTTTAACATACACTATACTGTCAAAAGTATTGGGACGCCTGCCTTTACACACACAGGAACTTCAATGGCATCCCAGTCTTAGTCCATAGGGTTCAATATTGAGTTGGCCCACCCTTTGCAGCTATGCCAGCATCAACTCTTCTGGGAAGGGTGTCCACAAGGTTTAGGAGTATGTCTATGGGAATGTTTGATCATTCTTCCAAAAGCACATTTGTGAGGTCAGACACTGATGTTGGACGAGAAGGCCTGGCTCACAGTCTCTGCTCTAAATCATCCCAAAGGCGTTTGGGTTGAGGTCAGGACTCTGTGCAGGCCAGTCAAGTTCCTCCACCCCAAACTCGCTCATCAATATCCTTATGGACCTTGCTTTGTGCATGGTGCGCAGTCCTGTTGGAACAGGAAGGAGCCACCCCCAAACTGTTCTTACAAAGTTGGGAGCATGAAATTGTCCAAATGTTTCCCTTCACTGGAATTAAGGGGCAAAGCCCACCTCTAAAAAACAACCCCACACCCCAATTCCCCCTCCACCAAATGATTTGGACCAGAACACAAAACAAGGTCTATAAAAAGACATGGATGAGTGAGTTTGGTGTGGGGGAACTTGACTGGCCTGCACAGAGTCCTGACCTCAACCCGAACACCTTTGGGATGAATTAGAGCAGAGACTGCAAGCCAGGTCTTCTCATTCAACATCAGTGCCTGACCTCACAAATACGCTTCTGGAAGAATGGTCAAACATTCCCATAGACACACTCCTAAATTGTGGACAGCCTTCCCAGAAGAGTTGAAGCTGTTAAAGCTGCAAAGGGTGGGCCAACTCAATATTGAACCCTACAGACTAAGACTGGGATGCCATTTAAGTTCATGTGTGTGCAAAGGTAGGCGTCCCTTCTGACAATATAGTGTATTTATATACAATACAATAATATATATGGTTTTTTTTTTTCGAAGTGGTAAATACAATGGATGTGGTATGTCTATAATGGCACCAATTCAAAAATATTTTTATATTCAGCTATGAAAGTGCCAATAGTGGAGCATACAGTGCATTGCGAAAGTATTTGGCCCCCTTGAACTTTGACCTTTTGCCACATTTCAGGCTTCAAACATTTTTTGTGAAGAATCAACAACAAGTGGGACACAATCATGAAGTGGAACGAAATTTATTGGATATTTCAAACTTTAACAAATAAAAAACTGAAAAATTGGGCGTGCAAAATTATTCAGCCCCCTTAAGTTAATACTTTGTAGCTCCACCTTTTGCTGCGATTACAGCTGTAAGTCGCTTGGGGTATGTCTCTATCAGTTTTGCACATCGAGAGACTGAAATTTTTGCCCATTCCTCCTTGCAAAACAGCTCGAGCTCAGTGAGGTTGGATGGAGAGCGTTTGTGAACAACAGTTTTCAGTTCTTTCCACAGATTCTCGATTGGATTCAGGTCTGGACTTTGACTTGGCCATTCTAACACCTGGATATGTTTATTTGTGAACCATTCCATTGTAGATTTTGCTTTATGTTTTGGATCATTGTCTTGTTGGAATTGGGGATGGTGTGTTCAGGGTGATGAGCTGTGTTGCTTTTACGCCAAACATAACGTTTTGCATTGTTGCCAAAAAGTTTGATTTTGGTTTCATCTGACCAGAGCACCTTCTTCCACATGTTTGGTGTGTCTCCCAGGTGGCTTGTGGCAAACTTTAAACGACACTTTTTATGGATATCTTTAAGAAATGGCTTTCTTCTTACCACTCTTCCATAAAGGCCAGATCTGTGCAGTATACGACTGATTGTTGTCCTATGGACAGAGTCTCCCACCTCAGCTGTAGATCTCTGCAGTTCATCCAGAGTGATCATGGGCCGCTTGGCTGCATCTCTGATCAGTCTTCTCCTTGTATGAGCTGAAAGTTTAGAGGGACGGCCAGGTCTTCGTAGATATGCAGTGGTCGGATACTCCTTCCATTTCAATATTATCGCTTGCACAGTGCTCCTTGGGATGTTTAAAGCTTGGGAAATATTTTTGTATCCAAATCCGGCTTTAAACTTCTCCACAACAGTATCTCGGACCTGCCTGGTGTGTTCCTTGTTCTTCATGATGCTCTCTGCGCTTTAAACGGACCTCTGAGACTATCACAGTGCAGGTGCATTTATACTGAGACTTGATTACACACAGGTGGATTCTATTTATCATCATTAGTCATTTAGGTCAACATTGGATCATTCAGAGATCCTCACTGAACTTCTGCAGAGAGTTTGCTGCACTGAAAGTAAAGGGGCTGAATAATTTTGCACGCCCAATTTTTCAGTTTTTATTTGTTAACAAAGTTTGAAATATCCAATAAATTTCCTTCCACTTCATGATTGTGTCCCACTTGTTGATTCTTCACAAAAAAATACAGTTTTATATCTTTAGGTTTGAAGCCTGAAATGTGGCGAAAGGTTGAAAAGTTCAAGGGGGCCGAATACTTTCGCAATGCACTGTATAAAGAAATGAGGTGATAGAGGCCCATGCTGCTCAGCCAGTATAAACCTTTCTCCTGAGAACCATGAATGGTCCTAGCTACCAACCTTAACTATGAATGCAAGATGTTCATGACCTGGGCTATAAGAACAAGATAGGTGAAAAAAAAAAAAGGAAAAACTGGCATATGAAATCATCATGACCCAGGAAACCAGATGACCCGATACTCTAAGGCTAGGTCAGTGTTTCTCAACCTTTAAAAATTATGGACAGTCTCAAGGCACCCCATTCTAAAATGTAAAAACTATTCTAATAATGCATAATCCACAAATCCAAGTAGGACACCCAACATTAGAGGTCATTTATTCTTCCAAAGCAAATACACTTTTGCAAACTGGTACTGACTAGTATTCCAATGTTTCTCTTCTCTCTGGTAATGTGAACCCAACGCTGATGGAGAGGGGCAGGGGAGGTTCAAACAAGGATACTATGCAGGTGACTGACATCCTCCTTATCAACTGATGATGCCATTGGTCATTAGGATGTTGGCATCTAGAAGGTTGTAATGTTGAACAATGAAACCTGTGGCTTAGTGTAACTCTTTGGGCAATTTTTAAGCATTTTGCCAAGGCACCCCTGAAGGTGCCTGGGCACCCTGGTTGAAAAGAAGCTGGGCTAGGTTGATACTTGTGCACGTCCTGCGTGCCGGGTTTACACAGGCTGAGCAGTCCATTAATTTGAATTGGCAGCTGTAACTCCGGCAAATGCAGCAAAAAAGTCCTGGACCCTTTCTTAAACGCTGCCACATGGTGCTGTAGCACCATATAGTTTTGCACACAAAAAAATATGCCATGCTTTCTGATGCATGGGGGTGCCAATAAGAAGTAATGCCACCCGCATGCATCTGCAAAAGAGCAGCGCTTTTTGCCTTGTGGGTTGAGGAACACATGAGATTAGCACACATTCCCAGGCCCACATGTGTGTGAACCTAGCCCAAGAAAGTTGAAGGACAAATGCATACATGACTCCTAAAATATTATTCAACATTATTGTAACATTTTAAATAAACCGTCCATCTTAAAAAATGTTTAAAGTGGCACAAAAAAATGAAGAGAACTGACACCGAGGTGTCTGCACATACCTTTCAATATTTTCTTATTTGCTCTGGAAGCAAATGCAAACTCTCCTAAAATTCACTGTGGGTCACTAAGACTGCCAGCCATTTTTAGGTCAGTTTCACATGGGCTTCAGCTTGTATAGGAGCAGTGTGAACAGCAAGCTTTGATAAAGCATTTGCAGAACTTTCGGCAAGCTTTGTGTAAGCTTATAATGTACCATTCAGCTTCAGTTTGTAAATGTAAACACAGATCCCTGTGGGAGTGATGATTACCACATTAAGCAAGCTTTCAACAAATCAAGAAGTGCTGTAGCCTGCTAGCAGCTTGCTTAAAGTGATAATCATAACTCCCATAAGAATCTGTGTTCAATATTTACAAACTGAATGGTACTTTGTAAGCTTCAACATAGCTTGCCGAAAGCTCTACAGATGCTTCGCCAAAGCTTGCTGTTCACATTGCTCTTATACAACCTGTATGAAACAGACTTTAGGACCAATAATCAAGCATGTAAATAGGTTGGACAACCTTCACCTTTTCTTTCCCAAGTCATTATTTGAATATGTGGAAGCCTGGGTTTCTGGGCACTCAAGATTATGTGGATTGATAGAAGAAGGTACAAGTGAATGTGCTTTTCAATAATTGTTTCAGTGCAGTTTTTCTCTCTATAGATTGAATGGAACCAGAGAGAGTACATGCAGAGTGTACCGCGCATGTATGGCCTGGTTTAGAATCAGGGCTCCCCAGGGACACAATTCCTGGGGGAGGTGATGGATTTCAGGGCTCCCCCCAGGGACCAAAGGGTCAGGGCCATGCGGGGACAGGACCCGGTCAGGACCCAGCCAGGACCATGCAGGGGGGACAGGAGGGGGGTCAGGAGCCAGGACCGTGCAGAAGGGACAGGAGGGGGGTCAGGAGCCAGGACCGTGCAGAAGGGACAGGAGGGGGGTCAGGAGCCAGGACCGTGCAGGGGGGGACAGGAGGGGTCAGGACCCAGGACTGTGCAGGGGGACAGGAGGGGTCAGGACCCAGGACCGTGCAGGGGGGGACAGGAGGGGGGTCAGGAGCCAGGACCGTGCAGGGGGGGACAGGAGGGGGGTCAGGACCCAGGACTGTGCAGGGGGGGACAGGAGGGGTCAGGACCCAGGACCGTGCAGGGGGGGACAGGAGGGGGTGAGGAGCCAGGACCGTGCAGAGGAGACAGGAGGGGGGTCAGGAGCCAGGACCGTGCAGAGGAGACAGGAGGGGGGTCAGGAGCCAGGACCGAGCAGGGGGGGCAGGAGCCAGGACCGTGCAGGGGGGGGACAGGAGGGGTCAGGAGCCAGGACCGTGCAGGGGGGGGGACAGGAGGGGTCAGGAGCCAGGACCGTGCAGGGGGGGGACAGGAGGGGGTCAGGACCCAGGACCGTGCAGGGGGGGGACAGGAGGGGGTCAGGACCCAGGACCGTGCAGGGGGGGGGACAGGAGGGGGTCAGGACCCAGGACCGTGCAGGGGGGGGGACAGGAGGGGGTCAGGACCCAGGACCGTGCAGGGGGGGGGACAGGAGGGGGTCAGGACCCAGGACCGTGCAGGGGGGGGGACAGGAGGGGGTCAGGACCCAGGACCGTGCAGGGGGGGACAGGAGGGGGTCAGGACCCAGGACTGTGTGCAGGGGGACAGGAGGGGTCAGGACCCACGACCGTGCAGGGGGGGACAGGAGGGGTCAGGACCCAGGACCGTGCAGGGGGGGACAGGAGGGGTCAGGACCCAGGACCGTGCAGGGGGGGACAGGAGGGGGTCAGGACCCAGGACCGTGCAGGGGGGGACAGTAGGGGGTCAGGACCCAGGACCGGGCAGGGGGACAGGAGGGGGTCAGGACCCAGGACCGTGCAGGGGGGGACAGGAGGGGGTCAGGACCCAGGACTGGGCAGGGTGGGACAGGAGGGGGTCAGGACCCAGGACTGGGCAGGGTGGGACAGGAGGGGGTCAGGACCCAGGACTGGGCAGGGGGGACAGGAGGGGGTCAGGACCCAGGACTGGGCAGGGTGGGACAGGAGGGGGTCAGGACCCAGGACTGGGCAGGGGGGACAGGAGGGGGTCAGGACCCAGGACTGGGCAGGGTGGGACAGGAGGGGGTCAGGACCCAGGACTGGGCAGGGTGGGACAGGAGGGGGTCAGGACCCAGGACTGGGCAGGGGGGACAGGAGGGGGTCAGGACCCAGGACTGGGCAGGGGGGACAGGAGGGGGTCAGGACCCAGGACTGGGCAGGGTGGGACAGGAGGGGGTCAGGACCCAGGACTGGGCAGGGGGGACAGGAGGGGGTCAGGACCCAGGACTGGGCAGGGGGGACAGGAGGGGGTCAGGACCCAGGACTGGGCAGGGGGGACAGGAGGGGGTCAGGACCCAGGACTGGGCAGGGGGGACAGGAGGGGTCAGGACCCAGGACTGGGCAGGGGGGACAGGAGGGGGTCAGAACCCAGGACTGGGCAGGGGGGACAGGAGGGGGTCAGGACCCAGGACTGGGCAGGGGGGACAGGAGGGGGTCAGAACCCAGGACTGGGCAGGGGGGACAGGAGGGGGTCAGAACCCAGGACTGGGCAGGGGGGACAGGAGGGGGTCAGAACCCAGGACTGGGCAGGGGGGACAGGAGGGGGTCAGGACCCAGGACTGTGCAGGGGGACAGGAGGGGTCAGGACCCAGGACTGTGCAGGGGGACAGGAGGGGTCCGACTCACGACCGTAGGGGGTCAGGATAGTTGGAGGGAAGATGTGAAGTCTCTGCAGGCAGCACTCCATTCAATCTGCTACTTGACAAGGCAGGCTGGATGGAAAGGGTTAATGTTAGCATAAACCTCCCCTCCCCCCACATAGTGCCCATACATTGACCAGCAATGGGAGTACAGAGGAAGTCGTCCTGTACCGTACAATGATAACACTGACAGACAGCGGGGAGAACCGGCCAGCAGTCCCGCCATGACAGAAGGTCACCCTGTGCTCCACCCGCACATATCTCCTCCAAGTTCCCTCCACCATCCCCTGTCCTGCCCGAACTTACCATGTCCTCTCCGCTCCCCGCACTGTCACTGCCCTCTGCAGAGCCCACCTCGACCCATCACGTCACTCAGAAGGCCTCCATGTGACTCCGCTTTACTTTTTTTTTTTTCAACAAAACTTTATTGGCCATATAAGTGACTGTACAGTGAAAGCGGCGTGCTGGAATGTATGTGAGGAGGATTGCAGCCAGGGCCGGTTTTAGATAAAGTGTGGCCCTGGGCAAACCTAAAAGTGGGGCCCCAAATTTTTTTATATTCTACCAAAAATATAGGCGCATTTAATCATTTAGCCAAATAAAACATGCAACTACATGAAAATATGCTTTAATTAAATAACATTAAATAGAATAAATAAGAAATCAAGTGAGCTTTGCACACCTTCACAAATCAGATCACCCTAATTCCTGCACTATCACACCTCAGACCACCCCAATTTCTGCACCTTCACACCTCAGACCACCCCAATTTCTGCACCTTCACACCTCAGATCACCCCAATTTCTGCACCTTCACACCTCAGACCACCCCAATTTCTGCACCTTCACACCTCAGGCCACCCCAATTTCTGCACCTTCACACCTCAGGCCACCCCAATTTCTGCACCTTCACACCTCAGACCACCCCAATTTCTGCACCTTCACACCTCAGACCACCCCAATTTCTGCACCTTCACACCTCAGACCACCCCAATTTCTGCACCTTCACACCTCAGACCACCCCAATTTCTGCACCTTCACACCTCAGGCCACCCCAATTCCTGCACCTTCACACCTCAGACCACCCCAATTTCTGCACCTTCACACCTCAGACCACCCCAATTCCTGCACCTTCACACCTCAGACCACCCCAATTTCTGCACCTTCACACCTCAGACCACCCCAATTCCTGCACCTTCACACCTCAGGTCACCCCAATTCCTGCACCTTCACACCTCAAAACAGCCCCTGGTAGGCTGGCACTGGCAGCAACAATTTTATTCAAATCAGGATTTCTTCTGCAAATAGGCTGGCATCAGAGTCAGACAATTACCAAAACCAATGTCATCATGACACATGATCAAAAAAATGAGGAAAAATAAGGATTTCTTCTGCAAATAGCCTGGCAGTGACATCATCAGATCAGACAAGGCACTGGCAGGCATTGTACTAGACTAGTACTATGCCTGGCTGCCAGTGCCAGGCCAGCCTATTTGCAAAAGAAATCCTGATTTGAATTAAATTGTTGCTGCCAGTGCCAGTATATTTGCAGAAGAAATCCTGATTTCTTTGAATAAAATTGTTGCTGCCAGTGCCAGCCCAGCCTATTTGCAAAATAAATCCCTAAGTAGAAGTCACTCCTCTCTCCAGTCCTCCACTTACCTTGGGTGTGCTGTGCGGTGTGGCTGCAGAGTGTTCCCGCTGGACATAGTACAGGAGATGGTCAGAGACTGCAAACATGATACAAGAGATGGTCAGAGACTACGGACCTGATACAAGAGATGGTCAGAGACTGAGGACATGATACAGGAGATGGTCAGAGACTGAGGACATGATACAGGAGATGGTCAGAGACTGAGGACATGATACAGGAGATGGTCAGAGACTGAGGACATGATACAGGAGATGGTCAGAGACTGAAGACATGATACAGGAGATGGTCAGAGACTGAAGACATGATACAGGAGATGGTCAGAGACTGAGGACATGATACAGGAGATGGTCAGAGACTGAGGACATGATACAGGAGATGGTCAGAGACTGAGGACATGATACAGGAGATGGTCAGAGACTGAGGGCATGATACAGGAGATGGTCAGAGACTGAGGGCATGATACAGGAGATGGTCAGAGACCGAGGGCATGATACAGGAGATGGTCAGAGACCGAGGGCATGATACAGGAGATGGTCAGAGACTGAGGGCATGATACAGGAGATGGTCAGAGACTGAGGGCATGATACAGGAGATGGTCAGAGACCGAGGGCATGATACAGGAGATGGTCAGAGACCGAGGGCATGATACAGGAGATGGTCAGAGACCGAGGGCATGATACAGGAGATGGTCAGAGACCGAGGGCATGATACAGGAGATGGTCAGAGACCGAGGGCATGATACAGGAGATGGTCAGAGACCGAGGGCATGATACAGGAGATGGTCAGAGACCGAGGGCATGATACAGGAGATGGTCAGAGACTGAGGGCATGATACAGGAGATGGTCAGAGACTGAGGGCATGATACAGGAGATGGCCAGAGACTGAGGGCATGATACAGGAGAAGGCCAGAGACTGAGGGCATGATACAGGAGATGGTCAGAGACTGAGGGCATGATACAGGAGATGGTCAGAGACTGAGGGCATGATACAGGAGATGGTCAGAGACTGAGGGCATGATACAGGAGATGGTCAGAGACTGAGGGCATGATACAGGAGATGGTCAGAGACTGAGGGCATGATACAGGAGATGGTCAGAGACTGAGGGCATGATACAGGAGATGGTCAGAGACTGAGGGCATGATACAGGAGATGGTCAGAGACTGAGGGCATGATACAGGAGATGGTCAGAGACTGAGGGCATGATACAGGAGATGGTCAGAGACTGAGGGCATGATACAGGAGATGGTCAGAGACTGAGGACACGATACAGGAGATGGTCAGAGACTGAGGGCACGATACAGGAGATGGTCAGAGACTGAGGGCACGATACAGTAGATGGTCAGAGAGTGCAGACGTGATACAAGAGATGGTCAGAGACTGCAGACGTGATACAGTAGATGGTCAGAGAGTGCAGACGTGATACAGTAGATGGTCAGAGAGTGCAGACGTGATACAGTAGATGGTCAGAGACTGCAGACGTGATACAAGAACTGGTCAGAGACTGCAGACATAGTACAGGAGATGGTCAGAGACTGAGGGCATGATACAGGAGATGGTCAGAGACTGAGGGCATGATACAGGAGATGGTCAGAGACTGAGGGCATGATACAGGAGATGGTCAGAGACTGAGGACACGATACAGGAGATGGTCAGAGACTGAGGGCACGATACAGGAGATGGTCAGAGACTGAGGGCACGATACAGTAGATGGTCAGAGAGTGCAGACGTGATACAAGAGATGGTCAGAGACTGCAGACGTGATACAGTAGATGGTCAGAGAGTGCAGACGTGATACAGTAGATGGTCAGAGACTGCAGACGTGATACAAGAACTGGTCAGAGACTGCAGACATAGTACAGGAGATGGTCCAGAGACTGCGGATGTGATACAAGAGAAGGTCAGAGACTGCAGACATGATAGAATATAGAAGGACACTAGGGGGGCTGGAGAGCACAGGGAAAGCAGATAGCACTGGAGGAGCTGAAGGGCAAGGGGGGGGGGAACTGGAGAGAATTAAGGGGGGGTTTGGAAAGCATTGCAGGGGGGTTGGAAGGCGCAGGGTGTGGATAGCACTGGGGGGGGGGGTTGGTGGGCAGGGAAAACCAGGGGGATGGAAAGCATGGGGGGGGGGGCTGGAAATCACTTAGGGGGGAGCCAGGGAGCACAGGGGGGTGGAGAGCACTGGGGGAGCCAGAGAGCATAGGGGGAGATGAAAAGCACTGTGGGGACTTGAAGAGCACGGGGGGGCTAAAGAGTACAGGGGGTTTAAGAGCACTGGGGAGGGGGGCTACGATCACTTGGGACGGGGGCTACGATCACTGGGGAGGGGGGCTACGATCACTGGGGACGGGGGCTACGATCACTGGGGAGGGGGGCTACGATCACTGGGGAGGGGGGCTACGATCACTGGGGACGGGGGCTACGATCACTGGGGACGGGGGCTACGATCACTGGGGAGGGGGGCTACGATCACTGGGGACGGGGGCTACGATCACTGGGGACGGGGGCTACGATCACTGGGGACGGGGGCTACGATCACTGGGGACGGGGGCTACGATCACTGGGGAGGGGGGCTACGATCACTGGGGAGGGGGGCTACGATCACTGGGGAGGGGGGCTACGATCACAACACTGGGGGGGGGCTAAGAACACGGGGGGGGCTAAGATCACTGTGGGGGGCAGTAAAAGAAGTTGAATAGGAGGGGGACGGGACAGCTCAGCTGCATATAGAGAAATTGATATTTCCATATCTCTCCTGCAGCCGCAGAATGCCTGCAGAAGGGAGGAGAAGAATCCATCCATCCAGCGGCATAAGGAGACATCAAATCCTCTCTATATGCAGCCGAGCCGCCCCACCCCCCTCCTATTCAGCACAGGCTGCAGTGGCAGTCACTTACCTTCTCTCCCCGCAGCCGCCCCCCCGCGAGCAGCCCGAAGTCGGGCTGAAGGAGCTCCCATCTACGGCGGCTTCAGTGATCATCGGCGGCCGCGCGGGAAGGAACACACAGACACACACTGACTACTTGACTTCCGGACCGGCTCCGCGGCCAATCAGCCTTCTGCTCAGGGGGGGGTGTGACCCACACCCCCCCTGAACAGAAGGCTGATTGGCCGCGGAGTCGGTGTAGCTGGCAAGTACACCGGGAATGTCTTCTAGTGTCTGTGAGTGAATCTGATGACTCTGAGCGCTGTCATCAGATTCTGCCCGGTCCGGCCCTGGCTGACAGTGACACGGGGCCCCTGGACATTCGGGGGCCCTGGGCATTTGCCCAGTTTGCCCCCCCCTAACGCCGGCCCTGATTGCAGCCACAATGCGAGCTTATCCCATCACATGGAGCCCACACATCCTTCATACAGAGGGGGTCTGCTGGCTGTACAGTCCCCTCACATCACCTGTACTGATATTGGAGGAGTCCTCCCCTCACTACAGAGGATGGGGGGCATGTGTAGTACTATACATACTCGGAGAGTACTATACCTGTGGGGGGGGGGGGGGGGGTGTATACAAAAAAAAAAATGTTATTTTTTTAACTTTCTGCTATAGAACATTGCCAAAAAAAATAAAATAATTGTTTTCATCCTTTTAGGCCAATGTGTTTTCTGCTGCATATTTTTGGTAAATAAAATCCCAGTTTGCGCAGAAGTTATCGCATCTACAAACCAGGGGAAAGATTATGGCCCCTTTCACACAAACGATCCGATCCGCCTGTCAGTTTTTCGAGCGGATCTGAAAGGATGCCCCATGCATCTCTATGGGGCAGCGGATGTCAGCAGAGACATGTTCGCTGCCATCCCCATCCGATCCTGTCTGTGAAATCTGGACGGATGGAAACCCTATTTTCCATCCGTCCAGGGGATCGGATCTGATGAGAATGGACAGGCGGTACGCTCTCATCCGATTCCCCCACAGAGAGCAGCGGGGCTCTGACACCTCCCCCTCTGCACACAGAGCGGAGAGGGAGATGTCACCTGCCTGCTCAGCGGGGATCGGCGGATCCATCCCCCGCTGAGCAGCACGGAGTCCACCAACGGAGGCAGACCGTGTGAAAGAGCCCTTATGTAACTTTTTTTTTTTTTTACTAGTAATGGCGGCTATCAGCAGGACTGCGACATTGCGGCGGACAGTTCGGACCCCTAACTGACATTTCTGACACTTTTGGGGGGACCAGTGACATTACTACAGTAATCAGAGCTAAAAATATGCATTGTTACTGTACTAATGACACTGGCAGAGAAGGGGTTAACCTAGGGGTCAAATTAATTGTGAGCCTAGGGGGTGTTTTCTAACTGGGGGAGGGACTTGTGAAATGACCATAGGGACCTGTGTTCCTATATAGAAGGATCACAGGCGCTCTGTGATCATTGCAGAGAGAACAACCGTCAGCTGTGTTTACAACAGCCGACTGTCCTTCTCTCTCAGCGGGAAGCGATCGCAGTTGTCCGGTGACAATCGGTGGCGCTGGTCCCATGGGTCGGTATCCCCGCTGCCTAGTGGGGGTGGAAGCGCAATTGCCCCCAAGAGCGCTTCCGCGGATCGCCATACAGGTTCAGCGATTCGCGAAGCTGAGCCAGCCTGCCGCAGTATATATGCGGCGGGCAGTCAGCAACTGGTTAAAACCAAACACATAATAATTACACAGCTGATTAAGGTGGCTGTGGCTGATTAAGGTGGTAATAAACTCACTTGGTGACTAGGGATGCCTCCTCATCCCTTTAATCCAGGACACATATCAATTACACAGGTTCTGAGGCTGATATAACGCATTTAAGGCACCAAGTGAGTTTACCACCTTAATCAGCAGTGGCGGCCGGTGTGTTGGGGGCGCCCCCCCCCTATCCGGACGCATGAAGTTCAATGGGGCTTTATTTTTTTTTTTGCATCACCTGATTAGAACCAGAGGCTCTAATAGGGCGATGCAAAGGGTGGACCCAGGGCGCAGAGTAGTGCGCCCCGACTCCACCCATTGTGTGACAATAGCGAATTAAAATTCGCTATTGTCACACGGATCCTCCTCCTGGCCAATCAGGGAGAGGGTCTAATTCCTGATTGGCCGCAAGGCCAACCCCATGCCATTGGCCGAGGAGGAGGCGGGAGCGGGAGGACCCGAGGAGATGCGCCGGGGGACTGAGGAAAAGCCGCGCCCCTGCTGCTGCTGATGATGATCCAGGTAAGTGCACTGGATTGAAGGGGGCACGCACGCTGGTCTCTGCATTGAAGGGGGCACGCACGCTGGTCTCTGCATTGAAGGGGGCATGCACGCTGGTCACTGCATTGAAGGAGGCATGTATGCTGGTCACTTCATTGAAGGGGGCATGTACGCTGGTCTCTGCATTGAAGGGGGCATGTACGCTGGTCTCTGCATTGAAGGGGGGCATGTACGCTGGTCTCTTCATTGAAGGGGGGCATGTACGCTGGTCTCTGCATTGAAGGGGGGCATGTACGCTGGTCTCTGCATTGAAGGGGGCATGTACGCTGGTCTCTGCATTGAAGGGGGGCATGTACGCTGGTCTCTGCATTGAAGGGGGGCATGTACGCTGGTCTCTTCATTGAAGGGGGGCATGTACGCTGGTCTCTGCATTGAAGGGGGGCATGTACGCTGGTCTCTGCATTGAAGGGGGCATGTACGCTGGTCTCTGCATTGAAGGGGGCATGTACGCTGGTCTCTGCATTGAAGGGGGGCATGTACGCTGGTCTCTGCATTGAAGGGGGGCATGTACGCTGGTCTCTGCATTGAAGGGGGCAGGTACGCTGGTCTCTGCATTGAAGGGGGGCATGTACGCTGGTCTCTGCATTGAAGGGGGGCATGTACGCTGGTCTCTGCATTGAAGGGGGGCATGTACGCTGGTCTCTGCATTGAAGGGGGGCATGTATGCTGGTCTCTGCATTGAAGGGGGGCATGTATGCTGGTCATTGCATTGAAGGGACATGTACGCTGGTCACTGCATTGAAGGGGGCATGTACGCTGGTCACTGCATTGAAGGGGGCATGTATGCTGGTCACTGCATTGAAGGGGGCATGTACGCTGGTCTCTGCATTGAAGGGGGCATGTATGCTGGTCACTGCATTGAAGGGGGCATGTATGCTGGTCACTGCATTGAAGGGGGCATGTACGCTGGTCTCTACATTGAAGGGGGCATGTACGCTGGTCACTGCATTGAAGGGGGCATGTACGCTGGTCTCTGCATTGAAGGGGGCATGTATGCTGGTCTCTGCATTGAAGGGGGCACGCTGGTCAGGGTTTTGAAGGGGGCACGCTGGTCACTGTGCATTGAAAGGGGGGCACGCTGGTCACTGTGCATTGAAAGGGGGCACGCTGGTCTCTCTGCATTGAAAGGGGGCACGCTGGTCTCTCTGCATTGAAAGGGAGCACACTATACCTTAATTACTGGAGGCCCCTTTTGCGACCTCAAAGTCACGCAATTTTTTACAGCGTTTTTTGCCGCAAATCAATGCCTATTAAATTTTTCTGTTGGCGCCCCCCCAAAAATTTTGAGCACCGGCCGCCACTGTTAATCAGTCACAGAACCTGTGTAATAATGCGTGTCCTGGTTTAAAGGGATGAGGTGGCAACCCTATTGGTGTCTTATCTGTAATAAATTAGCCTCAGAACCTGTGTAATGCATATGTGTTTGGGTTTAGCAAGGGATGGGGTAGCAACCCTAAGCAGTGAATGACGTGTCCTCTGACAACTGCCAGCATCCGATCCGGTCTGCTAATAACAGAAGAATGGGGATCTGTTCCCTAATCATCCATCAGATCAGATGACAGTCGAATGAAAACAGACATGCAGTCCGTATCCATCCGACCACCCATAGAGGAGAGCAGGCTGTGTCTGTGTCCGCTCTGCATAGTGAGGCAGACACGGACCTGTCATTGGCCTGCTCAATGGAGAACAGCTGACAGATCCCTTGCTGAGCAGGCAGATCCCGTTGGCGGAGTCCGCCCCGTCTGCGAAGGCGCCAGCGCTCTAAGTTTGAATCCCGAGTAGTCGTAGAGCACGTGGTGGTAAAAGGCAGTAATAATAAATGCTAAGTAAGGTACTTGCAGTGGAACTTTACTCATCACAATTTGATAAAGAAAAATGTTCTTTAGCAAGGAACATACACTCCACATTAATATTTATGCTACCAAAATTAGCTGTGCTGTAAATTGCCTTCAGCATTGCTCCTGTTTCTTCTTACTGGAGGCTGCCATTTTGCTGAAGCCCCAGCAGTAAGTCATAAAGCGGAGCTAAACCCAGCGAATTATTGGTTTCAAAAAAGTTACATTCCTGGAATGCCGGGATTGCTAACTGTCACATTTGCTTGTGTCCTCAACCAAACAGTAATCAAATAGCTGGTGTCATAACTGATCACATGTGCAGCACCATGGCAGTTGAAGATCAAACAGAAGCAGCTTCCTTGGCTGTGAAGGATGGGAGGGTTTAATTCTGTGGTCAGCGGATCGGCCTCTACAAACCCAGCAGTGCCTAAAAATAGAGAGTAACTGAGCATGTGCAAAGCAGGGTTAGACGCTGTATTACTTTATTTTAAACAGTACAGTAATCCCCCGCTACATCGCGGTTCAGTTTTTGCGGTCCCGGTAATTCACGGTTTTTTTTGTAATGTTATTTTACTATATAAATCATTAAAAATGAAAGATTTTTGTGTTTTTCATAGCTCTTGCTCTGTCTCTAAGTATCTTTTATGTGTTTAAATGAGTTTCTATTGTTTTAAAAGTGTGTTTAAAGACCTTAAAATGCTTCTACACGTACAGTGACAGTAAAAAAAATCATGCCTACAATGCATTTTAATAGGGTTTTTCTATTTCGCGGAATTTCACTTTTCGCGGCTGGGTCCGGAACGTAACCCCCGCAATGGAGGGGGGTTTACTGTATAGACACTTATTTTTATTGTTTTACCTTTATCTTCTTCCATAACTCACCACCAGAACGGTCCACCAAACACCCACTGTCTGTCCTCAGTCCTCCTGTCACTACTGTGTCTGCCACCGCCCTAGAAGATCCAGCCTTCCCTGCGTGAGATGGAGTGCGCTGATGTCTGACATCATTGCGCACACCACGATCACGAGAGGGACGTTCGCTGGAGGAGACACTCCACCTCCTCATACTCATCTGCTTGCACCACAGTTGGCAGTATAAAATGGGGAAATGCCGCCTGTATCGCGTCGCAAACTGATGACACACAATACTGCTGGAAAAAAAAACTCCAGAGTCAATTTGCTGCCCCTCTCCATGTTCTGCCTGGGACCAATGGACCCAGTGGGACCCATGGTAGGGCTGGTTAAGGATAAATACAATGCTGTTTTGAATCACACTGTTGGTGAGTGAGACTCTGACACGGAGTGGCACCTGAATCTTTACAAGAAAGAATCACCAACACTAGCACTTTGCTTGGACTGATGGACTTTTTTACTGTTTAATGATTGCACTTTTTTACTTATTATTGATAGCACTAGCACTTTATATATATATATATATATTCTTTAGCACATGTGTTTAGTATGTGGAAGCAGCGCTAAGTTTAAATTCTTCTGTACTGTATTCACTTTTAATGTATGTATGGGAGATAATGGATGATGAAGGCTTGGTTGGCCACTGCCTTACCTCCTCTGTGCCTTCTGGCTGCTGGTCTCTTTATAGCTGCACAGGAACAATTTCTGCCTCTTCCTTTGAGTCTCCTAGACATAATGTCAATGCGGGGGCTTATTCCCAACTTTCCTTATCAGCTATGGCAAGAGCTGGATGTGGGGGATTTTGTGTTTGGGTGCACTGGGAACTGTTTTGTTTCTATGGGCTAAACTGCATCACAGTAGTGATATAAAGGGATATTAAACCCGCGCTAAACTAAAAAAGGGTGTAGTGATAAATAAATAAGTGAATATTGCAGCTGCTGCTCACCAAGTAAAAAACTCAGAAAACATATATAACCAAATTAACACAGCGCTTGCATAAAAACATAATAAATCAACCGTGAATAAAGAGTTGACAAATAAAGTGCAAATAGTCCCTTCCTAACCCTGGCCAGCAAGTCTAGGCTGCAGGCTCAGATAAAAGAGAAGTATGGCCAAAACTTTTTATCTATACTTCTCTTTTGGGTCACAGGCCCTTCACATGGCATCTTAATGCGTTCTTGTCAGGTAACCCTGAAATAGTTATAACTAGAAGAGAACTTACACTTGCGCTAACAACATTCCCCCAGAAACTATGCAGCTTAGCTATTTAGCTTTCTCATATGACTTTATATACATGGCATCATGATCCCACTAATCTCCCCCAGACTAAGAATGAATGAGCCACAATGGTTGACTGGTCTTTAAATCCCAAGTCTGAACACATCTGTTTTTTTTTCTCATTTTAATCCTCACAAAAAGCTCCTATGTTTATTATTTCCTCAGAAGCCGTGCTGAGAGCTCTTGATATGTACAGCAGGGAGCCACACTTCTGGCTCCCCAATACATTGGAACATTGCCCATGATCAAGACATTTCTGGTGTTGTGCCTCCGCCCGCCATTCTGCTGTGCCATTCACAAAGCACAGTACAGTGATGTTTGCGCTGCACTTTGTGAATGGCGCAACGTGTTTGCAGGTGTTAGTGTCCCTGATTTAAATCCCCCTCCTGTGGTAATGTAGTTGGTGGATATATAGGATATGTGGTTCCTGCGCTATCGTGGATTCTCTCCCAACCACCCTAATGCTGCATCACAGAGACTGGTACTATGAAACAGTTACAGATATCGATTTTAGGGGGGGTTGTGATGCGCTTCGGGGTGTTTTGAGTATATAAAATGCTTCTATGTGATTTTCAAATAATCAATTATCTATGTAAATTAATTTCTATATTCCTTTTGCATATGTTTCATTCCCAAATTCATAAATGCATCATTGATTCATATAAATATAAATATAAAGTGCAGGGAACCCGGAAGTGACGTGCGGTACGGGACAGAGCTCCCACTGCGTTTTTCTAACACTAGAAAAGGCGGTTTTAAATGTAAGTCTGCTATGCTTTATTTAAAAAAATATTGGAATACTGCACAATGATGACCCCATCATTTTTATGAGCCCTAAGGAGGTGACATACACCCAAAGAGATCGTACACAAGGGAAGGCACTAAAAGGTCCCCACAGACAGCACAAGATCGGGAAGGAACAAAGGAACCCCTGGGAGGAGAGTGCAGCCACCAGACACCACGCTGGAATATAGGAGGAAGAGGAACCACCGTCCACCCAGGCTAAATAATACAGGCGTATTATCCTCTGTTTTGAGGTGAGATCAGTGGCGTAGCGTGGGGGGTGCAGGGGGGGCCGGCCGCACCGGGCGCAACATCTGGGGGGGCGCATCCTCAGTGTCACTCTGTCTGACTCTGACATACACAGTTCACACACTGTCTGCGGCTGCCTCCATTTTTAGGCTGGGAGATGTCCAGCGCGATCGCCCTATGGCTGAAAATGGCGGGTCGGGGTGGGGCTGGACTGTGCCTCATCTGTGCATTGGTGTAGGGTGGGGTGACGTTGAAAGCCAAGCCCCGCCTATGCCGCCTCTCTTCACTGCTCAGTCAGTTTAGCAGCGAGTTAGTCAGCAGCCTGGCTGCCTGGTCCGAGACCCACTTCCTGATTGGCCGAAAGGCAAACGCATGTCATTGAAAGGGGGCACGCTGGTCTCTCTGCATTGAAAGGGGGCACGATGGTCATTCTGCATTGAAAGGGGGCACGCTGGTCATTCTGCATTGAAAGGGGGAACGCTGGTCATTCTGCATTGAAAGGGGGCACGCTGGTCTCTCTGCATTGAAAGGGGGCACACTGGTCATTCTGCATTGAAAGGGGCACACTGGTCTCTCTGCATTGAAAGGGGGCATGCTGGTCATTCTGGATTGAAAGGGGGCATGCTGGTCATTCTGGATTGAAAGGGGGCACGCTGGTCATTCTGCATTGAAAGAGGGCACACTGGTCATTCTGCATTGAAAGGGGGCACGCTGGTCATTCTGCATTGAAAGAGGGCACGCTGGTCATTCTGCATTGAAAGGGGGCACGCTGGTCTCTCTGCATTGAAAGAGGGCACGCTGGTCATTCTGCATTGAAAGGGGGCATGCTGGTCATTCTGCATTGAAAGGGGGCACGCTGGTCATTCAAACTTGTATTTAGATGCATTTTACTTTAATTACATCAGTATTTTCATAACAAACAATACATGTGGTTAGGGGGTAAGGGTTACTTTACTAATCTAGTGGAAGAGACTCGAGTGCTAAAATTCCGCGGGTTAGGGGGCAAAAATTACTTGCCTTGCCCCGGGTGCTGACAACCCACGCTACGCCACTGGGTGAGATATAGCACACCTAGAAGTGGAATCACAGCAGAAGTTGGAGGAAAAGAAATTGCACGACCCAATCACCGTTATTTAATAGTTTTTCTGTATATCAAGCTATCTGGCGCAGCCAGTCAATATTGAGAACTGTTTGGTGCACTATTTGGATCGGACACTCATTGATATGTGTATTTGCTCATTTGCACGTATGTGATATATTAGTTTTTACCGTTGAAATTTAGATTTATATTTATTTATATTGGCACTGGAAGCACAGAGCACTTTTTTACAAGAAGCACTTATAAGAAGCACTTATTCACTTTTAGTAATATTATTGGAATAAGATATTCACACATGCACTTTATATTTACAGTGCCTTGCAAAAGTATTCGGCCCCCTTGAACTTTTTGACCTTTTGCCACATTTCAGGCTTCAAACATAAAGATATAAAACTGTAATTTTTTGTGAAGAATCAACAACAAGTGGGACACAATCAAGAAGTGAAACGAAATGTATTGGATATTTCAAACTTTGTTAACAAATAAAAAACTGAAAAATTGGGCGTGCAAAATTATTCAGCCCCTTTACTTTCTGTGCAGCAAACTCTCTCCAGAAGTTCAGTGAGGATCTCTGAATGATCCAATGTTGACCTAAATGACTAATGATGATAAATAGAATCCACCTGTGTGTAATCAAGTCTCCGTATAAATGCACCTACACTGTGATAGTTTCAGAGGTCCGTTTAAAGCGCAGAGAGCATCATGAAGAACAAGGAACACACCAGGCAGGTCCGAGATACTGTTGTGGAGAAGTTTAAAGCTTGATTTGGATACAAAAAGATGTCCCAAGCTTTAAACATCCCAAGGAGCACTGTGCAAGCGATAATATTGAAATGGAAGGAGGATCAGACCACTGCAAATCTACGAAGACCTGGCCGTCCCTCTAAACTTTCAGCTCATACAAGGAGAAGACTTATCAGGGATGCAGCCAAGAGGCCCATGAGCACTCTGGATGAACTGCAGAGATCTACAGCTGAGGTGGGAGACTCTGTCCATAGGACAACAATCAGTCGTATACTGCACAAATCTGGCCTTTATGGAAGAGTGGCAAGAAGAAAGCCATTTCTTAAAGATATCCATAAAAAGTGTTGTTTAAAGTTTGCCACAAGCCACCTGGGAGACACACCAAACATGTGGAAGAAGGTGCTCTGGTCAGATGAAACCAAAATCACACCATCCCCACTGTCAAACATGGTGGTGGCAGCATCATGGTTTGGGCCTGCTTTTCTTCAGCAGGGACAGGGAAGATGGTTAAAATTGATGTAAAGATGGATGGAGCCAAATACAGGACCATTCTGGAAGAAAACTTGATGGAATCTGCAAAACACCTGAGACTGGGACGGAGATTTGTCTTCCAACAAGACAATGATCCAAAACATAAAGCAAAATCTACAATGGAATGGTTCACAAATAAACATATCCAGGTGTTAGAATGGCCGAGTCTACTACCGCGGCTACGAAGTCTACTCGTAGCTTTAGTAGGAGGAGACTAAAGCCCCGTACACACATACCGATCGTCGGCCGAACGATTGGCTGTCCTTTGTCCGAGGGCTGTCTTGTCTGTTGAAAAGTGCAAAAGACTGCACACGAATTTTGTCGGCCAACAACAGCCGACTGCACAAGTGATGTCATGTGATGGTTAACTTTCCTTGTCTTTTTTCTTTTCTGAGCATTCCCAGTCTTGCTAATCTGCTGTCTGTCGGCCGAAATCTGTACTGACTGGCGAACAATCGGCCGTTCGGGTGTTGGCCAACAAAAATTTTAATGCCTGCACGACAGATTCTGTTCGGCCGAAAATGCGCTGTCGGCTGTCGGAAGCATCATACTAACAAGCCTACAATCGGCCGAGCGGTCTTCGGCCAAATTTTTACGGCCGACAATCGGTACGTGTGTACGGGCCTTTACTGAACAAGCTGAAGTTAGAAGCTGCCATGCACAGCTGCACCAGATTCTGAGTGCTAGTTTAGTAACCCCCCCCCCCCCCCCGATAGTAACTAGCCTGGAAGCAGTTTATTTACATCTTCTCTTACATGTAGCAGTTTAGCAGTTGCTCCAAACCACCACTAAAGAAAACAATCACTTTGCAAAAAATACCAGATGACCAATAAGGCACTTTGCAGCACATGTACAGTGGGTATAGAAAAGAATCGCCCCCTTTAACCACTTGCCGACTGCCGTCAGTAGATTTACTGCGGCAGTCAGCCCCTCACAGGCAAAGTGACGTAAATTAACGTCACTAGCCTGCTAGGCTCCCGGTCACTCGCAATCGGCGGGGGAGAGGGAGAAAGGCAGGCAGCTTGTGTAAACAAGCTGCCTGTCAGTTCTCCCTGTGTAGAAACACTGATCATACAGTTCTACTATGTAGAATCGTTGATCAGTGTAACTACAGCTCAACAGACAGCCAATCACAGTTAGAATCACGCCCCTAGGGACACACACCACCCCTCCCTCTCAAATAAAGTTAACCCCTTCACTACTAGTGTATTTTTACAGTAACAGTGCATATATATAGCACTGATTACTGTAGAAATGTCACTGGTAACCCCAAAAGTGTCAAAAATGTCAGTTAAGGGTCCGATCTGTCCACCCCAATGTCGCAGTACCGCAAAAAAAATCGCAGATCGCCGCCATTACGCGTTAAAAAAAAAAGCAACAAAAATGAGAAAAATCTTTCCCTTTGTTAGTAAACGCAATAACTTTTGTGCAAACCAATCAAAATACGCTTTTTGCGATTTTTTTTACCAAACATATGTAGCAGAAAACAAATTGGCCGAAAATGTTAAAAAATTTTGATTTTTACTTTTTTTTTTGGGGAATTTCATATAAAAAAATTTGAAAAATATTGTTATTTTTGCAAAATTTTAGCTCTTTTTTTGTTTATAGCGCGTGATCAAAAAATCGCACAGGTGATCAAATACCACCAAAAGAAAGCTCTGTTTGTGGGAAAAAAAGGACGTCAAATTCGTTTAGGTACAGCGTCGCACGACCGCGCAATTGTCCGTTAAAGTCACGCATGTGCCGAATCGCAAAATACCCCCTGGTCTTTTAGCAGCCAAATCCTCCGGGGCTTAAGTGGTTAACCACTTGCTTACTGGGCACTTTCACCCCCTTCCTGCCCAGGCCAGTTTTCAGCTTTCAAGGCTGTAGCGCTTTGAATGACAATTGGGTGATCATGCAACACTGTACCCAAATGAAATTTTTTATCATTTTTTCACACAAACAGAGCTTTTGATGGTATTTAATCACCACTGGGTTTTGTATTTTTTGCTAAACAAACAAAAAAAGTTTGAAAAAAAAACCCCCCAAAAAACATATTTCATAGTTTGTTATACAATTTTTCAAACAGGTAATTTTTCTCCTTTACTGATGTGCATTATTAGGCTGCAATGAGGGGCACTGATATACTGCACTGATGGGTACTGATGAGGTGGCACTGGTGGGCACTGATAGAGTTCCAGGTTTGCTGTTTTAGGTCTAAGCTGCCCTAGGGAATGGGCGCCAACCTCTCAGGAAACAGGGCCCCAATACTTAAAAAAAAAAACTCAGAGATGGGATCCTTTTTTTTTTTTTTTTTTGTTGTATTAGGACATCTAATCCTCACAGTGCTGGTTTACTATATAGGCAGAGTAGGCACTGGCCTATGGGCCCCAAGCCATTTAAGGGCCCCATGACAACGAATCAAAATAATATTGATTTGATCTTAAAAGAAAATTACAATTAAGCATACTTAAATTGTTTACCAAAGATAGAAAAAATGAATCAACTAAATGAAACAAAAACTTTTTATTATAAAAAGATGCTAATTTCCCTTAAAGAAGCTCAGCATTAGCAGCGCTGAAAAATAAATGATTAAAATAAAAAGTCCATTTAAGAAAAGTCCATAACATGAGCCAAGAAAGAGGAAGATGAATAGTCTCTAAATGGTGAAATCAACCACAGGTGCAGGAAGCTGAAACTGAATGTAAAGCTGTGACCTCACCTAGTGAATTCCTCTCCCCTTAAGAGTCGGTTCACACTATGGCGACACGACTCTGTACTACTTCGGGGCGACTTGTGAAGTCCCGTGCACTGCGACTTGCACGGACTTCATATTATGAATGTCTATGCAAGTCGCTCCGAGGTTGCCCCGAAGTAGTACAGGACCCTTTTTCTAAGTCGGAGCGACTTGTGTCGCACCTATTAGAACGGGTCCTGTAGCAGTCAATGGACCGCAAGGGAATCGAGAGTGAATCAAGTTTTAGAGTTGCACGCACCAGAAATCAAATTGTCACAAGCCCATCAACATGATAATGATATCAAGCCTGGATGAATCACCAATAAGGACACCTTCCTCACATATAGCCCTGGTACTCAGAGATGGCAGCTCGAACAGGATTACTCCAGATGGATGTATATTAGCCAATCAAAACGAGCCATAGAAGAAAGGGAAGGATCGCACATAGTGTAAAGCAGGCCATAGACGATTCGAATTTCGTTCGAAAATCGTAAATGGCAGTGTTATCGAACGATTTTCGTATCGTTAGTGTGGTATGTAAAACGTTCGATTTTCGTACGACAGCAAAAATTCACATATCCAACATGTTGGGTTTTTTTGCGAAAATCGGCCGAATTTCGTATCATTAATGGGGGAGTTGTATGATTTTGCCTAACAAAACACAGAACAGTAGGGAGTGTGTCCGGTAGAGATGTGGTTAAAAGGCACAAAAAATAGTGTTTTGTCGTACGATTTTCGGCTCACATTGATGGTACACTCGATGATGTGCACGAGTGCCGCTTTCGTTTATCGAACGATAAATCGTACGAAATTCGAATCGTCTATGGCCTGCTTAACTCTGTAAACTTTTATTGATCCCTTAAACAGAAAACCCCCCTTCATACAATGCACTCACATGGCATAAATAAAAGAATTGCATAACAAATGGTCATCAGCAAAACCTCCTGATCACCTGCCTCTCCCAATCGGCTTCACCGACCTGCAGCGTGTCCTCTTTCCTGGCTCATGTTATGGACTTTTCTTACATGGACTTTTTATTTTAATCGTTTATTTTTCAGCACTGCTAATGCTGAGTTTCTTTAGGGGAAATTAGCATCTTTTTATAATTGTGCGATTCTTTATATAGTGGCCGCTGTTATGTCTTTTATGACTGTTACACCATTGATTGATTCACTATAGCGCTGAGTGGAAGCATTCACTTTTGGTGTTTTTGCTCCCCTATTTCTTACAAAAACTTTTTATTAATAGAGAAAATACTATATTGGGCTCGGTTCCCACTGGGGCGACTCGTCACTTGACAAGTCGCACTCCATTCAGTGCAATGGAACCGTACCATAGAGATCATTGGGGACCTTCAAGTTCTTCATGATCCGGCTACATCTAGCCTAGCTGCCTACATTTGCTTTAATTAAACAAAGAAGTATACTACAAATGTTTTGCTTCCCAGATCAAGTTCTCCTGCGTTTAAATGTACATGCGTTTCATGTGTTTAGACTCAATCACAGTATCTAATCTGCCCCTGGAGATACAGAATTCATCTGAAATCGCACAATTTCAAAGCTGCATGTCAGTGCGACTTCAGGTGCAACTTTGAAGACATCTGTGCGGCTTCATGCACAGATGTCTATGCAAGTCACACCCGAATTTGCCAAAAGTAGAGCAGGAACAACTTTTTCAAATCAATGCCGCACCACAAAGTCGGTGTCACATGGATTTAAACATGGCCATAGCCAACAATAGGGTGCGACTTGTCATGCGTTTTGACCTGTCAAATGTGAACCAGGACTTAGGCCCCTTTCACACTATCTGTCCGTTGAACGGACTCCGTTTTTCTCAGCGGGGGATCGATCTGCCGATCCCCCGCTGAGCAGGAGAATGACAGCTGTTCTCCGCGCTGTGTGTGGAGACACAGCTGTCAGTTCCCTATACATCTCTATGGGGGAATTGGATGGGAACGGACCTCCTGTCCATTCTCATCCGATCCGATCCGCTGGATGGATGGAAAATAGGGTTTCCATCTGTTCAGATTTGACGGATCGGATGTCAGAGGACATGTCTCCGCTGACATCCGATGCCCCATAGGGATGCATGGGGGGACCGTTCAGATCCGTCAAAAAAACTGACAGGCGGATCTGAACGGTCAGCCTGTGTGAAAGGGGCCTAAGGCTGGCCATACATGTTCAACTTTTGTTGTACAATTTTCTGTTAGATCTACCACAAACCACATAATGTGAGGTCAAAGCTAAACAACACATTCACTTGTATCTAATTAGGCAGGCCTTCTTACTACATACTTGAAGGTAAATTTCAAGAAAATTGGACAGAATATTGTAAGAAAATTGTATCATGTATGGCCAGCCTAAGGCTGGCCATACACTATACAGTTTTCTTGTTCAACTTTCCTTTAGATTTACCAAAACCATGTAATATAGGGTCAAACCTAAACACTTTCAATTTGTATGCAGTCAGGCAGGCCCTTGCACTACATAGTTTAAGGTAAATCTAAAGGAAATTGAATAAGAAAATTGTATAGTGTATGGCCAGCCTAAGACATCTCAGGCTTTGTCATTTTGGCATTTTAGACCAGGTGAGTGTAATCAGGTGTGGATTAGTTTATACTTGCTGTAGTGTAAAGTGGCTCCTACACCTTTTTTTACCACCAGTAAGCCTTGTGTGTTTTAGCCATATTCATTATCGCGCAAGTGCTACCCGCATTTGGAGTGCCATTAAGAAATAAGCGCGTTGCACGTTTTTCACGCATTTGCAGGAGCTTGCAGAAACATGCGTTTCTGCTCATGTTTACAGAATGCTAAGGTGAAGTGAATGCAGCCTTAGGGGTCCACTGTAAATATGCCAAACATTTAAGGATTTTTATTACATCAAAAGTTTTGGGGAACTGTCACATTCCTTTTTATTGTTTTACTGTTATTTAAAAAGGAGAAATATTCATTATATTATCTTATATAGCAAAACCAAATGCTACGTAATTCCTGAATAACAGTTATCATTTTTAAAAAGAATTACAGTATATTCAGATTTCATGCCGACATCCAACTGACAGTTGAATTCAGACTGACCCTTTAAGTGTGAAGGGGAGGGATCTACATGTGACCATTAAAACACCTGGTCATCAAAGGCTGCTGACAATCTTTAGACTCCTCTCAGAATAATGATGCTACACTTAGCTAACAGAAGCAAGTATGAACATCTTCATTTATCAACTGCTTTAGAAGACTGGGACATGATGGAAGAACTGAATCAGTGCATTACTATAGATCAGTACTTTGCTGGTAAGCACGCTTTACTCCTAAAAATGTTTGAGCATCAATGGTCTGCATAACCTGAGATTAGGGTCCTAGTCATATGGGTGGAAATAGCAGGGATTTAGGAAGCATACTGAAGCTTGTTAGCATCTTTGTGATAGCATTCCTATTGAGACCTGTGCTTAAACTGAAGCATAAGATTCTATTTTTAAAAATGGTTTATATTATAACTAACCGCATGAGAGAGCTTTACACCCAATAACATTTGGGTTAGGGTTCTAACCATTTGCCTACTGGGCACTTCACCCACTTCCTGCCAAGGGCAATTTTTAGCTTTCAATGCTGTCGCACTTTGAACGACAATTGTGCTCATATAAAATGTTATTCTCTCCACCCCCCCCCCCCCTTTTAAATAGAGCTTTCTTATTATAGTATGTAATCCCCACTATGTTTTTATTTTTTGTTAAACCAAAAAATACCAAAAGACTTCAGGAGGGGGGGGGGGTTTCTTTATTTCTGTTATAAAATTTTGCAAATAGGTAACTTGCCATCTTCTTCACTGATGGGGGGCTGATTGACAGCACTAATGAGAACTGCTGAGGTTGCCCTGATAATCAGGATACTGATGATCAATGCCCTAATATATCCATGTAGATGTCTCCTTTCACACTTGACAGCCAGAGGAAAGGAATGCCGATAACCGGCAACAGTTTTTTTTACATTGTGATCAGTTGTAAAGACACAGCGATCACAGAGGGGGCGTGTCAATAGACCCCCCCTCCCAGAACTGGATGACTGCGCTGTTGCGGCCATTCGGCTATAGCGCGGTTGGCAAGTGGTTAAAAGCTAAGTCCACCTTTTGCAAAATATTAATAATTCATGTATATTTGCAGAAAGATTGAATGTTATTTATTTCTTTTTTGCAAATAAGCTTTCAAAACATTGTAACCATGATCAGTAGATTATGGGCTCTTTTATCCGCTGCGGGACTTTCACTTTTTTTCACAGAGCGGATGACACTTGTGTCATCCGCTCCGTAAGTCCGCATATCATCCCATCCGTTTGCGGATGATATGCGGACATAATGTATGTCTATGGGCATTGCGGATGTCAGCGGATGACACCGCTGACATCCGATTTTCCTTCCTTTCCGTTTTTTACACGGAGGAAAAATAGGGTTCTGTTCCGTTACAAAAAACGGAACAGAACTGAAAGGAAGAAAATCGGATGTCAGCGGATGGTATTCCGCTGACATCCGCAATGCCATTGACTTACATTATGTCCGCAAATCATCCACAAAAAAATAGGATAATTTGCGGACAAGCGGAGCGGGAGTGTGAAAGAGCCCTATGGGTGCAATGCCAAGCTCCTGCAGACCCTTCTCCAGCTCTGTTTCTACCGAGTTATGGACTTTTCAGATAAAGTGTTAATGAACTATGAGGTCAGTGATTTGTGTTCCATTGTGAGCTGCAAGTCCCCCTGCCATAGGACTTGTAGCTTATTCATTCAATGATCTCTGTGAATGAGTGCTGCGGGTATAGTCATGCCGCTTTTTCAAGTTTGACAGAGAAGAGTAAAGCCCCGTACACACGTACTGATCGTCGGCCGAACGATCGGCCGTCTTTTGTCCAGGGCTGTCGTGTCTGTTGAAAACTGCAAAAGACTGCACACGAATTTTGTCGGCCAACAACAGCCGACTGCAGAAGTGATGTCATGTGATGGTTAACTTTCCTTGTCTTTTTTTCTTCTCTGAGCATGCCCAGTCTTGCAAATCTGCTGTCTGTCGGCCGAAATCTGTACTGACTGGCGAACAATCGGCCGTTCTGGTGTTGGCCAACAAAAATTTTAATGCCTGCACGACAGATTCTGTTAGGCCGAAAATGCGCTGTCGGCTGTCGGAAGCATCATACTAACAAGCCTACAATCGGTCGTCGGACGAATATTTACGGCCGACAATCGGTACGTGTGTACGGGGCTTAAGGCCATGTTCTGTATGGCCTTAAAAATGGTGATAGCCTTTAAGGTTGTTTTTTTTTTTTTTCTCTTTCTATGGCTTTGGGATCAAGTTAGGGGGTGTGAGATTTTTTTTTTTTTTTTTTTTTTAGACAGATGAGGTTCTCTATGTAGTGTAGTCCTATCTGGGCTGTAGATAAAATTCTGTACCTCTGCTGTGTGTGCTCACTTCTAAATGTAGTAATAATGTGACTTCCTCTTACATGCTCTGCCTTGTAGCTCTGACAATCTGCGTTGCAGTCTTTGAGTTGTAATGTAGACCCCTTTCATTTGTACCTCGCTGCTGACTCCTGATCCGCTGTGTATTGTGTTATCAGCATGGGCTGGCCAGCGATTAGCAAACATTCAGGAGGCAATACGCTGCCTCCTGCACACCTGTTTGATTTTAGCATAAAATCCCTCTTTACCATGACACAATCGCATCCCTTAGATGTGGTTGCATCATATTTGCCGTGCATCCCCATTAACCTCAACAATTAACATTGAGTTCCTGAGTTTTCTTTTGGCGGGGTTCAACCACTGGTTCAGTGTGGTATAAAAGGAGCAGGGGGTTTGAGCTTGGAGGGGACCTAGGAAAAAACCTAACCTGCTGTTCTGCCAGAGTCTGATAATCCAGTGATGTGTGGAAGTCGGGTGTTCCCACTGCCCAGGAGGATTGCTGGGGCTTGAAGTCCCTCCTGAACACACCAACCATTAACTTTGCCAAGAATGGACTCTTGCCTGTGCAGGTATGCTGGGGCAGCCACAAGCCTGAGTTAGGGATTAGGAAAGTAAAGGAAATGTCAGCACTTTATTTTGGACTGTGTTTGTCATCGTGTTCATTATTTAACCTCCCTGGCGGTCTGATTATGTCAGGATTTCTGTGCTAAAAGCATGACCTTGTTTTGCATGGAAATCTGTTGTTCATCAGAATCGTTGCGGTCATCACTTTCCATACCTGATGACGCTGGTGTTTGATTGGCTGTTTGAGTGCAGGTGTTCGATGTGTGAGATGGAGACCCTAACCTAAGTGCCTAGCGTAGCCCAGAAGAACCCACCCGGGGGTAGGCCTCTCATTTGACCCTTGCTTGGCACCTAATGAGGAGGGAAACATGCAGCACATGACCCCCTACACCACATATCCTTTTTTTACCATGTTGCAGAGCACGGCTCTGCGGCTGCAACAGTGTGTATGGGGCTTTTTACAGATGACTGAGTCGAGTTAAATCCACTCCTGAACTACCAGAATTGATTGCACCGATATGCCAGTGTGAAAGGGCCCTCGCTGCAGTGGTTATTTAGGTTAGTGGATGGTAAGGTTGGAAACTGTACCCAAGGAAACTACTTGATCACCTACGAAAATGATCCATCTCTGTATTCTCCTCTGTACTAAGGTGAGCTGTGCTTGCCATGTTATATGCTACTAGGCATACAAAAGGATCAAAAATTTGTGGGGAATTTAACCACTTGCCTACAGGGCACTTTCACCCCCTTCCTGCCCAGGCCAATTTTCATCGCTCTCACGCTTTGAATGACAATTGTGCGGTCATGCTACACTGTACCCATATGAAATTTTTATCATTTTTTTCACACAAATAGAGCTTTCTTTTGGTGGTATTTAATCACCTCCGGGTTTTTTATTTCTTACAAAAAAAAAAAAAGACAACATTTTGAAGAAAAAAACTTTTTCTTATTTTCTGCGAGTAAATTTTGAAAATAAATACATTTTTCTCCTTCACTGATGAGGCGGCACCGATAGGCTGCACTGATGAGGTGGCACTGATGAGGAGGTACTAATATGCCGCACTGCTGGGCACAGAGGTGGCACTGACGGGTGGACACTGACGGGCAGCACCATCAGTGCCCACACTCAGTGCCTATAGTGCTGCTAGTCAGTGCCTATATGAGCAGGCACTGACTGGCAGCACTATGGGCACTGGGGGGCACTGATGGAGGATGGATTTACTGATGGATTTACCTCTTGTGTAATCAGGGCACTGGTGATCAGTGCCCTGATTACATTTTTCTGTGTCCCCTAACTGCTGATCGGCTTTGCTCTTCCTCACACGCAGTTTCTGTATGAGGAAGGAGAGCTGGCAATGAGAGATGATCTCATATGTTTACATTTGAGATCATCTCTCATTGGACGTTCCGATCAGGTGGTAAATGGCCGCTGTTATTGGCCATTCACCACGATCTGTGATTGGCTGTGTCCAAGGGACACGGCCGACACAGATTTTCCCCGATGCGCGATCGCGGGAGCGCGCGGGGAGCCTGTCACGGAGGCCGTTTAAGACTGCCTCCCGGAAATTAGAGCCCGCGCTGTAGCCGTATTTCGGCTATAGCGCGGGCGGGTAGAAATTAAAATATGTTTTAGCCAAGATCTGTGATTGTGTAGCTTTGCGTGCCCGTTCACATACGAGCGACGCTACTTCGCACCGCGACCTCGGAGGTCGCAGTGCGAGCAGCGCGCCGCGACCTCGGAGCGGCCGCCACGGACTTCATAACATTGAAGTCTATGGCGGTCGCCTCCTGGTCTCCCCAAAGAAGCTCCGGACCCTTTTTGTCGCTCCTATTAGAACGTCGCTCCTATTAGAACGGGTCCGCAGCTTCCCTATGGGAGGCGACCTGTGAGGCGACCAGGTCGCCTCACAGGTCGCCTCAGTGTGAACCGGGACTGATCAGCTGGACTGCATTACACATGACCAAATTTGAATACATGTGGCTGCTGGGAAAAGACCTGATTGTAAAATATATATTTTACAAACATCAGAAAATACCAGATTCCAAAGAGTATCCCTCATTATTTGGACATGCCTGATTAGAGACGATCGAAATTTGACATTGATTATAAAGAGTACGTTTTTTTTTTTTTCCTTGGAAATGATGGATTATAAAGTGTATATCTTATAGGTGCTGAAGAGAAGATGGAACGTTGCTCAGGAAATTGTCCACAAAGCCTGGGAGTGGCTTCCTGTAAGTCCAAAGAGGCAATACCACAGGGTGAGTAAATTTTTTATTGTTCCCAACAGTAAGGCCCCTTTCACACTTGCGCGACTTGTCATGCGATTTGTGACTGCAAAATGGCGTGACAGGTCGTTCTCCATTATTTCCAGTGAGTACCATTGATATCTGTGTTACTTGAAGTCGCACCGACTTCAAAGTAGTCCCTGCACTACTTTGGCATGATTTTGATGCATTTTGAGGTCCAAAGACATTCGCCCAGTCATACTAATGGTAAAATCGTGCGACTTTTAAGTCACACAAGTGTGAAAGGGGCCTTAACCTTCTTTAGGTTAGGCATACATCCAGGATTTATTTTGTTTGCAGTTAGGATGTCATTTACAACTTTTTTAAAGGTTGTGATCTGGGCTGAAACCAGATTGAACGTGATCAAAAATAAGTGCAGAGAGTTTAGTCATTCATGTAGTTTGGCTGCCCAAATGAGCGCAGAGTCAATAGAAAGGGAAAGGTTAATGAAATTTACTATAGTCAAAATGTGCCAAAAAAAAAATTATAATCTGAAAAACACCCAGTATCCATCAAATTACCTTTTTTTTTTTTTTTTTTATTTTAAAGCTTTTTGTCTGAGTATAGATTTGTTTATCCCCAGTATGTTTAAATTCACTTAATATGGACTGATTCACTACCTCTGCTGGAAGATTGTTCCAAGCATCAACAGCAAAAAACAAATTACTGTATTTTCTGGCGTATAAGACTACTTTTGAACCTCAAAAAAATCCCCCATAAATGGGGGGTCGTCTTATACGCCGAGTACAATATCTCCAAGGTAACCTAAGTATAAGTATTACCGGTAGATGAAAATTAGGGGGGTCGTCTTATACGCCGGAAAATACGGTACTTTTATGGAATATAAATTACTCTTGGTCCTGGTTACTTCCTCTATTAGGGTGACAATGTTAACCACTTCTGGACCGGGCCTTTTTCCTGACACTTGTAGTTTACAAGTTAAAATCAGGTTTTTTTTATTTATTTTTTGCTAGAAAATTACTTGGAACCCCCAAACAGTTTTTATGTATGCATCACCCTACAGGTAGGTGCTAGGTATATGTATAGTGGGCTTTGTCTGCTTAACAGCAGGGCCATGATTTCTTTTAGTAGGGTGTCATGGTTTTCAGGTGTGTCTGCTGAAGGGGGGAGTCTCCCCACTGGCTCTGAGAGGCTTCTCATAGGGCAGTGGAGGAAACCCAATCAGGGATACATTCAGGCTTGTAACTACCCCAGAAGGGAGATTCTGCCACAAAGGATTCTGGGAGTGGTCATAAGTTTGATGGAGAGCATGACTCATTGTCTTTGGCGGGAAGCAGAGTCCCAGGAGGGAGAGGACGGCTGTCTCTCCTCCTGTCCGGGGAAGCAGATGTCTTGGGTGCTGCCTGAGAATCCAGAGAGTACTGAGTTGAGCTGACGGGATCCGGTGTGCCGAGAACCAGCGGAGAGAGAGAGGGGTCCAGTCCCAGAAAAGCCTACACAGGTCGTGAGTACTGCGGATTGCCCCTGGGGGTCTGCCTAGAGTCAGTAGGGACCACTCCGGAGAAGGTTCTAGGGAACCTAGGTTGAGGACCCTGAAGCAGTAAAGGGGGCACCTGCAGTTTGGGCCCTGAAAAGTTAATGCACAGTGTGAGTGCATCAGTTGAGAGTTGCAGCCATACAGGAATACACAGCAAGCTACCTCAAGCCAGGGCAAGGCAGGAGGGAGTAGTCAGTGACTTTAGCAGCGCAAGCAGTGTCAGATGTTCAAGGTTCTACAGTCCTGGATCTGCTAGACTTAAGTCCGGGTTCCAGCACAGCTTTCAGAGATGCAGTGTGTTCAAAGAGTTAGTAAGCGTTGGCTGGTGTCAAGATAGCGCTAACGGGCATTTTTGCTACAAAAGTCCCAGAATTGTACATGGTCAAGCCAAAGGAGTATCCCACTCATTCCCTTCTCCCATCCCCTATAACTTCAATAAAACAACCAAACTAAGATGCCGGAGTTGTCAATGTGTCAGTTCTCACACCCAGGGCCGCAGCTCACATGGGCTGGAGAGGTAACCAATATCAATGGCAGACCCACCTCAGGCCACAGGCCTGGAAACCTTGAGATATATATATATATTCTTTTTGCAGAGACTCTAGAGAATAAAATGGAGATCGTTGCAACTACTATTCCTTTACATTGGCTTTTGGAATTTACAAATGTAGCAATTTAGAAAATGGATAAAAGGTTTAGTCCTGGGAAACACTTTTTTTATAGATCTGTAGTGCATTTTATGTACAACTATATAGAGAAGACCAAATTGAGGGACAAATGAGAGAGGAAAGGGGGACAGAGGGACTTTGTTCCAAATCAGGGACAGTTGGGAGCTATGAGGGTGATCCCATGGCGAATCCGCTGCCGGGACCACCCGTCGTTTAAAAGTCCGGGGCTATCAATCTATCTGCTGCCATAACCCCGATATTTAACGTCAAAAGTACCAAAGTAAAACTGCTGCGGGCGGTCCGTAAGTGGTTAAACGCCTTTCAGTTAAATCACTGAAGGCAATATGACTACAAGACTGACTACACATTGAGGAGAAAGTTTATCAATGTTGTCACAGTTGATAACCCTCCTCCTCAATTCGACTTGACACAGGACCCACCCAGCTTCATGCTCAGACATCCTGATTGACTACAAAATGTTGCCTCCTCACTATGAAGAGGAGCAATTGAGGTGTCCAGCATTAGTGGGAAGTGACAAACTATACACACTCTTATTCTACTTCTAGCCCCAGTACTCTAAAGAGATCTACGGAGCAAAGAACAGGAATTCCATGTTCAGCACAAGGTTAGTTGGGGCAAAAAATTGTTGCCATGCATATACAGGGAGGAGCAGTGCTGTATCCTGGCCTAGGGCGGCACTTTGCAGGGGGGCAGCAAAAAAAAAAAAAAAAAAAAAATTTCATTATTTGTATAATGACTATGGACTTCCTATTTATTATACAAATAAGTGAAATAATCATGTAACTACAATCAGTGGCAGCAAACACAAGTCCAAATATCCTAAAAGAGTAATCTTACTAATCCCATGACATAAGGCTGTACTAATGGGCACTGATGGCCACTGATGGGGCTGCACTGGTGACCACTGATTAGGCCACACTGATATGCTGCACTGATGGGCAGTAAAGAGACAGCACTGATAAGGCTGCACCGATGAGGCTGAACTTATGGGAACTGATGAAGCTATGCTGATAGGCACTGACAGACTGTGGTTATGGTCTGTGGTTTACAGATGACAGGGTGGGTCATAAACAGGAAAGGGTGTGACCTTTACAGAAAGGGGTGGGTCATATTTAAATTAGGGGGTGCAGAAGTTTAGTCAGGCCTAGGGCAGCACAAAACCTAAATACACCACTGGGGAGGAGCGGAGCTTGTAAGGTATTTCAAAGGAAAAAAGGACATTTTGTTAAATAAGATGGGAAGAATAGGATCCAGTAAAAAGGTGGTAAGGTAGGAATCAATTTAGGACAAAACACAGCCTCGTTCAGTATTGACCATTCTCCTTTTTCTTCCTCTTCTTCCTTTTTTTTTTTTTCCCTTTTAGAACTTTCTTTTAAGCCCACGCTGTGGCTTGTTGTGGATCCCAACCTAGTGATTCCATGCCCTGATTTATCAACTTTGACTTCTAAGTCTTCTGTCTCAAATTCCTTCAAGCCCCCCACACCAGAGAAGCCACCAAAGTTTGCTCCAGACTGTTTGAATACGGAAGATTCTAAAGGGGAACCTGTGACATCAGTCAGCGAACTGGTAAAGGGTGAAACTTTCTGTATAGCGAGAGAGGGAATACTGTTCATCTCAATGAAGGTGCTCAATATGAAACCAAACTCAACTTTAATACACCTTTTGTTGAATATAAAGTTGTATAGATTGAAACCTGTGATATCTTAACCCCTTTGGTAGACCAGGTGTTGGGAAAGTGATATTTTAACCTATAAAACGTTTTCAATTTTACCAACAGCTAGGTATTGTGTTGTACTTGTTCAAAAAAACTAATATTTGTGTATTTTAAAGAGGCAGACATTAAAGGGTCATTCAAAAACAAAAAACAAACAATAAACGTGCCATACTTACCTGCTCTATGCGATGGTTTTGCACAGAGCAGCCTTGATCTTTTTCTTTTCAGGTACCCTGCTGGCGCTTCTGGTTAAGCCAGTGGCAACCCAATTTCTCGGGGGGCACTGGTGCATGCTCACTCCTGAGCCCCACTCTATGCATTTATAAGACACACAGAGATGTGGCTCAGCCCCACCCCCCCACTCTCCTTATTGGCTCACTGGCTGTGATTGACAGTAGCAGGAGCGAATGGTTCCCGCTACTGAAGAATGAGAGACCCAGGAGAAGCTTTTTAAACTTCATGATCCTTTAAAACCACTTTAAATATTTGATCCTGGAAAATATGAATTTTGAATTGAAATAAACGAGCAAATATCGTGTAACATAGAAAACTGCAGCTGCCACAGTTTTATTTCCAAGGGCTTTGCTTTCAGAAAAATATATAATTGTTTGGGGATTTAAAGTAATCTTATAGCAGAAAAATGCAAATTTTAACTTTTGCGCAAAAATAAATAAAAATCCAGAGTCCAACTTTTGAGTTGCTTATGAAGCAAATAGAACTTTTCAAAGTATAAAACTTTGTTAGTAATTGGCATGGAAATAATGTGCATTAGCAAGTTTTAACGCCAGAATGGAACAAAATATTAGCCTTGGCAAAGAAAACCATTCCACTTCTTTATACACTATATTGCGAAAAGTATTGGGATGCCTGCCTTTACATGCACATGAACTTTAATGGCATCCCAGCCGTCCATAGGGTTCAATATTGAGTTGGCCCACCCTTTGCAGCTATAACAGCTTCAGCTCTTCTTAGAAGGCTGTCCACAATGTTTAGAAGTGTGTCTATGGGAATGTTTGACCATTCTTCCAGAAGCGCATTTATGAGGTCAGGCATTGATATTGAAGTAAATTCCTGGCTCCCCGTCTCCACTCAAATTAATCCTAAAGGTGTTCTACCGGGTTGAGGTCTGGACTCTGTGCAGGCTGGCCAGTCAAATTCTTTCACCCCAAACTCGCTCATCAATGTCTATATGGACCTTGCTTTGTGCACTGGTACAAATCATTTAGTGGAGGGGGGATTATGGTGTGGGGTTGTTTTTCAGGTGTTGGGCTTGGCCCCTTAGTTCCAGTGAAGGGAACGCATTGCCCATCCAATGCCACCTCGCCAGTGTCCATCCAATGCAGCCTGGTGAGGTGAGAGCCAATGGATTACACAGTGGGGATCTCTCGCTTAGCCAGCGTGGTCGCTGTCATATGAAGTCCCACCTCCTGGACTGGCTCCTATAATGGACAGCACACTGGTGACGGCATAGGAGCCAGTCCAGGAGATGGAAATTCATATGATAGCGGCCACGCTGGCTAAGCGGGAGATCCCCGCTCTATGTAATCCATCAGCTCTCCTCTCTCTGCATTGCAGGCGGTATTGGATGAACACTGGTGAGGTGGCATTGGATGGACACTGATCAGGTTGTATTGGATAAGCACTGATCAGGCTGCATTCAGGGGAGGGCTGGCAGCCTTAGGCCTGGGTGGGCAAGTCCAGTCAAGTGGCCCAATAAACCACCGAATTGGCTCATCCATGCCCACCTGGTTTTCTAACAGATATATATTGATGTTATGAAGCAAGACAAATATGATACAATGTTTTAACATAATTTTAATGTTAAAGCAACAAAGGAGGTTTAACAAAAAATAATGCATCCGTGCAGCCTCACCAGTGCCCATCCATGCAGCCTGATTACTACCATCAATGCAGCCTCACCAGTGCCCATCCAATGCAGCCTGCAAAGCGGAGCAAGGAGAGCTGCTCGATTACACAGAGCGGTGATCTCCTGCTTAGCTAGCGTGGCCGCTGTCGTACGAAGCCCCACCTCCTGGACTGGCTCCTATGATAGACGTCACCAGTGTGATGTCTATCATAGGAGCCAGTCCAGGAGGCGGGACTTCATATGACAACGGCCGCTGGGAAAGAGGGAGATCCCCCCCCCCCCCCTCCGAGGCTGCCCAGCAGGACTCATGGTAAATTTAGCCATGCCCCCCCCCCCCCTCTACAGTTGGCAGCCGTGCCCCCGACCCGACTTTCTTCACAAAAAAATTTTTAGCGGGAGGCGGCCGCTGGCCGTTTTGAATATGTTAGGGCAGTCTGGGGGGAAATTTCCACCCCGCCCCTGGCTGCACTGGATGGGCTCTGGTTAGGGGGCATTGAGCATTATTTTTGTTTAAACCTCCTTTGTTGCTGTTCACAATAATTTATGTTACCACGTTGTATCATATGTGTCTTGCTTCCAGGGGCGTACCTAGAGCATTTGGCACCTGGGGCGGATCCGTGTCACGTGTAGCGCCTCCACGCACTGCAGCCCGGAACCCAAAAGGATCCTCCTCCCCCTGCTTCCCCCCCCCCCCCCGGCGACCAGGCCCCTCCTCCTCTGCAAAAATGGCATGACTGCCCCCCCATTGAACCCTTTACATTACACAGTTCCCCCCCCCCCCCAATGAAACCCTTTACATTACACAGCCCCCCATAGAACCCTTTACATTATACAGCCCCCCAATAGAAACCCTTTACAATACAAAGCCCCCGCCAATAGAATCCCTTTACAATACAACCCCCCCCCAATAGAACCCCTTTACAACACCAAGCCCCCCCAATAGAAACCCCTTGCAATGCAGACCCTACCAATAGAACCTCTTTACAATGCAGATCCCCCGCTAATAGAACTCCTTTAAAATGAACCCCTTTACAATACAAACGCCCCCAATAGAACCCCCTTGTAATGCATGCGCCCCTCCCCCTCCTACCTTAGAGCAGAGGAGGATGAAGTTTTTAAAGCAGAGAATGGGAGAGAGACTTAACGTCACTCACGAGCCCTGAATACACAGCTGTAAGTGGGAACTGCCGAAGTTAACTGCTAGTTAATGAGCAGGTGATTGGTTGGTTGATAGGCGGTCCTAGCAACCAATCGCCTTCTCATTAACCAGCACAGTTAAGTCCGGCAGCGCCCGCTGTGTATTCAGGGCTCGTGAGTGACGGTGAGTCTCTCTCCCATTCTCTGCTTTAAACAGTTCATCCTCCTCCGCGCTCCTGTGTCAGCAAGCGGCGGAGGTAGTCCTGCGGCCGGCCCTGGGTGTCACCCTGGGGCTCCCTGACACCCTCCTAATGTGTGGAACCCGGGGCGGACCCCCCCCCCCCCCCCCCTGTTGGTACGCCACTGCTTGCTTCATAACATCAATATCTGTTTATAAAACTAGGTGGGCATGGATGATGAGCGTTTTCGGTGGTTTAATGCAGTGGTCCTCAACTCCGGTCCTCGGGGCCCACCAACAGGCCAGATTTTAAGTATTACATTGGGGAGATGCAGACTAGAATACTGCAATCACTGAGCAGCAAATTAGATCACTTGTGATGTAATTTAGTTATCTTGCAAACCTGGCCTGTTAGTGGGCCCCGAGGACCGGAGTTGAGGACCACTGGTTTAATGGGCCACTTGACTGGACTTGCTCCCCCAGGCCTAAGGCTGCCAGCCCTCTCCTGTACATTGGCAAACCACCCTGCAAAAGAATGCTATTGCAGTACCAAAATTGGTAGCCCCAATGCTAGGAGAAACTTGGAAAGAAGGCATATAAAATTGCAATCAGAGTGAAATTTGATTTTTAACTGAATAATATATTTGTGCACCGCTTTGAAATGTTTTCTCCCTACTACAGAATGCTGACGATGACTCCCCCTATACACCCATATCGTCTCCACTCCATGTCTCAAGGTGTCATGGCAGGAAGGTCCGTGTACGGAGAAGTCTATCTCCATATGAAAAGTGGCCCCGGCCTCCAATCAATTATTGCAACTTAATATCCCTGGCACTAAGGAACAGTGAGGATGGAAGTCTAAATGTGCAACAGATTTACAGCTTTGTTAGGTGAGCTGATAATAGGACGTGTTGTGTTTTTTTTTTTTTTTTTTTTTTTGTTTTGTTTTTTCTCCCTCTTGTTACTGAAGCTCTGTTTCCAGTTAGGATACCAATATGGTTAACCACTTGACGACCATCCGCCGTAGTTATACTGATGCAGGTCGGCTCTGTTACGCAAATGACGTACCTGTACATCGTTTCGTGTAGCGGTTCATGTGGGTTTAACGCGCCGATTTGGAGGGGGATCCAATCAGCGGGTTTGGCAGACGTGATTGCTCCCCATGGATACAGAACAGTGGACTGCCAAAGTAAACACGGCACACCTCTGTTTTGTCAGTGATTAAACACAGGGATCCTGTGTTCCTCCTATTTAGAAACACAGGTCTCGGTGTACATCCCCTAGGCACACATTTAACCCTTTGATCGCCCCTGGTGTTAACCCCTTCCCTGCCAGGGTCAGTACAGTAACAGTGCATATTTTTAATACTGATTACTGTATTAGTGTCACTAATCCCCTCAGAAGTGTCAGGTGTGCAATCGGTTTGTCGCAGTACCGCTAAAAATCGCTGATCGCCACCATTACTGGTAAAAAAAAAAAAAATTCCATAAATGTAGCACTGCCCCCACAGGAACTGCTGGATACTATCTTTTTGGGCTCCCCTAGTTACCAGTACATATTTACTTAGGAAAGTCTCTGAATCCTTCCTGCTTCTCAAAGGCTCGACACACAAATGGAACAGTCTAGGGTGTTGGTTGTTTTGTTGTTTATATTGTTAATTTGGGATGGGAGAAGGGAATGATGGGATACTCCAATTGAACTATTCACATCGTTTGAGGACTTCTATCTTCTGATCTCTGTTGGTGGATCTGAAACAGCCAGGCTGTTGGTTCACCCTGCCACTAGGGTGAAGGGATTAAGTCTCTTGTTCTGCTGGCTCTCTGACAAGATGACTTGATAGACAATCTATCCTCAGGACACTCTCACTAGCATCCTCTTCCTGCTGACACCCGTACACTGACCATCCTAAGAGCAGGGGTGGCCCCCCCAGGTCAGGCCCCTTGACACAAGTTCCTGTAATCACGATACTGTAGAAACGGGTCCTCCAGGGTCTCCCCTCTGAGTCAGCTTCCCTGGACCTCCTGGGTTCAGCTCCTTACTGCTACTCTTCCGGCCCTCAGGACAACCTCCTGAGACCGCATGGCACCTCTACAGAGGAGGAGGCAGCTGCCCCCTCCCTCCAGGACTCCGTTCTCCGAAGAAAGACAACGAGCACATGTGCTCCTGGCTTTTATACAGTATACCAACATGCACTGAGGCAACTTGCCCTCTGCCAATCATCAGAACTGTATCAAAAGCCTATGCACCCATTCGTCAGGTTTCCTTCCACTGTCAAACATGCCTTCCTATAGGGTCAGCGTGAAACCCTCTCTAGATTGAATGAACTGCATACTGAGCACAATGAGCAGACCTCCTGCTCTCTGGTAGGCAGAGAATTACCTGCAGCCCCTCCTGGTAACAGACAAAGCTCAAAACTATACTTCTCACTATCACCTACCTAGGAGGGTGCTACATAAATCTTTCCCCTAGTTTGTAGATGCAATAACTTTTGTGCAAACCAATAAATATACACTTGATGGGATTTTTTTTTAAGCGCAAGAAAAAAAACCTGCAGAGGTGATCAAATACCACCAAAAGAAAGCTCTATTTGGGGGGGGGGGGGGGTGGGGGGAAAGGACATCCATTTTATTTTGGATACAGTGTTGCAATTGTCAGTTAAAATAACGCAGTGCCATATCGCAAAAAATGGCCTGGTCATTAAGGGGATAAAACTTTCCGGTCCTTAAGTGGTTAAACAAAGCTTTACAATATTTTTATATTTGATCCATGTAAGTATGTATCACAATATAGAGCCTAATGAACTCTGGTTCTAAAACAAAAATTGAGGCATTACCCTTCAGTGGACAATATAATAGCCTATTTGTACTCGCTGTAAATTTCTTGGAGTCCATTGAACGATATAGGAAGTCTTTTAACCTTTGGGCTAAAATAAAAAACAAAACCCAGGATAACCGCCTTCTACAAAACTTTTGAATACTATTCTCACCAAATGGTAAACGCTAATAAAGCACATAAGGGACGTAAATGGCATTCTAAGATGCTGCCAGTCTCCATAGAGAAATGGTTTAAAAATGTGTTGGAAAGATAATGTCTTTGTTGCCATAAGAGTTAAATAACTCCAAGACTGGAAACCACACTGGTAGAAGAAAGTGGCCAACCCGCTAGTTTTAGAGTAGTGCGTACTTCATCAATTAGTGCCGACACGTTCTTCTATAATTTAGGAGCAGCAAGGGCAGTAGACTGCGACTGACCCCATCAGTTAAGGACTAGAGCAATTTAGAATGAAATCCTATCCATCTCTGAGGCCCATGTCTCCAAATTCACTAAGGCCATGGGCGAATCGTGTATATTCCAGGGCTGCAGATGTTGGCAAATCTGAACACTGCCAGTAGCTGTCAGTGTAAGTTGGGGCCTCCAGTACAGGAGGACTATCCCTTTCTCCCCATGTCTAGAATCAGACCTGTTGCAACCATATGGCAGTAAGGCTCAGGGTAAGAGGTGAGGCCTTGACAGCTGGTAGAAAGTGAAGATCAGATAGCCAAAGATGACTAAAGTCACTGTAAGGGGGCAGCAGATTGGATTAAAGTTCCACTTCGCTTTTTTGCAACAGAAATGAGATGGTTCCTCAACAGTGTATTATGGGAAAGAGATCATAGATCGCACCCAAAACTTCACCCAGCTGATGACATGCGCCTCAACCGCACAGTGTTAACCCCTTTCTTAGCAAAGCCCTATAGAGCATAATCTTTGAAATAAATCGAAGAAAAACTATGCTAGTGTAGCACTACTCCCAAAGGAGCTGCTGATTACGAGTCCCTCTAGGTTACCATTAGCAACAGTAGAACAATCTGACATTTTCCAAGTGTTTTTACCTCAGACAAGAATCAGTCCAGTTTCTTTTGGTTTTTGTTTTATTAGGAACTTGGATAGGAGAAGGGATGAGTGGGATACTCCAACTTAACCACTTGCCTACTGGGCACTTATACCCCCTTCCTGCCCCAGCCAATTTTCAGCTTTCAGTGCTGTCACGCTTTGAATGACAATTGCGCGGTCATGCTACACTGTACCCATATGAAATTTTTATCATTTTTTTTTTTTTCACACAAATCGAGCTTTATTTTGGTGGTATTTAATCACCTCTGGCTTTTTTATTTCTTACAAAAAAAGACAGAAAATTTTGAAAAAAAAAAAGTTTTTCTTATTTTCTCCTTCACTGATGTGCGCTGATGAGGCGGCACTGATGGGCACTGATAGGCTGCACTGATGGGCACTGATGAGGTGGCACTTATGGGCACTGATGAGGAAGTACTAATATGCTGCACTGCTGGGTACTGAGAGGTGGCACTGAGAGGTGGCACTGATGGGTGACACTGATGGATACTGACGGGTGGCACTGATCAGCACTGATGGGCAGCACCATCACTGCCCACACTCGGTGCCCATAGTGCTGCTAGTCAGTGCCTAGATGAGCAGGCACTGATGGGCACTGACTGGCAGCACTATGGGCACTGATGGCGGGCACTGCGGGCAGTTGTGGCATTTTTTCCCCTCTTCTGTAATCAGGGCACTGGTGATCAGTGCCCTGATTACATTGATTTGTGTCAGCTTACTGCTGATCGGGCTCTCCTCTTCCTCACACTGCAGTCTCCGTGTGAGGAAGGAGAGCTGGCGATGAGAGCTGATCTCCCATGTTTACATATGAGATCATCTCTCATTGCACGGCCCGATCACGTGGTAAATGGCCGCTGTGATTGGCCATTTACCACGATCTGTGATTGGCTGTGTCCAAGGGACACGGCCAACACAGATTTTCCCCGATGCGGGAGCGCGCGGGGAGCCTGTTACTGGGAGGCCGTTTAAAGACGGCCTCCCGGAGATTCGAGTCCGCGCTGTAGCCATAATTCGGCTATAGCGCGGACCGGAAGTAGTTAACAAAACTATGCACAATAGGCAGGGACGACTTGAATAAATGCCGGTTAACACTGAAAAAATTGAGCTAGTCACGGCTAGGGTGCTGGTTTCAGTCTGTCACTAGCTGTGACGCAGAACTGAAGTAATTCTGAGGTAATCTGTACTCTGAAGCAATCTTTACTCTGAAGCAACTGAACTGTACTGTTGAACAACGTCAGGGCCCTTCCTGGCACCCCCTTTGTTCCTAATCTTCAGGGTTCACTACACAGCACCCCCTTTACTGTAACACTCTTGAGTGAGCTGGCTCCTTGATCCTCTGACTTCTCTGGAGTGGTCCCCTCTCTTAGGCAGATGCCTTGGTACTCGCGATACTGTTTTTCCCAAAGTCCTCTGCCCAGCAGCTCGACTGGTCAGCACACTGGATCCCCTGCAGCCCAGCTCCACTCCTGGTCCCTAGGCCGACCGCCTGGACATTTTTCCTCGCTCTGCAGGAGGAGAGACAGCCGTCCACCTCCTCCTGGGACTTTGCTCCCGCCAAAAAACGCCCTGTCACATGCTCCCCGCCCAATTAATCGCCAATCCCAGGATGCATTGCCACATGCCCTCCCACTGGGACTGCTATGAAACAGGATGTGTCACTGGCTGGGTTTCCTCCACTGTCAAACAAGCTCCCTCATTGGATACAGTGGGGACACTCCCTCAGACCCTGTAAATCACACCTGGAAACTCAGTTTAATTGGGCAACTATGTGGCAGATAAAGTTTAATGTTGAATGTAAAGGTATGCACTGGGGGGGGCTGAAAATGTGCATACATCTTGCATACTAGGTGGCGTACAACTGCAGAAATTAATGGTGGAGAAGGATCTGGGGATTTTGGTAGATCCTAAGCTTAATAATAGCACGCACCAAGCTGTGGCTTCCGAAGCAAGCAAAATCCTTTCCTGAAAGACTCTATGGCAGAATGCGTATGGGTTATTCTCGCCTCCCCTATAGGACCTCACTCCCATAAATCTTTGCTCTGAGCCAGAGGCCGCGTTCCTTTTTTGTCCTCCTAAGGACCAGAATGGTTGAAGTCTTACCTTGGATGAAGTGTCCACGATCCAGGTCTCGTTCGGCAAGCTGTGCCCCGGAAGATGGAGTCTCCAGCTATTAGCAGGGTGGAGAAGGGCAATGGATATGGTGCCATGAAGAGCTTAAGCCTGGCTATTGGCAGGCAAAGCGGCAGTGTGGTCTAAGAGCCTTGCTATTAGCAGGTGGCCATAAATGCCCTGGGCCCGTGCAGCAGCGTCTTCCTGATCAAGGCATGGTCGTTGGGGGTGCCGGGTGCAGTTATGTATACTTTTATATTGCATATTCCATGGCAGCAGTTGTGTGTTGTCTGTTTTTCTTCCCTGGCTCTAGTGTCTTCCAGCCCATGGCGGCTGGAGCGCATTTGCATTCCACGCTGCTGCTCTCTTCTGGCCTGCAGTCCCTGGGTTACTCCTGCCCAGGGACTCGGCGCATGCACGCTGTGGGGGGCAGTGGTTTCATTACAGTGGAGAAATTCAATCAGCGGTCAGTACTGTTGATATTGTTTTTTCTTGGTGGGAAGCTTGCCGCAGTTTACCTAAATGCTGTATGCAATCATCAGATATATTCTCTGCAAGAACACTCTTGTGTGATCCTGATGGTTCGAACACCTGTGCAGGTTGGCTGTCTGTGCAGTTTCCACACTACGGGCGTAACGCCGCCCCCCCCCCCCCCCTTCTGGCCAGCCCTTGTGTAGCAGGGATGAGATGGTGTGTTTAACCCTTTCCTCGCTTGCCTGGTTACTCCTTTTGGGTTTTTAACCCTTTCCTGTCTACCCTGTTTTTGTTTTTCTTTTTAGGCTTTGAAGCCCTTCTAGGTCAGATTGACAATACACGTCACGAGATGATATAGACCTCGTTATGTCACTACATCAGCAGTCTTCTTCCAGACTTATGCCTCGTACACACGCAACGATTATTGGCCGACCGATCGTCCGACTTTTGTCCAGAGTGGTGTTTTGTTGGTTGGAATGTGCCTAGACTGCACACGAATTTTCTCGGCCAATAAAAATCTACTTCAGAAGTGATGTCATGTGCTGGTTTACTTTCCGTGTGTTTTTTCTTCTCTGAGCATGCCCAGTCTTGCTCATCAGATTTTTGTCTGCCGAAATCTGTACTGACTGACGGAAAATCAGCCGTTGTGTTTTGACAGCCAACAAAAATTTTATAGCCTGCACACCAGATTTTTTTTCGGTCGGAGTCGGTTGTCGGAAGCATCATACTAACAAGCCGAAAATCGGCCGATCGGACGTTGGCCGAAAATTCACGGCCAATTATCGGCGCGTGTGTACGGGGCTTTAGTCGTCATTGGTGACCGTCAAGGCCCAGCCTTCATTGCAGAAGCTCTGAATCCTCCTTTAGGCATCACATCCACAGCCATGTCAGCTGCTGAAGGAGCCTGCAGGGGATGCAGGATTTAGGTCCCAGAGGCAAGTCTGTGTGAGTCATACTAAGCCCACGTGGTTGGAAAAGGGGATGGTGAATTCCAGCAAATGGAATCTCTGAGGCGTGTAGTACAGAAAACCCTTAGAGTGGGGTACAAGCCACACGCAAAGTTTAACAGCTGTTACGGCATGTTCTCCCACTAGGGACGGCCAGGAAGAACTGTCTTGAAGAAGAAGAGTCTCCTGCAAAGCCAGAGGAAGTTCTTTAAGCACTTTACGACCGCCCGCCGCAGTTGCACTGCGGCAGGCAGCCGCTCCTGGGCAAACCGACGTAGCTTTTTTTTTTTTTGTGTTTAGCGCTTTAAAATGGCACAGGTGATCAAATACCACCAAAAGAAAGCTCTATTTGTGGGGAAAAAAAGGACATCAATTTTATTTAGGTACAGCGTCGCACGACTGTGCAATTGTCCGTTTAAAGTAACGCAGTGCTGAATCGCAAAATATCGCCTGGTCATTAATGGGGCAAATCGTTCGTTTTGAAGTGGTTAAGCACCTCCAAAAGCGTTCTAATTTCCCATTCCTAACGGATTTAAGGGACATCATTTCGGATGAGTGGAGCAAGGTCGTGAGATATACCTCCCTTCTGAGCAGGATGGCCAAGCTCTATCCATTCAGACATAAGGATGTGAAGCATCTATAGGTTGCCTCTCTAGTTAAGGCATTGATGAGGCAAACAAGCATGTCGCTCTTCCTTGGAAGATGCATTGAATGGCCTGAAAGTTGGCCTGGGCTCTCGTGGCCATGTTTAAAGTGATGGAAACATGGAAGGAGAATGTGGATGCAGTATTCAAGAGCGTTTTCAGAAACTCTGTAGCTCAGGAGCTGGAGTCAGTTTCCGTGGTGAGGCTCCAATGGCATCATCCGCATAGTGGCTCGGTTTTTCTCCCGTCAGTTACGGCAAAGTGAATGCTATGGCTGGGGCCTGCGCTTGCTGATCCCGCCTCTAACATGCCTAGTGTAAGATTCCTTTAGGGAGCTTCATCTTTTGGCAAGCTGGACAGCACTGTAACCCGGGTCACAGTTGACAAGTTGGGGTCTTGCCTCAGGACCAGTGCCTGCTAGGCCGAAAGACGACAGTCTAGAGGACAAAGTTCAGAGCAGGTCTGGATTTTAGGAAGAGTTGGCCAAGAGGCCAGATATCCCCTCAAAAGTATACTAAAAGTTTGACCTCCGGTATCCAAGAAGCGGAGTTTGCACCTCAGACTATTGGAACGTCTTTTCAGGACACGCATAGTCCATCAGAAGTCCTCCTCATCTTGGATTCGTTTCCACGGATTTTGCCTCACTCTATGATAAAATGAGACCTATACTCTTGTATTATGTAAAGTCACTGGTGTCGTAAAGTGCTGCTGTGCCAGTCCCAGGGTGCGAGCGATTTCAGGGCATGTACTCACGTCTCTGGTTATGAAGAGGAGCAGCTTGCAGGGCCAATTTTTTTTTTTTTTTTTTTTTTTTTTTTTTTTTTTTTTTTAGACCTCGCGCACCTAAACCAATTTTTCATCAAAAGAGTTCAAGATTTTAACCATTGTCTCTGATTCACAGGGGGTCCAGCCAGGTGACTAGCTTGTTTCCAATAGACCTTAAGAGGCTTACTTTCATGTGCCTATTGTAGAAGACTTCCCGCAAGTTCCCTTGGTTCGCCATAGGTCAAGACCATCTCCAGCTTGCTTGATCACCATTTGGCTTTCAACATCACCCTGTGTATTTAAAGGATCTTATTGGTTGTTAAGGGCTTTATCAAAGGAAGGAGCATACGCCTGCATAGTTACTTGTGTAGCACCCTCCTAGTCAGGTGCTAGATAGAAGATATAGTTTTGGCATTTTCTGCTTAACAGGAAAACCATAATTGCTTCATCTGCTTATCAGAGCAGCTTGATCTTTTAGTTAGGCCTGCTCAGTGTGTATTCATCTGGTCTGAGGGAGTTTCCCCGCTGTGTCCAATGGGGGGAGGGGGGGCTGTTGGACAGTGGAGGAAGCCTGGCCAGTGATACACAGGCTTTTGTAACCGTCCCAGTGGGTTGGTACCTGGAGAGGTGCATCGTAGGATTGGAAATAAGTGGATAGAATCTGAGGCAGAGGGTCTTTTGGGGGGGAGGTGGACGGCTGTCTCTCATCCTCCTGAAGTGAGGAAGGCGGTCCAGGCAGTCGGCCTAGGGACCAGGGGTTCAGCTGTGCTGCAGAGGATCCAATGTGTTGACAAGTGGAGCTGCTGGGCAGAAGACTTCAGGAAAAACAGTATTGTGAGTACTCAAGGATCTGCCCAGGGGTCTGCCTAAGAGAGGGGACCACTCCAGAGATGTCAGGAGATCAAGGAGCCAGTGAACCCAGAGTGTTACAGTAAAGGGAGTGCCAAGTAGTTAAGCCCTGAAGGTTAGGGATAAAGGGGGCTCCAGGAAGGGCCCTGAAGTTGTTGAGCAGTACAGTCTACTTCAAGTTTCAGCTTGCCTTAGGAAAGGATTACCTCTGGCTTAATGACTCTTTCACAGCCAAGGGCCAAGTGAAACAGCAGCAAAGCTATGACTAGCTAACCAGCGTAAATCAGCATTTTTCAGATCGTCCCTGCCTATTGTGTATAGTTCAATTCAGATGGACTATCCCACTCTCCTATACAAGTTCCTAATAAAACCTAAAAACCAAAGAAACTGGACTGATCCTTGTCTCTGAGGTAAAACACTTGAAAACATGCCAGATTGTTCCACTGTTGCTAATGGTAACCCAGGGGAACCCGTCTTCAGCAGCTCCCACTTGAATTTCTCCTACTGTCCCAAGAAAGAGGGCAGCTGCTACTCAAATTTAGGCTGGCGGCTGATTCTGGAATAAACACCTGGAGCCCACTTAGTCTCATGTGTCCCTTGAGGCTCCGTTCGATATAATCAAGAGGACCATTGCTTAGTCTCTGGATCCCGATGTTCTGGAACAGAATACTCCTTGGCCCTGTCGTCTTCCCACCTGCACGCCTTTTAGTGTCTAAAATGATCAACCCTATGGTGTTTACCGATCTGATGGTCAAATGGATGCTCCAGAGAAGGCTGCCCTTCCAGAAGGGGTTTCTCCAGCAGTGGGAGCCAGGAAGCAGAATTCAGGTCCTCTACATAACCTCAGTCATGAGTGAGTGCCCTGGTGGCTTCAATGGAGAAACTGGCTCATTTGCCATTCCATTGCCCCATTTCCCAGTTCACAATCGCGTCTGATACCACCAACATGGGATGGGGGCCTTGCTGCCTGTCAGGGATAGCTCAAGGAAGGCAGGCAGGGCTGTCAATTTCACAAGGTTGTGTTGAACATTCTGAAACTACGGGCAGCATACTGCACCCTACAGGCCTTTCACCATATAACGAAGAGAGCGTCCGTGCTCTTAGGCTAGTCGACAGTACGGCGGTCTCCTACGTTAAAAGGCAAGGGGGGGGGGGGACTCGCAGCCTGTTCTCTCTACTGGGGAAGCGGAGCCAATTATATCTTGGCTCAGCCTATATCTTAGAGCAGTGATCTTCAAACTGCGGCCCAGGGGCCGGATGTGGCCCTTTTGCCTGTGTTATCTGGCCCTTGAGGCACTATTTCATTAATTGACACCAACAATGGGGCACAATTCCTCCCAATGACACCAACGATGGGGCACAATTCCTAGCAATGACACCAATGCTGGGGCTCAATGACAGCAATGATGGGACACAATTCCTACCAATGACACCAATGATGGGGCATTGTTTACTCCAACTGATGCTGGGACATTTTCTACTCCCGTTGGCCACAGCCTGGCCCCCCTAAACTCTGAAGGACAGTAACCTGGCCCTTTTGTTTAGAAAGTTTGGAGACCCCTGTCTTAGAGGCTTATTTCCCCCAGAGTCAAGAATATTCGAACAGACTTCCTTTCCAGTGTCCAGTTGGACAACGAATGGTCTCTACATGTGGAGGGTTTTTTTTTTTTTTAGGTGCAGATGCCCTGATGGATCATTGGAAACCGGGTCCTGTGTAAACCCTGAACAGAAGTTGTGCCGGTAGTGGCAGTGGAAGCCTTATTGGCCAATTAGGCCATGGTTCCCCTTGCTAGCACTGTTCAGCTACCGGAGCCCAGTGCCCCTTCTCATCAGGCCAGACCTTCTTTCACTGGGGGCATTTCTACATCCATGTCCAGCACGGTTATGTCTGATGGTCAGGACTTGACCCTGGGGGAGCAGCTGAGGACCTCCAATCCCATCTCTCTTGAATGCTAGGAGAGTGAACACAAAGTTTATGGGAGAATCTAGTCAAAGTCTGTGCAATACATGTCTGCTCCTGACAGATCATGTACTGATCTAGAAGTTCTAAATATTCTGGGCTTCCTCCAGTCAGATTCAGATCTGGCTCTATCGATCAGCTGCCTCAGAGTACAAGTGTCAGCTTTATCGGCCTTTACAGGTGTTTCCAGGTCTAGGCATCTTTTACCGTCCAACAATTCTTCAAGGGAGCAACTAGGCTCAGACCTCAGAGTAAGCAGAGGCTTTCAAAATGAAATCTCCCCCTCGTTCTCAACCACCTCTCAGGAATTGGAGTTGAGTGTTCTAGGGCAGTCTCCATTAAAGGCCATTCTGTCATGTTCGCCTTTCTCCTGGCTATCAAGTCGGCATAAAAAGTCTGAGATTGATTCACCAGTCCTGGAGAATTTTTTCTTAATGTTCTTTCAGTTTGAGCAGTGCTTTTACCTATGCTTGACTCAATTTCCAAGGGTACGTCAGTCTTTCATGGGAACTAAGAAATTATTCTACCAACCTTTTTGGAGTAGTAACTTGCATCCTTTAGACGTGGGAGAGGTCGCGCTGTGGCTTAGTTGGTTAAAGTGCATGCCTAGTAAACGGGAAATCCTGAGTTTGACTCTCAGCAGGTGGTTCCCAATGTAGGGTAGGGCGGCCTTGTGGTTCCCGATCAATACATTTATGGCTCATTGTGTAGTGCCGGCCTCTTTATCTTCTGTTAATGTTTTGGTTTACAAATCCTGTCGGTTGAGTGTCAATTAAACCCTTTTTTCTTTTGTTCTGCAATTGCCCATCTGGGTGTGTACGGCTAGTTATTTCCCATATGTATGCTGCCATGGAGTCTAAAACTGAAAATTTCCCATCAAATACTTACCATAATTTTTTCCTTTTGATTGACTTTATGGCAGCAGGAGTTCCCTCCGAGTCATGAGTAGGCTAGTTACGGAAGGTGACCTCTTGGCTCAGAGCAAAGATTTATAGGAGTGGGGTCCTATAGGGGAGGAATGGTTAACCCATACATATGTTGCCATGGAGTCCATCAGGAAAGGAAAATTACGGTAAGTATTAGGAAATTATCAGTTTTTATGCATTAGGAGAGGCATAGACTCCAGAGAGAGAGAGAGAGAGAGAGATGATTTTTACCCCTGTAAAAATAATTATTAAGACCTCATCTGGAATATGCAGTTTAGTTTTTGGGCATCAGTTCTCAAAAAATGATATTGGAGAACTGGAGAGTGCAGCAAAGGGCAAAAAAGTTAATGGGCATGGAGGAGCTCACCTATGAGGAAAGATTTGGGAAAAATTATATGATAAAATAAAATGTATAATGGCTGCGCTCAACCAATTAAATTAATTAAATATGTGATATAAATCAAATATAGTGACGAGTAATGTAAATTTAGTAATTGATGTCAAATGCTATAGATATGATTAATTCAATTATGTGATATAAATAAATAATGGGATATAATGACAAATAATAAATAGATTAGCAAAACCCAAGTAAATGGTGTCAAATACTAAAAATAACAAGTGCAATAACTCTCATATGATTAAATGTGCACATAAATCTAGGTAATATATTATTAACCGCTTACTACCCGCCGTCAAATGACGGCAGAGCGGTGTACCGATTATCCTGGGGCGCCGTCATATGACGGCGCACCAGAACAACCGCGCCATGTTGCTAGGACACGGCGCGATCCCGGTAAAGAGTCAATGACATGACTCTTTACCCATGTGATCGGCTGTGTCCAATCACAGCCGGTCACATGTAAATGAGGAAGTGCCGTTATTCGGCTCACACTGTCAGCGGCTCCTCCTCATAAGGAACACAGAGAAATGTAATCAGGGCACTGATCACCAGTGCCCTGATTACACAAGAGGGAAATAAACTGCTATAACTGCCCCCCCATCAGTGCCCACAATCAGTGCTCATAGTGCTGCCAGTCAGTGCCTGCTCATCTAGGCACTGATGAGCACTGACTGGCAGCACTTTGGGCACTGATGGTGCTGCTCGTCAGTGCCACCCGTCAGTGTCCATCAGTGCTCATCAGTGCGGCATATTAGTACCTCCTCATCAGTGCCACCTCATCAGTGCCCATAAGTGCCACCTCATCAGTGCAGCCTATCAGTGCCCATCAGTGCTGCCTCATCAGCGCACATCAGTGAAGGAGAAAAATGTATTTATTTTAAATAAAATTTTATTTTTTACTCACAGAAAATAAGAAAAACTTCAAAATTTTCTGCTTTTTTCATTTTTCATTTTTTTTGTAAGAAATAAAAAACCCAGAGGTGATTTAAATACCACCAAAAGAAAGCTCTATTTGTGTGAAAAAAATGATAAAAATGTCATATGGGTACAGTGTAGCATGAGCACGCAATTGTCATTCAAAGTGTGAGAGCGCTGAAAGCTGAAAATTGGCCTGGGCAGGAACGGGGGTGAAAGTGCACTGTAGGCAAGTGGTTAAACAAATGAATAATTATAGTCAATAAATGATGGTACAATAAAGTGCAAGGTGGCTAATAAATAAACAAGCAGACAAGAGTCCCAACAATGGAGGTATATGGACCACTGAAAACAGTCCAAATAACACCATCCAAGATATATGGAATGACTGAGGGATCCTATAATAGTGCTTCTTCTGATAGCAACACCTCCACCAAATAGCAGGACCCCTAAATTATAGGGGGTCAGAAGCTTTTATCACAAATATGACAGGGTAGATAGCCAATTCTCACTGTATTCATCCAACCGCATCTATACCATCCACCTTGGAGTATTATACAGGATACAGAGCTCTCATAAATCATGCAGAGATGACAAGAGAGAACTCCATGGTGAAGTATATCGGTACAACGAAAATTTATTAAGAGAATAAAACTTGCAATATAGATTCTTGGTTCAGAGCGGATAAAAGACAATGAATGCCGAATACCAGGTGAACGCTGATTCCGCGTTCCGGTTTGCGTTCCACCCAGAGCCAGAAATGACGTGGCAACATGATTGCGATCAGACGTTCCGACGCATTTCATCAGCGTGCAGCTGACGTTTTCAAGGGTCATGTGATCGCACTCGCGTCGTGGGTATAAATAGTGGACAGCCGCAATTGGACAGCCAATCCGCCTCTGGTTATCAACAATGGCCCGCCCACCCATACATAGCGGCGCCATCTTTTTGGTTGTAAAAGCCCATAAATGCCTAGTATTGTATAATAGGTGGCGATAAAGCAAATACAGATTCAAATAGATAATTTTGACTGTATATTTTTTATATTTAAATTTTTTTTTTATATACAAAATACATTTTTGGATATATATTTTATATAATTGAATATTTAGGTTATTTAATTCAGTTTTTATAAATTCATTGTGTTCAATACAATGGGGACATCATCACCTCATGGACTTTCACCATTCCAGCCAGTCAAAATTATGTATTCGAATCTATTTGCTTTACCGCTACCTATTATACAATACTAGGCATTTATGGGCTTTTGCAGCCAAAAAGATGGCGCCACTATTTGTGGGTGGGCGGGCCATCGTTGATAACCAGAGGCGGATTGGCTGTCCAATTGAGGCTGTCCGCTATTTATACCCACGACGCAAGTGCGATCACATGACCCTTGAAAACGTCAGCTGCGTGCTGATGAAACGCGTCGGGACATCTGATAGCAATCACGTTGCCACGTCATTTCCGGCTCCAGGTGGAACGCAAACCGGAACGCGGAAGCGGCGTTCGCCTGGTATTCGGCATTCATTGTCTTTTATCCGCTCTGAACCAAGAATCTACATTGTAAGTTTTATTCTCTTAATAAATTTTCGTTGTACCGATATACTTCACAATGGAGTTCTTTCTTGTCATCTCTGCATGATTTATGGGAGCTTTGTATCCTGGATAATACTCCAAGGTGGATGGTATAGATTTGGTTGGATGAATACAGTGAGAATTATAGATCTACCCTGTCATATATATTTGTGATGAAGGCTTCTACTGACCCCCTATAATCTAGGGGTCTGCCATTTCTGGTAAGCAGTTTGACACACCAGGTGGTCCTGCTATTTGGTGGAGGTGTTGCTATAAGAAGAAGCACTATTATAGGATCCCTCAATCATTCCGTATATCTTGGATGGTGTTATTTGGACTGTTCTCAGTGGTCCATATACCTCTATTGTTGGAACTCTTGTCTGCTTTATTTATTAGCCACCTTGCACTTTATTGTACCATCATTTATTGACTATAATTATTTAATAATATATTACCTAGATTTATGTGCACATTTAATCATCTGAGAGTTATTGCACTTGTTATTTTTAGTATTTGACACCATTTACTTGGGTGTTGCTAATCTATTTAATATTATTTGTCATTATATCACATGTATTGATATCACATAATTTAATTATATCTATAGCATTTAACACCAACTACTTAAATTTACATTACTCGTCACTATATTTTATTTATATCACATTTAATTCATTTAATTGGTTGAGCGCAGCTATTATATTTTTATCATATAATTTTCCCATATCGTACGTGTTTATACGGTTACGCTGGGGCTCCCAATTTTTGCATTTTGTTTTTTTGTTTCTTCCAACAATCTTAATTACACAATATTTGTTAATTTCCTTTCCACTGCACGGGATTGTTGGTGCTTAACACCAATATTTCTCATATGAGGAAAGATTAGCTGAACTGAATTTATTCTTTCTTGAGAAGAGATGAATGGGAACAAGATCAACACTTATAAATATAGAAGTGGTCCATATAGTGAACTCTGTGATGAGTTTTTCACTTTAAGGTCATCGGAGTGGACAAAGGCGCACTCTTTTGTCTAGCAGAAAAGAGATTTCATCTCCAAGTACAGAAATGCTTCTTCACAGTAAGAGCTGTAAAAATGTGGAATGGACTCCCTCAAGAGCCAGTTCCGTCCAGCTCAGTAGTTTGCATTTAGGAAAGAATCCAGGCCTTTCTTAAAACAAACTAAAAAACAGGATACCGCTCGGCTTGCTACCACAGTGACATAGAAATGGGAGTAAACTGGTTGCATACTGCAGTTGTAATCCAATAAAACATCCTTTTATATCTTCAAACATGGGACAATAGCGCAGGATAGTTACAGTAGACATGTTTCACACATAGGAGTGCTTAATCACTAAGCACTCCTATGTGTAAAACATGTAAATTGTGACCTATCCTGTGCTATTGTCCCATGTTTGACGAATAAAGGGCATTTTATTAGATTACAACTGCGGTGTGTGACCACCAATTTCCTAATTTCTTTCCTAAATGCACATAATATAACTGGATACTAATCTTTTATAGGTAAAGTTGATCCAGGGAATATTTCCTCTTGGGGGCTCTTTTCCCCGCTGGTGCAGATTGAATCCTGGTTTAGGGGGGTGGGGAATTTGCCTTCCTCTGGGCCAACTGTAGGTATTGGATAGTGTGTGTGGGGGTATTGGATTGTGTGTGTGTGTGTGTGTTTGACTATGAGGAGAACAAGCATTGCTGAATGAATAGCTATAGGTCTGACTCGCCAGACTTGCACCAATGCAGAGAGCCTGCGCTTTTGCACAGAGGGCAATGTTGCTTCTCTGCAGAATATTGCAAGTAAGGGACTTTTCAGCTTGGGCTGAGGATCATTAACCTGAAAATTGACTAGCTCTAGTCACGTATTATGTCCCAATTGAAGTCCCAGCCCCAATGCAGGGTATAGCAAAATCATATGTTACATTTAGACACAAGTACATATCTACATATCTCAGTAGGGGAAAAACGACGCAGGAGTTCTTAGTTTCCTGCTTTTCCTCTACAAGTATTTTAATGCTTCTTTCTTTACTTTTCAGGGAGCACTTTCCATTTTTCCGTGCTGCTCCAGATGGTTGGAAAAATACTGTCCGGCACAACTTGTGTTTCAGCAGCAGCTTTGAGAAGATCTCAGGTTGGGTGTGTGCTGATGGACACCGGCGATCTTGCCTGTGGAAACTAACATGCCAGGGTCGTAAAAAGTTCCGCACAGAGATGCATGCCTTATCAGATGAGCTACTGCGTATATTACGAAGGAGCATGAACAAACCAGGTACAACACAATACCGTGTTTTTTTTTTTTTTTTTTTTTAAGCACTTGATTAGAGCCAAATGCTCTAATAGGCTCCAAAAAAGGGTGGGCTCGGGGCACGGAGCACTGCGCCCTGAGCCCACCCAGTTGTGTCACTAGTGAATGAATATTCCTTATTGCCACACTGATTCTTCTCCTGGCCAATCAGGATGCGGGTCCTGAGACCCGTTTCCCGATTAGCCGAAAGGAGAAGCCATGCTTTTGGCCAAGGAGGAGGGAGGAGACGCAGGGAAAGCCACCACAGCTGCCTGCCCTAGAGGTGAGGGAGCCGGCGACTGGGGGGGGGGCTGTTAGGTGTAGGGGTGGGGTATGGTGTGGTCCGTCTGCCGCCCCCCGGCCCATGGAGCACCAGCCTCCACTGAGTGATGCCTCGTACACACGCAACGATTATCGGCCGACCGATCGTCCGACTTTTGTCCAGAGTTGTGTTTTGTTGGTTGGAATGTGCCTAGACTGCACACGAATTTTCTCAGAAGTGATGTCATATGCTGGTTTACTTTTCGTGTGTTTTTTTCTTCTCTGAGCATGCCCAGTCTTGCTCATCAGATTTTGTCTGCTGAAATCTGTACTGACTGACGGAAAATCGGCCGTTCTGTTGGACGGCCAACAAAAATTTTATAGCCTGCACACCAGATTTTATTCGGCCGAAAAGTCGGAGTCGGTTGTCGAAAGCATCATACTAACAAGCCGAAAATCGGCCGAATAATCGATGCGTGTGTACGAGGCATAAGGGTTTAAAATCTCAACCCAATCTTGTCTGAGAGGCATAGTTAGAATGAGTAAACTGATTGGTTCTCTGTGCTGATTCTTAAGGGCCATACACACTATAAGATTTTCTGAAGACTTTTTCCTTCAGATTTACCTTTTCTATGTAGTGCAAGGGCCTGCCAGATTGCATACAAATTGAAAGTGTTTAGGTTTGACCTCATATTATATGGTTTTGGTAAATCTAAAGGAAAAAGTCTTCAGAAAATCTTATAGTGTGTATGGCCCATTACTCTCAAGCTTAAGCTCTGCTGTGCAGGGACTGCAAGTGGCTTATACGAAGTCAAATTCAGTTATGTTCTGCTCGCATTTAATAATGTATTCATGACTATAGGGTTCATTCATTTTTGTAATTTTATATCTGCCTAGAGTTCAGCTTTAAGCACCTGGGCACACTAACAATTAAACTTTACTCTGAAATATACATGGGGAGTTCGTTTTGATTTGGTATTTACATAAATTTGGTTTAGCTAAATTTATTTAACTTGTTTTCGAAAAAAAATATATATATTTTTTTCTAATTTTTTTATATTTGAATGTTCCGAATTTGGAAAATATTAATCGGTTCGAATTTAATTCCATTTGAAATCCAATTTTTTTTTTTTTTTTTTTTTTTTCTATTCGAATTTTGGAAGGTGGTTTAGTTCTTTCTATTATATTCTTTTATTTTCTGTTCTATTTTCTATTTAAATAATTTGAATTTCTGAAAATGGTTCTATTCGTTCTGTTATGTTCTATATTTTTTTTTTTTGTTTTTTTGTTCTGTTCTATTTGGAATTTTGGAAGATGGTTATGTTCTCTCTATTCTGTTCTTTATTTTCTGTTCATTTCTATTCTATTATAATATTTTCTATTCAAATTTTGAATGTATTCTCTTTTTAAGAAGATAACTAGAATCTTTCTTTTCCATTCTATTCCAATTGTGTTTTTTTTTCTTTTTTCTATTATCCTTGTGTTTTTGAATAAAAAAAGAAAATTGAATTTTAGAAGGTTACATTCCTTCTATATAAATTGCATTCTATTCTATCTTTTTCTTTTTATTTTCTGTGCTATTCCTTTTTTTTTTTTTTTCAATTTTCTCCTATTTGAATTTCAGAAAACGTACCGTATGTTCTTTCTATTCTATTATTTTCTATTTTATTTTCTGTTCTTTTCTATTCTATTTAAAATGTATTTTACATTCCAAAAGAGGGTTATATTCATTGGGTTTTTGCTATTTTTATTATGTATTCTGTTCTGTTTTACTCTATTATTCTTTTTCTGTTTCTTCTAATTTTATTCTTCAGAAATTTTTAAATTAGATTTGAAAACTATTCGAATTTCGTCCATAATTTTGGTTTATCTCATGCTATTCGGATACATCCGAATTTCCTCCCTCATAATGAAAAAATGTGTCCAAATTTCAATTTGGAACTACATAAGCGGTCTGCTCTGAAACAAACTGAAGGAAGAAATGGTTTTAAAAACCTGTCCCCAAGTCTGCCCAGCATGGATCAATTATTGAAATAACACTTATTAAAAAATTACAGTAGTGAGTAATATTGGTGTTTTTTTTTTTTTCTAGCACTCATGGAGTTGATGTTTGGGATGTGAAGAATTCAGTCGGATGTATATTATTCTCCTTAAGAAATTTGTATTTTTTCTGTCCCTTATGGGGAATGATTGTTTATGTATTCATATAATCCTGAATTTTAAGGATAAAAATTCAACACTTTTTTTGGTGTTATTATTCTGTTCTGAAGAATATTTTATTTCCTTTTCTGTTCTTTTGCCAATTTTTGATTCCTGATGTAATCCTAAATGTAAAGCCTGACTCCCAGAAATGCTATGACGGTAAATAGTTTGTGTGGGCCCAACTGCCCTAAAATAAACTGTAAGTAGCATCAGCTACATGTGGTATACAGTGCTGTGTTCGACAGTGGTTTTGAAGACTACTTTTGTTCTGTTACCGAACAAAACTGTTACCGAACAAAACAGAAATGGACTGAGTGCTGCTCAGCCATTCACAAGAAGCCTTGTATTTTTATCAATGAATACAAGGCTACTTCTGATTGGCTAAGGTGTATGATGTCCTATTCCTCACCTCAGCCAATCAGGATGTCTTGTATTCATTGATAAAAATACAAGGCTTCCTGTGAATGGTGGAGACAACTGACTCAATTTTTTCATGGATAGTAGGTCCCTGTACTGTTGCCGCAACACACTGTATGTACTAGCCACTGCTTCAAAGTTTTTTATATAGTGCTGGCAGCTATTAGATTGGTAAAAAGAAAATGGCTGGCCCAAATTAACTATTTAAAGTCATAGTTTTCCTAGAGTTAGGCTTTAAGGATAAAAAGAAAAATGAACACTTCCTTTTTCATTTTGTGCCAATACACATGTTCTTGTTATATCACAAAAAATAACATGGAAAGCACTCTCTAATGTTTGCATTTCACTTTGTCTTATTTATGATGTATGTCCTAGTGCATGAGGACCAAGTTTCCCCAAAACTTCTGCCATATGGCAAATTGTGGGTCTAAAAACCAAGGATTCCCTGTCCTATTGATGTATAGATGACTTTCCATGAACAGGTTTTTGGATTTACCATTATTTAAGATACAGAAATAAAGTTTAAATTAAGAAAAAAAAAAAAAACTTTTGATGTTGCATTACTATAAGAGTCCATAAATTTTTAAATCCTTTATGGAACCTCTAAAGCAGTAGTAAACACCATTTGCTGAATTGTGCGCTGCTCTCTGAAGACACGGCATACTGAGTGTGCCGTCCCTTACAGTGCTGTGCTATGATCGTGCCCAGGAGTGAGGTTATCATGGCTCAGCCATTCAAACAGTCAGAGCCGTGAATGCGGAAGGCAAACCAGTTGAAGATGGAAGCCCTATCAGTGGTGACAACAATCCTCTGGGAGGGGGGGGGGGGGGTTTGTTTTAAGGCAAGTCTTTCATAATGTGCTTCCCAGTTGACATGAATTGGCCTGACTGTGTAGGGATGAATGGGACACCTGTGCAAACATGGCCCTCGCAAGGTGTATGCTTAAAGTGTTCACGAACCCCGGACCCTGTATTCACTATAACTGGTATCCTACAGTACATAGAAATGCAATTATTTTAGTAAAAATAAACTCAATGCATTTTCTCATCGGCAGAATATAGCAGTCTTGTGACTCTATATTATTGTCTGGTTAAAAGTTTGTAGAAGGAGTTTTAATTCTCCTCACTGTCCTATAAGGCTGCAGGATTACTGATCATCTGTCTGGACAGTGCTGATTGGCCCTGTGCTGATCACATGCCCCCTCCCAAATAAAAACCCCTCTAACAATAAGGTTAAGCTTTCTAATGGATCCCCATGATGGATTCTAACAATTCCTCTCAAACGAATGAAGGAAACATTTTGCATTGACATACTGTACACTTAAGAATATGTAAATACTTTGTCTATATGTCTTCCCCAGACCCTAATTGACCCACCACCAAACTGGTCATGCTGAATGATGTTACATGCAGGATTATGTTCTCCAGACCCTTTCATGTCTGTCACATGAGAGCAGGTTCCCCCCCCCCCCTGAGAACATCTGTGAAAAGCACAGGGCGCCAGCGGCGGACCTGCCAATGCTGGTGTTTGATGGCAAATGCCAATCGAGCTCCACAGGGCCCAATAAAGGACGTCGGGCCCTCAGGCCACCCTCATGAAGTCCTGTTTCTCATTGTTTGGTTCAGGCCTGCTGGAGGTCATTTTGTAGGGCTCTGGCAGTGCTCATCCTGTTCCTCCTTACACAAAGGAGCAGATACCGGTCCTGCTGATGGGTTAAGGGCCTTCTATGACCCTGTTCAGCTCTCCTAGAGTAACTGTCTGTGTCATGGAATCTCCTCCATACTCTTGAGACTGTGCTGGGAGACACAGGAAACCTTCTGGCAATGGCACGTATTGATGTGCCATCCTGGAAGATTTGGACTGCCTGTGCAACCTCTGTAGGGTCCAGGTATTGCCTCATGCTACCGGTAGTGACACTGACCCTAGCCAAATGCATAACTAGTGGAAAACAGTCATAAAGAGGAGTAGGGGAAAAAGTTTCAGTGGCCCCACCTGTAAAACTATTCCTGTTTTGGTCGTTATCTCATTGCTGCCCATCTAGTGCATCTGTTGTTAATTAGTTTCATCTGCTTTGGTGTTAATTAACAGCCCCCCTCTGCTACTTAACAGACCAGGTCAATATCACAGGAGTTTAAATGACTTGATGCTATACTCTGATTAAAAAGTGTTCCTTTAATTTTTTTGAGCAGTGTGTGTGTGTGTGTGTGTGTGTGTGTGTGTGTGTGTGTGCATATATACAGTATCTCACAGAAGTGAGTACACTCCTCACATTTTTGTAAATATTTTATATTTTCATGTGACATCATTGAAGAAATTACACTTTGCTACAATGTAAAGTAGTGAGTGTATAACAGTGTAAATTTGCTGTCCCCTCAAAATAACTCAACACACTGTCTAAACCGCTGGCAATAAAAGTGAGTGCACTCCTTAGTGAAAATGTCCAAATTTGACTCGATTTAGCCATTTTCCCTCCTCCGATGTCATATGACTCGTTGGTGTTACAAGGTCTCACGTGTGAATGGGGAGCAGGTGTGTTTAAATTTTGCGTTACCGCTCTCTCTTACTGGTCACTGGAAGTTCGACATGGCACCTCATGGCAAAGAACTCTCTGAGGATCTAAAAAAAAAAAGAATTGTTGCTCTACATAAAGGTCTAGGCTATAAGAAGATTGCCAAGACCCTGAAACTGAGCTGCAGTACGGTGGCCAAGACCATACAGCAGTTTAACAGGACAGGTTCCACTCAGAACAGGCCTCGCCATGGTTGATCAAAAAAGTTGAGTGCACGTTCTCAGCATCATATCCAGAGGATGGGTTTGGGAAATAGACAGACATATGAGTGCTGGCAGTATTGCTTCAGAGGTTGAAGGGGTGGGGGGCCAGCCTGTCAGTGCTCAGACCATATGCCGCACACTGCATCAAATTGGTCTGCATGGCTGTTGTCCCAGAAGGAAGCCTCTTCTTAAGATGATGCACAAGAAAGCCCGCAAACATTTTTTTTAAGACAAGCAGACTAAGGACATGGATTACTGGAACCATGTCCTGTGTTCTGATGAGAGCAAGATAAACTTATTTGGTTCAGATGGTGTCCAATGTGTGTGGCGGCAACCAGGTGAGGAGTACAAAGAGTTTAATTTATTCATAAATGATCTAGAGGAGGGGATATCTAGTACAATCTCAGTATTTGCAGATGATACTAAACTAGGCATGCCAATATCTTCTATGCAGGATGTGGAAACCTTGCAAGCAGACCTGAACAAAATAACGGCGTGGGCAACTACATGGCAGATGAGGTTTAATGTTGAAAAATGTAAAGTAATGCACTTGGGTGCCAGAAACCAGAAAGCAAGCTACTCACTAGGGGGGGAACCTCTGGGTGAGTCTAGGATGGAAAAGGACTTGGGGGTACTGGTAGACAACAAGCTTGGCAGTGGCATGCAATGCCAAGCCGCCGCAAGCAAAGCCAACAGAATACTGGGATGTATAAAAAAGGGGATTCACTCCAGAAATAAAGAGATTATTCTCCCACTCTACAAGACTCTGGTCCGGCCACATCTGGAGTATGCTGTCCAGTTCTGGGCACCGGTCCTCAGGAAGGATGTGCTGGAACTGGAGAAAGTCCAAAGAAGGGCAACAAAAATAATTAGGGGAATGGAGGACATCAGCTATGAGGAAAGACTACAAGCACTGAACCTTTTCTCTCTGGAGAAAAGACGATTGAGGGGGGATATGATATCAATGTACAAATACTGTACTGGTGACCCGAGCATAAGGAACAAACTATTCAGAGAAAGGAGATACAATAAGACACGTGGCCACTCACTAAAACTAGAGGAAAGGCGGTTTAACCTTAAAGTGCGTAAGGGGTTCTTCACTGTAAGAGCGGTAAGGATGTGGAATTCTCTTCCACAAGCAGTAGTATCAGCAGGGAGCATTGATAGTTTCAAGAAACTATTAGATGGACACCTTAGAGACCACAACATACAGGGGTATACAATGTACGGTTAACAGCAAACACACACACGCATCATGGGTTGAACTGGATGGACTGATGTCTTTTTTCAACCTCACTAACTATGTAACAATGTAAAAAAAAGTGTGTCTTGAATACAGTCAAACATGGTGATGGGAGTGTCATGGTCTGGGGCTGCATGAGTTCTGCAGGCAAAGGGGAGCTAATTTCATTGAGGGAACCATGAATGCCAACGTACTGTGACATACTTAAGCAGAGCATGATCCCCTCCCTTCGGAGACTGGGCGGCCGGGCAGTATTCAAAAGTGATCACGACCCCAAATACACCTCAAAAACGACCACTGCCTTGCTAAAGAAGCTGAGGGTAAAGGTGATAGACTGGCCAAGCATGTCTCCAGACCTAAACCCTATTGAGCATCTATGGGGCATCCTCAAATGGAAGGTGGAGGAGTGCAAGGTCTCTAACATCCACCAGCTCTGTGATGTTGTCATGGAGGAGTGGAAGAGGACTCCAGTGGCAACCTGTTAAGCTCTGGTGAACTCCATGCCCAAGAGGGTTAAGGCAGTGCTGGAAAATAATAGTTGCCACACAATATTGGCACTTTGGACATTTTGACTTAGGGGTGTACTCACTTTTGTTGCCAGTGGTTTAGACATTAATGGCTGTGTGTTGTTATTTTGAGGGGGCAGCAAATTTACACTGTTATACAAGCTGTACACTCACTACTTTACATTGTAGCAAAGTATCATTTCTTCAGTGTTATCACATGAAAAGATATAATAAAATATTTACAAAAATGTGAGGGGTGTACACACTTTTGTGAGATAGTGTGTGTGTGTGTGTGTGTGTGTGTGTATATAATGTATGAGAATATCAAAGGGATTGTTGCACATAGAATGTCTGTTTGATTGCATTTTTCCAATAAGTTTTTTTAATTTTTTGCAAGGGTTAACATTTCACTTTTATTGCACGGATGGACATTTTTATTTTTTTTTATTTTATTGCACTGATTGACTGACATTTTTATTTTTTATCATGGTTTGACATTCTAGTTTGCACGGATTGACATTTTCACTTTTTTTTCACAGATTGAGATTTCATTTTTTTTTTCATGGATTGACTGACTTTTTTTTACTTTGCATGGATTGAAATTTATTTTTTTCACAGATTGACATTTCTCATGTGTTTTTGCACGGATTGACATTTTTCACTTTTTGCATGTATTGAAATTATTCACGAATTGACTTTTTTTGCACATATTGACATTTTCACTTTTTTGCACAGACTGATATTTTGTTTTTGCATGGATTGACATTTTTACATTTATTGCACGGATTGACATTTTCACTTTTTTTTTGCACGGATTGACATTCTTTTGTTGCACGGATTGACATTTTCACTTTTTTTGCACGGATTGATATTTTGTTTTTGCATGGATTGACATTTTTACTTTTTTTTGCACGGATTCACATTATTTTTTTGCATGGATTGACATTTTCACTTTTTTTGCACGGATTGACATTCTTTTGTTGCATGGATTGACAGAACTGAGCGAATGAAGGACTTTTTCCCATGCTGCTGCCACAAAGAGAGCAGCCAGCAGCTTGCAGCATTGGGAACATGCTACATGTTCCACCCTAAAAATGTAATCTGTTCCCAAAGGTGAACTTATTATATAATAAGTCTGATCTGTGTGCTTTACTGCTGCCAGTCTGCATAAACATCCTTTTTATCCTAGAGACGAGAAGTTTCTGGATAGTAGGTGTGGGACTGTGCAGATGGCAGCGTGAATATTGATGCAGTCCTGGTCCAGAGAGGCATGTTCATAGTCATGAAGGTGGCCCGGATGGACATATTTTATTTTTTTTTTTGCACTGATGACATTCTTTTTTACATGGATTGACATTCTTTTTGCACAGATTTACATTATCACTTTTTTTTCACAGATTGAGATTTCATTTTTCTCAAGTTGCCTTTCAGGACAGCACCTGGAGAGTGTGCAGTTCCACCCAATTCACAGGAAACCCTGCAAGATAAAACTCCTCCTCTTCCACCATGCCGCAGTCATTGTGTTTCCTCCGCCATGGTGGAAGCATTGCAGGAGCTGTGTGGAAGGGCTGCGCTCTCTCCAGGGGGAGAAAAAGTTGGTGCCCATTTGTGTGGTGTGTAGTGAGGACCATCCCAGCTCCCCTCCCTGGGTGCAAAGGGGACGCTCCGGAGCCACTGACCTCGCTCGCTCAAGGGAGCAGAGACCCATCGGAGGATCCGGTCCGGGTGTCGAGGGTCCGCGGTTTGGCTGACTGTAGCAGGCGGGGAGTCGCTTTTGACTTTTCAAATTCCCCGCATTTTCGGACCCTGATCCCGGTGACGCGCGGCGTCAGTTCCGGTGGATGGGACTTCCGGTGGGGGCGTGGCGGCTGTAGCTCCGGCCGTATTGGATGCAGAGGTCAGGGGCAGATCGAAGGTCGGCCCTTCCGCTTATGGTCCGCAGTGGAGGACGCAGGAAGCGGTATTTAAATTTGCACCAGTCGGTGCAGAGAGATCTGCCAGTACGCTGCGCTTTCTGACATGGGACTGCAGCATCGGTGGAAGCAGGCACCGTCCGCCAGGCTCAGGTAGGAGAGGTACAGAGGTGCCTCTTTTCTCTTTACAATTTGAGCTTTATTGGGGTTTTTTCTTTGCCTCCTTGGGAGCCCGCCCTGCAGCACTGAGTATACTGTTCTCAGTCTGACAGGATGTGTGTGTGTGTGTGTCTGGGAGTCTTTTTACTCTTATCCTTTGGATGTGGGTCACTGCTTCTCCCTTGTAAAAAATCACTAGGTGGTGGTTTTCCTTAGTGTTTATTGGGGATTCATGGTGGCTTTTTCTTTACTAGGTTAAAGCCACAGTGAAAACCAGGGCCCCAGCATCAGGAAGGAAATGGCCCTTCATGCAAAAACCCGCTTAGAGATTCCTGGGCGAAACCACTCTGCAAAACTTCATTCAAGGAACTTACAGACACCCTGTCCTCAGTTCATTCCCTGTTGTCCAGGACACCACCAACTAAAAGATTCCCAACAAACGGGTGGAATATCTTCTCAGCCATCCACTTCTAACTCTGCAGTATCCAGTGACTCAGAGGATGAAAGGGCAAGTGCTCTCTGTTCCCTCAAGGATTCAGAGGATAAAGAAAAAAGAGGTGGCTAGATCTTCCAGATACAAATTATCATTGGAAGAAGTAGAGGAATTACTTGGAGCGATTTACACCATGTTGGAAATCGCAGAGGAAAAAGTTCAAGTGTCAATCCATGACAAAATGTACCAGGGCCTAGAACAGACAAAACGCAGGGTTTTTCCTGTTCATAAAGTCCTTACGGAGTCTATTGAGAGAGTGGAAGGACCCGGAGAGGGCCCCATTTTTCTCTAAATCCCTAAAAAGGAGGTTCCCTTTTGAAGATACGGCACATCTGTGGAACAAAAAGCACAGAGTTGATGCGGCTTTCTCTCAGTGGTCTCGCCGCACGGATTTGGCGTTTGAGGACATGGGTATACTAAAAGACGCCATGGATAAAAGGGCAGATTCTCTCCTTTAAAAAGGCTTGGGATTCCACTACGTCAAGCCGGCCATGGCCTCCACAGTGGTAGCCAGAAACCTAGAGTGTTGGCTCGAACAGCTCAAAGGGCATGTGGAGGCTGGAACAGCAAGGAAAGATCTCTTGGAGTCTTTTCCGCTGCTCCTAAAGGCAGTGAAATATATGGCCGATGCTTCTGCTGAATCAATTTAAAATGTCTGCCAGGTCGGCAGCCCTTGTCAACTCTGCCAGGAGGGCAGTTTGGTTGAAAACTTGGTCGGGTGATTCAGCTTCTAAGGTGAAACTTTGTGGTTTACCTTTTGCCGGTGACTTGCTTTCTGGGCCAGAGTTGGAAGCAATTCTTGACAGAACGGCGGATAAAAAGGCCTTTCCGTCAAAAAAGAAATCGCCTCCTAAAAAGATATTTTGTTCTGTTCAGCAAACCAACAGAGGACGAGAACAAGATCAGAGATCCAGATGGGCCTCCCAGAAAGGCAAAGGGAAAAGTGGAGTCCTCTTCAGACCACCTGATCAGGCGGCCAAAAGCAAGTGACAGATGTCTTCCAGTGGGAGGAAGACTGTTATGGTTCCTCCCACGATGGCAAGAAGTGACCGCAAGCCCCTTTGTAAGGAACATCGTGGCTCAGGGATACAATTCTCTGAGACTCCTCCAAGCAGATTCTTTGTTACTCCCCGTCCAAGGGATTCGGAAGAGGCTTCCTCAATGATGTCTCTATTGCAAGAGCTGATTCAACAGGAATTTCTCATTCAAGTTCCCAAGGGACAACAAGGCCGTGGGTTTTATTCTCACATTTTCCTGGTAAAGAAACCCTCCGGCAAGTATCGGATGATCCTAAATTTGAAGATCCTGAACAGATCAATTCGGTACAAACACTTCAGGATGGACACCATCTATTCAGTGACCAAACTACTGTCCCCAAACTGCTTCATGGCATCTTTGGATCTGAGGGACGCTTACCTGCACATCCCAATAAATCAGGATTGCCAGAAATTCCTAAGGCTGGCGGTCAATCTGGGGGAATTGGTCTGGCATCTACAGTTCAGGGCCCTCCCCTTTGGCCTCTCATCCTCTCCCAAGGTGTTTACCAAGGTGATGGCGGATGCTCTGGAGCCGTTAAGGCTGAAGGGTATTTCCATTGTCCCTTATCTGGACGATCTGCTAATTTTTGCATAATCCAAGAGCCAGGCGTTGGTACACCTCCAGGAGATTAAGGACCACCTAGAGAGTCTGGGGTGGCTCATGAATTTGGAGAAGTCCAGCTTAATTCCATCTCAGCAGATAAAATTTCTGGGATACAGGATAGATTCAGTCCTCCAGAAGGTCTTCCTACCTCAAGAGAAGATAGTGAAAACTCAGAACGCTGTTGCCCAGATGCAAACCAGTCATCAAGTTACTGTCAGGTCGGCCTTGGCAGCTCTGGGCTTGCTCACAGCCGCTATCCCTGCCGTACAGAGGGCAAGGCTACATTCTCGTCTTCTCCAGAGAGACATTCTGCAGAGATGGTCACATCCAGAACCCCTGGAGAAATTAATCAAAATTACCACAAAAGCAAAAAGATCTCTGTGGTGGTGGAGAAATTCCAGAAATCTGGAAGGTCTGCAGTGGTCTTTCCAGCTGAACAAACGTCTGACCACGGACGCCAGTGCGTGGGGCTGGGGAGCCCACTTGGATGGTCGGACAATGCAAGGAACATGGTCCAAAAGCCGAGGCCAGGAAGTCATCCAACTGGCGGGAGTTGAAAGCCATCCTTCTAGGTCTTTGGTCCTTTCAACAGGCAATCAAGGGCCTTCATGTTAAAGTTCTATCGGACAAAATGACAGCGGTGGCCTATGTGTCAAAACAGGGAGGCACAAGAAGCAGGCAGCTTTCAGATCTGGCAATTCAGCTACTCTACTGGTCGGAGTAAAATCTGGCCTCCTTGACAGCTGTGCATCTAAAAGGATCACAAAATCTTCTGGCAGATTTACTAAGCAGAAGAAAAGTGTTGGAATCAGAATGGAGTCTGAACCAAGAAGTATTTGCGGAGATTGTGAAAGCTTGGGGTCTTCCCCAGATAGATCTGTTCGCTTGTCAACAGAACGCCAAAGTCCAAAGATTCTTTTCCCTACACAGGGAAGATCAGGACTGGGGCTTGGATGCTCTCGCCCATCCGTGGGACTTCCCTTTTGTCTTATGCATTCCCTCCGTTCCAACTGATTCCGTTGGTTCTCAAAAAATTCAGGGAAGAAAGGACCAACTTAATTCTGATCACACCTTTCTGGCCAAAGAGACCTTGGTTTGCTCTCCTGCTGAATCTAGCCTCAGAACCTCCCTGGAGACTCCCGTCCAGGAGGGATCTTTTAACACAGGGGAACCTGATTTATCCGGAGCTGGACCGTCTACAACTGACAGCGTGGTTTCTGAGGAAGACCTCTTAAGAGCCAGAGGCCTGTCGGAGAAAGTCATCTCTACCCTTCTCTCCAGTAGAAAGAAGGTGACCAGGGCTATTTATATGAAAGTCTGGAAAAATATAACTCCTGGTGTTCCAGCAAGAATTTTGAAATAAAAAATTTAGTCTCAGTGCTGGAGTTTCTCCATGAAGGAATGGAGAAGGGGCTGGCAGCCAGCACTCTAAAAACGCAAGTGGCGGCTCTTTCAGTTTTTTTCGAAAGGACTTTGTCCCAAGAGACTTTAATTATTAGAATTTCAAGGCATTAGCCTGCAATAGGCCAGTAGCCCTCAAAGTATTTCCCAAACGGGATCTGTCCATTGTGTTGCAAGGTTTGACTACGTTTCCTTTCGAACCCTTAAAAGAAGCTTCTCTGAAAAATTTGGTTTTGAAGACTATCTTTTTGATAGCAATAACCTCGGCCAGAAGAATCGGCGAGCTTCAGGCCCTCTCAGTTTCGGACCCCTTTCTGACAGTTTTTTTCAGATCGAGTAGTTCTGCGTACAGACCCAGCCTTTCTTCCAAAGATTGCTTCATCTTTCCACAGGTCACAAGAAATTGACCAACCAATCTTCTCCTCAACTCCTAGTAATACTCGGGAAGAATCCTTTCATTCGTTGGGCGTGAGGAGATGTTTACTTCAGTTCCTCCTCGTAACTAAAGAATTTAGAAAGTCCAATGCATTGTTTGTCATCTTCTCAGGATCTCGTATAGGAGAAAAAGCATCTAAGAGCACTTTAGGCAAATGGTTCAGATGGGCAATTGAGCAGGCTTATGTAGCTCAAGGGGAAGAACCTCCAGAAGGCATTTTAGCGCATTCCACAAGGTCTGTGGCAACCTCATGGGCTGAAATGGCCGGTGCTTCGCCTGAACAGATCTGCAAGGCAGCTACCTGGTCTAGTTTTTCAACCTTCCTTAGACACTACAGGTTGGACTTGTTGTCAGCTACGGATCAAGCCTTCGGCAGAAAGGTTCTGCAGGCAGTGGTCCCACCCTAAGTGTAAGTTACTCGCTTATACTCTCCAGGTGCTGTCCTGAAAGGCGACTTGAGAAAACCTTAGTTAGACTTACCGGTGACTGTATTTCTAAGAGCCTTTCAGGACAGCAGCAGCTACCCTCCCTGGTTTTGTTTATAATATATTTGTAAATGTTTAACCTGTGGTAGTTGTTGTTGTTTATGTTCTGTTTTCCAGCATGTCGGAGGCTACTCTATGACTGAGGCATGGTGGAAGTGGAGGAGTTTTATCTTGCAGTGTTTCCTGTGAATTGGGTGGAGCTGCGCTCTCTCCAGGTGCTGTCCTGAAAGGCTCTTAGAAATACTGTCACCGGTAAGTCTAACTAAGGTTTTTTTCACGGATTGACATTCTATTTTGCACGGACTTACATTATCACTTTTTTTCACAGATTGAGATTTAATTTTTTTTCACGGATTGACATTTTTTACTTATTTTGCATGGACTTATATTTTGTTTTTGCATGGATTGACATTTTTACTATTTTTGCACGGATTCACATTCGTTGCACAGATTCACATTATTGCACGGATTCACATTGTTTTTTTGCACGCTTTCACATTGTTTTTTTGCACGGATTCACATTTTTTTTGCACGGATTCACTTTGTTTTTTGCACGGATTCACATTGGTTTTTTGCACTGATTCACATTGTTTTTTTTTTTTTTTTGCACGAATTCACATTGTTTTTTTTTTGCAGGGATTGACATTTTTTGCGCGGATTGACATTTTTTGCGCGAATTGACAATTTTTGCGCGGATTGACATTTTCAATTTTTTTGCATGGATTGACTTTTTTTGCACGGATTGACATTTTCACTTTTTTGTGCGGATTGACATTTTTTGCACGGATTTGCGCAGATTGACATTTTTTACTTCTTTGCGCGGATTGACATTTTTTGCACGAATTGACTTTTTTGCACGGATCGACTATTTTGCACGGATTGACATTTTTACTTTTTTTGCACGGACATTTTTCACTTTTTTGCACGGACATTTTTCACTTTTTTGCACGGATTGTAATTTTTTTGCAACGGATTGACATTTTCACTTTTTTTGCATGGATTGACATTTTTTTGCACAGATTGAAATTATTCACTTTTTTTGCACGGATTGTCATAAAAAGCACGGATTGACATTTTCACTTTTTTTCACGGATTGACTTTTTTTTCACGGATTGACTTTTTTTCACGGATTGACTTTTTTTCACGGATTGACATTTTTTTTCATGGATTGACATTTTTACTGTTTTTTGCATTGATTGACTTTTTTTGCACGGATTGACATTTTTTTGCACGGATCAACAGTTTCAATTTTTTTTCATGGATTGTCATTTTTTTCACGGATTAACATTTTCAATTTTTTGGCACGGATTTTCATTTTTTTGCACGGATTGACATTGGTTTTTTGCACTGATTCAAATTGTTTTTTTTTTTTTTTTTGCACGAATTCACATTGTTTTTTTTTTTGCAGGGATTGACATTTTTTGCGCGGATTGACATTTTTTGCGCGAATTGACAATTTTTGCGCGGATTGACATTTTCAATTTTTTTGCATGGATTGACTTTTTTTGCACGGATTGACATTTTCACTTTTTTGTGCGGATTGACATTTTTTGCACGGATTTGCGCAGATTGACATTTTTTACTTCTTTGCGCGGATTGACATTTTTTGCACGGATCGACTATTTTGCACGGATTGACATTTTTACTTTTTTTGCACGGATTGACATTTTTTGCACGGACATTTTTCACTTTTTTGCACGGACATTTTTCACTTTTTTGCACGGATTGTAATTTTTTTGCACGGATTGACATTTTCACTTTTTTTGCATGGATTGACATTTTTTTGCACAGATTGAAATTATTCACTTTTTTTTGCACGGATTGTCATAAAAAGCACGGATTGACATTTTCACTTTTTTTCACGGATTGACTTTTTTTTCACGGATTGACTTTTTTTCACGGATTGACTTTTTTTCACGGATTGACATTTTTTTTCATGGATTGACATTTTTTTTCATGGATTGACATTTTTACTGTTTTTTGCATTGATTGACTTTTTTGCACGGATTGACATTTTTTTGCACGGATCAACATTTTCAATTTTTTTTCACGGATTGTCATTTTTTTCACGGATTAACATTTTCAATTTTTTGGCACGGATTTTCATTTTTTTGCACGGATTGACATTTTTCACTTTTTTTGCACGGATTGACATTTTTTGCACGGATTGACATTTTTACTTTTTTTTCACGGATTGTCATTTTTTTTTCACGGATTGACATATTTTGCACAGATTAACATTTTCAATTTTTTGCACGGATTGACATTTCACTTTTTTTGCACGGATTGTAATTTTTTTTCCGGATTAACATTTTAAATTTTTTTGCATGGATTGACATTTTTTGCACGGATCAACATTTTCAATTTTATTTACGGATTGTAATTTTTTTGCACAGATTGTCATTTTTTTCACGGATTAACATTTTCAATTTTTTTGCACGGATTGTCATCTTTTGCGTGGATTGACATTTTTCACTTTTTTTGCACGGATTGACATTTTTTTTTTGCACGGATTGACATTTTTTGCACGGATCAACATTTTCTATTTTTTTCACAGATTGTCATTTTTTTCATGGATTGACATTTTTTTTCTCGGATTGACATTTTTTGCACGGATTAACATTTTCAATTTTTTTGCACGGATTGTCATTTTTTTGCATGGATTGTCATTTTTCACTTTTTTTGCACGGATTGACATTTTTTTGCACGGATTAACATTTTCATTTTTTTGCACGGATTGTCATTTTTTGCACGGATTGTCATATTTTTTTACGGATTGTCATTTTTTACATTTTTTGCACGGATTGACATTTTTCACTTTTTTTGGACGGATTGTAATTTTTTTGCACGGATTGTCATTTTTTGCACGGATTGCCATTTTTCACTTTTTTGCACGGATTGTCATTTTTGCACGGATCAATATTTTCAATCTTTTTTTACAGATTGTCATTTTTTTATGGATTGTCATTTTTTTACGGATTGTCATTTTTTGCACGGATTCACATTTTCACTTTTTTGCACGGATTGACATTTTTTTGCACGGATTGACATTTTTTTGCATGGATCAACATTTTCAATTTTTTTGCACGGATTGTCATTTTTTTGCAGGGATTGTCGTTTTTTGCACAGATTGACATTTTCACTTTTTTTGAGCGGATTGACATTTTTTGCGCGTATTGACTTTTTTGCACGGATTCACAACTGCACGGATTGACATTTTCGCTTTGTTTTGCATGGATTGTCATTTTTTGCACGGATATACATTTTTTGTGCGGATTGACATTTTCACGGATTGACATTTTTTCATTGATTGACATTTTTAAATTTTTTGCATGGATTGACATTTTCAATTTTTTGCACGGATTGACATTTTTCACTTTTTTTGCATGGATTGACATTTTTTTGCACGGATTGACATTTTTTTTCACGGATCAACATTTTCAATTTTTTTTACGGATTGTCATTTTTTGCACGGATTAACATTTTCAATTTTTTTGCATGGTTTGTCATTTTCTGCACGGATTGACATTTTCACTTTTTTTGCATGGATTGACTTTTTTTGCACGGATTGACATTTTCACTTTTTTTTAAATGTCAATCCGTGCAAAAAATTAAAAATGTCAATCCATGCAAAAAATGTAAAAATGTCAATCAATGAAAAAAGGTGACAATCCGTGCAAAAAAAGTGAAAAATGTCAATCCGTTCAAAAAAATTTAAAATGTTAATTCGTGCAAAAAATGTCAATCCGAGAAAAAAATGAGAATCCGTGCAAAAAATGACAATCCGTGAAAAAAAATGAGAATCCATGCAAAAAATGTCAATCCGTGCAAAAAAAATGACAATCCGTAAAAAAAAGATTGAAAATATTGATCCGTGCAAAAAAAGTCAATCCGTGCAAAAAAAGTGAAAATGTCAATCTGTGCAAAAAAGTGAAAATGTCAATCCGTGCAAAAAAAACTGAAAATGTTGATCCATGCAAAAAAATGTCAATCCGTGAAAAAAAGTCAATCCATCCACTTTTTTTGCATGGATTGACATTTTTTTTGCATGGATCAACATTTTCAACTTTTTTTGCACGGATTGTCATTTTTTGCACGGATTGCCTTTTTTTTTGCACGGATCAACATTTTCAATTTTTTTCACAGATTGTCATTTTTTGCACGGATTGTCATTTTCACTTTTTTGCACGGATTGACATTTTTTTGCATGGATTGACATTTTTTTAACGGATTGACATTTTTTTAACGGATTGACATTTTCAATTTTTTTGCACGTATTGTCATTTTTTTGCACGGATTGTCATTTTTTGCACGGATTGACATTTTCACTTTTTTTGTGCGGATTGACATTTTTTGCGCGTATTGACTTTTTTGCACAGATTCACAATTGCACGGATTGACATTTTCGCTTTGTTTTGCATGGATTGTCATTTTTTGCACGGATTGACATTTTTTTGTGCGGATTGACGTTTTCACTTTTTTTTGCATAGATTGACTTTTTTTTCATGGATTGACTTTTTTTCATGGATTGACATTTTTTTTTGCACGGATTGACATTTTTTCACGAATTGACATTTTTTTGCATGGATCAACATTTTCAATTTTTTTGCACGGATTGTCATTTTTTTGCACGGATTGTCATTTTTTGCACGGATTGACATTTTCACTTTTTTTGCGCGGATTGACATTTTTTGCGCTTATTGACTTTTTTGCACGGATTCACATGGATTTACGGATTGTAATTTTTTGCACGGATTTACATTTTTTTGTGCGGATTGACATTTTCACTTTTTTTCACGGATTGACATTTTTTCATTGATTGACATTTTTACATTTTTTGCATGGATTGACATTTTCAATTTTCTGCACGGATTGACATTTTTCACTTTTTTTGCATGGATTGACATTTTTTTGCACGGATTGTAATTTTTTGCACGGATTATTTTTTTTTGCACGGATCAACATTTTCAATTTTTTTTGCACGGATTGTCATTTTTTTGCACGGATTGTCTTTTTTTTGCACGGATTGTCATTTTTGCACGGATTGTCATTTTTTTTGCACGGATTGACATTTTTGCATGGATCAACATTTTCAATTTTTTTGCACGGATTGTCATTTTTTGCACGGATTGACATTTGTTTGCACGGATTGTCATTTTTGCACGGATTGTCATATTTTTTTACGGATTGTCATTTTTTACATTTTTTGCACGGATTGTCATTTTTGCACGGATTGACATTTTCACTTTTTTGCACGGATTGACATTTTTTTGCACGGATCAATATTTTCATTCTTATTTTACTGATTGTCATTTTTTTTCACGGATTGTCTTTTTTTTCACGGATTAACATTTTCAATTTTTTTGCACGGATTGTCATTTTTTTCACGGATTAATATTTTCAATTTTTTTGCAAGGATTGTCATTTTTTGCACGGATTGACATTTTCACTTTTTTGCACGGATTGACATTTTTCTCTTTTTTTGCATGGATTGACATGTTTTTCATGGATTGACATTTTTTTCACGGATTGTCATTTTTTGCACGGATTGACATTTTCACTTTTTTTGCATGGATTGACATTTTTTTTGCATGGATCAACATTTTCAATTTTTTTGCACGGATTGACATTCTTCACTTTTTTTGCATGGATTGACATTTTTTTGCACGGATTGACATTTTTTTTCATGGATTGACATTTTTGCACGGATTGACTTTTTTTGCACGGATTTACATTTCCACTTTATTTTGCATGGATTGACATTTTTTGCACGGATTGTCATTTTTTGCAGATTGACATTTTCACTTTTTTTTGCATGGATTGACATTTTTTTGCACGGATTCACATTTTTTTTCATGGATTGACATTTTTGCACGGATTGACTTTTTTTGCACGGATTGACATTTCCACTTTATTTTGCATGGATTGACTTTTTTTTCATGGATTGACATTTTTTGCACGGATTGTCATTTTTTGCACGGATTGACATTTTCACTTTTTTTGCGCGGATTGACTTTTTTGCACGGATTCACAATTGCACGGATTGACATTTTTGCTTTGTTTTGCATGGATTGTCATTTTTTGCACGGATTTACCTTTTTTTGTGAGGATTGACATTTTCACTTTTTTTGCATTGATTGACTTTTTTTGCACGGATTGTCATTTTTTTGCACGGATCAACATTTTCAATTTTTTTTCACCGATTGTCATTTTTTTTCACGGATTGACATTTTTTCCATGGATTGACATTTTTTCCTTTTTTGCACGGATTGTCATTTTTTTGCACGGATTAACATTTTCAATTTTTTTTCATGGATTGTCGTTTTTTTCACAAATTGTCAATTTTTTGCACGGATTAACATTTTCAATTTTACAGACATCATACACGATAATAAATAGAATCATCATATATACATGCAGAGACACTAAATATTACATATGAAAGAAAAAAAGAGAAAACAAAAAATGAAAGATCGATCATAGGCAGATGAAGATAATCTAGACGAAAATTCATCCTAAAAATTCATCCTAAAAAGAGTAGAAAAGCCATTAAGTGACCAAGGAGTACAACATGTTTCCTAGCAAGGTGTGTGTATATATATATATATATATATATATATATATATATATATATATATACATAGCATATCGCTGAAAACAGCGTTTGTATATACAAACTTCAAGATGCATAGACATAGATATAAAGTGGCAAATTTGAGATAACAAGAGAGAACCGAAATTAAAATAAACAAAAATGAAGCAGACAATCCCTCACATGTCATCCAAAGAGAGAATGACGGTGGAAAGTCAAAAATACGTATACAGTCCGCATTGTTGAGCATAAACAGTGAAAAGAGATGTACACGTATATGTGCACACAGCCATACGTAAACAGATAAACACAAAAAAAAAAAATTTTATTAAAGAAAAATTCTTATTTAAGAATAAATTTTTCTTTAATAAAAAAATTTTAATAATAAAATTTTTTTTGGTGTTTCTGTGTTTTTTGTGCGTCATTCTCTCTTTGGATTACATGTGAGTGATTGTCTGCTTCATTTTTGTTTATTTTAATTTTGGTTCTCTCTTGTTATCTCAAATTTGCCACTTTATATCTATGTCTATGCATCTTGAAGTTTTGTATATACAAACGCTGTTTTCAGCAATATGCTATGCATAGATATATTTCCTGGCTCTGCGTCATGCCATCATACTACGGGTCAACTCCGCCCCTCTGACCCCCATAGGACATCCCTGAAATAGCATAAAAGTCAGGCAGTACCTGGTGGAGGTGTTCTTTTTTTTTTGTCCTCGCTCTGGACACCTCAAATGTTATCCTTCCTTGTGGCCTTCCCAGGTTCAGCCTCTCCTGGGTAAAAAGACCCCCTCTTATGGGCTGAAAATCTCCCTCGATGGTGGGTTCCCCTTGGTGCCGGGGTTAAGTTACATTGCAGTATAAATTGCTGCATTTCATACTGATACCATTACTTGACAGCTAAAACTGCCACAGATGCCGTATTCCAGTTTTTAATTCCGGAGGTTATTTCCTCGCTTTGGTTACAGTATGAATGATGATATGAAGCTGGCTGGGGATTTTTTTTATCGTATTTTTCTCACCCTAAACATGCTTGTTGGCTCTTGTAGTTCACTGGAGATGGTGGTTTTGCATGCTCCAGTGTGGGGGTAGGGGGCCAGCCCAGGCTTCCTCTGATCACTAGGTTGCTTTTAATCAGTGGAGGCAGTCTGCAGGTGCAGCTGGCTTCCTTTTCCTCTGTAGCCAATACATTGTGTGTAACTAGGTCTCTGCTGCTCTCACTGTGAGTACATGCACATCCTGGTCTACTTTGCCTGTGTTGAAGCTTGGGGTATTTTTGTCTAAAGCTGCCGCCAGCCTCAAAGCACTGAAGATTTTTTGGGAAGGAATGCGTTTTTGTTTTTCTTTATCTTTTTTGGAAAAAAAAAGAGAGCAATGTAGGTGGCCGGGACGGAATACATTTTTGTCAGTTGGTCACTCCGAATGGACCTGATCGAGTGTGGAGCCACGGTGTAGTGGGGATGAATGTGAACGAAGCACCCTGCAACCTTGATTTTAATTCCCCAGGAGATCACAGATTGAAATATTGACACGGCTGTGAATGCTGTCACTTGGCGAATGCTTCACCTCATCTTATCACTAATTTGGAGGATATGTCAGCAATACCTTAAGGAGGTAGTCCAAGGATCTTCCTCTCATTATGCTTAGCACAATGAGGTGCTGGGAGGATACGTTGCCAGGAAGGAGAATGTGTCTATGCCTTAATGAGGTAGTCAGAGGCTCTCCTGTCCACTATTTATAGCCACAAAGTTACTGTGAACACTGGATGTAGTTACCATTCCCAAGTGTTTGCATATAGCTTGCGCTGCTTTACAATACTGTTGCTACCTGCTGCAGAGACAAAAACAAGGTTACTTCTGTTTGTAGGCGACGGACAACAGCATAAGCTGGCACTTTATGTGCAGCCTGTGGCTATCCTATTAGTCCTTATTGCTTAGAGCAGATAAGGTTCTCCATGTGGAGGAGAAAGGGCTCTGGTTGGGAAGCTTGTGTAAAGTTTTCTCAGTTCAGGTAAAGGCTTGTTTGCCTGGCTCTTGGAGATGGCCCAGGACTACAGCATCAGAGTTGCCTTAGTGGAGATAGCCTATGGCCACACCACACCACCCTGTATGTGCTTGATCTCAGAAGCTAAGCAGGTTTAGACCTGGTTAGTGGATGAATGGGGGACCACATGGGAACACTGGATTCTGTACAGCAGCGCATATACCTCTTAACCAGAAGAGGGCAGTAATACTGATAATTGTGCACTTAGCTTCTCTAGGTTATTGAGTCAAGCTGCCCAAGTGATGTGGGGGACAGTTCACCACTCTAGGTCCATGGGGGCCCTTACATGTTCTGCATTCTGAGGCTTTGCAAAGTCTAACAGCCATAGGCATGCCTCCTCAAAGCAGAGGCAACAGGGGGTTTGTGATTTCGGAAGCCTTGGCGCCCTGGATGTTTTGGGGCTGCATTTCTCATGTTGCTCATGCACTCTGAAGTGTAGTTGGGCATTGTGGGAGGTGTGGTTCTGGGGTGCCGAGGTTCGCCATCACTGCTCTAGAGCTATGGTCAGGTGCAGGTTTTAAAAAGAAAGCAGTGTACAATGTTTGCATTACCTCCCATACCCTGGAAGACCTTTTTAAATGTTTGAGGATCAATGATCGCTAATGTTCTCATCCCGGCAGCAGTTTCCTGCTTCCTTACCATAGCTCTCATGCTCCACCAATCTGTCAACAGTTTTAAGGAGTGATTTGTGGACTTCAATTATCCCGACATTGACTGGGATGAGGGGACTGCACACTCTCAGAAGGCCCGTCTATTCACGGGAACTTTACAGGACAACTACATGTCACAGTTGGTGGATTCCCCTACCAGAGAAAACGCAGTCCTGGATCTATTGATCACTAATGACCCAGACATAATCTCGGAGGTAGGAGTTCAGGACGACCTGGGCTCTAGCGATCACAGGATGATCACATTTAGTATAAATAACAATATAACAAGGCAAGTTGGGAACATAAGAACCCTAAACTTCAGAAGGGCAAACTTTCCAAAATTGTACTCATTGATGGAAAGGGTAAACTGGGACCAAACCCTGGGATCACTGACCACAGAGGAAAAATGGGAATGCTTTAGGAATATATTAAGCAAATGCATCTTGCAGTGCATTCCTATGGGAAATAAATTTAGAAGAGACAAAGCCAAACCTGGCTGGCTAAACCGTAGTGTTAAAAAACTTATTAGGGGAAAAAAATTGGCCTTCAAGTAATATAAATCAGAGGGCACAGTATCGGCTTTCGAGCAATACAAGGAGGCTAATAAGAAAAGTAAAGAAGAAATCAAGATGGCTAAAATCAACTTTGAGAGACAAATAGCGGAGGATAGTAAAAAAAACCCAAAGAAATTCTTTAAATATATCAACAGCAAAAAAACTAGGCCAGAGCAAATTGCACACATAATTGACGATGATGGGAGGATGGTTACAGAGGACACTGAAAAAGCAACCGTGCTGAATGCTTTTTTCTCGTCAGTCTTTACACAGGAAAAGGAGGGGTACACTGACCATGACTGTATGGTTAGTAGTAATACACAGGACTTGCCACTATGGCTAACAGAGGGTGAAATTAGGGAAAGGCTGGATAAACGTAACACAAACAAATCACCAAGCCCGGATGGCGTACATCCGAGAGTACTCAAGGAACTCAGTAAGGTTATATCTAGACCACTGTTCCTGATCTTTACTGACAGTATTAGGACAGGAGATGTACCAGGGGATTGGAGGAAGGCTAACGTGATTCCGATATTCAAAAAGGGCCAGAGGCATATCCCGGGAAATTATAGGCCTGTCAGTTTGACATCAATAATATGTAAACTTCTGGAGGGGATGATAAGGGACTATATCGTAGAGTATGCTAAAGACAACAACATCATCAGCAGTAATCAGCACGGGTTTACAAATGGGCGTTCTTGTCAAACCAATCTCTTAGCATTCTACGAGGAGGTGAGCTGTGAGCTAGATAGGGGCAGACCAGTGGATGTGGTGTACTTTGATTTCGCTAAGGCGTTTGATACAGTTCCCCACAAGTGCTTAATTTATAAAATAAGGTCTGCAGGTATCGACAGCAGGGTTTGCTCTTGGATACGAAACTGGCTAAAAGGCAGTGTCCAAAGGGTGGTAATAAACAGCGCATACTCAGACTGGACTGAGGTAGTAAGCGGGGTGCCCCAGGGCTCAGTCCTGGGACCAACCTTGTTCAATTTATTCATAAACAGCATTGAGGACGGGATCAGTAGTTCGTTATCAGTTTTTGCAGATGACACAAAATTGGCCAGGGCAATAACTACACAGCATGAAGCAGATATCCTACAGAATGACCTGGACAAAATAACGGAGTGGGCAACGACATGGCAAATGAGGTTTAACGTGGAGAAGTGTAAGGTTTTGCACTTGGGGACTAAAAACACAATACACGTTAGAAGGGGAACCCTTGGGGGAATCAAAAATGGAGAAAGATCTGGGAGTCTTGGTTGATGATAGATTAGGCAACAGCATGCAATGTCAAGCGGCAGCTGCCAAAGCCAGCAGATTATGAGCATGCATAAAGAAAGGGATGTATTCCAGAGATAAGACTATAATCCTTCCACTTTATAAAACTCTGGTCCGACCACACCTGGAGTATTCTGTCCAGTTCTGGTCGCCAGTCCTCAGGAGGGATGTGTTGGAGCTGGAGAGAGTCCAGACCTTCACTATGAAGAGCGGCTGCAATCGCTCGATTTATTCTCCCTGGAGAAGAGACGTCTGAGGGGCGACATGATAGCAATTTATAAATGTCTTAATGGGGATCTCAGCTTAGAAAAAAAACTGTTCATTCGAAGGAATTGCATGAGGACTCAAGGACATACAATGCGATTAGAGGAGAAGCGTTTTAACCTCAGGCAACGAGGAGGGTTCTTTACTGTTAGGGCTACAAGATTGTGGAATTGTCTGCCACAAGAGGTGGTTTCTGCGGGAAGTATGGTGGCTTTCAAAAGACTCTAAGGCCCCTTTCACACATGCTGTCCGTTTGTCCGTTTTTCATCCATCCGTTGACGGATGAAAAACAGACATCAATGTATCTCTATGTAAAAACGGATGACAACGGATGATCATCAGTTAACATCCGTTTTCATCCGCTTCCGTCAATGTCCGGTTTTTTGAATGGATGAATGCCCTATTTTTCATCCGTCAAAAAAACGGATCGGACAAAAAATAGATGAAAACGGATGAGAACTGATGAAAAACGGATAAGAACTGATGAAAAACGGATGACAACGGATTGAAATCGGATGACAACTGATGAAAAACGGATGACAACTGACGAAAAACGGATGACAACTGATGAAAAACTGGTACATTTTGACGTGACTGAACTGAAGAACTGAACGGACCGTATGTGTGAAAGGGGCCTTAGACTTACATCTCAAGGATCAGGACATTAAGGGCTATGTGAGATGATTACAGCCACACACACCTACACAGGTTGAACTGGATGGACTATTGTCTTTATTCAACCTCACCTTACTATGTAACTATATATTTGTGGCTCAGGGCATTCTTTCAAGACGGATGCAGAGGTGGAGCATGAATATTCATTCCCTCTCTTGGGTCGCAAATATCAGATTGTCTTTGGATTTATCTTAGTACTAAGCACGTGCAGGTATTATGAAGGGTCCTATCTTTATGACAGAATCCTGGAAAACCATTATTCTGGTGGTAAGGAAGGGAGGCTGGTGCCCTTTTCTGGACTTAGCAAACGCTAGTCTACATATTCCTATAGTCTGGGTTTGCAGCACTTCTCAGGTTTTCTAGCAGACGATGACTTGGCCTAGGTCATGGTATGTTTTTTGGTTGGCATTCTCCCCAGAATCCTCTTGAGGGTACTATCAACCTTTATGGCATTTATTTCCTTAAGTGATATCTTGCTGATAGCGAAGTAGGGGTGCTGCAGCTAAGTAACATTTTAGCCTGCAGGACCCTCTAGATCTTGGAGTATCTTGTCAATTTTTAGTAGATTCAAATTCAGTCTACTTAAGTCCTGGATTGCTGTTCATTGCAAGCGAAGGTTATGTCCATCGTTCTGGGTCTGGGTATGTTTTTGGTCACGGCACCCACCCCAGAACCCTTCTGGAGGTACTATCTATCCTTAGGGCATTCGTTTCCTGCTTAGAGCAACGTAGGAGCACTGCTGCTAGTTAACGCCTTAGCCTGCAGGACTCTCAAGAGCTTTCATCTTGTCAAGTTTTAGTAGAATTGAATTCAGTCTACTTACTCCTAGATCGCTGTTCAGTGCTAGTTAAGGTCATGCCCATCTTTCTGGGGCCTTGGATCCTGAGCATTATCTGGACTATATCCTGTTGTTGGCTCACTCCAGGGATTTTCTCATAGACCACCGGGATCAAGTCTTGCAGACCCTATCAGAATTTGGGTGGATGGTGAATGTGCAGAAGAGCCAACTTGTTCGTACCAATGCCTAACCTACCTGGGCAGGGGTTTCAGTACAGTCCAATACAAGATTTTCCTGTGAAGAGAGGAGATCGATCGAGTCTGTGCGGAGACCGAGGGGATTAGGTCCTCAAAGGAAATCACGGTTCGTCTGGGGATGAGTTTTTTTTTTTTTAGCTCTCCTGACGGCCTGTATCCCAGCAGTGCCTTGGGCACAGTGGCACAGGAGAAGGTTTCAGTTCTGCCTTCTAAGCCAGTGGTGCCCCAGTTCTCTCAGCCAGAGTTTCCAGGTTCCTCGCTTAGTTTCCAACAACCTTCTGTGGTAGACCAAGAGGAGCAACCTCTCCCTGGGCGGGCCCATCAGCCCTGGAGACTGGATCACGATTACTTCGGATGCCAGTCTACAGAGTTGGGGGCGCATTGCCTACAACTGAAATTGCAGGGAGTGTGGGACCAGAGTTTGCCATGTTTCTCGAATCTCCTAGAACTAACAGCGGCCAGGGAGGCGCTGAAGACGTTTCGGCCCGTAATCCAAGACAGGAGAGTCAGACTTCTCATGGACAATACGACGGCAGTATTGTACATTGTGAAACAAGGGGGGACAAGAAGTCTGCAACTTCTCCAGGTAACTGCGGAGGTCTTCTCCTTGGCTGAAGCCCACTTGCTGGACTGTTCAGCATCGTGTCTCCGGGGCCCTCAGAATACCCTAGCAGACCAGTTGAGCAGGAACTTCGCCAACTACACAGGATGGATGCTAAATCCAAAATATTTGTCGAATTTTCACACAATGGGGAGTTCCCGAGATAGACTTAATGGCAACACATTTCAACTGTCAAGTTTTTTTCACCACTTATTTTGCCCGTAAGCTCTGGCCCAGGATGCTCTCTATCAGAAGTGGGGCTTCAAGCAGGTCTACCTATTTCCACCAATTTACTCTGATCCAGTGGCGGAGCCAGAGGGCTAGCTGGGGTGTCAATTGCCACCCCAGACAAAATCCTTGCCACCCCTGTTGCCACCCTGCTCAGGGCAGGAGGGGTTTGACCGGGAACTCGGGGCTACATATCAACACTTTAACATTAAAGGCAGCACACTAGCACAGCAAGTGATAAATGGTCGATTCGGCGGGGGAGGGGGCCAGCTGCAATGTGATTGCAGCTGTCAAATTTAGGCATTGATGTCGGGTGTGGGCGGGGCCGTATGCGGGGGGCCGGGGCTCCGCCCCCTTGCTCCGTGGAGAAACAGAAGCTGGCTGGGAAGGAAGCTGGCAGGGGGCGGGACCAATTGTAGCTGCTGTATGGGCACACAGAGGCTGAGCTTCCCATCCTCCCCCAGCATTCAAACCCAGGAGGATTTTCATTTCATCCTCCGCGCCTGAAATTGGCTCCACCCACCTCCCTGCCACCATCAGAGAGAGAAACTGACTGAAGCTGGATGGGGCAGGAAGGATTCAGCCGCAGGATGGATGGTGTCAGCTCCGGTTCCTGGACTTGGTAAGTGTTGCTGGCTCTGCCCCCCTCTCTCTCACCACTACCCCCCACTACCACCCCCTCTCTCTCACTACTACCCCCCCTCACTACCACCCCCTCCCCCCTCTCTCACTACTTCCCCCCTTCCCCCCCTCTCTCACTACTACCCCCCTCCCCCTCTCTCACTACTACCCCCCTCCCCCTCTCTCACCACTTCCCCACCCCACTACCCCCTTCCCCCCTCTCTCACTATTACCCCCCTCCCCCTCTCTCACTACTACCCCCCTCCCCCTCTCTCACTACTACCCCCCTCCCCCTCTCTCACTACTACCCCCCTACCCCTCTCTCACCACTTCCCCCCTCCCCCTCTCTCACCACCACCAACCTCCCCCCCTCTCTCACTACTACCCCCCTCTCTCTCACTACTTCCCCTTCTCCCACTCTCTCACTACCTCTCTCTCTTCTTCTATCCCTGTATCCCTCTCTCCTTCTATTCCTCTCTCTCCCTCCCTCTCCTTCTATCCCTCCCTACCCCCCTCTTTCTCCCTCTTTCCCGCTCTCTCCCTCTCTCTCTTTATTTCTCTCTCTCTCTTTATCCCTCTCTCCCTCCCTGACTATTCTGATTCTATTCTTCCAGAAGCACATTTGTGAGGTCAGGGCTTCTCATCCAACATCTGTGCCTGTTATAGCTGCGAAGGGTGAGTCATTTTATGGTGGGGCATTGGGTGGATCTTGGGCGGGACTTGTGGGAGGGGTTATCAAATTTACCTTCGGGCTGCAGCCCCTGGTCTTTTTACCACCTAGCAATGCCCCTGCCGCTCACGCTCGCTTATGCGTATAACATTACATAGCATAGCTGAACCTGAACGAGAGGGCCCCTGTGTAGCTAGTTCTCTGTGACTCTGACTGAGTGCGGTGAGCTGAGCAGGAGCGGCGCCATGATTCGCTGCACAGCTAACCAATCACGCGTGCCTACACACCTGATTGGTTCGCTGTACCGCTACTCACGGTGAGTAGCGGCACAGCGAACCAATCAGGTGTGCAGGCACGCGTGATTGGTTAGCTGGGCAGTGAATCACGGCGCCGCTGCTGCTCACCGCGCTCAGTCACAGACAGTCACAGAGAACAAGGTACACAGGGGCCCTCTCGTTCACTTCTTCTACCTGTAACCTTAGGTAAGTCTCTCTCTGGTCTCTGCATGATTGAAGGGGACACAGCACGCTGGTCACTACATTGATAGGTTGGCAATCACGCTGGTCACTACATTGATGGGTTGGTACGCTGGTAATCACTACATTGATGGGTTGGTACGCTGGTAATCACTACATTGATGGGTTGGTACGCTGGTTACTACATTGTCAATTGATGGGGGGGTATGCTGGTCACTACATTGATGGGGGGCAATATTGTGCAGCCCTACTCATAGGCATGCGCACGGGGTGTGCCGGGTGTGCCTAGTGCTTCCGCCATGGCCGCCGCCGCTCTGTCTGCTGCTCTCTGCCTCTGGCTGCTCAGCTCCCGAACCCAATCCTGTCGGTGCGGAGACTGATAGGGACTGTCTGGGGGAGGACCCTGGCCTGCTGTAAGAGGGAATCTATATAGGGGACCTCACCTCACCCTGGCCTGCTGTAAAGGAGGATCTATGGGGGACCTGCCCTAGCCTGCCCTAAAGGGAGATATATGGGGATCCTGCTCTAAAGGGGATCTATGCAATAGATCCCCCTTTAGAGCAGGGTCCCCATAGATCCCCTTTAGAGCAGAGCCCTGTGATCAGTGTGCGGCCTTAAAAGAATAATGTTTACTTTGATAATTGTTTATTTAATTAAAAATGTTTTAATACCGCTTAGGATGTTTGTTTACATTTAGTTATAAAAGTGTGTGTATATGTGTGTGTGTGTGCGTGTGTGTGTGTATATATATATATATACACACGCATGTATATTGACCCCCCAAAATAATACCTTGCCACCCCTTTGCCACCCCTGTTTTAAAAGTCTAGCTCCGCCACTGCTCTGATCCTAAAATCATCGGTGAAGATCATGGAGGAGGGAGTACCCACTATTGTGATAGCTCCATTCTGGCTGAGGAGGCCATGGTTTTCCCTTCTTGGCCGTCTGGCGGCGCGTCCTCCAATAAGTCTCCCTCAGGTCAGGGACCTTCTCATCTGCAATGGCCACACTCACCCCAAATCAGCCCATCTGGCCTTGACTGCATGGAATTTGAAAGGAGCAAGCTCCAGAACCTGAATCTCTCTGACTCAGTAATGTCCACCATTCTGTCATCCAGGAAATAATCTACTAAGGCCACTTGTTATAGAGTGTGGCAGGGGTTCGAGGCTTTCTCAGTCCAGCAGGGATTTTCTTTCCGTTTCCCCTCAGTGGCGAATATATCTGATTTTCTACAGTACGGCCTCGACCTCAGGACTAAGCTTCAACATGCTTAAAGTACAAATTTCAGCACTTTTGGCCCTTACCAATACCTGATGGTCAAAGGAGTCTCTAGTAGTTGGATTCCTCCGTGCGGCAATCAAGATATACCCGCCTATTCGTCCTTTTCTTTCCAAAGTGGGATTTACCGTTCGTATTAACGCCCCTTTTTTATAAAAGCCCCTTTTTTTTCCCCAGATTTAGACAGTCCTTTATGGTACCTGACATTAAAGACGGTTTTTTGACAGTTTTGGTCTCAGCCAGACGAGTCTCAGACACTGCGGCCTTCTCCTACAAAGAGCCATTCTGCACCTTCCTTCAGGACAGCGTGGTGTTACGACCTTCTCCGAAGTCCCTTCCTAAAGTCTCGTCGGAATTTAATTTTAATTGGGAATCGGTTCTCCTGGCCTTTCACCTTCTCAATCAGCCTTGGAGGAGCCTAGATGGTATGATCTGGATATGAAGTCTCTCCCACAGACATAGCTGCCCAGAATGGTCTCGTTCCTGAAAACCGATGCTCTTTTTTTGTATTCCCAAAGGGTCCCAGGATGGGTACGCCGGCCCCTCCAAGAGTCCTCTCGACAGGGATAGTTAAAGCAATCCAAACAGCTTACTCCCTGGAAGGCTTCCCCCCTCAGGAGATCCGAACACATTCCACAAGAGCGGTGTCATCCTCCTGGGCAGCTTGGTCCAAAGTATCGGCAGACGTGGTCTGTAAGGCAGCAGGTTGGAGATCTCCTAATACCTGCATAAAACACTATAAGCTGGATGTGATGTCATCCCAGTATTCTCAGATGGGAGCTTCAGTATCGTCTTCTGCTTTATCAAGATATTAAAATTTGTTTCTTGCAGCAGTACCTGGTGTTTGTAATTTATTCTTCCCACCCTGTGTTTTGGCTAGTTAAGTCCCGTAGTATGATGGCATGACGCAGAGCCAGGAAAATGGAAAATTGTTACCAATACTTACCATAATTTCCCTTTCCTGGCTCTGCGTCATGCCAGCACAAACCCTCCCTGGTCCGTCACGAGCTCATGCAGAACACCTCCACCAGGTACTGCCTGCCTTTTATGCTATTTCAGGGATGTCCTATGGGGGTCAGAGGGGTGGAGTTGACCCGTAGTATGATGGCATGACGCAGAGCCAGGAAAGGAAAATTACGGTAAGTATTGGTAACAATTTTCCATTATATATACCTTGCTAGGAAACATGTTGTTGTACTCCTTGGTCACTTAATGGTTTTTCTGCTCTTTTTAGGATGAATTTTTAGGATGAATTTTCGTCTAGATTATCTTCATCTGCCTATGATCGATCTTTCATTTTTCGTTTTCTCTTTTTTTCTTTCATCTGTAATATTTAGTGTCTCTGCTTATATATATGATGATTCTATTTATTATCGTGTATGATGTCTGTACAATGCTTGACCTAATGCGGATACATGTGTAGATGTTACCCTATTCATTAATCATTATCACCTTATTATACACATATGAAATTGGGTACTTTATATTTTTAGTTATCTGCCAGATGTTCTTTGATCTTTTTTCTTTTTTCTCTTTTTTTCTTCTTTTTTTTATTTCCTCTCCTTATTTCTTGTCTTTTTCTTCTTTCTTTTTGGATTGTGTTTTTTATTATTTTTTGTTTTTATTTTTTTTTGCTTTTCTTTCTCTTTTTCATGTGGGGTTCACTCTTCTTTCTTCCATGTGTGAAAAAGATTCTTGCCAGAAGCCCATGTTGCAATTAGCTCTCATGGTTAGCAGCCTTTCACTTACCCAATTAACGTTGATTGGTTTTTCCGGTCTTTTGGCGGCAGTTTCATTATTTAGTTGGCATCTCCATATGTATCCACACGGTTATGACTAAGTGAACATAGTTTCCTGAAACGCGTTAACTGTTTTTCACTCTCCTGTCCCTGGTTTGTCGTTTTGGATTTTCAATAAAAGGTTTTTATCATCTACCATCACTCTCAAGTTGGTGTGTGGTTGCCTCCTTCTACTTGTACAGCTGTCGGGACTACAGACCTAACCTGCACCCTTCTGATTGTGAGGACATTTCAACACCAGAGCGGTCTCTGTGCTCTCATATCTATTTGGCAAATATCTCCTAAATGATGCATGTTTAGGAGATATTTACACTACCTATAGGTAAGCCTTAATATGGCTTACCTATAGGTGAAACTTGAAGATGGAAGATTACTTCCTCATTAGGGGACGCCCTGCTGCAGTAAATGTATGTGGGGTGCTCCTTAAGTGATTAATCTCTCTGGTGACAAAAAGTGCAGTAATAATTTATTCCAAGTGCCGATTCCCTGCATCCCTCCACACACCGCACCACTGCACTCACCAGCTATCCATAATCTCTTAAACGAATAAGCGGGTCTTAAAGCGGAGTTCCGGGCACAGAAACATTTTTTCAATGAACATACCCCCGGGACAGTCAGGGCTAGTACATTCCACAATGGCTAGCCTCTGATCTGTCCCGGTTCGCACTTACCTGCAAGAAGAAATACTCACTTATAACATTTCTTCCACATCGTTGCCATCTCTGTTGTGGGCAGATGAAGCCAGCGCGATCCTCTTCTGCGTCCTCTTCCGCGTCGTCTTCTCCCAGAATGCGCCTTCACCGGCCCCTCTCGTCACTTCCGGTGCGGCGCAGCATTCCTACACAGCTTCTGGGCATGCCCAGAAGCTGTTTAGCAGGGAATGCAGCGTCGCACCGGAAGTGACGAGCGGGGCTGGTGCCGTCGCATTGATTCCTGGGAGCGATGACGTTCAGCTCCCAGGAATCATTGCAAACCGGAAGTGACGGCGCGGGCTGCAGCCACAGAGGGAGGAAGTGAAAAAAGGTGAGTATTTCTTTCTACAATTACGAGGTAAGTAAAAAAACAAAAATAATCCTAACTATCCAATTCCTTTTCAGGCGAAGCAAAGCAAGCGGATGGGCACAAAATCGATTAGGTCGATTTTGTGCCCGGAACTCCGCTTTAATATGCTTGTTTTATTCCTTCAGGCTCTCTCTATTTCCTCTTTGGAAATACACAGGTACCGATCCTCCTCCTCCCCGGTATAAGAATTCCCAAGGAAATATATGAAATATATGAAACAGACCAAAATGCTCCTAATAGTGCATTATTGTTATTTTATTAAAATAAACAAACTGTTTAAAAATACTTACATAAGTAATGTTCTTGATGAATAGCACTGCAATCATACTCTTTTACTTTTATAGCATTTAATAACATCAGAATTTTTTTATGGTGATATTTACAGGTAAAGGGCAGCTATTGTAACAATTTACAAAAGAGTCCACAGCGCAGAGTATATGTATATATTTGTGGTCAGAGAACCAATACGAGAGAGCAAAATTATAACAATTAACAAAGTATGGTTGTAGCGTGCCAAAACCTCTGTTTGGGCAGGCCTGTAAATAAAGAGGGCCCACCAAGATGGAATTTAGTAAAAAGGGGGAGTGGTGGGTGGGGTACCCTGCGACATCAGCCCAGCGAGGAGGGCGGCCTGACCTTAAATAGGCCGACTCCTCCCCTCCCACAACTGCAGGCTCCGCCTGCCTATATATAACAATTATTTTTTTTTACATATTTGTCCCTGCTCACCGTCACACCAGTTATGAGGAAGCTGTACTGCACTGGTGACAGTATGTAAAAAATTACTTTAAAAAAACACACCATTCTTCTTCAAGCCAAGTGGTGCACAGTACATTTTTTTTCTATTTAAGTATACACTATAGGATTGTAACAGACCTGGGACACTTTTGGGCAGTGGCACTCCAAAGAGAATAGTAATGTGAAGCACATAGTGCCCCCTTACCCTCCTTTCAGACCATATTCCGAGCCACATTCCTCTCTGAATAATGTGTCTGGGTTTTCAGGTGGACTGAAACCCGGACACGTGATTCAAAACCCAGACTGTCCAGTTGAATCTCAGACAGGTGACAACCCTAGCAGGAGGATGGAAATGGACCGCCTGTCTGTTTCCATCCGACTGTCATTAAATCCGGATCCCCATCCATCTGTTTTTAGCGGACTGGATCAGATGGAATGCTGGCGGGTGCATCCACTGACATCCTCCACTCCAAAAAGAAGAATGGAGGTTCCAATCTGTCCGCCTATAAAACTGACAGGCCAACCCAATCGGAACGTGTGAAAGGGCCTAAACAATATACACAGATTTGAGTTATTTTCACCAGAAATACATATTCGTACATTTATGAATAAAGATTATTTATTTTGTAAAATTTAAAAACAGAAATCAAGAAAAACAAGTTTTTTTTTCTTCTAAATTTTCTGTCTTTTTTTCGTCTATTTTGAAAAAAAAAAACCCAGTGGAGATTATGTAGCACTGCCCCCTTGAGGACTGCTGGATATTACACTTCCGGGTCCCCCTGGGTTACCATTAGCAATACTGGCATTCACAATTTAACACCTTACTTCTTGGCTCAGTCAATGATCAGTACTGGGGTATGTAGTTTGTTTTTGGTGTTTTATTTTAAATAGGGATGGAAGAAGGGAATAGTAGGATACTCCAGATTAACTATTTACAAATTGTGAGGACTCCTCTGTCTGATGATGCAGCCAGGCTGCTGATCCATCTTGCCACTTGGGTAGATTTGGATTTAAGTCTCATGGTAGAAGACTTGGTGAACTACATTTATCTTCGGACACTCTCCTCACTATCCCCTTTCTTGACTGCTGACACCCGTCCACTGACTATCCTACTTTTGGGGTGGGCCCCCTCAGGTCAAGCCCCTCAACATGATCCCCTGTACTCACTATACTGATTTTCTAGGGTCTCCAGTGTCTCTCCCTCAGTTAGTTTTCCTGGACCTCTGGGTTCAGCTCCGTTCCTCTGGCCCTGAGGACGACCTCCTGATGCCATGTGCCACTGCTACAGAAGAGGAGACACCCATCACCCTCCCTCCGGGACTCTGCTCCCCAGCCAAAGACCCCACAGCCCATGTGCTCCTGGCTTTTATACAGTATCCCAGAATGCACCGAGACAGACAGTCTCTACCACTTACCAGGACTGTATCAAAGTCTATGTCAGTGGCGGCCCGTCCATTAGAGGCGCTGGGGCGCCGCCCCCCCCTAATTCATGCGTCTGGCCCCCTAATCTACATGCAGGGCACCGGATGCATAGATTCAAAGCGCGTGATAAGAGCAAGAGGCTCTAATAGGCTTCAAAAAAAGGTGGGCTCGGGGCGCAAAGCCCTGAGCCCACCCAGTTGTGTGACAATAGCGAATGAATATTCGCTATTGTCACACGGATTCTCCACCTGGCCAATCAGGAAGCGGGTCCTGAGACCCATTTCCCGATTGGCCGAAAGGAGAAGCCATCCTATTGGCGAAGGAGGAAGAGGGAGGAAACGCAGGGGAAGCCCGACCAATGAAGGGGGACACTGAGGAGACTGAGGGGGAAGCCGCCGCTGCTGCCACGGCTGCCTCCACATGTCAGTCCAGGGGCAGCACAGGGTGAGTGGGCCGGCGACCAGGGGGGAGAGGAATGTGGTGTGCGGTCCGGGCTGGAGCTGGCCTGGTCCGTGGTCAGATCCGTCTGCTGCCTCCCTGACCCATGGAGCACCAGCCACCACTGGCCTATGTATCCATTGGTCAGGTTTCCTCCCACTGTCCAACATGCCTCCCTATTGGACCAGTGTGAATCACTCTCTAGACTCAATGAATCACACACTGAGCAGACCTACCTCACAGATCCTGCTCTCTGCTAGACAGAAAGCAATATAGATTTGCCTGCTGCTCCTCTGAGAGGCAGACAGAGCCAAAAACTATAATCTCTCACTAGCACCTACCTAGGAGGGTGCTACAATTAAATACCACCAAAAAAGAGCTCTATTTTTGTGTAAAAAAAAAAAAATATATATATATATATAAAAATGTTATATTGGTACAGTGTTGCAAGACCACACAATTGCCAGTCAAACGCTGAAAATTTAAGTGGTTAAATACCAGTCCAGTCACGTGTAATCATTCTTGGGAAGTACAATTCAGCGTGAGTTTATTTGAATTAACTAGTGCTGCCAATTACTTCATTACAAGTAAAATGCCAGCAAAGACATATCAGGGAAGAAGTGGTGGGATAAGCATGGAACTACATTATTTTATACAGGACACATTTTTCTTTTTTGAGTTAAAGCCAGCTGTAAGTCACATCTGGTCAAAAGCCACCTCCACCCCTGCATTCTATTGGTTGCTCCTGCTCCTCCCTATGTGTCTCCGAGATAAAAGTGTCAGTACTTTTCCATCCTCTGTCACATTAAAATAAATCCATAATGTGCACTCAAAATGATGCAGCAGTCTTGCATGCCCTTTTTAACCCTAATGCCCCTTTTGGAGACATAAATGAACAGAATGAGGAAAGCCTACAAGAGAACGCAAATCAAGGTAAGCCAACTTGATCTAACTGATTATTATATAAATCATTTTTTTTTTAACTGTTATATTTAATAGAACACATTTACTGGTCTGAGCACCGAAGGGATTGGATTGATGAACAGAATATAACTGAATATAGTAAACAGGAACAAATCTCTAATAGAGACAAGGGAGACAGCAAGGTTCAAATGCATCACACATGACACCACACACAGTGCAAGAATGTGGGAGGCCCCATGATATGGGGAGAGCAGGGAGTGGGCATGCTGCTACCTGTAGTCCATTTGGACCTATAGAGACGTACAGTTCCACAGAAACCGGATAAATATCAGTGGCACATGATGTGACTTGTAATCCCTTGCCTGAGTGGTTACTGAGGAGTGTTCCTGGTGATTAACCCCTTGGGGAAAGCGCTATTTATTTCATTTTCAGGTGAGCGCAGTGTATTCACTGGTTGTTTCCTTATTTCCTGCACAACCTGAATTGGATTGGGATCTTACTGTCTATGGACTATCTTTTGATCTTTTTATCTTGGGCTGCACATTATTGTTTATGGAATATTTTATGAGATAGCAGTGATTTATCTTTTGTGTTCAGCTGCAATATTTTATTTAATTTTACATCATCTGTCTGCGCTGATTGATTTTTGTATTAGTACTTTAGAAACGGCAGGGACAATGATGGGGACTGCTGGGATTTGTGGTTAATAGTGGTCTATGAACTGTGTCCATGGTTGCAGACTGGATTAGTATCTCTTAAACTCTGGGACACGGGTAACATACTGGATAACTAATATGCACACAATGGGTTCAAGGGTCTGAATTTAGATCAGTTAGAGTGTAACAAAACACTATACTGTCACAGATGATAAAGGAGGCCATCTCATTGTAGATAAATTGTGTCTATAGGCCGTATGTGCTGACACTTGATAAATACTCTGTGTTGCTGCAGGTACAGCAAGTCAACATAACACAATTTCCACCAATCTCCAATTATTCTTTCCCTGCTCTCAACTACTTTTTCCAGACCACTTCAACAGCTCAAATAATTTTTGAACATTTAGTTGCAGACATAGAAATACAAACCTGATACTTTCCCCACGCTGCTAAAAAATGTAAAGTGTTTCTTTCACTTTGTGTCCCCACTATAGAGATTTAGCTCACTTCCTGCCCCAATGACCATACAGGAGTAAAAATCTCACTGTCAGTGACACAAACAGTAAAAACCTGACTAACCCTTTCTCACTATATATATATATATATATATATATATATATATATATATATATATATATATATATATATATACATATATATACATATATACACACACACTTTGAGCTTGGCAAATCTTGCTATGAACAAGGTTATGTGAATAAAAAACACACACACACACACACACCTTTTTTTAACCTTGTCTAAGCCTGATTAAAAATTTGCTATCAAGGCAAGGAAGTAAATTTTATAAGGTGCCGGTTCCGGGGATCTTGTCTCACTATAAAAACTTATCCGAGAGAAAAAAAAAGCATGTATACTCTTCCATGTTCAGGTATAAGAGATATAAAAGATACTTGATAATCTATTCACAAGGTTAGACAAAGTTTTTAAAAACACCAAAGATAAATCCCCTCAACCGGTTATTAGTTTCCTGGTTTATTAAAATGGGAGCTGATAAGAAGAAAAAAAAAAATAACCTACAACACCTCTTGGCAAGGTTCATTACTTCATTCATATGTATATGAAACAATGTATAACCAATAGGTTGGCTGTGGAATCCTACGAACCATAAAAAAAGCATGTATTTGTGCTTTTTGCACAAGTTTATTGTTTTTGTCCCTACCTCACTCTTACATCTAGGGAATGCTCTGTTCAGTTAGTCCCACCCTGCTTTAATGTGTCTTTAGTTTCTGTTCTGAGGACATGGAGCTATACATATTATTTGTTGACCTCTCTGATGTTCATCTGTCAAGATCTGACCCTTTTCAATTAAAAGGAAAGCATGGCCAAAGCTTTTTTTGCCTTTTTTCAGCTGACAGCGGGATAAAGCACGCTGTTGGCTGACATCATTCGGCCTGTCCGGGCTGAGAAAAGATCAAAATTTTACAGTCGGGGTGCACCCAAATGCCTGGACTGGCAGCTGGTTCAGCCTCTCTAGCTGTGCCCTTGGGAGACAGAGCCAACCACTCTCTCCCCTCCACAGCCCAGTGCTCCAGTGAGCGCTGGAGGGGCAGAGCAGAGAGTCGCTGACTGACAGTCAAAGCTCTCTGCTCAGAGTGGAGGGGAGAACTGAGCAATCAGCAGTGTTTGATCGCTCAGTCCTCAGTGCATAGGCAGCAGGGACAGATGCAGCATTGGCCTACACGAGTGAGGTTTTTTTTTTTTGTTAAACCCATACTTCTCTATTAAAGCAGAGGACACTACAGTGTGTGTGTGTGTGTGTGTGTGTGTGTGTGTGGAGGTGGGGTGATGTGAAGGGGGCAGAGAAAAGTACTGTGGGGGTGGGGTGATGTGAAGTGGTGTGATGTGAAGGGGGGGACAAAGGATACTACTGTGGATGAAGGGGGAGTCATATGAAGGGGAGCAGAGAACACTACTGTGACACACTATGTTGGGAGCTTGATGGTTCTTTCTTTTCTTTTTTTTTTTCAACCCCCCCAGGGATCTTTAGTTACCTCTGTGTTCAGGGGTAGATCGCTGAAAGATTGATGTAGAAACTACAAGTGGTTGTTTTTAATACACTTTAAACAGGCATCATCCACTGTTGTCACCATCAGGAAAGCCATTCTGGGTAATGCCATACAGCCATCTCTGGAGTGCAGGTAGATAGGAAATGGCTGCAAAAAGTCTGCAGGAGATCAACAGCACTAAGTTGCAACAAGGAATAAAAAAAATGTGAAAACATGTATTTTATTTAACAAAAAATGGCAATTGTTTAGTGTACTCTGTGTTTTAACAAATTAAATGTCATTCAACTATGGTGACATACCTGGTACAACTAAAAAACCTACACAAGCAGCAGGAAATGAGGCAATTGAAAGTTGTTCCAAAGCAAACTCTTCAGAACCCAAGAGCCCTCACTGCTGGGGATATTAGTAATGGAGCTCTGTCAAGATTAAAGATTAAAAGATTAATTAAAAATTACATCTTACAAGTCTATACTAAGCATTAAAACTGACACAGATTTAATTAGAAAGTACAGCAGAAATGCTGTAAGTAGACATATTTTATTACCTGTAACAGAGTTCCACACCCTCTGTATATTTAATCCTACATATTGATCCTCCACTTCCCACCCACCCCAATCTCCACTTTCCACACACCCTATTGAGTCAGAGCTCCGTAATAATGCCGAGGCTTTAGGGTTATTGTAGAGAAGTGCAGCCTGACTGAGTTGCTCCATATCTAGCCGTAAAACTTTATAACGTATCTACCACCATATGGCAGTACCATGAACCTTATGCCATATTTGTATTGCATTTAGGACATACCAATGTGAATACAAAGTTGGCAAACAGATCAGACTGCCCATGTGCACACAATCAGTAGAACCTTCTACTACTATACAGTATATAGGTTCAAGTGTGGTGTGACCCATTCTACTGCTAGTTGAGGCCTTTTTGGTCAATAAAACCATTGCTCCATAAAAGGCAGCATATCACTAGATCAATCTGCCCCATCTACCTTCATACCTAGTGATGACTCATCTCTTTCTTCTCTGTGCCAAGCCTAGGTTCTTCTCCAATACTTTTTTGTGCTCGCTCTTTGCTTCTCCTGCCTTCTCCATTCTGTTATTAGTCTACACTTTCTCCTCATCCACTATACCCATTCTGCAAACCCCATATCCTCTATTGCACTTGGTCTTGATTGCTCTTTTCTTCCTTTGTCCCCATGTCAAAACACTCCATACAGCTCATGACCGGAGGAGATAGTAGAAAGAAATATATTTACAGCTCATGGTGAAAGACTCACTGCAAGCTCAGCTGAGAAGTCAATGGGTACCAGTTCAGCTCATCGTACTCTGGTAATGCAGTCAGAAATAAGAGCGTCGCTGTCTGTACTGCAGCAGGTTTTTTATTCATTTAAACCACAGGAGGGGTCATCTCTGACAGCAGAAGCTCCTCTGTGCTTTGAGTCCACATCCAGGTCCTCTTCTTCACCTAGTCTTAGGTTTTTATATCATCCTCTGTACCCACTCCTCTAGGTTGGTACCTAGTTTCTATGCATCATCCTCTTCCTCCATGTCTGTTCTCCAATTCCCTGTACTCGTTTGTGCCTGTTCTCCACTCCACGTTGGCATTCTTGTATGCACAGTTACCAGAGATCTACTGCCCATGGTCCTGTAGCTGGTGCACTTGAGGTCTGCTCATGGTGCTCAGGTGCAGCCCCGCTGGTCTAAAATGTTTCACACTGGTCCAATAGGGAGGCATATTGGACAGGGGGAGGAAACCTGACAAATGAGTGCACAGGCATTTAGTACAACCCTGGGAATTGGCAGAGGAAAGTGCCTCGGTGCATGCTGGAATACTGTATAAATGCCAAGGGTACATGTGCTCTGGGTCTTTCAGCTGGGAGCTGCCCCTCCTCTGTAGAAGCTGCAATGTGGCCTCAGGTGGTCAAACTGAGAAGAGCAGAACCCAGATGTCCTGCAGAGCTGACTGGAGGGGAGACACTGGAGAGGATCTGTTAAAATTACCAGAAAAAAGTCACAAATAACGAACCAAGAACTAGTAAGAGTAGCGCAGATAGTAAAATATGTAATCCTCCACACAAAAAATAAATAAAGTCTCTTTAAATCATATGCAGAGTCTCTTAAAGTGTTCTCCACTGATTTGGGAATAATCGTGATTTTAGAGGGTCACCACACCACACATCCTTCACCCTGGTGCTCAATAAGGGGGGTGGCAACTCACCAGATGGTATGGCCCACCTATTCTCATAGGATAGGCTGCAAGGCATAAAACACAAATCTCCTCCAATCAGATATCGGCAAACCGACCGTGTCTCTCCCTGCAGAGATTTCCTTCTCCTCACAATGATTCTTAAACCTCTGCTGCTTATTCTGTCTCAGAAGTCTATTAAGTATTGGTGGTCATTTCCCTTCAAGCTGAGTTTCACGTTCCCATACAGAAGTTCAGATGTCATGCCTGCCTCCAAACGCCTTCAAAAAACACCCAAAAAACGCCTCCTTGGACTTCTCACCCCTGAGAAGTCCAAGGAGGCGTTTTTTGGGTGTTTTTTGAAGGCGTTTGGAGGCAGGCATGACATCTGAACTTCTGTATGGGAACGTGAAACTCAGCTTGAAGGGAAACGACCACCAATACTTAATAGACTTCTGAGACAGAATATAGAGAAAATGGGGTTTTTATAACCCTTCATTTTCTTTATGGGATGGGAGCAGGGGTTAATGATTTATATAAGAAGATTTTATTAGGTCTGGGCTTAGTTAAATAGGCCTACTTCTTGTGTAGTATATGACAGGCTGAACTTTTGACCCGGGCTATATCAGCTTTGAACTTCCCGCCCAGGAGTGGTAGGTCTCCGGGCAGATTTCAAGTTTAACATGGTTTTCCCGCTCATGGGAGCACTGTTTCCAGGCAGATCAACGCGTGCAGCCCGGCTCCCGCCTGTTTTTTTCCCGCTTCTGGGGGCTAACCAGCCCCAGCCAGTTGTAATTCAGGGCTATTTAAGGGTGACTGCGGGGCTCCGAGTCACTTCGTTACCTCAGGAGCTTCAGGAGCAGTTCTCTCCCCAAGTCATCCGGCTCAAAGATCATCTGGCTGCGCTCAGCCTTATCCCCATCTACAATGAGCCTGCTTCGGAAAGTAATTGAGCGTGCCGGCGAAGCTGGGGGTGATGCCTGGCTTAGGCACTGCTTGGGCTTACCTGCGCCCGAGGTCATGGAGTCAACGGAGGTCGGGCCCGAAGAGCGGAGGGGACGGAACCCATCGGCGGAGCTGAGCGGTGCGGCAGCGGAGGATGAAGGACGCAATGAAGATTCGTCACGTCCGGCGGATAGGGTGGAGGTCCTTGGAACGTCATCGGGCATGCGCAGTACCGGATCATCGGTCGCGGCAAGTACGGAGGCCGGTCCGGCCAAAAGAAGACGGACCCCCCGGAAGAGTTTCCCTTCACCTTCGCCCCCGGGCATTTCCGGGTCATCACACCGCAGATCGTCCGGCAAGCGGCAGACTGGAGGGACCGAAGCCAGCACGTCGAGGAGCGCGGCAAGGAGACCGAGCGGAAGGTCGGAGGATAGCGCGCCGGGAGCCTCATCTGGAATCCAACACCCCCCTGAGCACAGGGTGTCGAGGAGGGATCTGGAGTCGGCCGTCAGCATGGAAGCCACTGCTGCTGCACACAGGGCATCCCTGATGGAAGTCGCCAATCAACAGCCTGCATCTGCGTTGCCTGTCTGGGGTGAGTCATCAACTCCAGCTATGTCAGGAATGTTAGCTGTAATGTCAAGAATGTGTGAGGAATTTAAGTCAGTATCTGATCACTTGAAAAGCCTAGCTGTTCCCTCTGCTTCCAATGTCTGGTCAGCGCCATCTAGTGGCGCTTTACCAGAATGTCATTCTAGTGAAATTAACCCTTTTTTAATGGCTCAATCGCAGAACCTCCCAGAGACCAGTCTTAGAGAAGCCATAGTTTGCGAGATTTCCCCACTAGGTTACCATTTATCCGAGGCAGTAAAAGAGAAGATTTGGTCTGGAGTTTATATAGACATGCTATCTCTTTTACCCTCGGCGAAGGAGTTCGTGTCCAAGCCTGACAAAAAGAACGATGAGGAAGAAAGAAGACGCCCTATTACTAAATCGTTCAATAATTGGCTCCAAGCATTTTTAATATTTTCCAGTGTTTTGTGCGAGAAATACCCCAACAAGAGCGTGGGTTTATTTCAACATATTGAGGTGATTTTAGAGGCCTATAAAAATTTCGGTGGGGTAGCATGGTTCAGCTATGATGTCGCTTTCCGACAAAAGCTGGCTGTGCAGCCATCACTGAAATGGGGTGTAAAGGACGTAGGATTGTGGCTAGATTTATTTCTGCCTCAGCGGTCTTTTCCCCCCCAAACAGCCTTCTGCAGTCCAACAATCAGGGAATCAGTCTTTCAGAAAAGGCTTATGCTTCAACTTTAACGAGTCCCAGTGCAAGTGGCCGGGCTCATGTAAGTTTAAGCATGAATGCGCATTTTGTTCAGGCACACACCCAGTTTTTAAGTGCTTCAAAAAGATGGGAAGCTCGCAGCAGCCAGGGAGTTTTCAAAAAGGCTCACACCCCAGTGAGGTTTCCAGAAATGCTCCCCTGGCTGCTCCAATACCCAGACAGGGAGAAAGCACTAATACTAATTGAGGGTTTTCGTTTTGGTTTCCTTTTACCACCGTTTCTGGGACTTGGTTGTACCATACACAGGAATTTGAAGTCTGTTTTTGGTCTACAAGAGATAGTAGAGGAGAAAATAGCTAGTGAGTTAAGCGAAGGCAGGTTTGAGGGTCCATTTTTAGAGCCACCTTTTAAAAATTTTAGAGTATCCCCATTAGGAATTGTCCAAAAAAAGGAGCCGAACACCTATAGACTGATTCACCACCTGTCCTACCCAAGGGAGGGCTCTCTTAATGATGACATAGATGAAAAGTTGGCATCTGTCCAATACGCCACTTTTGAAGATGCGCTAGAGAGACTTCGTTGGGCAGGACAGGGGGCGCTTCTGGCGAAGGCAGACATAAAGTCTGCTTTCCGTCTGTTGCCCATTCACCCTTGCTCTTTCAATTCATTGGGTTTTTATTTTAATGAACGTTTTTATTTTGACAAATGCCTCCCAATGGGCTGTTCATTATCTTGTTTTTATTTTGAGACTTTTTCCACGTTTTTGGAATGGGTGGTATCTCAGATATCAGGATCTCATCTTTTGGTACACTACCTAGATGATTTCCTTTTTATGGGTTCCGCCTCTTCAAACACGTGTGCTTTATTGTTGAATATTTTTATGCAGGTCTGTGATCATTTTGGGGTCCCCTTAGCAAGGGAGAAGACCGTTTTTCCTTCTAGTTGCATAACGTTTTTAGGTATCATCATAGATGCCGACCGGATGGAATTTCGTTTACCCGAAGAAAAAATTGAAAAACTTCGCAGAACCTTGTTGTGGGTAATCCGGCGCAAAAAGGTTAGTTTAAAAGACCTGCAATCGTTATTAGGCTTATTAGCATTCGCCTCGAGTGATTCCTATGGGAAAGATTTTTTCTAGGCGTATATATGCGGCGATTGCAGGGCTTAAATCCCCTTCGTCACATGTAAAAATTTCTGAAGAAATGAAAGAGGATTTTTTAGTATGGCTGCAATTTCTTCTCTATTTTAACGGATCAACAATTTGGCAGGATAAGTTTATTTTAGATAGAGATTTCCTGTTTTTCACAGATGCTGCAGGTTCCAAGGGTTTTGCGGCAGTCTGGCAGAACCGCTGGTGCGCTTCTGAGTGGTGCGACAGGTGGAAGGCGTTAGGTTTTACCCGCAACATCGTTTTATTAGAATTATTTCCCATTGTGGTGGCCCTTGAACTGTGGGGTCATCACTTTAGGAACAGGCGTATAATGGTTAGGACGGACAATAGAGGGGTGCTTTACGCCATAAATTGTCTTTCCTCCAAGTCACCTCCGGTCACCATTATGCTCCGGTACCTGGTAGCAAAATGTTTCTTTTTTAACATCTGGCTAAAAGCATCGTTTGTGCCTGGAAAAGACAACACTCTTGCTGACTGTCTGTCTCGTTTCCAGATGGAAAAATTTTTTCATTTGCTACCAGAGGCGGAACCAGCCGGTCACCTCTGCCCCGACCATCTCTGGAGTTTGATTTGACAGCTATTTTTGACAACATTGATAATTCGCTGGCTCCGTCAACATTGGCTGGATACCGATCAGCCTGGTTGCTGTGGCTACAGCATCTGAATTCCTTAGGTTTACCGGAGGACTCCTTCTCAGAATTATTGGTGCTATCCTTTTTAAATTCTCTGTTTAAGCAAAAATTGTCATGGTCTCATGTGAACAAATTACTGGCGGGGGTGTCGTTTTTTAGCAAGCTACAAAATCAGCCTGGTTGTTTTTCTTTCTTTTCTGTGCATCAAGCTTTGAAAGGTTACAAAAAAGAACACTTCAGGCTTGATGGTAGAAAACCCATTTCGCTAGAATTATTAGTCTCCTTGTGTTCAGCATTAGACAGGGTTTGTTTTTCAAGTTACGAGGCACATCTGTTTAGAGCCGCCTTTTCGGTGATGTTTTTCGGTGCCCTTAGAATTTCGGAGCTAATTCCTGATAGGCGGTTGGGTTTTCATGGTCTGAGGTTTCAGGATATAAAAATTTCTGCCTCCAGTGTCAGCATTTTTCTTGCTCACTCAAAAACTGACCAATTAGGGGTTGGATCGCGTATAATTTTGCATGAGTTTAAGAATGCCTCTGTATGCCCGGTTTTACTACTCAATAATTTTGTCGCGATTAGACCCGCCCAGAGCGAGGTTTTATTCATTCACGAATCGGGTAAGCCTCTCTCTCGGTACCAGTTTTCCTGTGTTTTAAAAATGAGTTTGAAATCTTTAGGTTTAAATGCCGACAAAGTGACTACTCACTCTTTCCGTATAGGGGCTGCCACAGAGGCAGCCAGATTAGGTTTGGGCGGGGATTCGGTTAAAAAAATTGGGAGATGGTCTTCAAACAGTTTTAAGTCATATATCCGCCTTAACTCTTCTATTTGATTCTAGGTAACAAGATCTCTGTATGGATCCTCGGACACTCTTATATACATTGGGCTTATCAACGAGCCGTGAAGAGGGTCTACACGGAGAATCTGGGACTGGACAGGAGCAAATACCAGGTTTTGTGGTTCAGTAAAAGGGGTATGGGTTGGCCGGAACTGGTCTCGGCGGTTGACGCTTTACTTGTTAAATTTCCTGCCCCGGAGATACTAGTCGTTCATCTTGGGGGTAATGACTTGGGAAAACTAAAAACGCTAGATTTACTTAAAATTAGGGATGATTTGTTGCTTATCCAGATGAAGTTACCTAACACTATAATTGTTTTTTCAGAGGTAATCCCGCGGCTGGTATTTTTTAAATACCAGGGTTTGAGGCCTCTGGAAAGAATGAGAAAACGCCTAAACAGAGGGCTAGCTAAACTACTAAAGGAATTGGGTGTCATTTCTTTTAGGCATTCAGAGCTTGAGGGCGGCTTAGAGGGGTTGTATTGGAAAGATGGGGTCCACCTCTCAGAAATCGGTTTGGACATTCTTAACAACAATTTGAGTTTGTGCATTGAGCAGGCCGCGCGTTGGGTTGGTGGTGACAGGCGCAAAGGTGCTGCCTGTCGGGTGGAAAATGTTGGTTGTAAAAAAAATTAAAAAAAAAAGGTATTTGGAAATAAAATTATTTTAATGTTATTTATTGTCAGCCCGAGCTGTGGTGGCTGGGCTGTTTCTGGACGTTTTAAAGTGGATTTTAAACAAAGTATAAAGTATGTTTTATTATATTCGTTTTAAAAGTCAATAATAAAAAACAGCCGCGGCCTTTGTCCAAACCGTTTTCTTGTCTGGTGTTATTTAATTTATTTATAAACATTTAAAGTTTGTTAGGTTTATTTATCTGGGTTAACAAAAAAGGGACATCCTGCTTCCCATTCCCATATAGAGAAAATGGGGTTTTTATAACCCTTCATTTTCTTTATGGGATGGGAGCAGGGGTTAATGATTTATATAAGAAGATTTTATTAGGTCTGGGCTTAGTTAAATAGGCCTACTTCTTGTGTAGTATATGACAGGCTGAACTTTTGACCCGGGCTATATCAGCTTTGAACTTCCCGCCCAGGAGTGGTAGGTCTCCGGGCAGATTTCAAGTTTAACATGGTTTTCCCGCTCATGGGAGCACTGTTTCCAGGCAGATCAGCGCGTGCAGCCCGGCTCCCGCCTGTTTTTTTCCCGCTTCTGGGGGCTAACCAGCCCCAGCCAGTTGTAATTCAGGGCTATTTAAGGGTGACTGCGGGGCTCCGAGTCACTTCGTTACCTCAGGAGCTTCAGGAGCAGTTCTCTCCCCCACCCACCCCCCCCAAAAAAAAAAAAAAAAATTTAGTTTGTCGCGGCCAGTTATAAATTATTTGACTTGTTGCTATCGCCTTAGCTAAAGTGCTTCGGTGGATGAAATTGTTTTTTATGATGATGGTCTAGTGTGTTGTTGGAAAATGTTGGTTGTAAAAAAAATTAAAAAAAAAAGGTATTTGGAAATAAAATTATTTTAATGTTATTTATTGTCAGCCCGAGCCGTGGTGGCTGGGCTGTTTCTGGACGTTTTAAAGTGGATTTTAAACAAAGTATAAAGTATGTTTTATTATATTCGTTTTAAAAGTCAATAATAAAAAACAGCCGCGGCCTTTGTCCAAACCGTTTTCTTGTCTGGTGTTATTTAATTTATTTATAAACATTTAAAGTTTGTTAGGTTTATTTATCTGGGTTAACAAAAAAGGGACATCCTGCTTCCCATTCCCATAAGCAGCAGAGGTTTAAGAATCATTGTGAGGAGAAGGAAATCTCTGCAGGGAGAGACACGGTCGGTTTGCCGATATCTGATTGGAGGAGATTTGTGTTTTATGCCTTGCAGCCTATCCTATGAGAATAGGAGGGCCATACCATCTGGTGAGTTGCCACCCCCCTTATTGAGCACCAGGGTGAAGGATGTGTGGTGTGGTGACCCTCTAAAATCACGATTATTCCCAAATCAGTGGAGAACACTTTAAGAGACTCTGCATATGATCTAAAGAGACTTTATTTATTTTTTGTGTGGAGGATTACATATTTTACTATCTGCGCTACTCTTACTAGTTCTTGGTTCGTTATTTGTGACTTTTTTCTGGTAATTTTAACATATCTACAACTCTAAAGTAGCTGCGATAGGTCTGGAATCAGACTCATTTAACAACAATTTTTACGTGTGCGCAGGGGATATAATATATTTATCATTTAGATATTTATTTTATATACCTTTTACTGGAGAGGATGTGATTCTGCCTACAGTAAGTACAGATATGTGTCATGGGGCCTGCTCTGAGAGGGCCACCCCTTCTGAGGAAGAGTCAGTGGATGGGTGTTGGTCAAGGGGTGTCTTAAAGATAAAGTAGTTGCGACAAGTCTGCTGCTAGAGAGCAAGAAGACCTAATTCTTCCATATAAGTAGTAGTATGGTTAAAGCAGTGTGTCTGCTTCTACAAATAACCTGGTGAGGCCAAGTGAGAGTTGTCCTTATCAAGTTATCAACTGTAAATAGTTCAAGTTGGAGTATCCCACACTATTCGCTTCTCACATCCAAGTTCCACAATAAATATAAAACCAATCCCCTGGACTGTTTATTGAGTAACGAGCAACTGTCCCTAAGTGACTGTCTGCAGCTAATCAGAGGAGGCCCAAGAAGTCATCACACAGCAAGCCCTACGGGGACAGTGCTACATTTATGTCAAACATTGAATGAAAACAGTTTTAAAAAACACACACACATACATAAGTACCATTTTTTTCCACCATTAAAAAAAGACAGCTTTGTCATTGGGGAGATTTGCCTTCACTTCTGTCCCATAGCTAAAACAGGAAGTGAGAGGAAATCCCGGTAAACTAAAAGAATCGGTCAGGGACCCCTAGGTCACCAGAACTAGTGTCCTCATTGGAAGATTTCCCTTCTATTACTTTTCTGGAGATATCCCAAAATTTGGGATTTTCTTTTACTTTCAATGATAATAGCAAACAGGACACATAGACTAGATAATTCTCCCTAACCGGGGCACAGACAGCAATAAAAACCTGACAAGGGGGCTAATCCCTCTCCACTCTATCCAAAACTAAAAAAGAAAAAAAAAGTTTTGCTTTTAGTTATACTTAAAGTAAATCGGCTCAGATGATTCTGTGTTTTTCCATAGTTCAGTTTCTATGCAGTAGTGTTGAGAAACTGATCCAAAAGGGCAGAGACTACTCCAAATTGGCAATTATATTTTTACATTCCATTAATACCTCATGCCTGGACCACTACTTAACCCCTTGGCGCCGGAAGCCACCAGCCCTTTAGGAAGTTTTCTCCACTGGGAGGCAGGGCGGGTCTTATTACCACATGACCGCCGTGAATGGCTGTCACGGCAGTCACAAGATTTGAAAAGTCTTGTGAGCTGCCGGTGCGTGCTGTTGGCACAGCACTGTCGGCACTCATGCATACAAATATGTGGTCACTCGGCGCCAAGGCCTGGCCACCGAGAGGCTGCATACTGTATTTGTGTGGGCTCGGCGCCAATTAATGAATGTATTTTTTTCCTTAGTGAATTGACGGTAATGCTGTTTTATGAGTTATTTACCTCATGTTTTTGGTTTGTGAGGTAAATACCTCATGAGGTGATAGTGAATTGACATTTTCAGCATCTCATGACATAATTGGTCACCTGATTAAATTATCTCATGAGATATTCTTTAGTAAATGGAGCCCAAAGTCCTTCTGTCCCTCTTTCCTCCTCATTTGTTCCTCGTTTTGGTCTGATCTATATGCACTTTTTTATTTTTTAAAAGAACTGTTTCCCAGGGCTAAAACTTTCATCTAATTTCTAAACTGCTGCATATATTTCAAAAGCCGGTATGCAAGGAAGAGCAGTGGTAGAAAAAATACTTGTGGGTTTACCTAATCATTTTTTTTTATAGTTCCCCTTTAAGGGGGTGTAGCAGGTGGGGGTGTCCTATGCCTACTTATTTTTGCTAATATGTGTCCCTCATTCCCATCTCAAAATGTTGGGAGGCATGATTAAAAATGAGAAATTTTCTTTAATAGTCTGTTCTGTACCTTGTACAGAAGCTTTCTGTCATCCAAGTTGTGCATATTTGTTAAACACCTTGTTGAGCCAGCCTTTTTCAATGACTTCCCTATTGGTAGTGACAACGCAAAGGCAGCTGATCCTCCGGCTGTTGTGTTGCCACTCTCTGTGAACATCCTCCACAACTTTTAACAGTTAAAGATATTTACTTCTTTTTAAACCTGGAAGCTGTCCACATGATTCTTTTTGTCAACTTAATGGGCAGGTCCAGCATGTTGAATGTGTCCTCTCTGTCTCACATGATCACTGAGTCTGCTTGCAGGGCAGCTCTTGCAGGGTAACTCTAGCAGGAATTGTTAAATGGGCTTCTTTACCCTGCTAACCAATTGGTTCTGCACAGCCAGGAGTGATGTAATAAAGTTTCAGCAAAGGATGTGTTTTCTGATTGGACAAGGTTGAGATTGTGACGTCACTGTCCCATCCCCCCACCTTGTCCAATCAGAGAATGTTTTGCCTTTGTTGAGAAAATGCAGAGTGTTCCCTAAATGAAGTCAATGCTGAGAAGATGACCTTCTTTGTTCACTATGCAGTAAAGCAGCCATTGGGCAGCTTCCACAGGGATCCCACAGGTATGGTAAATACATACTTATATTAGAAAAACAGAAAAAACACAGCGCTCGCAAATATATTATAAAGTGCATACAATATTCAAATTAATAAGTCCAAATTTTTAAAAAAGTCAGTTTTAAAATATGTCTTTGATAACGCTCAAGTGGGAGGGCGAAACGCGTCAATGTACTTCCGATGCGGCACTTTCTGACGTCACTTCCTGGTCCTCCGTGTAACGCACGCGGCTGCAGCGTTCCCGGAACCATCTCTGCTAAGCAACATCTGCTATTTACAGGCCTTTTACAAGTACTGCATATTGTGAGCATATTTCTTTTGATGTGGGAAATAAAGTTATCTAAACGGGCTTTACTATGTGGATTCCTTAATCTTTTGGGGCTGCCCAGGGCCATTTCACTGAAAAGGGTAAAAATCCCAGCATATTGCACTTTACATCAAGGAGAGGATCTGCCACGCCTGTGTGCTTTAATCAACCAGTGAGACAGTTTGGATGAACCCTTTGACCATAAGCATTCTCTGACCCCTGATAAGGGTCCATCCATTCTGGTGAGTGGGGTCTCTGAAGGGGATCAAGTGACCTAGCACCAGTAATTATTTTTAGAGCACTTCAGCACTTTCACAGGAGCACCTTTTATTTTGCACAATAATTCAGCACTATTAGCACATTACTTCAAAGTTACACCCAAGGCTTTACTTTGCACTTTTTTGTATATGAAATTTGGACTTTTTTAAAAATGTGGACTTTTATTATTAATTTTGAATTTTGTATGCACTTTATAATATATTTGCAAGCGCTGTGTTTTTTCTGTTTTTCTATTTGTCTAAGGGTGTTTTCACACTTGGTGCGATTGCCTGGTCCGAACCTGAGTTTGATTGCTCCCCCCTCCCCTGCCCCTGATGGACTGTGTTCACATTTGATTTTTGTATCCGAACCGCGGTACACTTGTGTCATCAAGCTGCAGCCAGCGCGCACTCATGTTGCTTGGCAACCGCTGTAAACGAGAAGGTGCCAAAATGGATAGAATTGCTTGCTTTGGTATGGTTGCATTCTCATCAGAAGCGACCCGTATTGGAGTTCACATGACCCGTACCCCAGACCACCCTTTTTAAGTGGACTCGGGTACGGTGCGCATCTGAGTTCAAAGACAGTGTTCACATCATCAAAAAGAACCCAAATTCTGAAGTCAATCGAACCTGGGTGCGCACCAAAAGTGCTAGTGTGAAAACACCCTAAGTTTTTACTTGGTGAACAGCAGCTGCATCACACTCTTATATTTATATTCACATTTACATTGATATTTGATATTACATCCATTCAGCGTGGGTTTTAATCACCAATCAACATACTTATATTAGTCCAAACTGGACCAATATAACTATGGAAAAATTGCCATACATATACTTCAGCCTGAAAGCTAATTGTTTTTTTGAGTACACATTAAGGCCTCATGCACACTGGACATTTTTACAGCTGCTGTTTTTGGCGTTAGACATTTTTTTTTCTGCACTGAAGAGTAAAATATACAGAGTATATTTCCCGTGCCAAGTGGAGAAACCTAAAACTTATAAATAACTAATCAAATAAATGAATGTGATTTGCAGCTGCTATAGTAAAGTGCGAGTGCTAAAATGTGAAGTAATCTGTTTATATAGGATTACCTATAGCGCTTGCTTAAAAAATAGTAATTGCAATATTTAAAAATTATAAATTGTGTATAAACCCAGTGATCTGATGCAAATGATATACAGTGGGTACGGAAAGTATTCAGACCCCCTTAAATTTTTCACTCTTTGTTATATTGCAGCCATTTGCTAAAATCATTTAAGTTCATTCTTCTTCCTCATGAATGTACACATAGCACCCCATACTGACAGAAAAACACAGAATTGTTGACATTGTTGCAGATTTATTAAAAAAGAAAAACTGAAATATCACATGGTCCTAAGTATTCAGACCCTTTGCTCAGTATTTAGTAGAAGCCCCCTTTTGATCTAATACAGCCAGGAGTCTTTTTGGGAAAGATGCAACAAGTCTTTCACCCTGGATTTGGGGATCCTCTGCCATTCCTCCTTGCAGATCCTCTCCAGTTCTGTCAGGTTGGATGGTAAACGTTGGTGGACAGCCATTTTTAGGTCTCTCCAGAGATGCTCAATTGGGTTTAAGTCAGGGCTCTGGCTGGGCCATTCAAGAACAGTCACGGAGTTGTTGTGAAGCCACTCCTTCGTTATTTTAGCTGTGTGCTTAGGGTCATTGTCTTGTTGGAAGGTAAACCTTCGGCCCAGTCTGAGGTCCAGAGCACTCTGGAGAAGGTTTTTGTCCAGGATATCCCTGTACTTGGCCGCATTCATCTTTCCCTCGATTGCAACCAGTCATCCTGTCCCTGCAGCTGAAAAACACCCCCACAGCATGATGCTGCCACCACCATGCTTCACTGTTGGGACTGTATTGGACAGGTGATGAGCAGTGCCTGGTTTTCTCCACACATACCGCTTAGAATTAAGGCCAAAAAGTTCTATTTTGGTCTCATCAGACCAGAGAATCTTATTTCTCACCATCTTGGAGTCCTTCAGGTGTTTTTTTAGCAAACTCCATGTGGGCTTTCATGTGTCTTACACTGAGGAGAGGCTTCCGTCGGGCCACTCTGCCATAAAGCCCCGACTGGTGGAGGGCTGCAGTGATAGTTGACTTTCTACAACTTTCTCCCATCTCCTGACTGCATCTCTGGAGCTCAGCCACAGTGATCTTTGGGTTCTTCTTTACCTCTCTCACCAAGGCTCTTCTCCCCCGATAGCTCAGTTTGGCCGGACGGCCAGCTCTAGGAAGGGTTCTGGTCGTCCCAAACGTCTTCCATTTGAGGATTATGGAGGCCACTGTGCTCTTGGGAACCTTAAGTGCAGCAGAAATCTTTTTGTAACCTTGGCCAGATCTGTGCCTTGCGACAATTCTGTCTCTGAGCTCTTCAGGCAGTTCCTTTGACCTCATGATTCTCATTTGCTCTGACATGCATTGTGATCTGGAAGGTCTTATATAGACAGGTGTGTGGCTTTCCTAATCAAGTCCAATCAGTATAATCAAACACACCTGGACTCAAATGAAGGTGTAGAACCATCTCAAGGATGATCAGAAGAAATGGAAAGCATCTGAGTTAAATATATGAGTGTCACAGCAAAGGGTCTGAATACTTAGGACCATGTGATATTTCAGTTTTTCTTTTTTAATAAATCTGCAACAATGTCAACAATTCTGTGTTTTTCTGTCAGTATGGGGTGCTATGTGTACATTCATGAGGAAGAAGAATGAACTTAAATGATTTTAGCAAATGGTTGCAATATAACAAAGAGTGAAAAATTTAAGGGGGACTGAATACTTTCCGTACCCTCTGTATAAAATTTTAAATATACTTAAATACACTTAAATAAGATTGCAATAATTAATAAATATGATAATAAATATAATAAAATACAAGTTAATATATAGTGCAAAAAAATTAAGTGTTCTCATGAGATTTCCTTAAAGTTCATGTGCAAATTAGGCTCATGTGCAGAAAAGTTTATAATAATGTGACTTCTTGGTGATGAAAGTTCAAAATAAAGTGCACAGTGAATAGTGCTTAGTGCTTCGTAATAGGTAATTCCACTCTCTCCCTGGTGTCCCTCCTTGTGTTCCACCGTGACAAGATAGATGAATTTCACACTAACCAGATTGCGTGGGTCCTATGTGCCTTATGACACTAGGACCGTACGAGCTTTAGTGACCAACCAGGGTCGGTATGCGTTCCCTCCAGACAGGTACCTGTTCCTGCAGCAACGCTCCTCCTGTCATCCACCTCCAGTAAGGGATGTATAAAAAAAGGAAAAATCCAGATAGTGCAGTACCGTTTTTTAAAACACATTTTTTATTGCACACAATCCAGATAATCCATATCAAGTCCCAGTAAAAAATAAAACAAGTGAAATCAGGAATAAAACCAATAAAACGCCATCACATGTGTGAGCTACGATGTTGAGAGCGACACTTCCGGCTAGCGTTCCACCGTGGGTTCTAGGAGGCGTTTTTCAGCTGTAAAAACATTCTAACTCGGATAAAAGCTAAAAAAAACACAGAAACACCTGGCTATTCTGCGTTTATCAACGTTTTTGAGCCATGAGCTTTTGTGGGAGTATAGTTTTGCTAAAAAAAACAAAAAAACTCCAAAATGCTACAGCTGAAAAAAGCTAAAAACGCTGAAAAACGCTCCTGCAAAAAAGCAGGAAAATGCCTTCTACAGCTACAGCTTTCTACTGACGTTTTGATGACATCCAGTGTGCGAGAGGCCATAAGAAATAAGAAAGTGTAGATATTTTATGGGGATGTTTTCTCTTTCTTATAGATTGCAGTTTCCCACCTGCTTTGCTGGAAGAGGTACGGAACCTGGAACTGCTTGGTGTTCAAGCTGCAGAATCTGGAGATCTGAAAACCGCTCTGCAAAAATTTAGTAAGGCTGTGGAGCTACTTCCTGACCGAGCATCTGCATACAACAACCGCGCTCAAGTGCTACGCCTACAGGGAGACATAACTGGTACTACACTGCATCTACACAATTACAGTACATTGTTTCATTTTAGCATGTGCCAAGTTGCTTCCAAACAATACAAAACTATAAAACAGCATTCTGTGTATGTATATATATATATATATATATAATGATAGAGATAAACTCCCAAGCTTGCCATGTGATTTACACAGCTCTGTCAGATGGTACAGCCAGGTAAGTGGCCTTTTGCCTCCTGACTTAACCAGTTTAGCCTGATCGCAAACCTACCCCTATGCTGCAATTGGACAATGAAGAGACAGCAGCAGACTGATGAGGCAGTCTCTCCCCTTCTGTCAGCATGCTCCTTGTCAGCACAGGTGCATGTAAAAGAGCCTGATTACCCTTCCTTACTATTTTCAAAATCAATAACAAAAAGTTTTGGCTTCAGTTCTACTTCAAGGCCCAAATCCAGGATTTTTAAAAACGTTGCCCTCGCAGTGGGGACCTCCTGCACTGCAACTTTCAACCTCAACATTTGGACAGATGGCCTCACATTCTCATCAAGCACACTTTGATATAATGCAGAATGTATAGTTGACACAATAGCTGTAAGCTGCCGGGGCCCTAAAGCAGCAGAGCGACCCCCAAACCATAATGTCTACACCACCATGCTTCACAGTTGTTATTAGGTTCTTCTCCTTAGATACTGTCTTCAGTTGTGCAAACATGTTTACTGTGATATGAAACACTATTTTTGATTAATTGGTGATCTGTATAATGTTCCAGAAGTCCTGGTTGGTGCCCATTTGTTCAATGGAAAGCTGTAATCCTACTTTAAATGTGTTTTTTGGCTGCAAAGGTTTTTTAACACTCCACACATGCAATTTGAATTGGTGCAATCTCTTTCTAATAGCAGATGCATGTACTTTGACCCCAACTGTTGCAAGATACTTAAACATCCTGCTATGAAATGTGGTTCTGATTGATTTTTTTTTAGCTTTAGTGCCCTTTCACACTGATGCACGTTTGCTGCGCTGGAATGCACCTTTGCATCGGGACAAAAGCTTCCATTGGAGTCAATACTAGGAAATGCACCAAAAACACACCCAAGGTTCATTTTTAGGTGTGTTTTTGGGATCACTATGCTGGTTGTTAAGGAGCGGGCTCCCTCCTGCATCCTTTTTTTTTTAAATCCAAAAGGTGTTTATTAAAAACAACAGAAAGGAAAAAAAACAGAGAAGGGAAGGGAACAGGTGAAAACATACACAGCAATGACAATCGGGTACATACATTCATGTTGAAAAATACCGCACCCTCGCAGGGGTCACATCTCTTGGTGAGAAGAAACAGCATAGAGCAATATAAAAATAGGAATAATCACAGTAGTGTTAAGATAATAGAGAAGGCCGAACCCACTTAGGCCGATATAAACATAAACCAAAGCAGCAACGTATCAGGATAGACAGGGTTCGGCATAAGCGCAGGAAGAAACATCCCCACATCAGCAGTGTGAAAGTGACACCCCCCGAAAGCACTATACCTATGTGGCCATCATACCCATGTCAGAATCCCAGGGATAGAGAGATACCGGGAACAGGTCTCCACCATAGCAAAGGAACGGAGGAGCCCAGCTCCCAGAAGGGCAACAAGAAGGAGGGGGAGGAGAAGGAATGGGTGGAACAGAGAGAAGGAGAAAAAGAGAGGGGAATACAAAAAGGGAAGAAAGAGGAAGAAAGGGAAAATAGGAGTTCAGGTGAGAAAGACCCCATTACAGCTAGGATGTCTACCAACAAACTAAGCCTGCAGAATACGATACATAAGCAGCTGTGCAGGTGCTAGTCCAGGGCAATCTAACCAATCCTGCCAGATTTTATAAAACTTTGTGGCTGCATTACGATGGCGATACGCTAACTGTTCCCTTAGCAGAATATAATTGACTCGTGCCACCCACTGTGCCAATGTAGGAATCGTTGGACTCATCCAATAGTTAGCAATCAGTTTCCTGGCCAAGTATAATAGCCTATGCACCATAACATATGCACCAGGGGTAAACGGCTCCGGGTCTAGTATGCCCAACAGACACACCAGAGGGTCAACCGATATAGGAGCATGGGCAACTTGTGAAATGCATTGTGTGACCTGAGTCCAATACCTAACCAACTTCGGGCAGCGCCACAGCAGATGTATGAAATCTCCCCTGTGGGAATCACATTTAGGGCAAAGAGGCGTATCCCGCCTACCCCACTTATGCAGGAGGACTGGGGTACGATACGTCCTATGGAGTATAAAGAGCTGGGAAAGCTTGTGGGAAGCGGACAGAGACACCGAGGGAAGGGCCTCCAAGGCCTGATCCCACTGATCTCCGCCAATATCCCCCAGATCCATTTCCCATGCCGCTCTGCACCGCAAGGAGGCCGGGTCCTGTATACACGAGAGAAGCCATTGGTACCTAAGGGAGATCAGTCCCCGTTTATCTTGAGCCCTAATCACTGAGTTCACAATCGTCTGGTCCGCCTGTCGTATGGGGGACAGTCGCTGCTGGGCTTGAAGGGCATGGCGCAGTTGGAGGTAGCGATAGAAGTGTTGGCGAGGGAGATTAAATTCAGACTGAAGGCGGTCAAAAGGCTTAAGCACAGAGCCCTCAAACAGTTGGGCAAAGTACCTTATACCCCTGTCCCGCCACTCCAGAGAGTCTTGCAACCTAGCGACCTCTGGAAAGGCCGGGTTATCCCACAATGGCGTAAAATCAAAAAATCCGTCCGAGTGTGACAACACACGCAGTTCCCGCCACAGGCGACGCAATAGGGTCGCCGTGGGAGCACGGAACGGCAATGAGGGAAGATCCATCTCCAAAAGGGACGCCGCTGAGAGAGGTAGCCTGGAAATAGTCAGAAGCAGGGACTGTGGGCCTGTCGAGGACTGATCCCCCCACCCCGCCAAATGCTGCAACTGAGCTGCAAGAAAGTACATCCACGGATGGGGCACTGCCAATCCACCCTTATCCTTGGGGTACTGAAGGGTAGACAATTTAATACGGGGCTGCTGCCTCCACCAGACAAGGTCATGAAACTGGGACTCCACCCGCTTAAACCAGGACACTGGGATCCACATTGGAGAATTATGAAAGATATACAATAGCTGGGGGGCCCAAATCATTTTAATTAAGTTCACTCTGCCGACCACCGAAAGTGGCAGCTTACACCAACTCTTACCCTTAGCACGTTGCTTGTCTAAAAGAGGCAGCAGGTTCAAACGCAGGTACTGAGCCGGATCCAGGGAGACCATCACCCCCAAATACCTATAAGTGTCTGCTACACGCAGGCAACCCAGGGCCGGCAGAGAGGGATTGGGTATGGGGTCAAGAGGCATTAGTATGGACTTATCCCAATTAATAGAAAAACCTGAAAATGAGCCAAATTGTGCTATAAGAACCATAAGCGAATTAAGGGAACCCTCAGTGTCACCCAAATACAGAAGGGTATCGTCCGCATATAGGGACACCTTCTCCTCCAGGTCACCCCTCCGGAAACCCACCACAGCCGGGGAACTCCTAATGAGGGCCGCCAACGGCTCTATCGCCAGTGCAAACAGCAGTGGGGACAGAGGGCACCCCTGCCTAGTACCCCTGTAAAGGGGGAACGGGGAAGAAAGTTCCCCATTCACCCTGACTCGCGCCCTAGGTGCCGAATACAACGCCTTAACCCAACCAACGGAGTCATCGCCCAGGCCAAAGCGAGAGAGGACCTCCCACAGATAAGGCCACTCGACGCTATCAAATGCCTTGACCGCGTCCAAGGACAATATGGCTCTATTACCCGGGTTATCAACTGGAATTTGTAAATTGAGATAAAGCCGCCGTATATTAATCGCCGTGGACCTGCCCGGAATAAATCCAGATTGGTCCGGGTGAATGATGGAGGTAATGACCTTCGAAAGCCGGTTAGCAAGAATACGTGCGAAAAGTTTTATATCAGTGGTCAACAGGGAGATCGGTCGGTATGAGTCGGGGTATCTAGGGTCCTTCCCTGGCTTGGGCAAGACAATAATAATGGCTTCACTCATGGAATCCGGCAGGACCCCTGTCCGCAAAATATCCTGCATAGTGGAGAGGAGAGCCGGCAGAAGGACTCGCCCATACCTAGAGTAGACCTCAACCTGAAGGCCATCCGCTCCCGGTGCCTTATCATTAGGTGCCTGCCCCAACGCATCCGTCAGTTCAGACATAGTAATCGGAGCACTAAGGGACAGACTATCCTGCTGCCGAAGCTGAGGCAGGGAGCACCCGTCCAAAAAGGAGGACAGGGCCGCCCCCCGGCCCCCGCACCGGGACTGATACAGATCAGCATAAAACTGCCTAAAGCCCTCAAGCACCTGAGGAGTGGAGGAGACCACCTCCCCGGAGGGAGAGACAATCTCCGTCACCGAGCCAGGATCCTGTTGAGACCTGGCTACCATAGCCAGCATGTGCCCAGTGTTCTCGCCCTCCTCAAAGTACGTTTGCTGCAGGAAATATCGTTTTGTCAGAGAAACCTTCAGCTGCAGACTGGTCATCACATGACAAGCACCACATGACTTCCACATGACTTCCTGGCTGCCTATAAAAGCTGAGCAAGTGCTCAGAGGAATTGCTGGTTTGCCTTTCAGCTTCCTGTACCTGAGTTCCTGTTTCCTGTGTGATCGTTTACCTGCTGTGACCCGGATTGACCCTGACCTGCTCTGCTCTTCTCCTGGACCCGACCTTGGCTTGTTTTACGGACTTTGCTTTTGCTTACCTGTGTTTGACCCTCTGCCTGCGACCCGGATTTACCTTCAGTCTCCTGTGCCTTGACCCTCTGCTTGTGACCAAGTCTTGTCTCCTATCTCCAGTGCCTTGACCCTCAGCCTGTGACCTGGATTGTCTGCTTACCTGTGTTTGACCCTCAGCCTGCTCCGGACTTTTACTGCTGGATCCTGATCAGTCTCTGCTCCAGCTCTACAGGACCTCCACGCAAGCTCTACCCTGCCTGCTGGTAGCTTGTGCCTCTTTGTGCCATCCACCCTCTGTATCACCTCCAGAGGGGCGGAGTGCGCTTAGTCGCAACAGCGAACCGCTCTCGGCATCTCGGCCTCGGTGAGTACCTCTATTCTGATAGTACAAACCAGCCATGTCAGAGGCCGACAGAGCGCGTTCTCCTCTTGAGATCCTGTGCCAGCAGGTCACAACCCTCACTGATGCAGTCCAGAAACTGCAGGAAGGCTATGCCCAGATTGACGGTCGTCTCCAGCAACTTTCAGGGTCATCTGCATCAACAGCCGCAGCCCCTGCGCCCACCAGCGGAGCCTCCTCTTCTCAAGTTGCATCAAGCCCCACAGTGATCATGGCTACCCCCGAGCCCAGGGTTCCCACACCGGAGCGTTTTTCAGGCGATCGCAAAAAGTTCCGGGCCTTCAAAAATGCATGCTCCTTGTACTTAGCCCTTCAGCCCAGGACTTTTTCGTCCGAAGTAGTTAAGGTGGGATTTGTCATCTCCCTGTTGACCGAAGAGCCGCAGGCCTGGGCCCACAGCCTGATGGAACAGAGGAGCTCTCTTCTGAACTCTTTGGACCTTTTCTTTGAAAGTATGTCTCAACTATATGATGACCCCCAACGCACCGCTACTGCAGAAGCCGTGCTACACTCCCTGTCCCAAGGAAAGAGACCAGTGGAGGACTACACTGCTGAATTTCGAAAATGGTCAGCTGACACAGGGTGGAACGAACCCGCTCTTAAATACCAGTACCGCCAGGGGCTGTCAGAAGCTTTGAAAGAGGAGTTGGCCAGGATTGAAACCCCTGCCACTTTGGAGGATTTAATCCAATCCGCTACCAAGCTAGACAGGCGCATGCGCGAGCGGCGCTCTGAGCACTCCCAGGGTCCCCGACCTAGTTGGATGCTCCCTAAACCTTCTCCCATTCACCCATCCTTTCCAGTGACTCCTGTCACCTCTGCTCCAGAGGCTGAGCCCATGCAGCTTGGATTGGTCCGTGCTCCTCTTACCCCTGAAGAGAAGCAACGACGGCGACAGGCCAATCTCTGTCTGTACTGTGGGGGAACTGGACATTTTCTGCGTACCTGCCCCGTGAGACCCAGTAAGTCACGCTCGCAGTTTTTTATGAACTTTCAGAACCCTGGTTTATCCCAGACTTATGTCACCCTCTCTGTCTCCTTACAGCTAATGGAAAAGGAAGTTCATCTACCAGCAATTATTGATTCCGGAGCCTGTAGTTGTTTTCTAGACACTTCACTGGCCCAAAAACTGCACATTCCACTGCAAACCAAAGAACAAGGCCTCCAAGTCTACCTGGCTGATGGGTCTCTCCCTCGCTCTGGATTTGTCACACAACAGACAAGGCCCATCCTTGTCACCACGGACTCCGGCCACCAGGAGCTTCTAAGCTTTGACATCATCTTCTCCCCCATGTTCCCCATCATTTTGGGGCTCCCCTGGCTACAGGCACATGAACCTGACATCAATTGGAACAAGAAGAAAGTCTCCTTTTCCTCTCCCTACTGTTCCCAGCATTGCCTTCCTCCAGCTCCAGCCACCTGTTTAACCGTAGCACCTACACCTGACAATCTCCAGCACGTCCCTCCGGTATATCTTGAATTTAGAGATGTCTTCGATAAACAAAAAGCTGATTGCCTACCACCTCATCGGTCTTACGACTGCCCCATTGATTTGCTACCTGGTTCTGAAATACCCTTTGGCCGTATCTTTCCACTATCAGAGACTGAACTAGCGGCTCTTAAAACGTATATTGATGAGAACTTGGATAAGGGTTTCATTCGTCCATCATCTTCACCGGCCGGAGCCGGCATCTTTTTTGTGGAAAAGAAAGATGGTTCCCTAAGACCATGCATAGACTATAGAGAACTGAACAAAATAACGATAAAAAATCGCTATCCTCTTCCACTTATCCCAGAGTTGTTTCAGCGTTTCCGTTCTGCCCGAATCTTCTCCAAGTTGGATCTGCGAGGTGCCTATAACCTCATCCGAATCAGGCCTGGAGACGAATGGAAGACTGCCTTCAGGTCCAGGTTTGGACATTATGAATATTTGGTAATGCCCTTTGGGTTGTGTAACGCCCCGGCCACATTTCAGCACCTGGTAAACGACATCTTTCGAGAATATCTGGACAATTTCCTAGTTGTTTACCTGGACGACATTCTTATTTTTTCTGCCACCATTGAGCTACACCGGGTTCATGTAAAGACAGTCCTTGCAATTCTCAGGAGACACAAATTGTACCTTAAAGCAGAGAAATGCGAATTCGAAAAATTTTTTGTGCAATTCCTAGGCTTTATCATTTCTACCAACGGGGTCGCAATGGATCCACAGAAGGTCAAGGCAATTCAGGAGTGGCCGGCTCCAGTAGACAAAAAGGGGGTACAGCGGTTTATCGGATTCGCTAATTTTTACCGGAGGTTTATCGTTGGCTTCTCATCCATTGTTGCACCCATCACCCAACTAACCCGCCAACATAGTCGTTTTCAGTGGTCCCAAGAGGCCCAGGAAGCTTTTACCAAGCTCAAAGCCCTGTTCACCTCTGCACCAATCCTACGGCATCCGGATCCAGCCCTGCCATTTGTGTTGGAGGTAGACGCCTCGGAAACCGCCACTGGAGCCATCCTCTCCCAGAGACAGGGCCCCAAGGCTCTCCTCCATCCTGTAGCTTTCGCATCTCGTAAACTAAGTTCCCCGGAAAGGAATTATGATGTGGGAGACCGGGAGCTGTTGGCCATCAAGTTCGCTCTGGAGGAGTGGAGATATCTGTTGGAGGGTGCTTCCCATTCCATCATGATTTTCACCGATCATAAAAACCTAGAATACCTCAGGACAGCCAAACGCTTAAGACCCAGGCAAGCCCGGTGGGCCCTCTTCTTTTCTAGGTTCAACTTTCATATCTCTTATAGACCTGGCCTCAAGAATGGGAAAGCAGACGCACTCTCCCGGATGTTCCCTGAATCTCCCCAGTCAACGGAACCTAGCACCATCTTATCTCCACAAAACTTCCTTCTGCTCACAGACACTGATCTTATGACCACCATCAAGTTGGCATCCAGCCATTGTACTGACCCAGAAATATCCTCCTTGGAGAAACGAGATGACTTGTTCTGGTCCCAAGGAAGAATTTTTGTCCCACCGGAGGCTAGACCCATGACGTTAAAGTTGCTTCATGACCATAAACTGGCTGGTCACTTTGGGACTCAAAAGACTTTGGAATTGGTTGCCCGTTCTTTTTGGTGGCCTGGTTGGAGGCAGGACTGTAAAGAGTATGTCCTCTCTTGTATTTCTTGCCAGCGCAGTAAAGTGGCTAACACCAAATCTTGGGGATTACTTAGACCTTTACCCATTCCAGAACGCCCATGGGCTGAAGTTTCTATGGACTTCATTGTTGATCTTCCTCCCTCGGAAGGTTTCACCTCCATTCTGGTCGTTGTCGACCGCCTTTCCAAAATGGCACACTTCTTGCCCATGGTGGGCACCCCCTCTGCTTTGGAGACAGCTAACATTTTTATCAAAGAAATAATAAGGCTACATGGAGTACCCGACAGTGTTGTTTCTGACAGAGGGGTTCAGTTCACCTCCAAATTTTGGAAAGAACTTTGTAAAGCACTACAAATAAAGGTCTGTCTCTCCTCTGCATATCACCCTCAAAGCAATGGCCAGACAGAGAGAACGAACCAAACTCTGGAGCAGTATCTCCGCTGTTTCTCTTCTGGCTCTCAGGATGACTGGTCCTCTCTGCTACCCTACGCGGAGTTTGCGTATAATAATTCAGTTCATTCAGCCACCAACCAAACGCCCTTCTGGTCTAACTTTGGGTTTCACCCTTCTTTCCTTCCAAACGCTACCCCTGAATTATCTGTTCCTGCTGTCCAAGATCGCATAGCCTCCATCCAACAGAACTTTCAAAGGATTCAGGAAACCATGCAAAAGGCCCAGGATGACTATAAGAAGTACTACAACAGGGGAAGGAAGGAGAACCCGGTTTTCAAGGTCGGTGAGGAAGTTTGGTTATCTTCAGCTAACCTCAAATTACCTTTTCCCTCACGGAAGTTGGGCCCAAAGTTCATAGGGCCGTTCAAAATCAAGAGGATGGTTAACCCTGTGGCCTTTGAATTGGCCTTACCCAGCTCTTACAGGATTCATTCTGTCTTTCATGCATCCTTACTAAAACCAGTGATTCCTAGCCCCTTCCCGGGAAGAGAGGATCCGCCTCCTCCACCGGTCCAGGTGGATGGAGAAAATGAATTTGAGGTTGAAGCCATACTGAACTGCAGGAAGAGGGGTAGACTTCTCCAATACCTAATCAAGTGGAAGGGGTATCCACCTGAAAACAACTCTTGGGAACCCTCAAGAAACATACACGCCCCTTGCTTGATCCGAGCTTTTCATGTGAATCACCCGGAGTTGATGTCCAGTTTGGGCGTCCAGAGGCCGCCCCTCGGGGGGGGGGGGGGCACTGTCAGAGAAACCTTCAGCTGCAGACTGGTCATCACATGACAAGCACCACATGACTTCCACATGACTTCCTGGCTGCCTATAAAAGCTGAGCAAGTGCTCAGAGGAATTGCTGGTTTGCCTTTCAGCTTCCTGTACCTGAGTTCCTGTTTCCTGTGTGATCGTTTACCTGCTGTGACCCGGATTGACCCTGACCTGCTCTGCTCTTCTCCTGGACCCGACCTTGGCTTGTTTTACGGACTTTGCTTTTGCTTACCTGTGTTTGACCCTCTGCCTGCGACCCGGATTTACCTTCAGTCTCCTGTGCCTTGACCCTCTGCTTGTGACCAAGTCTTGTCTCCTATCTCCAGTGCCTTGACCCTCAGCCTGTGACCTGGATTGTCTGCTTACCTGTGTTTGACCCTCAGCCTGCTCCGGACTTTTACTGCTGGATCCTGATCAGTCTCTGCTCCAGCTCTACAGGACCTCCACGCAAGCTCTACCCTGCCTGCTGGTAGCTTGTGCCTCTTTGTGCCATCCACCCTCTGTATCACCTCCAGAGGGGCGGAGTGCGCTTAGTCGCAACAGCGAACCGCTCTCGGCATCTCGGCCTCGGTGAGTACCTCTATTCTGATACGTTTCTTCTCAGCCGCTGAAAGTATCACTGAGTTATACAAAGCCTGCACTTCCAGCCAGGCCTTCTGCACAGAGGGAGAGGGCGAGGCTATCCTAGCCTCCTCCCTACGCTTCATGTCATCACGAACCGTTTCCTCCCACTGCGCAGAATTACGTTTATCCATAGTAATCCCTTTGATAATTTGACCACGCAAAAAGGCCTTAAGGGCATCCCACACCACCGCAGGGGAGGCAGAACCCCGATTAACAGCCAGGAAGTCTTCCAAGGCCGGTGCAATCGGATCCGGCTCAGGGAACAACGTCAGCCAGAACGGGTTCACCCGCCACAGCCCACGAGTCCCCGAGCCCGGAACCGAAAACCTAACCCAAAGCGGGGAATGATCGGACACCAGGCGAGGCTCGTACGCCGAATCAGTCACCCGGGGCCTCATAGAGTCATTCCCCAGGGCCAAATCAATGCGTGACAGTCCTCCATGAGTGGCCGAATAGCAGGAATAACATTTAGTGGAGGCCTGCCTGTCCCTCCAAACATCTCTGAGGCCCAATTCCATCAAAAACTTAGCAAACGCCGTAGGGCGTGAATTAGGGGCGGGCCCGTGATAGGAGGGGTGGAATTTGTCAAGTGCCGGGTCAAGATAATTATTGTAATCCCCCACGGCCAATACTGGGGTATCAGGGTGGGGCGCCATAAATTGCGCCAATAGACGGAGAACCTCGTGGGAGAAGGGTGGAGGGACATAGACAGCAGCCAAAATACACAGAAAACCATTAAGTTTGCATAATAAAAAAACATATCTCCCCAGATCGTCCACCCTGCTGCGCAGGCACGCAAAAGCCACCTCCCTGGACACCAACATGCTCACCCCCCGCGAATACGAGGAGTGAACAGAATGGTATTGAAAAGGATATGCCCGAGAGCGTAGCAAATGCGTGGAAGTGCGCACCAGGTGGGTCTCCTGTAAACAGACAATAGTGGGCTTAAGCTTCCTAAGATATGCAAATACCGCTTTACGCTTAACCCCATCCGCCAGGCCCCGAACATTCCAGGACAAGATTAATGCATTAAGCTGTGAGAGCTCCATGAGTTAACAAAAACACAATATAAATGTAACAGCAAAAATCCCCCAGACCACCCGACACACCACTCCCCACCGCCAACCATAGTTCGCCAGAACAGAGTCTCCGGGAGCATGCGCACCAAGTGCGTAGGTAAGTAGAGAGGGAAGTGCAGTCCACGCCAGCCATCTGCAGCCGGAAGAGTCCTAGGCCTGAGAGGTCTCACCTGAAAAAGAACAAGAGGTAGGGAAGGGGGGAAGAGCAGCAGTGCAAAAAAGAACAAAGTCAAGGGGGCCAACAGGGCCCAGTAGTAAACCATTCTCCGTTCCACGGAGTCAGCATGTCCCCGCAGGACAACAGGATATGGGCACAGTATGCAAAGGAACCGCATACAATCAATCTGGGGGGGAAACACGACAGTCTCGCTCAGCCGAGCGGTGATCCCAAATGTAATACCCCTATTGGGGGGTAAAAAACACCAACTGTAGAAAAAAAAGAAAACTTGGAAACGGACAGTCAGTGCTCCGCATCATAGACTGAAACTCAAAGCCAGTAAAGGATAACAGCGTCCCCAAACTCAGGGGGGTGCCTGCCGGGCTAGATGACGTTCCTCCCTATCCAGCCAGTTCACAGCAGCCTGGGGGTTGTCAAAGAATTGGGTCGAGCCATTCGCCACCACCTTCAATTTGGCAGGATAAAGCATGAAATATGGCACATTCAGTTTATGCAGCCTCTTCTTAACATCCAGAAATTTAGCTCTCCTGCGTTGCACTTCAGCAGAAAAATCAGGGTACAGAGAGACTCTGGCATTATCTATAGAGAGATCAGCAGTGGTTCTTGCTTTATTCAGGATGACATCGCGGTCCTTGTAATTGAGCAGCTTGAATAGAAAGGGTCTGGGGGGGGCTCCGGGCGGAGGAGGTCTAGCAGGGATCCTGTGGGCCCGCTCCACGGCAAACATAGGGGAGAAGGAATCCTTGCCAAAGGTTGTCAACAGCCATGCTTCAATAAAATCCACAGGGTGTTTCCCCTCCGCCTTCTCAGGGATTCCCACTGCCCTCACATTATTCCTACGCAAGCGGTTTTCCATGTCCTCCAGTCTGGCTGCATTAGCTGTAGTAATAGAGTGGAGAAACTGAACATCCCGCTGTAATGGTTGCCACTCATCTTCTATAGTACTAACCCGGCCCTCCAATGCAGCCGTGCGATCCCGCAGCTTCTGCATGTCCTGGCGTACTAGGGACAGTTCCAGTTTCATGCCCTGAACTTCACCAGCCAGTCTAGCGATGTTAGCGTTGCCAGTGGTGACCGCTGAAAGGACATCCCGCAGGGTGGGCTCCGAGTCAAGGGTCATGGAAGGGGAGGTAGGCCCCAACTGCAGCGGCGCTCCCGCCTCAGGGGGGGCCAAAGGCCCAGAGTCCAGCGACAGTAGAGGGCCAGCATCTCCCAAGTCCCCCGAGGTCATATCCACATCCCCCACATCAGCTTGACAGGGAGGGGGAGCAAGGTCTTTACCTGGAGGCTTTGCGAACAGGCGCTGTGCGGCCTCCTTCTGCTTCTCCTTTGCCGAGCGGGTCGCGGCGCCGCCATCTTGGCCGCCAGGGTCCGCCGCCGATCGGGACTTCGTGCCGCGGGAGGACATCCGTCCGGATGGAAATGGTGGCATGGCCGGCAAGCAGAGGGTGTAGAGAGGTGAGCCCGAAAATTGCAGGTGAATCGGGCACAGGATGGCTGAGATCGGCAGGAGAATAGCAGGATACCAGCGGAGCTACTGTGGGACACGTCCGCTCACATCACTCGTCGGCCACGCCCCCCCTCCTGCATCCTTAACAACCAGTAAATAGCTGATTGTTAAGGAGCTGGCACATGCCAGAATGTGAACATGTGAATGTGAACAGTCTTCACTCCTGCACAGCCTCCGCCTTCACCAGTAGCACCAGTTATGGACCTGACCTTCCCCTGCCTCCTCCCCTCAGATTCTGGGCACCAATGCACCCTGCTATCCTGCCCTGTCTCTCCACCTCCTTCCCCCATGGTAGCATCATTCCTGCTCAAGCATGCTGACCACTGGGGGAGGCATTAGCACTGGTTGTTAAGAACACCTGCGGGCTCCGGCTCCTTAACAACAACCCCTAACCTTCCTTAATAACCAATGAATAGCCAGTTGTTAAGGACATAGCACTAGACGGCATCCTCAAAACCCAGCTATTCAAACATTTTTGCTGTAATGCAATGCATTTAAAATGCACTATCCATTTTTAAAAAATGCATAGTGCATTTTAGAAATGCTGCTATGTTTGCTGTAGTCAGCCATTGGGTTGAATTTGCTGGGTTGGCCAGTCCTGCACAAATAAGTCGTTTGAAATCAACGCCACTTGTACATTATTTTCCTTACAGTGGAAATGATTGATCACAAATCATTTGGCAATCTTCTTAAATTGCTTGCCAGACGCATTGGTATTTATATGTTATTTGCTTTTTTTTTTTTAGATTTTTTCTCTACAAGTGCAGAACACCACAGAGACACACTGTCACACAGAATAAAATAACTAAAAATAGAAACATTTAAACAAAATAGCAAAAAATAAATACAAATAATGTATTTTCTGAGGGCACTTAGAGCGCACAATGACACCACACATGTACATAAATAGTAAAAAGAAAACTAGACCTAGACTAGACATCTGAGGTTTAAATAAGACATGTTCCACCTGCACACTCCCTAAGGAGGGTCTTCAATGTTGAAATCATTGGCATCTAATTTGTAGCACTTGATTCTAATTTTACAGATTTGACTTGCTGGTAAATGTAGAGTGTATTTACATTTTCCATATGACAAATATGCATCAAGTCTGTGTCATTTGTTCATGTATATCACCTTTATCTGTAGGCAATATTTGAATCAAGTTTTTAAGTGATACTAAAGTCTTGTTTTTTTTTTCTTTAAAAATAACAAGCATGTTCTACTTACTTGCTCTGTGCAGTGGTTTTGTACAGAGCAGCCCACATCCTCCTCTTCTCCCCCACCAGCTCCCTTGGCTCCTCCCTCCTGTCAAATGCCCCCACAGTAATCAGCTTGCTATGAGGGCACTCGATTCGAGCTGCCGATTCCGTATGTCCATCCCGCCCCCTCTCTCTCCTGATTGGCTAACTGACTTCGATTGCACCATTGGCTCCCACTGCTGTGTCTCAGCCAATCAGGAGGAAGAGTCTCGGATGGTCGAGGCACTTGTGCACATCGCTGGATAGAGATGGGGCTCAAGTAAGTATTGGTGGGACTGCTGCATACTGAAGGTTTTTTATCTTAATACATAGAATGCATTTACAACCATTTTATTGTTTGCTATTCAAACATCTTGGAAAAGTCAAACATTTCCATTGAGTATACTTTTTTACATGACTGTATACTGTAAAGTCTGGTACACACTATGAGTTTTTTTTAGTTCAACGAAAAAAAACTGTCAGCTCTGGTTGGAGCCGCTGTGATCCGACATTAGTACAGCAATCTCCCCCCCTAAGCTGTTGTGTTCTGACAGAGAGCTTGCCCCCCCCCCCCCCTCCAGAACACTCTGATCAGCGCTCTCAACCATTGGAGAAGAACGCTAATCGAGAGCCAGTCGGCTGCGGGTTTTCCAGCATGCACGTCCAACAGAAGACAGCCAAACGGCCAGCTTCTGTTGGACCGGCTGGCACACACACAAGCTAAATATCGGCCATTTTTTTTTTCCAACCACATGATATCGGCCGCCATTCAGCCCATGTGTATGGGGCTTTAGTGCTTCATGGGCTACTGTTTTGTTACTTCCCCATGTCTTCTAGAGCAGGGAGACGGCACCCCCGCCAGAACACTCCGATCAGCGCTCTCAGCCATTGGATAAGAGCGCTAATCGGGAGCCGGTCGGTTTGCTGGTTTTCCAGCATGCACAGCCAGCTTCTGTTGGACCAGCGAGCATACACATGGGCTGAATGTCGGACTTTTTTTTTTTTTAACCGGTTGATATCTCCTTACATTCGGCCCAATTTTTTCCACATTCGGCCCAATTTTTTCCACATTGTTTATGTTTTAAAAAACACTATACCGTACAAAATAACTAGAGACAAATAGATACTAAGAGGAGGTTGGGAGGAGTTGCAATGGGGCCTACCAAATTAAGTTACGTGCCTTAGTGAATGATTATAAATTTATACTGTACATTTACTAAATCCACTGGTCTGTTTTACATCCAGGTGCCCTTGGGGATCTGAATCGAACATTGGAGCTGAGTGGAGGAAAAGGGATAGCAGCCCGCCAGGCTCTGGTGCAGCGTGGACTAATTCTCCGACTAAATGGAAATGAAGAAGCAGCTAAGAATGATTTTCTTCAAGCAGCTGAACAAGGCAGTGATTTTGCTAAACAGCAGTTAGTTTTGCTCAACCCATATGCTGCACTTTGTAACAGAATGCTCAGGGACATGATACAAGACTTACGAGTGCCAAACCCATAGGAGTTCTTAGTTACAAAGTCATCTTTGAGTTCAACCAAACAAATCCTAAACATCCAGTTAATACGTTTAGAAAAAGCCTACAAAAATCACCTAAAGTGTGGCCCAATTTGCTTAGTTAGGGAAAACATTTTACTTCCTGATCCAACTTGTATACCGCCCTGGATCTACATTCTACAAAATACCATTTTTCTTTTCTTTTTTTTGTTACTACTCAGATTTTCTTTATTAAGCTTCAAAAGGTTTACATAAAAGAAAATGTGTCTGCAGTATTATTTTTTTAAATAAATATTAGTAGCCATGTATGCATTTTAAAGCATTTCTAGCTCTTTTCTAAGAAGGCTAATAAACCAGCTAGAACTAGCTCCCATCAAAGTTTATTGCAGCCTCCCAACTCTTATAGTAAAAATCCTTTTGTATGCTGAGGTTAAACCATTTTTCCTCTAGTAGCAAAATGTGCCTTTTGTCTTTTGCAGTGACCTTAAAGTAAACAGAGTCCAGCTGGACTATATGGACCACAAACGTATCTGCTCATACAATACCCCCCATCCCATTGAAGCTTACACAGGGTCAAGGCCTTTCCCTGCTCTCTTGTGACTGGGCAAAGTGGCCAATTGCCTAGCGCCAGGGCTTTCACATGGGAGGAAGGGGGTAAACTCACATACACCCCCAGAAGCTGGTATCCAATGAAGAAAAAAGCATCCAAGAGGCTTGGGGACTTTGATGTAAGTTCATACAAAGTAGTGAGAGCCGAGGACAAAAACATTCGAAGAGCTCACTGGCTCTGGTTAGGTTGCTCACAACAGACAAGGCTACCCACTAGTGGGTACCCTAACAGGTTACCAGAATAGAACAGTCCAAATTATTTATTAGGTTGTAATATAAAACAGCCTACACCTTTCAGGGTCAGAAAAAAAAACCCCTTTTTCTCTTACGTCCTCCGACAGTCGCCGCCTCTTCATATTCGTCACATATGGGGTATTAGACTTTGCTCCGAAGGAGTAGCTAGGCAACAGAATATGTTAACAATAAAGCTTTTAACATATCCCACCCTCAAGGGGTGGTCCCCTCAGTCAATACCCTCCTACTTCCTGCAACCATATCTCAGTTTTAATGTCTAGCTTGTCAGGAGTGGCTGGCTCTCTCTGTGCTGGGACTTTCTGTCCCAGACTCTTTCTTCTTTTTAATATTTTGTTTGAGTTTTTCTCTCTACCTTTATTTAGCTGTTATTTTGTCAGCGTTAGTTAGTTCTTCGGATGAAGAGGATCATGCGGACTGGGTCTCGGGCTGATCCCCCTGGTCGCAGGTCGTGGGTCAGTGGCTTCCCAGTCTGCCATCGAGCGTTCAGCCAGGTAACGCTCCTGGCATAGTGAACGACCCATCCCTGTTCGGTGCAGGGATGATTGGTGAGGTGGCTACCTCACTGGACGCTGTGCGGTTTCTTAACCCCCATTTTTGTGCGTCTTGACTTGCGACTCTCCCTGCCTCATGTGCAGTGGCTTGTTCGCCTGTGCGGGTCCCCCACGCCATGTGAGGTAAGTGTATTTATGTGGGGACCTGTCTGTCTGGGGGGGTGTCAGTCTGGGACTGTGTTACCTGCCTCTATTCACACTGCTTGTCTCCCTATCTCTCGGCTGCATGCTGTGGGCTGCAAGGGGGGGGGGGGGGAGCTGTATGACACTGTGTGTGTCAGACTGGTCAGTGTGAGAAGCTGTGTGCTGTGGGGCATGTTTTTTTGGCATGTTTGGGCATATACAGCAATCGCTGCGGCGATCTGACATGTATTCTGATATTGGAATGTAATGTGTGTTTTATTGCACTGTGGAGCGGCGGTTTCGGCGCCAAACGACGCCATTTTGCCTACACCCGCTCCGGCCGCATGGTTTACATGCATGGCGGCCATTTTCTTGTAGCCTCCATAGGCTTACATAGAGCGCCCTGGCAGCATCACTTCCTCTTTCCAGGAACACCGATCGAGGCAGCGGCGAGGGTCTCCTCAGGTTTTATCCTTCTGTTCTTGCTATCCATTGCCTGTGTTCAGTTTGCATATTCCCTGTGGGGGTCTCATTGTGCTTGAGTGTGGTGCGGTGGGCTGCGCTTGCCGCGCTTGCTTAAAAGGGGCAGTTAACCCTTGGTTGTCTGGCATTTCAGGGGCAATGGATTCTCAGGAGGGCAAATTTCCTACAGTATTGGTGGAAAGCCAGGGGACCGCTGTTTCCCCCCCAGGGGGGGATTTAGCCACTATTGTGGCTGGCCTTGCTGCTCAGGTGCAAATGCTGGTGGCTGCTCAATCTACTAAAAGGCCCAGAGTTGCTCTTTCCTCTGATTCTGAGGGTGAAGGTGATGGGGCTGTTATGGCAGGGGCCTCCTTATCGGGGTCCCGCTCCTCTCTTGATCTAGTGGGGTCTGAGGTGGAGGCTGAAGTTGAGGGGGTTGATAATTCTCCCCCTGGCTCGCCTGAAGAGCTTGCAATCATGGATGAGTTGATTGCTTCCATTAAGCAAACGCTGCGTTTGCAGGACGAAGTGTGTCCCCCCGCTGCCTTGGCGGCTTATGGGACGCAGAGGAAACGCAGGACGCCGCAGGTTTTTCCCTGCAATGCTGATTTTCAGCGCGCTGTTAAGGATCAATGGCGCGATCTGCGCAAACCTTTTGCGGTACCAAGTAAATTCAAGCTGCGTTATCCTTTTTCGCCTGCCACTGATGAAAGGTGGTGTGTGCCTCCACCAGTGGATCATGCAATTGCGGTTTTGAACAAAGCCACTGCGATTCCTGCAGAGGGTTCCCCTGTTTTCCGTGATGCCACGGATAGGAGACTGGAGTCTCTTGCCCGTCATACTTATTCTGTTACGGGTTCTATGCTTAAGGCTCTGTTTGCTTCTCTCATGGCGGCCCAGGCGATCGCAAGTTGGACGCAGATGCTTAGGCGCGTCCTAGTGGCCGATTCGGCCTCGCCGGCGACCCTGGATATGGTGGATCAGATCCACCAGGGTGTCATGTATCTGTGTGATGCGGACCTGGACCTGATTCCGTTGGCTGCACGTGTGCACAGCGCGGCGGTGTTGTCTCGCCGCCTGGTTTGGTTAAAATGTTGGTCGGTGGACCAATCTTCACGTAAGACCTTAGCCAATCTGCCTTATGATGGGTCTCGCCTTTTTGGGGAGTCCCTGGATGTGTTGATTAAGGGGATCACCGGGGGTAAGAGCACTCTCTTGCCCCATTTCCCCAAGGCTAAGGGGGCTTCTGGGAAGAAGCATGCTAATTTTCGGCCCCCTCAGGGGTCCTTTTGTGCCTTTCGGCCGCACTACAAGGGCAAACCGTTCAAAGGTCAAGGCTCTCAGAAGAAGCCCTGGTCTGGTAAACAGAAGTCCGGCCAATCCGGACCTGCAGCCCATAACAGTTCGGCCTGAAGGGGCGCCCTCACCCAGTTTTGGGGTGGGGGGACGCTTGCTCGGTTTTCTTCAGCCCTGGAAATCGTTCGATCTGGTTACAAGATCGAGTTTCTCTCTCGGCCGGAGAGCAGATTTTTTCCCTCAAATCTTCAACTGTCTCCAGAGCGCTTGCGGGACCTGCACCTGGCGGTGCGGGACCTGAGGGCTCAGGGAGTGGTGGTTCCGGTGCCTCATTGGGACAGGTTTCGGGGGTTTTATTCCAATCTGTTCACCGTGCCCAGAAAGGAGGGCAAGGTTCGTCCGATTCTGGACTTGAAGGCTCTGAACCGCTCTGTGCGGGTTCGCAAGTTCCGCATGGAATCCCTGCGGTCGGTGGTGGCTGCCCTGGTTCCGGGGGAATTCATGGCCTCCATCGATTTGAAGGATGCGTACCTTCACATCCCCATATTCGAGGGTCATCAGAGGTACCTTCGATTTGCCATTGCGGAGGATCACTACCAGTTCGTGGCGTTGCCCTTTGGTCTCGCCTCGGCTCCGCGGGTCTTCACCAAGGTGCTTGCACCGGTTCTGGCATTGTTGAGGGCCCAGGGCGTTTCTGTCCTGGGGTATCTGGACGACATTCTGGTTCGGTCTGCGACCAGCCAGGGTCTGGAGGAGGACCTGTCTGTCACGATGCAAACTCTGCAGGAGTTTGGTTGGACGATAAATTTTCCAAAGTCGACACTGAGTCCGTCGGTTCGTCTCCCCTATCTGGGAATGAATGATACTGGACTCGGTGCAGGCGAAGGTCTTCCTGCCGGAAGAAAAACTCAGGACTCTCCGGGAGGAAGTCAGGTCCCTCAGGGACGTTCCGAACTCGTCTCTGCGGACGTGTATGAGATGTCTGGGATTGATGGTCTCGGCCTTCGAGGCGATTCCTTTCGCCCAGTTTCACACGCGGGGTCTCCAAGCGGAGATCCTGTCCAGGTGGGACGGGCGACCTCAATCTCTGGATCTTCAAATCTCGTTGAGTCTTCGCACCAGGGAAAACCTTCTGTGGTGGCTCCAGTCCCCGTTGGTGTCCGGGGGCAAGTCGTTTCGTCCGATCTCGTGGACGGTGATCACCACGGATGCCAGCCTGTCGGGCTGGGGTGGTGTTCTGGGCGTTCTGTCCGCTCAGGGGACTTGGTCGGAGGGGGAGTCTTCCCTTCCGATCAACATTCTGGAATTGCGTGCGATAAGTCTCTGTCTTCATCGCTGGACGGACCGGCTGCAGGGTTGCCCGGTTCAGGTGCAGACGGACAATGCCACGGCGGTGGCCTACATCAACCACCAAGGGGGCACCAGGAGTGCCCGAGCGGCTCGAGAAGTGGCCGACATTCTGTCTTGGGCCGAGACTCATGTCCCGGCGATAACGGCGGTTCACATTCCGGGTGTGGAGAACTGGCAGGCGGACTATCTGAGTCGCCAGACCCTGGATCAGGGGGAATGGTCTCTCCATCCGGCTGTATTCCAGATGTTGTGCGCGAAGTGGGGTCTTCCAGATGTGGACCTGTTCGCGTCTCGTCTCAACAACAAGGTGATGAGGTTCGTGGCAAGGACGCGCGACCCTCGGGCAGACGCGTCGGACGCGTTAGTGGCCCCATGGCATCAGTACAGGCTGATGTACGCGTTTCCACCGATTCAGTTGCTGTCCAGGTTCCTTCGCAGGTTACACTCGGAACGCAACACGGTGATTCTTGTGGCACCGGACTGGCCTCGCCGGTCCTGGTACGCAGACCTCGTGAATCTGGCGGTCGACGCCCCGTGGCGTCTGCCTCTTCGAGACGATCTACTGTCTCAAGGACCGATATACCATCCTGCTTTACAGTCGCTGGCTTTGACGGCCTGGCTGTTGAGACCGAGGTCCTGAAGGAGAGGGGTCTCTCTCCGGAGGTCGTTCATACTTTAATCAACGCGAGGAAGTCTTCCTCGGGGAAGGTTTATTACCGTACTTGGAAGGCCTATTTTGCCTGGTGTGAGTCCAGGGGGTTTTCACCCCGCACGTACTCGGTGTCCCGTGTGCTGTCTTTCCTTCAAACGGGTGTTGATCAGCGTTTGGCGCTGGCTACGATAAAGGGTCAGGTGTCTGCTCTGGCCGTTCTGTTTCAACGTCCCGTGGCTTCCAACCCATTGGTTGGCACCTTTGTTCAGGGTGTGCGGCATCTGGTTCCCCCGAGGCGGGATCCTCTGCCCCCTTGGGACTTGAATCTCGTTCTATCTGTGTTACAACGTGCTCCTTTTGAACAGATCAGGGAGATCTCGTTGTCTATGTTGTCCAAAAAGGTCGCCTTTTTGGTGGCGATCACTTCGGCTCGCAGAGTGTCGGAGCTGGCGGCTTTGTCCTGCAAGTCTCCGTACCTGGTTATTCATTTGGATAAGGTGGTCTTGCGACCTAATCCTTCTTTTCTTCCGAAACGAGTTTCGGAATTCCATCTTAATGAGGATATTGTCTTGCCTTCGTTGTGCACGAAGCCTAAACATCCAAAGGAGGTGAGATTGCACTCTCTGGATGTTGTTCGGGCGATTAGGGTTTACCTTAAATCGACTGAGTCTTTTCGAAAGACGGACTCCTTGTTTGTTCTTCCAGAGGGTCCTCGGAAGGGCATGGCGGCTTCGGCCTCTACCATCGCCAAATGGATCAGGCAGACCATTGAACAGGCCTATGCTTTGCAGGGGAAGGTTCCCCCTGTGCCTGTGAAGGCGCACTCTACTAGATCTCTGAGTACGTCTTGGGCCTGTCGTCATGGGGCTTCTGTAGCCCAGGTGTGTAAGGCGGCGACTTGGTCGACCGTGCACACTTTCACAAAATTCTACAAAGTAGATGTTCAGGCATCGGCGGATGCTTCCTTTGGCCGCAAGGTTCTTAGTGCGGCTGTTCCCTAGGGTCCCTTGTTGGGGACTCCTGGCTGTTGGGATAAGTTTTGTATCCCCTGGTTTTTTGTCTTTTTTCCTGGGTTGTTGCTCCTGTTGAGCACTTGTTTTTTGCTGTTGCCCAGCTGGTTTCCTACCTTTGGTAAGGTTCCTTCTTTGATGCGGAGACTGCGTTGCCTTTCGGCGCGGATGCGTTTCCCACCCCTCATGTTTGCACTGCTTTGGGACGTCCCCATATGTGACGAATATGAAGAGGCGGCGACTGTCGGAGGACGTAAGAGAAAACTGAATTTTTGTAAAATCTTACCTGTAAAATTCCTTTCTCTGAGTCCTCCGACAGTCGCCGCCCCCGCCCCTCTTTTGGGGTTTGATTGTATACTCTACTGCTATTCCACTAAAACTGAGATATGGTTGCAGGAAGTAGGAGGGTATTGACTGAGGGGACCACCCCTTGAGGGTGGGATATGTTAAAAGCTTTATTGTTAACATATTCTGTTGCCTAGCTACTCCTTCGGAGCAAAGTCTAATACCCCATATGTGACGAATATGAAGAGGCGGCGACTGTCGGAGGACTCAGAGAAAGGAATTTTACAGGTAAGATTTTACAAAAATTCCGTTATCAGGGCTTCAGTTAAAATAAGAACCTTGAATGAACTCAAAATATAACTTTCTTGGGTGAATCTGTGGAGGGAAGCTATTCAAGGGATCAGGAGAGTTATTGGCCAGCAGTATCTGCATGAGCAATCGAAATAAGAAGCTAGAAGTAGCAAGTTGGTCTCCTAAAGTGGAACTAGACTCTCCTATTTTTTTCAGCCAAGGAAGCTGCTATCTTGGCCTCTGTTTGATATTTGACTGCCATGATGCTACACATGTGATCAGTTATGAAACCAGCCATTTGCTGGTTTGACAGTTTGGTACAGCGCACAACCAAGGTGACAGTTACCGTGCAGACACGTGCCAGGAATGTAACTGTTTTTTTTAAACTGATAAATCAATGGGTTTAGTTCCGCTTTAACTTTTCTAAACAGAAGGGGAGTAAGTGCCGGGTCACACTTGTGCGATGCGGGAAGGCTGCGAATTCGCAGCCTGTTCCCGCATCGCAAACGCACATCTGGCAGTTCACACTGCCATATGCGATACGCTGGGGGTGTCAATGAAATGTTAACGACACCCCCAGTTTGATCGCATATCGCAGTGCGATCTGACAGTTCGCACAGGATCGAATCGCACAAGTGTGAACCACTGTGCAATCCGATCCTGATGCGGCTGAAAAAATGCTTCATGTGCGTGTTTGGTGCGGGTGCAGTGCGAATTTAGCCATACAAAGTGTATGGCTGAATTCGCACTGCACATCCGATCGCATGTAATGAAGGAGCAGTGCGCTCCGATATTACATGCGATCGCCGCACACGCGGAAGTGTAAAGGGAAGTCATAAGCAGCTATTGAGACTTACCAAAAGACGTGGAACTCCAGCTGAGACCCTCTCTTTCAAAGTTAAATATCCAAAGAAATTCCCATGTATAGTTTTGATGGCGACCCTACAATTAGTTGAGTATGGCACATTGGGAGTATAGAGTTTATATGTAATATGATACTGTAGGATACTTAAAAAAAATATATATTTTTTTTTTTCCTATTAGTTTGAGTGTTGGTTGTTATCACTGTCTTTTATTGTGAGGGTTCTTGACTGTAGAATCATCATTTGCATATGCTGTATAAATGTAATTTTAAAATGCTGTACTGATGAAAACCAAAATAAAAAGTAAATTATAAAAAAAAATATATCCAAAGAAAAGACAAGATAACTATTAAAAGACAAAGATGTGGTACATGACAAAAAAAATGTTTTTGGAGACGAGCCCACGTGCAGTGATTTCTATGAGGATACAGATAACCTGACAAAAGAAGGAATATATGATACACTATAAACCAGTGAGTGAAACACACAATATAAAAAGCTTTTTATGAAAAGATTATTTGTTTGAAAGGTAAATATATTGTAGAGATGTAAATACGGTGTTTTGTGTTTGTGGATGCATGCCCCTCTAAGAGTATGCACGTGTTTAAGGACTGCTTGGTGGATATGCTACATCTATTGTGGTCGTGCTCTGCCCTTCAGCCCTTCTGGAAACAAGTTCACACAATTTTCAAAACATTTACAGACACCCATGTTCCCTACATGCCTGATTTCTTTCTTTACACTTTTCGGCTTACATGTAAAAGTGATCCTAGTGGATAATTGGCTGCTAGACTACTTTTGCAAGCAGTGGAGAGGGGACTTCCCCCTCCCACTGCCTTCCGCCTTTTTTCTCGGGCTCTCCTGTCCTGCCGGGTAACCAGAGAGTGCAGCCGGTGGTTCAATTATCTAACCATAGAGCTGATTGGAGATGAGAATGGCTCCAATCATCTCTTTGGCCTAAGATACCGGAAGCCACAAGCATTTCCTGACTTCTTTTTCGCCAGAAATAAACAGCGCCATTGGGAAATTGGGTAAGCATCTTATCACACCAATCTTGGTGTGGTCAGATGCTTAAAGGTCAGAGGAGAGATCTAGAGTCTAAAAGACCCCAATTTTTTTTAAAAAAAAGAGTACCTGTCACTACAGATTGCTGTCATAGGGGATATTTAAATTCACTGCGATAACAATAAAAATTATTTTTAAAAAAATGAAAGGGAAGGTGTCAAACTAACATAAAAAAGCAAAATAAATAATTATAAAAAAAAATTCAAGCACCCCTGTCCCCCCGTGCTTGCGCACAAAGGTGCACGCAAGCGTCAGTCTAGTGTCATATGTAAACAGCAATTGCAGCATGCATGTGAGGTATCGCCGCGAACGCCAGGCTGAGGGCAGTAATTCTTGCAGTAGACCTCCTCTGTAAATCCAAAGTGGTAACCCGTAAAGACTTTTAAAGGCTTTTAAAAAATGTACGTATTTTTTTGCAGCTGCACGGGCGTGTGCAATTTTAAAACATGTCATGTTTGGTATCTATGTACTCGGCATAAGATAATCTTTTACATTTTTCCAAACAATTAGGAAATATATATTGTATTTGTGCAAAAAAAAGTAATTTTTTTCTGCGAAAAATTGCGTTTGGAAAATCTGTGAGCAAATATCATGTGACGAAAAAAATTGCAGCATCCGCCATTTTGTTCTGTAGGGCCTCTGCTTTATAACGTTTGGGGGTTCAAAGTAATTTTCTAGTAAAAAAAAATATTTTTTCATGTAAACAAAAAGTCACAGAAAAGGCTTGGTCTTCAAGTGGCTAGAAGAGTGGGTGATGTGTGGCTAAGATTTAGCATAAAATGCCAAGACAGTTCAAACACCCCCCAAATGAACCCTTTTTGGAAAGTAGATACCCAAAGCTGAGAGGCATATTGAGTCCATGGTGTATTTTATATTTTGCCCTAAGTTTCAGGAAAATTACAATTTGTTTTTTTATTTACACAAAGTTTTCACTAAATGATATATTGCTCACACATGCCATTGGTATATGTGAAATGACACCCCAAAATACATTCTGCTGCTTCTCCTGAGTACAGGGATACCACATGTGTGAGACTTTTTGGGAGCCTAGCTGTGTACGGTTCCCCGAAAACCAATCACCACCTTCAGGTTTTCTAATGGCGTTATTTGCTTATTTTACTTCCTCACTACCTGTCACAGTTTCGGAGGCCCTGCAATTTCAAGATAGAACACCCCCCCCCCCTAAATGACCCCATTTTGCAAAATAGACACTCCAAGATATTTGCTGAGAGGCACGGTGAGTCCATGGAATATTTTATATTTTGCCACAAGTTTCGAGAAAATTATTATTTTTTTTTTGTTTTGTTTTTTACACAAAATTGTCACTAAATGATATATTGCTCACACATGCCATGGGTATATGTGAAATGACACACCAAAATACATTCTGTTGCTTCTCCTGAGTATGGGGATACCCCATGTGTGAGACTTTTTGGCAGCCTAGCCACGTACAGGACCCCGAAAACCAATCACCAACTTCAGGCTATCTAAGGGCATAGATTGTTGATTTCACTCCTCACTACCTATCACAGTTTTGAAGGCCATGAAATGCGAAAATGGCACAACCCCCCCCCCCCCCAATGACCCCTTTTCGAAAAGTTGACACCCCAGGGTATTTGCTAAGCTGCATGGTGAGTATTTTGCAGCTCTCATTTATTTTGGAAAATGAAGAAAAAAAAGGAAAATGCTTTTTTTTTCCTCTTTATTTCAATTTTCAAAACTTTGCAAAATAGCTTACGGGATCTACTTTTCGAAAAGGGGTAATTGGGGGGGGGGGGGTGGGATTTGTGCTTTCTTACCATTTCATGGCCTCTGAAACTGTAAAAAGTAGAGGAGTGAAATCAACAATTTACGCCCTTGAAAATGGAAAGCCTGAAGGCGGTGATTGGTTTTCGGGGTCCTGTACACAGCTAGACTGCCAAACAGTCTCACACATGGGGTATCCCCATACTCAGGAGAAGCAGCAGAATGTATTTTTGGGTGTTATTTCACATATACCCATGGCATGTGTGAGAAAAATATCATTTAGTGACAACTTTGTGTTAAAAAAAAACATGTAATTTTCCCAAAACTTGTGGCAAAAATTTAAAATATTCCATGGACTCAACATGCCTCTCAGCAAATAGTGTTGGGATTTCAGGGCCTCCGAAACTGACAGGTAGTGAGGAAGTGAAATAAGCAATTTACGCCATTAGAAAACCTGAAGGCGGTGATTGGTTTTTGGGGTCCTGTACACAGCTAGGCTCCCAAAAAGTCTCACACATGTGGTATCCCTGTACTCAGGAGAAGCAGCAGAATATATTTTGGGGTCTAATTACACATATATCCATGGCATGCATGAGCAATATATAATTTCAATGACAACTTTGTGTAAAAAAAAAAAAAAGATATATATTTTTTTTAGTCATTTTTCAAACACCTGTGACAAAAAAATTAAATATTCAATGAGCTCAACATACCTCTCAGGACATTCCTTAGGATGTCGACTTTCCAAAAAGTGGTAATTTGGGGGCGGTTTGTACTGCCCTGCCATTTTAGCACTTTATGAAATGAGATAGGCAATCAGAAAGTAAAAGCTGCATAAATTCCAGTATATACACCATAGTTTGTAGACGCTATAACTTTTGCGCAAACCAATAAAAATACACTAATTGAGATTTTTTTTGGTCAAAGACATGTAGCTATATACATTTTGGCCAAAATATGACAAAAATTGAGTATATTGGATATTTTTTAAAAGCCTGTAGAAAATGTCTTTTCTCAAAATTTTCTCTCTTTTTTTATTAATATCGGAAAATAAAAAGTGCAGAGGTGATCAAATACCACCAAAAGAAAGCTCTGTTTGTGGGGAAAAAAAAGTACGTAAATTTCATTTGGGTACAGCATTGCATGACCGCGCAATTGTCAATTAAAGTCACATCCAGGTGAGTGGGCGAAACGCATCAACATATTTCCGTTGCGGCAGAGCCATTGACGTCACTTCCTGGTATCCGTGGAATGCATGTGAGTGGCGTTCCCGGAACCAACCTGCAGTGAGCAGCGGAACTGTTTTCTTCCTATTCACGCAGCTTTTTTTTAATGGCAATTATTTATAAGGGGCCGCAGTAACAAAGTGCTAGCTTGGAGGAGACTCTTCTTGATACATACTGGTCCTAAGTTTGTTGCCCGGAGTAACCATCCTGTCATGAACTTGCAATAGAGTTGGCAAGCTTACCTGTCCCTCCATGTCTGTATTAGAGGTCAGACTGCACTTCTGGTTCCTTTTTTATCACCTCTCCTTCCTGTTCCTGCTCCACCCAGGTCATCACAGGAAGTCTATATTAACCAGTGCACTGCAGGTCTGCTTTGCTGTTCAACAGTGTTTGGTTCCTGTTTCCAGTGTGCTTGATCTACTTTTCTGTGTACCGACTTTGGCTTGTCTCTGACTATTCCTGTTTGCCTGTTACCCCGACCTCGGCTTACCCTTCACCATTCCGTGTGTCCTGAGTGGCTGCTTCCCTTCTCTCCCCACGGAGCGTGACCTGGGGGACCCCAGGGGCCGTGACCTGGGCCCAGCTGCAGCCAAGTCCATCCTCACCACTAGAAGCTCTGGTGAACACCTGCTGGGTCTTAGACTCCGCGCCTATTGGGTTCACTACCTTGCGCTGCGCCCCTGCCTCCAACAGGGTGCAGTTGTCACCTGGCCACAGGTGACCTGACACATCCATAATGGGTCACAATAACAGAGGCAGCCTGGAGGAATTTTCCTTTTGGATATTTTATCAGTTTCAAGCTTTTTTGACCCTCAACAGAGGGTCCATCGCTTCTGGTGAATAGGGTCCCAGAAGGGGATTGAGACACTTGGCACTGGTTACCGTTTTGGAGCACTTCTGCACCTTTTTTACAGCATCACCAGCACTTTCTTACTATATTGCTCAATATATTGGACTTTTGCAGCACTATTAGCACCTTTTAAAACATTGCACTCAATATATCAATATTAATATATATATCAGCACTATCTTATTATATTGCACAATATATTTGTTTTTTTTAGCACTTTTTAAAGTATTGCACTCAATATATCAAATTTGAGCACTAGTGCACTTTCTTATCAATTATTTTTATTAATAACTAATGTAATTTGCAAGCGCTGTGATTCTTTTTATTAGTGATATATACATGCACGCACATCAGCACATACATCTCAGCAGTGGGAAAAGAAAAAAGGTTGGAGTTTGGCTAGGGATGAGCTTATCTCTAATCTTTACATTAAAAACCCTCAACCCTGATGGTTTAAATGAAATTACAGATGAATAAATATACATTCAATCACAAGTCACCATTTATCAAGAAAGTAGCCCTCAGCACTCTTTAACCTTCCTATATAAAATTCATACTGCTCAAAAAAATTAAGGAACACATTTTAATCAAAGCATAGCATCAAGTCAATTAAACTCCTGGGTTATTGATCTGGTCAGTTAAGTAGCCGAGGGGGGTTGTTAATCAGTTTCAGCTGCTTTGGTACTAATTAAATTAACAACAGGGGCACTAGATGGACAACAATGAGACAACCTCCAAAACAGAATGGTTTTACAGGTGGAGGCCACTGACATTTTTTTCCCTGCTCATCTTTGCTCACTGTTTTTCACTAGTTTTTTTTTTTTTGGCTAGGGTCAATGTCATTACTAGTAGCATGAGGCAATACCTGGGCCCTACAGAGGTTGCACAGGCATTCCAGCTCCTCCAGGATGGCGCATCAATAAGTGCCATTGCCAGAAGACTTGTTGTGCCTCCCAGCACAGTCTCAAGAGCGTGCAGGAGATTCCAGAAAACAGGCTGTTACTCTAGGAGAGCTGGACAGGGCCAAAGAAGGTCCTTAACCCATCAGCAGGAACGGCATCTGCTCCCTTGTGCAAGAGGGAACAGGATGAGCACTGCCAGAGCCCTACAAAATTACCTCCAGCAGGCCACTGGTGTGAATCTCTCTGACTAAACAATCAGATACAGACTTCACGAGGGTGGCCTGAGGGCTCATCATCCTCTAGTGGGCCCTGTGCTCACTGCCCGACACTGTGGAGCTCTATTGGCATTTGCCATTGAACATCAGAATTGGCAGGTCCGCCACTGGCGCCCTGTGCTTTTCAAAGATGAGAGCAGGTTCACCCTGAGTACATGTGACAGATGTGATAGGGTCTGGAGAAGCCGTGGAGAATGTTATGCTACTTGTAACATTGTTCAACATGACTGGCTTGGTGGTGGGTCAGTGATGGTCTGCGGAGGCATATCCGTGGAGGGGGGCACAGACCTCTACAGGCTAGACAATGGGACCCGTTGTCAGACCCTACGCTGGTGCAGTGGGTCCTGGGATCCTCCTGGTGTACGACAATGCCCGGCTTCATGTGGAGAGAGTATGCAGCTAGTTCCTGGAGGATGAAGGAATTGATATCATTGAATGGCCCCATGCTCGCCTGACCTAAATCCAATAGAACCTCTGGGACGTTATGTTTTGGTCCATCTGATGCCAATAGGTTGCACCTCAATCTGTTCAGGAGCTCAGTGATGCCATGGTCCAGATCTGGGAGGAAATACCCCAGGACACCCTCCGTTGTCTCAAAAGAAGCATGCCCCACATTGTCAGGCATGCATACAAGCACATGGGGGGCCACACAAACTACTGAGTACAATTTTGAGTTGCTGCAATAAAATTTCAGCAAAATGGACTAGCCTGCTGTATCATTTTTTCAATGTGATATTCGGTGTGTGTTTGAATTCAGCCCACTGTAGGTTGATCATTTTCATTTCTATTAAATGATGTGGCATCCTTTCTTTCCTAACACATTACCCAGTCCATATCAGTATAGATAGCCAGCATGATATTTTCCCCATTGACATCTGATGTGGTTTCAAAGTGTTTCTTTAATTTTTTTGAGCAGTGTATATACATGCCATGGCAGGGGGGATTATTTACACTGAACACATCCCTCCACCCCCTGTTCCCCATCTCAACTTATAACCATGTAGAATTATACTCCTACACTAGAGGGTAGACTTTGCTGCAGGCCTGTCAACACTTTTACCTGGCCCACCCCTGGCCAATTCTTGGTACAAAAATTCCATCTAGTACCCATGTGCCCTTGGATTTAAATATCTGAAAAGGGCTTCCCTGACAACATAAATGTCATTCCTTTTTTAGCGCCTTAAAGGATAAATTCAGTTTATACGTTTAAAAAAAAAAAAAAAAAGCACATCCACACTTGCTTTAAAAATTTTATGCGAATTGTAATACAAACAAAGGACTTAACATTACTTATACAGAAAATATAAAGTATTTAATTCTCACAGACATTTGTATTTACAAAAATCTACAAAACAAAAAAATATATTGATGTGATCCTTTGATGATATTGGGTAAATATTGTATGATTGTAATTCATGTAATAAAAATATACAAAGTATCACAAGTGCATCATTTAGAAAAGAAATGTTAAATCAACTACACTTGTCCTAAAAAATCCTTGCTATTCCCCTTGCTATTTAATGTAACCGTACTTCTGCACAGAGGCTATTGTAAGCTCTACATGGCTTCCTTCTGGATAGCAGATCTGAAAACACTGTACAAATCCACACTACCTTTATGACAGCTCTGACATCTGCCCAAATAGAATGAAATCATCCCTGCTTTCCCGATTGGCTAGAATTTATTTTTCCTATTGGCTGGTATAGATGTAGATGGCATAGGATTAGGAATAACAAGGGTCATTTTAAATTATAATTTGTACACTTGAGACAAGTTTTACTCATTTCTAATTTGATTTTCCATGTTTTAACCAAACATCTGTAATGTGGATGATTCATTAAAAAAAAAAAAAAATGAAAGTAAGAAAAATGTGTTAAGTGTTAAACAATCCCTTGGTAATTCCAGTGGTGAGGACTCCCTGCCATCTTTTATGATTTTGTGTGTGCCCACATCCAATGGTTTGTGTCTTCCCAATGCACTCTTTATAGAAAAGTCCAGTTCTTTCAACTTTCCAGCATCTTCGGAAGTGTAAAATAACAAATAAACGAATCCTGTAAATATTAAGATCAGTCAGAAAGGCAATAAAGAAGTTCTTCTGTTTAGTTGTAGGGGGTACTTTCATTATCCTTGCTTGTGGTTGCACTGTTGCCAGATGAATTTCTTTCCTTCTTTCCCTCAACTAAAGTTTTAAAATGCTGTAAAGAGATAAAAAAAGAAGTAAATGCATATTCAGCCAAGAAGATATGTTCTGATTTAAAGAATACGTAAACCCAACATTTCATATTCCTGATATTTGCCTGCTGTATCTGTACTTGTATAAAAAAAAAAAAAAAATCCTGTTCTATTTGTATTGCTTTCTCTGTTTGTAATAACTGGTGTTCTTGCCAGTCCCTTTGCATTCCTATCAAAAAGTGACCACTCTAGGCATGAGAGGACAGCTTGGTAAGTTCTCTGGCTGTGCTGAGAACTCAGCCTGCTCTCCTCCAATGATCAGACTTGTCCTGACACGCCCCCCCCCCCCCCCAGCCATTCACTGGGAAGATTTGTGTACTGCTGTTTCTCCTCCTCTACCTCTCTGATCTCCTTATGAAGGTGAGAACAGAGGGTATATAGTCACTTAAAAAAGGGGGAAAAGGTATTTATAATGGGTTTTATATACATACATACATACATACACACACAAATGTCTTGTTTTAAGTTCTATTTTAAACTGAATGGGCTGTTTTACAAGGTGAGGGTTTACATATACAATAAAACCTTGCAATGTGAGCATAATTTGTTCCGGGAAACATGCTTGTAATCCAAAGCACTCTTAGATCAAAGCGAATTTCCCCATAAGAAATAATGGAAACTCAGATGATTCGTTCCACAACCATTTATAGGTTGCATTATAGCAATGTGATAGGTTGTGTAACCATAAAATGTCCATCCGCAAATGGCAGTCTCCACAAGGGGATTAGAAGCAAAATCCAGCCGGAACTACAGAGTATAAAAGAAGAGAGGCGCCTATAAGTGTAGCAATATGGTTACATTTAAGTAAGCATTCCTGTGCTTTTACCTGAAGTTTGTTAAAGCATAACTAAAAGCAAAACTTTCTTTTTAGTTTTGGATAGAGTGGAGAGGGATTAGAAACTAGGGATAGACCGATATGTTTTTTCAGGGCCGCTACCGATACCAATATTTTGGTCACAAAGTATGGGTATCGGCCGATATGGGCCGATATTTTGTACATTTAAAGTTTTGAAAAATAAAGACAATTTTTGACACAAATCTGGTACTAAACATGTTCATTTATGTTTAATGCTCAATGGCTGGCGTGCGGGCACCCTGTGGTGGGTGGCTGGCTGGCACCCTGTGGTGGGTGGCTGGCCGGCACCCTGTGGTGGGTGGCTGGCTGGCATCCTGTGATGGGTGGCTGGCTGGCACCCTGTGGTAGGTGGGTGGCTGGCACAGGGGCTGTGGGTAGCTGGCTGGTACAGGGGCTGTGGGTAGCTAGCTGTTACAGGGCCTGTGGCCGGCTGGCTGGTACAGTGCCTGTGGGTGGCTGGTACAGGGCCTGTGGGTGGCTGGCTGGTACAGGGCCTGTGGGTGGCTGGCTGGCTGGCTCGCTGGTACAGTGCCTGTGGATGTGGGTGGCTGGCTGGCACCGGCTGCTGTGGGTGGGTGTATGGCTGTGATACACTCTCGCAAGACTAGTTCCGACTCCAGACGAGGCTGTTCAAGGCGAGGGAGGTGGCCTAAGAAGGCAGAATGACGTCACAAAAATATCGGCAATATCAGTCAGTTCCAGGGCCGATACCGATATATCGGGGAAAGTGCATATTGGCCTGGCTGATAATCGGTCTATCCCTAATTAGAACACTCGCCAGTTTTTATTGCTGTCTGTACCTCCGTTAAGGAGATTCTCTTTCTGTCCTGTTTACCGTTATCATTAACCACTTAAGGATCGGAAGGTTTAACCCCCACTTAATGACATGGCCATTTTTTGCAATTTGGCACTGAGTGACTTTACCTGGCAATTGCCCAGTCATGCAATGCTGTACCTAAATGAAAGTTAAGTCCCTTTTTCCCCCCACAAATAGAGCTTTTTTTTAGTGGTATTTGATCACCTCTGTGGTTTTTATTTTTTGCACTGTAAACAAAAAAAGACTGAAAATTTTGAGAAAATTAAATTTTCTACTTTCTCTTATAAAAAACATCCAATAAACTCAATTTTTGCCATACATTTAGGCCAAAATGTATTAGGCTACATGTCTTTAATAAAAAAAAAATCCCAATAAGAGTAGATTTATTGGTTTGAGCAAAAGTTATAGCGTCTACAAGCTATGGTGTATATACTGGAATTTATGCAGCTTTTACTTTCTGACTGCCTATCTCATTTCTTCAAGTGCTAAAATGGCAGGGCAGTACAAAAAGTCTCACACATGTGGTGTCCCCATACTTAGGAGAAGCAGCAGAATGAATTTTGGGTTGTAATTCCACATATACCCATGGCATGTTTGAGCAATATATCATTTAGTGACAACTTTGTGTAAAAAAATAAAAAGAAAAGAAAAAACACAAAAAAAAATTATGTAATTTTACCGAAACTTGTGGCAAAATATAAAATATTCCATGGACTCATTATGCCTCTCAGCAAATAGCTTGGGGTGTCTACTTTCTAAAATAGGGTCATTGGGGGGGTTGTGCTATCTTGACATTTTAGGGCCTCCGAAACTGTGATATGTAGTGAGGAAGTAAAATAAGCAAATTTACGCACTTATAGAGCCTGAAGGCAGTGATTGGGGTTCTGTACACGGCTAGACTCCCAAAAAGTCTCACACATTTGGTATCCCTGTACTCAGGAGAAGCAGCAGAATGTATTTGGGGTGTCATTCCACATATACCCATGGCATGTGTGAGCAATATATCATTTAGTGACAACTTTGTGTAAAAAAAAAAAAAACATATTAATTTTCCCAAAACTTGTGGCAAAATATAATATTCCATGGACTCAACATGCCTCTCAGCAAATAGCTTGGGGTGTCTACTTTCCAAAAGGGGGTTATTTGGGGGGGTGTTTGAACTGTCCTGGCATTTTATGCCCCATATTAGAAGCTTATTCCACACATTGTCCACTCTTAACCACTTGAAGACCAAGCTTTTTCTGACATTTTTGTTTACATGAAAAAAATATTTTTTTTTTACTAAAATTACTTTGAACCCCCAACCATTATATATATTTTTTTTTTTTTAAAGCATAGGCCCTACAGAATAAAATGGTGGGTGTTGCAATTTTTTCGCAATTTCTTTTTTTCACACAGTATTTGCACCAGGATTTTCCAAGCGCAATTTTTGGAAAGAAAATACTTTTTTGAAATTGAATGCACAAATACACTATATATTGCCCAATTGTTTGGTAAAATATAAAAGATGATCTTATACCGAGTACATAGATAACAAACATGACATGCTTTAAATTTGCGCACTCTGTGCAGCGGCGACAAATTACGTACATTTTTAAAAGCCTTGACAAGCCTTTCCAGGTTACCACTTTAGATTTACAGAGGAGGTCTACTGCTAGAATTACTGCACTCGATCTGACATTCAGGGCGATACCTCATATGCATGGTGCAATTGCTGTTTACATAGGACACGAGACCGGCGCTTGCTTTCACCTTTGCGTACAAACACACAAACACAGGGGTGCTTTCTTTTTTTTCTTTTTTCATTATTTATTTTGCTTTTTTTATTTTTATTTTGACACCTTTGCATTTCATTTTTTTTTTTATAAATTTTTTGGTTATCACAGGGAATGTAAATAGCCCCTATGATAGCAATAGGTAGTGACAGGTACTCTTTTTTGAAAAAATTGGAGTCTATTGGACTTTAGATCTCTCCTCTCCCCTCAAGATAGGTGTGATAAGATGCTATCCAAATATCCCCAATGGCACTGTTTATATCTGGCAAAACTGAAGTCATGAAATGCTTGGAGCTTCCAGGATCTTAGGCCATAGGGAGGATTGGAGCCATTCTGGTCTCCAAACAACTCTATGGTCGGCTGACGGAATCACCAGCTGCAGTCTCGGGTTACCTGGTGGGACAAGAGAGCCCAAGAAAACCGTGGATTAGAAGAATTAGCCACTAGGATTGCTTTTTCATGAAAGCAGACCGCCGGCTGTAAAAAACAATACCAAGATGATGCTTAAGCCTGCAGACATCATGCCGGTATGACCGCTCAAAGTCCAGCGACATGCCAGTACGTTGCTGGTCCTTGTTGGGCATATAATGCAAGGTTCTTTTGTGGGCTGAACGAAAAAAAGAGAACCTAACAGATTCCCCTAATGACATTGATCAATGTGGATGAAGAAATCTCTGCCAGAAAGTGTGTAGTATGCCCACCATTGGACCTCCCAGCATCCACCCACTTCTAATGATGCATGCAATAATATAGAAAAAATGGTGTGGACCAAAAGAAACTGCGCAAATGAATAATCAAACTAACTATGTGATAAGGCTAATTAGCCACATAGGTGTTAGTGAACATAAATAAATAAACACATTGAATTGAATTAATTGGAATTGCTTCCACACTGTGAGCTGCAAACAAAAAGCAAGAAATGCTGTGACAATTATAAATGGTGAATATATTGAGCTCAACACATGGGTGTTAATCAATAAAGTGCTAGTGCAAATAAATAAATATATAAATAGGAGTACAAAAGTCTCTAAAGTGCTCGATATCAATAAAAAGTCCAATGATTGGCAGCAACAATTTTTTGATAAAAGCATAGACTTGATAGGAGTGATTACAAAGCCTCCACCTCCAAACTTTCACCCAGTGTAGTGAAGTATATGACCCCTTGATTATAGGGGGTCACACAGACATAATGATCCAATTATTATACCGATCCTCCGCTTCAAATTCCCTCACCAACCGGGATAGACATTCATACATGCAATGTTCTTTTTTTCCATTCAGCCCATGGGTTAAACGAGTTAATTGCCATAAAATGCATGAACCGCAAGATTTGCTTGTATCTAGTCCTGGCCATGGCAGCATAGAACACAGGAATCAAGAAAAAAAACATTTGAATTATCCTCAATACAAACAACTTTATTAAAAGAAGTACAAATTCATACTCACAAACTTAGATTTGACAAAGGCACATCAACACTAATGTTACAGCATCAAGATTGTCGCATCACAGATATGAAGTCCTTACAGTGACTGTCTGATGTCTCAGAGGCTCTGAGGAAGAGGCGAGATCTCGAAACACATCAGCCAGTCGTTGTAAGGACTTCATATCTGTGATGCGACAATCTCAATGCTGTAACATTAGTGTTGATGTGCCTTTGTGAAATCTACGTTTGTAAATATGAATTTGTACTTTCTTTTATTAACCACTTGCCGACCGCCGCAAGTAGATATACTGCGGCGGTCAGCCCCTCACAGGCAAAATGACGTATGGGTACGTCACTAGCCTGTGAGGCTCTGGGGAGCGAACGCGCGCCGCTGGAGGCGCGCTCCCGCTTGGTCACAGACCCCCCCCGCGCGTGTGCCCGGCGGACCCGATGTCCGCCAGGCACTCGCGATCGTCCGTGACAGCGGGAGAAAGGCAGGCGGCTGATGAAAACAAGCCGCCTGTCATTCTCCCCTGTGTAAGAACAGTGATCATATGGTTCTACTATGTGGGACCGTTGATGACTGTTCCTACACTTCAAGCCACAGCCAATCACAGTAAGAATCATGCCCCTAGGGACACACACCACCCCTCCCTCTCAAATAAAGTTAACCCCTTCACTACCAGTGTCATTTTACAGTAACAGTGCATATGTATAGCATTGATTACTGTAGTAATGTCACTGGTAACCCCAAAAGTGTCAAAAATGTCAGTCAAGGGTCCGATCTGTCCACCGCAATGTCGCAGTCCCACAAAAAAAAAAAAAAAAATCGCAGATCGCCGCCATTACGCGTTAAAAAAAACAACAAAAATTACATAAATCTTTCCCTTAGTTAGTAAACGCAATAACTTTTGGGCAAACCAATCAACATACGCTTTTTGCGATTTTTTTTTTACCAAAAATATGTAGCATAAAACAAGTTGGCCTAAAATGTTAAAAAATTTTGATTTTTACATTTTTTTTGGGGGAATTTCATATAAAAAAATGTGAAAAATATTGTTATTTTTGCAAAATTGACGCTCTTTTTTTGTTTATGGCGCATGATCAAAAAAAAAAAAAAAAAAAATCGCACAGGGGATCAAATACCACCAAAAGAAAGCTCTGTTTGTGGGAAAAAAAGGACGTCAAATTCGTTTAGGTACAGCGTCGCACGACCGCGCAATTGTCCGTTAAAGTCACGCAGTGCCGAATCGCAAAATACCCCCTGGTCAGGAAGGGGGTAAAATCTTCCGGGGCTTAAGTGGTTAAAGCCATTTGTTTGTATTGAGGATAATGCACTAGGCCAGTGCACCCTCTGTTAATTTCTTGATTCCAGTGCATCTTGATATCCCCAGTTGTGAGAGGGCAGCAAGGCGGGTGCTATCCCAGGTGGACAAATATTAGACCCCTGAGCGACACCTTTCATGAGGGCCATCTCTAAGCGCAGGAGAGTGTTTTTTTTTTCAGCAGAGAACACAGCCATATGGTGAATAGGGTCAGTGGACCAATATTACCTGAACTCACTCTCTTTAGTAATGCCCATGATGAGCGATAGGCCCAGAAATGTTTTAAGTTCGGAAACAGTGATAGGTTTCCAGGCAAAATTCTCTGCCATGTGTCAAATTTGGGTTTGCGGCGATAAATTGATTGGCCTGTAAATTACTTTGGTCCACAATAGATGTGTACAGATCTTCCGTGGAAAACAGCTCATAAAACCAAGGGGAGTAAAATCGTCTGTTTCCACCTGAATTCCGGGTTGGCCAGTGAATGGGGGAAGTACGGGCGCTGCAGAAGTGGTGGGCTCCCAATCTGGATTTGCAAGCGCATCAGGAAGGGCACTATGGGCTCTACAGGGCTAGCCACCGCACCAGCTTGAACTGCACTTATAGGACTCGCCACGTCACCAAGAGATACTGCAGTGCTGGTTTGTCTACGACCATGTGTACTAGGCCACTGGTGCTTGCCAGTTCCTCAGGAGATTGAGCGGCACTAGTACCGACACTGCTGCATACGAGAACCATGCGATTGTTGCACCTCAGCAACAGAAGAACGGCGTCAGGTACACCTAACCCTAGCAAGGACCACTACTCCGTCGTCAGAGTTATCTGTCAGGGTGCCGCTGCTTTCTAAAGGTTTGAATACTGAGCCTGATTCTGACAGTGAGGCTTCCCCATCGCTCTCATTTGTCATGTTCAGCATCGTGTAGGCCTCTTCACTAGTGTACCTCTGTTTGGACATTTTGGCCAATAAATTGATAGGTACCTAGTGTGACTCACAGGTAAAAAAGCACCTGGTTGTCAAGGACTGTTTGAACCGTTTCAAAAAAATTTAACTGCTAGCGCTAGCAGAGATCAGGCCTGACTCTGCTAACACTGTGGTTTTGTGTTCTGTGTATTGGAAGTGACAGTGATCTGCTGATACTGCACTTCTTGGGGGTTGGGTGGAGAGGCTGGCAGGTGTCGGGGCTGATCCTGCTAAGGCGGAGTTTTGGGAACACTATATTATACTATTGGGGACACTAGTATAGTTCTGATCTGATCAAAGATATTGATCCATTCAGACACTATACTAGTAATAGAGGTATTTAGTGTGTGTGTATCACTGGCAATCAAAGGGTTAAAATGTATCACTAAATATGTGGCAGGCAATCTGACACTATCCTGGATTGACGCTAACTACGTTAAGGCTAACTGACGTCACCTGGAACACTAATATAGTGATCAGAAAAAAGATCTGTACACTATAATAGTGACAATGTGACAGGGCAGTGAAGGGTTTAACTGGGGGGTGATCAGGGGGATATATAGCGGGTACCCTAAACCTATCTGGGACTGACACTAACTACCACTAACTGCTGCTCGCACTAACTGGCATCACCGGTGACACTAAAACAGTGATCAGTAAAAAATATGTATACTGTATATAGTGACACTGACAGGGAGTGAAAGGGTTAACTGGGGGGTGATCAGGGGGTGACAAATGTGCCTATGTGTACTGGTGTCAGTGAAATGCTTGTGTACTCACTGTCTGATGCTTTCTCCTCTCACGATGGAACCGAAAGGGGCTCCAGGAGAGGAAATTGCATAATCTCCTGTGCCTGTGTTTACATTACACAGGCACAGCACATTCTGTTATTCACCAGAACCGATCAGTAGGTCCAGGCTATAAATGATTGGCCTGGACCCGACGAGTGATTGGTACTGGAGTGAATCCGATCACCGCCATGTCGGTGAGTGCAACCGACGTACAGGTACGTCGATTTGCGCAGCCAAGCCACCTTGCAGCAGTAAAACTGCGGCGGGTAGTCAGCAACAGGTTAAAAGAGAAAGATAATCCCAAATTTTGAGTTGCCCCCAGAAAAGTAGTAGAGTAGAAATCTTCCAATGGGGACACTAGTTCTAGTGACCTGGGGGTCCCCAAGAAATTCTCTTAATTTGCAGGGATTTCTCCCACTTTCTGTTTGGCTATGGTACAGGAAGTGAAGGGAAATCTCGGCACTGGGGGACACAACTTTTCACACAACTTTCACATAGGATCCAAATGTTTTTCCAACCGTACAGAATAGGCCAATAAAATTATTGACTAGACCCTTTAAGCTGGCCATACACGGTGCAAACTTCAGCCAGCTCCCGATGAAACAGAAGAAATTCACCTTTTGGGTGGCTTTGTTGGACCCTTTCCGCCAGACATCCATCAACTGAAAAACTGAAAAATCAAAGGATCTAAGTGGAAAATTGTCAGCCAAACAGCAGATGCACTCAAATGCTACCTCTGATCTGGAATTCTGGCAGCGGTTGTCAGAATACCATAGTCGAGCACTGGGGATTCCCCCATCAGCACTGTTAGCTGCACTAGATATAGATGCAGAATAAATAAATAAATTATATATATATATATATATATATATATATATATACATACACACACACACACACACTATATAGAATACATACAGGAATCCTAAATCTTTTTGCAAGAAAGCATATGCAAGAAACCTGCCTACCAACAGGAACGTTACTCCCATTTTCTCTCCCCCCCCACACAGCACTTGAAATGTAACTTACTCCTGTGTGCCGAATTTTTTAAACAGCTTGCTGGTAGCTGTAAGAGTTAGTTTCATATTTTTTTTAATACATAAATGTATTTTAGGATGATCGGTTTTATATTTCCCTTATTTTAAAGCTGAATTCCGGGGTAAGCAAGTACTGTCTAATTAAAAGAGTCTTGGGTGTGCAGTGATCCAGTGTGAAACTTTGCCTCTGTGAAGGAGCTTCCTGTAATAAAGACCAGTCACTGCTGCTTTCTCTCCTTGTCTCAGCCCCTCCTGTAGTTTTCTCCAGGCAACCTGTAGTGGGCAGATTTGCTGGGCCCCTCTTACAGCTCTGCTTTCTGCACAGGCTATGCACACTGCAGTAAAGTGGGGTGCACACTATAAGAAAATCGGGCGAACGATTGTCAGATTTTCCTCATTGTTTCACAGCAACGAAAATTCTTAAGAAAATTCGTACGACAATTCGTATGAAAATTCTCGTACGACAAAAGGCTTTTATTGTTGTTTATTGTTTCTGATCATGCGCAGTCTTTCTTTTCTGATTTTTCTTGTACAAAAATCGTACGACAACGGTACACATTTAACGAAAATCGTTTGTTTTTTCCTGTACGAGAAAAATTTTGGAGTTTTTCCCTTCGAGAATTTCTGTAAGAAAATTCTGAATGGTCTGCACACACTATACGAAAATCGTACAGAAATTCTTTGGACGAAAATGTTCGCCCGATTTTCTTATAGTGTGTACGAGCCTTAAGGATGTTATTTCTACTTTTACAAGGGCCTGCTGCAGGCTCTTGGTTTTCACAAAGTGGATTTATAGCCTTTGTGACTATTGAGTCACAAAGTACATTTTTAATAACAATGCTTTTGCCCAGAGTTCAGCTTTAAGCATTAATTACCCAGTTAAAAGCTCAACTTCAACTCCACCCCCCTTTCTGACTTTCTCCCTTAGTCCTCCCTTCTGCATGTAACTTTTAATCATTTTTTTTTTTTATCACAGAGTATAATGCTGGAGACGAGACAAGCCAAGCACTGCTTTAAAAAAAAAAATTCTCTAAAGGCTAACTCCACCTTTTGCAAAAAAAATAATAAATGCACTCACATTTGCAGAAAAAATATATACATTTATTTTTTTTTTCAAATTATCTTCCAGAGCATTGCAGTCATGATCAATGCATTACAGGTGCAATGCACAGGCTCAGATTTTTCCTTCACCTTCTTGTCTGTACCAAGATACTGGCTTTCAGTTATTGAGCTGGAGGAAGTGTTAATGGACCACGAGTGTGGTAATCACTGAACTTGTGTTAAGTTGAGAACTACAAGTCTGCTGCAGTGGAAGACAGGACTTGTACTTCATTTATGCACAGATCTCTGTAAATGAATGACGTGGCTGTGCGGGACATACGGGAGTGGTACACCCACATGCTATCATGAGGGGTGGGATCAGTATGTGGGTGAAGGGGGGTCCACTTTCAACCATGTTACACCCATATTTAGGGTGTAACATGTAATATGGTCTGAAAGGTGGAGTCAGTCTTGAAATATTTCACCGTTGTTGGCAAATAACCCCATTATTTGTTATGAAAGATACTGGAAAAGAAAGTGACCCATGAAACCAAGTACCGACCTGAGAGTTCTTAAATTCAGAGTACAGAGAAAAGAGGACATGTAAAGACTGTATCCGACTCTTGTAAACAGGGATATCCACAATACCTGGAAAAAAAAAATCAACTGTAATATGATAATCATAATCGCAACAAGCAGGTACATTCACCAAGAAAAATGCCAATATTCCTTAGTTTTTGACAGATGCCTGTATAATGTATCACCTACTGTTCTCTTTTATGTCACAGACTCTAAACGACAAAATCTATCAATTAAAGATCCAGATCTGATTTCTGCAAAGCCAACATAGGTCATGGCCTAGGGTGGGAGGACTGTAAGCGGGCGTCATATAGTCTTTCCTACATCATGTTGCTAAATGTCTGTAACACATTGCTATGTATATTCAAAGGCTAAAGAAAACTTTGCTGCCTGTCAGTGCAATCAGGCTGAGTTTTGATCAGGGGTGGGCAATTGATTTTCCCAAGGGGCCACCTGAGAAAATGGGATTGTTGTGAAGGGTCAAACTTAATTCTTCTCAATATTAATTTTGGACCTGGGAAGGTCCAGAAGTACATAAACATATAGAAAACAAAGCACTCATGAAATAGGTCTCTTTCAGATGGGGGGACTGGGGGTGGTAAAAACAGGCAGCTGAGATGACGTTTTACCAGCCCCCCGGGCCGCCCACCCAAACTATCAAACAGCCAGCTGGAGCTGTTCATATGCTGAGGCTGCGGCATTTTTAACTTGGGCTGTAGAGTCTGACAAGTGGCACTAATTGTCAATCTCGCCCATTGAGTTCAATATGGCTGTGCTGTATCCAACCCTGTGGGGTAAATCAGATGGTGGGGAGGTGATATAACACATCATCACTACCTGTCAAATGCCCTTTAAAAAGCACTGTGACTGGAGAGAGAGAGCCTGAGAATGGTACAGCATGGATTTCTACAGATCCTTACCTGGAGTGAAGAACAGGTGCACAGCTCCCTGGGATTTTGGCATGCAGGTACTAACAAAGGAAGAATTTGGCCAGGTCACAGAGTGCCCAGCGAGCATCTGGGCATCTCCTAGTCAGCGCTCCCCCAATAGAAGAGAGCCTCATCAGCTCCTCAGACTCTCTCCTTCCAGTTCTTGCGGCTATCCTATGGACATCTGTCAGCGTGTCTCTATGAGCCTGTCCGCTTCCTGAGAAAGTGGACTTAAATTCCTGACATATTTGCAAACTTACCACATATCATATCAATATAGGTGGGTAGGTCACAATCCAAATCAGCTGATGGCAAACTAACCTGATGAAACAAGCAAGGACAGAAGTTTAGAACAACTGTTCCTGTATTCCAAGAATAAGAATTTCACATTAGTAACCAAACCTTTCCAAGGAGTTCTTCAAATTCTGGCAGCCATTCCTGCATCAGTGTTTCAACTTCTGGCATAGGCCTAGAGACAAAATGATTTATATGTTTAAGATAGACTTACAAGAAAAGAGGAAAAAATCAAGTTTACTGAAGATCACGTAAGAATAGGATTTGGAAACTTATTAGGGAGCATTCATCATATCCTTAAAGACTAATTTACACAGGCATAGAGGCCCCTATATTGTGCAGGAGCCATGTGTTTATATGTCTGGAGCAGCATGAGCTGCGTGCAGACAGCTTATGTTAGTCAATGGTGGCACAGCATCTGTACAGACATCCGAGTTTGACAGTTAAGCAGGAATGGTGCATGACTCTGAGCGTATACAGTGTATGTTTGGAGCCGTGCACCCATCCATGTGTTCCTGTCAAACTCAGGTGTCCGTACAGCCGCTGCACCTTTATTGGCTAACACAGGCTGTCTGCATGCAGTTCCAGACACATAAACAGGGCTTACTCACTGTATGAGCCTCTGCGCAATGCAGTGTGAATGAACCCTAAATGACTAACTCATTGACGGAAAACTGTATTCAAGACTCTTGTGCAGGAAATGAGGCATGTGAACTGCTGTTTCTTATACTATCCTCTGCTTATCTGACCTGCTTATGTAAAAGTCTATCATGTTTATTGTTCATTAGTTCTTGGGAGGCCCCTTCAAGTAGTACGGAGCTCGTTCGCTGATCCTCTCGTACCCGAAGACGGGACCCAGGTCCTCCTAGCCGAGGCTTTGACAGTCGTCACTGCGCATGGGTGCCGTGGCCCTGCTGGAAGACTATGGATGGTGTACGCCCATTGTGTTGCTATGACTACACGTTTCGGAGGCATGGCCTTCCTTAGGTCACCACCAAGCCGGCGGGTCTGGTACGCAGACGCGGTGGGCTGAGAATGCCAGAGCCTCGGCTAAGAGGACCTGGGGTCCCGTCTTCAGGTACACGAGGAGCAGCGATCGAGCTGCGTACTACTTGAAAGGGCCCTCCAGGAGAGGAGAAGGGATTCAGTCGTTGTACATGCCCTGAATTATCTGGAAATATGTGAGTGCATCAAACACAAGTTTTGTCTATTGTCTTCATTAAAACTATATTATGCGAGGGCGGCTGTGCGCTTGTGTCTTCTTTTGAATTTTCATACAGATCCTTTGTCCGTCACCCAGTGGAAACAAGGAGAGCTGCAACGACCTTACGTGTGCATTTTTTCTTTTAAAAGACTACCAGCCAGCTTTGGAGTGTATATCTGGTCAGCGCATGAACTGGTGAAAAATCTTCCTTTATGTGTTATTAGTTCTCCTTAACCCAATTTTAGCTGAAATTTTTCTTTAAAGTCTATGAGCCGGAGCTATGTGTGGGAAACCTAAGATGAAGAACACCATGGCAGTCGGGGAGATGGTCCTATTCCAATTTGCAGGCAGAGTTATTTCAAGTTCAGACTAATGTATATGGGTATACATTAGAAAAAAAAAAAATAAATGAATGAAGAATTTACCGAGTATAGTGAACACTAGCAGGTGGTTTTGAATGATGTAATTCGCTGATGCTTGCTATCCAAGAATCTATAGCTTTGTGATTCCTTTCTGCATTGTCCAGGCTCTTCACTTTTATTTGCTGCTGCTAGGAAGACATAACATTGGCATGAAAAACTAAGGGTCCTTCTTTATCTTGTTGTGCTCCAGTCAAAAAGCTTTTTACATTGTCATTAGATTGGCAATAAATTATTATGCTAATTCCAGCAAAAAAATCTAGTTGTATTTACACATGTGCTAACATTTTTTGACCTATTTTGTTTGTTAAAGTGCCACTCCAAGAACCTATCCAACCTGCTCCAGTGACCCACTACTTTTGGGTGCCGATACCTGAAGCGCCGATCCTCGCCTACTGTGCAAATTGTGACTCAGAGATACTACACTCCTAAGCAGCCTATGTAGGCCGCTTTTTATCTACTAATTTAGTACATAAGCTGCTTAGGAGTGTGGCATCCCCAATTCACAATGTGCTTTCCCACATCCAACATCTGGAAGATCCACCACTCTAGAGCCAACTTGCCCCTTGGATTAAGATGTAAAGTTAGATTCAGGGACTGGTGGACTCTTGTCCCAGGCCAACAAATAAATATGTTAAAACTCCCAGGAATGGAAATGGGCATGCCAAATAGCATCAAAGCAGGGGCCATCTTCCCTAGCACCCTCATGTAGAGGCAGATACAGGAATCTCCAGAGACCTTGAAGATTCCATCAGGGATCTGAGGGAATGAGTTTTTCTGTGTAAAAAACACTTGGCACAAATGTTCTAGATGCCGTGTCAGGACCAAGGTGGATTTTTGAATGTTCAGTACTCAATCATTCTGCTCTAGAACCTGCACCTGCATCGGAAATGTTTGAGGACTGATCCAATTGCTCTTGGAGAAGCAGGTTGTCCATAAAACCCCAAAATGGGGAAACCACAAGGTTCTTAAAAAACCCAGAATCAGACCCAACATCATGGTGAACACTCTGGGGGCAGTAGATAGGACAAATGGCAATGCCACAAACTGATTTTGGTGAGTCTCCACAGCAAAACGTAGAAATTGTTGGGGAAGGTGAAAGATCGGGAAGTGCAGGAACGCATCTGTCATGTACCTGGTTGAGTCCGAGCTGTTGGAAGGGTTTTCCCTTACACCTCCTGCTATTATTAAGCTTAGGATCTACTAGAAAACCCAGATCCTTCTCCGCTATGGATTCCCCCAGTTCTACTCACCCTAGTATGTATGATGCATGCATATTCTTAGCCCCCAAGTGCATAACTTTACATTTATCAACATTACACCTCACTTGCCACATAGTTGCCCAATGAAACAGTGCATTGAGGTTGGTTTGTAAGTTGGAGACATCCTGTAAAGAAGTTATTCCACTGCATAGCTTGGTGTCATCTGCAAACACTGAACTGTTACTTTCAACCCCAGACCCTATATCATTTATAAAATATTAAAAAGTAAGGGTCCCAACACTGAAGCTTGGGGTACATCACTGATAACCTTAGACCATTCAGAGTCATTAACCACTACTCCAGTGGTGGCTGGTCATATGGGGAGCAGGGGCGCCCCCCCCCCCCATCCATGCGTCCGGCCCCCTAATCTACATGTGGGCGCTGGACGCATGGAGTTCAATGGGGCTTTTTTTTTTTTTTAATCATGTGAATGGAGGCTGAGGCTTGTGGCCATCTCCTGGAACGGATAGTCATTCTGTTTTGTTTTAGCTATGCCTTGATTTGACATGTGCAGGTGAGCCTAGTTAGAATGATTTTTAGAGTCATTTACTGGTATATATATATACCTGCACATGTGTCTATTATCTCAGCTATGATTAAGCACCAGTTTTGGTATGAAACGTGTTAGCTTTCAGTGTTATCATCTCCAATCTGGTATGTTCATCTTTTATTTATTTTTGCAATTTTGAATATAGAACATTATTTTGGAGTGCCACCATCCAATCCATTTCTTCCATATGACCATAGATAGATAGATCATAGACTTCAGAGGCACATTTATCATCCAACGACACTAGCACAAAACTAAGATGTAACTATAAACAGATTTCGCCTCCAAATACAGAAAGGTTTCTTCACCGTAAGAGCTGTGAAAATGTGGAATAGACTCCTTTCAGAGGTGGTTCTGGCCGGCTCACTAGATTACTTTAAAAAAGGCCTGGATTCTTTCCTTGGTGTACATAATATAAATGGGTACTAATATTTATAGGTAAAATTCCAGGGAATATCCGATTGTCTCTCGGGGGATCAGGAAGGAATTTCCCTTCCTCTGGATCAACTGTGGGTATAGGATGTGTATATGGGATTGTATGATTGGGTTTTATTTACTGTTTTTTATTGGTTGAGCCAGATGGACTTGTGTCTTTTTTCAACTTAACTATATAACTATAAGACTGTGCTGTGCTGCAAGGTGATATGCCTGGGTGAGAAGCCAGCATTTTTTTTTAGTCTAGTGTCCATTCACCTGTAGGGGACAGTAGTGGTCATAATTAACAGAGATCCTGTCATGTACGATTAAGAAATATGGTTATTTTTTATCCCTCAAGGATTTATTATGTTTGCTTCCATAATTTGTACTTCCCGACACAGTTACTCACCGAAACACTGTGTTGCTTTGACCCTTCAGTCAACCATAGAGCCATAACAGTGGAATCAGATTGCTTTGTTGAAGGTTCATCTAGGGTTAACAAACCAAGGTGATCAGGTTTACCATCAGGCCGTGGAACCTACATGGAGGATACATGAAAATTGTTAAACAATTGGGATGCCAACAACATTAGTTATTTATTCCATCACAACTTCCAAAACAAGGAATTTTTCCAGACAGGCAAAACTGTATGATACACTCATTCCAATGGAGCTGCTTAACTTGCTTAAAACACATGTGCAGTATGCCCTATATTTGAAAAATACAATAAGCAGCAATGTTAAGATGTAAACTGGTCACATAATAATGAATGAGGTTAATATTTTAAATGCAATTTAATGTAGTAAAACAGACAGGTTTGAACGGACCCTGAGGGCCCATTCACGCCAGAAGCGTTGGAACAACCCAGTCCACTTTGTTAAGAGCAGCAGGTTGCGAGGCGAACCACTGCATTGCAATGCTGCTGCGCTGAATCAAACTGTATTGAAAAGTCAATTGTGACATTTCAACAAAGTTTTGTGAAAAAGAAAAGTAAACAGCGCAATTCCCCGGGATCTGTGTATCGGCATGGTGGTCCCCTGGCACACTTCAGCAGATGTACAGTTAGCTGGTGTAAATGGGTCCTCAATGAAAATTGCGTGTCAAATTATCACAAGATACAGAGATATAGACAGATTAATCAAATGCATATTAAGGTTTTTCTTCGAAAAAAAAAAAAAAAACTTGACAGTGGTTTAATCCTTCTCTAAGCCTTTCAAAACCATGTCCCCACCAGGAGACAGCCTTCAATAAAACAGGAACACGCATACATTTTCTGTAGATCCCTGCAGTTAATGCATCTCATTGCACATGGCTGACAGACAGACAGACTCCTAAGCCAACTACTGAGATCCAGAAGACGCAGGGCATTAAAGTTCTCTGAAACATTTAAGCCTGTGATGCAAAATCTAGAAACAAATAGCTGACAGAATAGACCCAGCCAACTATATATATATGAAAAATAACTGATGGCCAGGCACATGTTAGCTTTTGTATCAGCCTTCCGAGAGGTGAAGATGCAATATTACAACAGTTTAGATTGAAAATTCATTGTATGGTTCCAATCTTTAAGGATGTTGAGTTGCAACATTCCGTGAAATGGAGTGTACAGGACTACCTAGAAGGGGTCATCAAACCCCGCACCCTCATGCAGAAGCTAAAAGAGGGACATGAATTAGATCATAGTTCCTGTACTTTGGACCAGAGGATCCAAAGCTTTTCCTGGGGAAGGAAAAAACATATGACAGGACATCATGCAGCCCAGGCCCAGATATTCCAGGCATTGTGAAAAATTCAACATCAACTTTTAGAGGCTGAGGATTCAGCGGATATTTTGTAGGCTTTGCATGATCTTTTACACATTGGCCTTAAAGCTGTCCACTGACTGTTCATGCAGGAGCAGATCACCAAAAACTCCAAAATGGTGATTGCCAGCGCTGAAAGTAGAGCAAAACACTCAGATCAACACCTTTGTAAAAACTTGTGGTGCCATGGCAAGGCTTAAGAGCAGAGCCACAAACTGTAAGTGCTGTTCCTCTAATGCAAAATGCAGATAATGCTGGTGAGGCAGAAATATGGGAGTGTGCAGGTAGGCATCCTTGATGTGCACCAAACCCACCAGGGGCTGCTCCTTTGTTGGGTGCAGCAGGCACTTTCAAAAAGGCATGAAACATATTGGTAGCAAGTTTTGAAATTGCAGGACATCTGAGATATCCCAGGTCTAAATGGCTTTAATAGCTGCCAGATGTCCACCCACTTGGAAGTGGGGGCACCCCTTCATTGGGAAGAGGACATCTAACCCTCCAGGGGCAGGCTTGGGAGTCTAGTTCTTCCTCAAAAAGTGGGTCTTCTGCTTGTGAGTTCTGGAAGAAACAAAAGGAACTAATTTTGACCCCTGACATAAATGTTTTTTTGCCCCAAAGGCTTCTGCCTTTTTTTCAAGGGTGGGGGTGTACTTTTTCCTGCTGTGATCTTTTGGATAAACCTATCAGAGGCATTGCCAAACATGGGATCAGCCTGTGGTGTTCCAGCACAGGGGGCCAACAACTATGCCATAGCCTAAGGACCCGGAAAGGCCTCACTACTCTGAACATGCAGTGACCTCAGGGAGGCACCACAACTGACTGCACACCATCGCTCCTGAAGGCGGCGAGAGAACCATAAAACCACACCCATGTCTCCCAAAGCCTAAAGGCAGGAACAAAGCACCAGTGAACCCAAAACAGAGGCATCTACTTATAATGAAAATGCTTCACAGCCACGTAACAGCTCATTCTTGCCTCTCCTGTGTCAGGCATACACCATTGGGCCTTCAAAAAACTGGGCTATACCACCTGCCAAGATAAGTGCTTTCCACAGGGACCAGTGTACAGAGCAGTTTACAGGTCATCTCTGTCTTTCCCCCCAATGTTTGGGTACAGTACCTCTAGGAACTGAAATCCAAAGAAACTAATCCGGTTAAAGGCTACTTCAAGAACACAAAGCCTCAGCAGCTGGATGCAATCTTGCTAGAAGATCTAAAAAGTACAATGGAAAGGAAAACTCTCTCAGCAGAGAGAGGTATGTTCATCACCTACCACCTAGAATACTAGCAAAAAACGCAATTTTGGGAGTGAAAGGGGTTATGCAGGGCTGAGTTAAGCTTTGCTATTTGCCAGTCACCTGGAGGTAGAGCACATCCCAGTGGTCTAAGATTTTACCATTTTCGGTGCTCTGAGATGTACAATTAGGAAAATGGCTCTTACTAGTTGTTATTAAAAGAAGTTGTGAAGTCAGAAGGTTTTTTTATCTTAACACATTCTATGCATTAAGATAAAAAGCCTTCTGTGTGCAGCAGCCTTCCCAGCACCCCTTAATACCTACCTAAGCCCAATCTCTGTCCAGCGATGTCCAGGTGTCCCTTAGCCATCCGGGACTCTCTTCCTGATTGGCTGAGACAAAACCGCAGTACCATTGGCTCTCGTGGCTGTCAATCAAAATCAGTTAGCCAATCAGGAGAGAGAGGGGGTGGGGGCGAACCGCAGGTCTGAGTCTGAATGGACACACGGAGCCGCAGCTCGGCTTGGGTGCCTCCATAGCAAGCTGCTTGCTGTGAGGGTACTCGACAGGTGGGAGGGGCTAGAAGCAGCAAAAAGGGACCCAAGAAGAGGAGGATTGGGGCTGTCCTGTGCAAAACCACTTCATGGGGCAGGTAAGTATAACATGTTTGTTATGTAAAAAAAGGAGACTTTACAATCACTTTAAGACTTTTTCGTTTTGCACAAAACTGATAAAACTGTATAAAATGGAATAAGCCATTTTTTAAAATGAATTATTGCTGTAGTAAGTACAATACCTTTAGAAATGCATCGATATCTCCAACAGCAGGAATAAAATCTGGGATAAAAGGTTTTAATCTGTGGTCCAAATCTATGGTATGCGGAGTGTATCTGGTGAAATAATCAAAGCATTTAAAACTACTGAAGCTAAATGTAGGTTACCACAATCTATACATATGGGGGGAGATATATATTAAAACTTGAGTGCAAAATCTGGTGCAGCTCTGCATAGAAACCAATCAGCTTCCAGGTTTTATGGTCAAAGGTTAACCAAACAAGCTGAAGTTAGAAGCTGATCGGTTTCTATGTACAGCTGCACCAGATTTTGCAATCAACCCCATGGATGCTTCCAAATAGGAGGAGGAGGAATCCATTAAAATATAACTGTACATGAAAATGTATTTCTGAATTATACTCAAGACCAAATACACTGTATAGTAGAGTAGCTGCAGTACAAACACTCCAATACATTTTTTATTTCAGCAACATTTCAATACATTTTAATTCAGTTTACCCAAATATAAAGGGGTCTGCCGAAAGAATAAAACAAGTATTGAAGTTAGTGTTACTTGTTTGACCCATTTTTGACTTCCCAGATACTAATTTAGTATAAGGATAATCTAGACTGGAAATGTTAGCACAAGTGCATCAAAGATGGCTATACAAGTGTTACACTTTTGATCATCATACACCAAAGTTCCACATAATCATATCTCCATAATCCTGCATATGACAGAATGTCATTTTCTTGTAGTTCCATTTATCCTGAATGGTACCCCAATGCACTTGTCCCTTTAAGGTTGTTGGGAAAAAGTCGTCCCTCCGGGCCTCCAGGGGCATAGAGTCGAGTGGGGGCCATCTTGCCCTCACTCGACTTTCTGCCCATCACTGCACAGGGTCAGATTGGTTTCGCCTCAACTGATGGCTCTGGTAAGCGGAGAAAACGACCAGGAAGCGGCATGAGGGAGGGGGGGGGGGATCTCTCCCGCTGCCCATAAAAGTGATCCCGTGGCAAATCCATCGCCGGGACCACTTTCATCAGATTCCGGATCGCCAGCTGCATAAATAGATACCAGGGTGTTTTACCATAACCTCGGTATTTAAGGTTAAAGGCCCGACGTATATACACAGTAAGCGGTCCGGAAGTGGTTAATAATATCACTCTTTAAAACCACATATTATAGAAATCCATGTAAATTCTCTGGATTCTAGAGAATCCAATGCAGTGCATGCTCTCAGCACAGAAACCTTTGGCTGCCCATTGACGCATATGTGCGGCATAGCAGCGTTAAAGCCAACCCTTTTGCCGCAACTCATATATAGTGGATGGCAAGAGGTTTATAAACCTTTTTTTTATATAAACAGAGAAATCAGCTGCATGTTCTATTTTAGGTTATTCACATTTTATTCAATTTCTAATAAATTAAGCTATGCAAGTATTAGAGAATAGATACTGTAGGTAATTTTATAATACAAGGCCAACAAATATTTTATTAAAATATTGGAATAAACAAAGCTTGGTTAAATTTGCTTTGCGCTTTATGGCCTAGGACCCAACAACGTGCATGCAACAAGGCATAACTGATGATCTTAAAATGGATTGTGTGATGTATTTAAACTATGGATTATGACTAGTTTGAGCTTGCCTTAAGGAAACAGCCACAACGTCCCTGACACCTTGCTCTTAAAGGTTAAGTTCACCTTTGTAAAAAAAAAAAAAAAAAGAAATTAATTAATAAATGCACATCTTCTTGCCGTTAAAAGAAAATGTGCATTTATTATTTTTCTTTTTTTTCTATGAGCCTGCAAAGCACTGCACACGCGATCAGCAGATCGCAGGTGCCATGCAGGGCTCCTGCAGACAGTCAGTGTATCTGCCTGCTCATACCTCATTGAACTACCTAGAGAGTTCAACAGCCGCAAAGACTGTCGGTATGTGCAGGTGGAGCCCCACACGGCTGCGTTTTTTAAAAAATGGGTGTAACATGTAACATGTTACGAAAGGTGAACTTTTCCTAAACAGAAGACAAAGCACCAGACTATATCTAAGCAATGGTGAATACCACCACTACAGCCCGGATTACCCACTATCCAAGATATTTTTTAAAAATGTTGGCACATCAAAAATGTACAAGACCCCCTGATTAGAGATAAGCATTGCTGGCTTCAGATTAAAAATGTCTCCACTTTAAAGTGTTTGTTAGACTAAAAAAAAAGAAAAAATTGATCCTGTTCCCTTAAAGCATGTTATACAACACAGTGCTTGTGCTGTGTAATTTGGCCCTTTGTATAATCTAAAATACCTGACTGATCCTGCCTGGTTCTGCCCTCCCCCCTGTAAATTGACCATGGTTTAATACGGCTGTTGAGCCCTGACACCGTGGTCAGTTTACGTGCCTCCGTCATCCACATAGCCCTTGTGCCCACCCCTCCCCTCCTGCTGATAATAAAACTATATGATGATGATACAATCCCCTCTATTAAATAAGGACATGCGCCCCACTGCATGTGTTTAATAAAAAATATGCAGATTTCTACCTGATTTCAGAGCGCCTCCTGCGTTCATGTGACTGCTCATCACTCTTCTTCCAGCTGACCTCAGCGGGAGTTCTCGGCCCCACCCACTTGAGCGGTCAGCCCAGGAGAGGAGAGCGTGGAGGAGTCATATGAGCGCTGGGAGGTGCTCTGAAATCAGGTAGAAATCTGCATTTTTTTTTTTTATAAAACACATGCAGTGGGACACGTGCTTATTTAACAGAGTGGATTGTATCATCATAATATTGTGGCTTTACAACCACTTTAAGTAAAGGGATTGTCTTTGTCCATTAAAAGTGCTGGCATTATTTGGTTCTTGAATAAACAATGGCTCCATTTATAGGCTACACCTGATAATTTGTACTGATGTTCCCAAAGGTAGTCCATGTGAAGATATAAAATGAACAATTTCCCTAAAAGGGGTATACACAGTGAAAAAACAAAACTACAAATTTGCATTCATAGACTACCAGATTCAGGTCTTTAATTAAAACGAAATGTATTTTTCATATTTCCGTTTTTTATGTGAACTTCCCTACAATACAGTTTAGACATTACCTGATAATGTACTGAAACAGCTCTTTAATGTCTGATGTCACTGGGAGGTGTTCAAAGTCTGCGGGGTCATAACTAGAAGAGAGGAGAATAATAATGTCATATTTTAGAACAAAAATTCCCAACCTTTGCTATAAGCCATACCTTAAAACAATTGGCTGTGATCTATCCTACAGGATAATAATAATAAAAAAAAAGGTTAAATAGATATACACAGTATATAGTAATTTCCATAGAGATTTTATTTGCCAAGAAGAAAATTAAAATGTTTTAATTTTTTTTTTCCATTTTGGATACAGAATAAACCATTTTGATATATATACCTTCTACTCAGGTCTCGGTCAGAGAGAATTCCTCTCACTTACTGTCACAGTGACAATGGTTTCACAAGACAGGAAGTTCTCCAAGAGAACCAAAGACAAATGCAAATGCTTTTGGTGACTGTGGTCACCAGCATACCAAATAAAGAGGACTTTCTAATAGCAATAAAAAAAAATCAGAGAAGGGTTCTAATTCTTCCCCACTCAATGCAATATATATATATATATATATATATATATATATATATATATATATATATATATATATATATATACACATACACACACACATACATTTAAAGTGTTTAACACAATCCCTATAGGAAAAAAAAGAAGGGATTACCTGCAGGAACATTTATAACAGAGGTTCCCAATCACCCAGGGTTTTAAAACAGGCATTGAGGAGGCAGGTTGTAAGACTTCTTTAATTTGTAGACTAGCAGTTTTATATGAACATATTTACCAATATCAATTTGACCGTTCATTGTTATATCTACAATACTCATCTTTCATCTGAAAAATGGAGATCAAGCTCTGCATTTGGATTACACTGGGTGTATATTGAATAAAATACAAGCTTGCATCTATGTTACTAACCTATACAGTTTTAATTTAGATGCATTTGCATTTAAAGCAATGTTGCTACTCAAAGTAATTGTAAAGTCTTGTTTTTTTTTTTTTCTAACCAACATGTTATACTTACTGTACCTGCTCTGTGCAGTTGGCTTTGCACAGTGCCCCGGATCCTCCTCCTCTCGGGTCCCTCTTCTGTGCTCCTGGCCCCTCCCTTCTATTGAGTGCCCCCACAGCAAGCAGCCAGGCTACAGCTCCCTGTGTAAATGCAGACATGGAGCTGTGAATTGGCCCCACCCCCTCTCGCTCCTGATTGGCTGACTGACTTTGAATGACAGCAGTGGGAGCCAATCGCCCCGCACTGATGTCTCAGCCAATGAGGTGGGAAGTCCCGGGCAGCTGAGAAACTGCAGCAACATCACTGGATAAAGATGGGGCTCAGGTAGGTATTGGGGGGGCTGCTATGGCTGCCACTGGTATACAACAATTCTGGTTTGTCAGATATCTATCAGGTCCCTTACAATATGCTGTGTTTCTGCCTACCTTCCCCTGTAGGGGCTGATGGGAGGTACCACAGCAAACTGTGGGGACCAGGTGGATACCAGTTCCAGTCATCGTTCTGCAAGGGAACAAAGACTGGAGTCCCTGTACACTGGAAAGGTGTGTATTGTTTTGCTTATTTTACAGGGTCACATAATAACCAGAAAAATAAAATGTTTGTCAAGACTACACCTCCATATAATTGATCCGAGGGGAACAATTAGTCAATCCAGTCCCTGGGATCAATATATACCATCACTCCACTTCAAACATAAAGGAAAAGGAAGGGGAGTGTGTTCCTCTAGATCAGGCATGTCCAACCTGTGGCCCAGAACCACAGGCAATGCGGTCCACTGCCCCCTGACAATTTTTTATTTTTTTTTGCTGGGGAGGAAGGAAGTCGAGTCAGGGGCATGGCCACAGAGGTTTCCAACTAACTGTAGGCAGTGGCTGCCTCGGAGGGGATCATCCACTAGTTGTGTTAAATCAGCGTTTTATTACTTATATACCTTAATTATAGTATATATTTTATATGCGGCCTGAGAAAATTTCTCTACACTCAATGTTGCCCAGAGAAGCCAAAAGGTTGGACACCCATGCTCTAGATTAAAGTCAACATATATAAAAAGTTGGACAGATATCATCAACAAGGTACAATTAGTATTTAAAAAATTACAAAAGGCTTTATTGAAAAACAAACAATTTAAGTAATGACAAAAACTACACCTCCACCATATCTCAATTAAAATAGGACAATGCTGTCAATGGACACAGGAAGCTACCACAGGCACACATCCATCCACTCACTAATAGACAATTGTGTAATATAAGCAGCAAAGGAGACCAGGTAGTAAACCAGTAATGACATGTCCACAAGGGCACAGATTTCTCCGTAAAGGGATCAATGTAATACTTCGCTGGTCAATTTCTGCAGGCCATATAAGTAAGTGTCCAGTAGTGGATCAGAGCATATATTAATTCACAAGATATTTAAATGGATCACAGGTAGGCCACTAGCTCAAAGACTAATTGTATGAGTTGGGCTGTTGCTTGGGGTGGGGGAAGATCGCCGGGACTAAAAGCTCAAGCATATAGTGCTGTGTGCTTGATGAGAAAGTATCAGCCAGAAGCAATTGCAGAGGGAAAGAGGGATGACCTACTCTCTGCACATCAAGCAATGTGAGCTACAGTCTCTAAGTGCACAGTCCTGCCGATACCGCGAGTGTGTAGCGCAAGTGTGTAGGTGGGATGGGATGGAATCGGTGGTGGGGTTGATATGTAAACCCCCCCAGGGTAAACTGTCCCAATGTATATCACCACTTCCCGATACTTCTCTTCCGCGTTGGCTCTTGCCGAGAAATCCACCTGTCTTTGCAGGGGGGAGTAGACCCACTCCCTGTACTTCCGACATCACACGCTGCAGTGTTAGTTAGTGTGCACCTTCGACTGTGTCTGCGGTTTGTTCACCAGGGAGAGCGGTGTGTCCAAAGGTAGCGACCTGTTTCCCAGGATTACCCGACGTGATGTCATGTTGACGCATTTCACTCGTCAGACGAGCTTCTTCAGAGCACATATTTTAATTGAGATAGCTTTTTATATATACTATTTTACAGGGTGCCTTTAATTTCATTATGGTGAGTTAGTGACAGTTTTCTGTAACTTTTTCACCCCATTTATAATAAAAGTAGGAAACCATATTGCCAAACAACTTTTTGGCTACTGGCCTCTATTTACGTACCTCTTCTCCCATTGTTACATTTTGTTTATATTCTCATAAAACAATTCCTTTTTACACTCACCCCACATTTGAAGTGCTATTTCCTTCCTCATCTTCCTCATCATCATCGTCGTCGTCATCATCGTCATCATCATCGTCGTCGTCATCGTCGTCGTCATCATCGTCATCTCCATCTCCTGTATTGTCTAGATCTTCATCATCACTAAATTCATGCTGAGAGCTGATACGAATCTCTCCAGGCTTATTAGCAGCTTTCTCTTTCTATATATTGTAGGAAGTATAGAAGTGCATTAAAAATAAACATCATAAAATTCTCAACAGTATTTTAAGATAGACAGACTAATACTTCATATTGTATTTATTGAATCAGACAATTTTCAAAACGCTTTTTGGGAAAAAAAAAAAAAAAAAACTACATATTCATATTTTCAAGCCAACTAAACTTTTAGTTTAAGGTCCCTTTCACATGGGCGGTGTGCTCGACGGACTCCGTTTTGCTCAGCGGGGATCGATCTGCCGATCCCCGCTGAGCAGGCAAATGACAGCTCCATCTCCGCTTACTTTGCAGAGACGGAGCTGTCAGGGCCCCTCCTCTATGGGAGATCGGATGAAAACGGACCGCCTGTCCCGTTTTCATCCGATCTTATCCAATCCGATCCTCCAGACAGATGTAAAATAGGGTTTCCATCTGTCTGGATTTGACGGACAGGATCGGATCGGATAGCAGTACGTCAGCGGAGAGATCTCCTTTTCAGCAGACAGCGGACTGAAGTGCTTATCTAAAAATAATAATTTTACTTTCAGGCCCCATTCATACTTAGCATAGTGGGATTGCACATTTTTTGACTCATTTTTCCCGTGACACGCATAGGGCAGCCTATCGATTTCTTTTTTTTTTTATTGCGAAATTGAGATGTAAAAAAGGTACAAAACATAGACTTTGGGTATTCCCCAGCTAATACATAAAACATAGAACTACTAATACCACCTCCTATTATAGAACCCCCAAAAAAAGGGGGGAAAGAAACAACACACCTTCCATACACCTCGCTCTGTCATTCTCTTAAAAAATCACTTCAAGGGTTGACAAATTATAGGGAGATTCCTGTTCCCTCTCAACCATCAGGATAATGTATCGGAAGAATATGAACTCGTGTTTAGAATCCTACCTGAACAAATGTAATGCGAGTCCCTGCAGAGGAATAAATTTGTTCATATCATGGGGGAAATGAATTCAGTCTGTGGACTCCTGATCATCTGTTGTACACTCCGAATCTGTCCACAAGTGCCAGACCTTCTTAATTTTCCTAGGGCAACCCCGGGACAAATAAGTAGCTTTGTATAGGAATACAACCTTATTGATTAAATGCTTCCAGAAGGGCAGATTAGGGGCTGTGTCTGATTTTCACTTGAGCACTATCGCCTTCCTGGCATTAAATAATAAGAGACCTAAAAGAGTACACAATCGCCCTACTAACAGCCAGAGAGACAACTAACCCCAGGAGGCAAACAACAACTTTTACAGGATTCTGTATAGTAGATCGGGTAGATATAAACTGGGTTACTTCCCACCAACAGCTACTAATCTGAGAGGCACTCCCAAAAGATATGGGCAAATCCAGCAGGGTCACTAGAGCATCTCCAACAGCAAGAAGAAGAATTAGGGTATATACTATGTAGTCGTTGTGGCGTGAAAATAAATTATGTGAACTACTTTAAATTGGATCAGCCGGTCTTTAGTCGATACTAGTGCTTGAAATGGGCTTTCCCAGGGATCTTCCCAGTCTTCATTGTCTAAGTCCTGTTCCTCCAAATGCCACGCAGTTAACAGGGCATCTAGTCCCACATGAATGGAGGGAAGTAGTGACTTGTAGATCACAGAAAGTGTTTTTTTGAGACCGTCATCCCGGAGGAGAGCCTCCAAATCGTCTTGCTTCAATGAGGACCCAAACTGCGCTACACAAGCGTGTCAGAGTTGCAGGAATCGGAAAAAGAAAGCATTAGGCTGTGTAGATTTATCTTTCAACCTATCAATTGTAAATAGGGCCCTCCCATCACAAATATCTGAAAGGTATCCGATTCCTTTAGTCTGGCAAGGAATGAAATTTTGGTAGCATGGAATTGAACAAAAACGTTGATGGGGACCTTTTACCCCTCCATATATTGGGTTTAGTAAAGACAGCATTGCCAGGCCTTAATAACTGCCTTTAGAGAGGCTCTAAGGGGCGGGTGAGAGACTCTCAGACCCCTGTAGTGGAGATTACAGAGGGTCTCATAGGATCCTGAATGCGCAGCTTCTAATACTGAGGCATTTGTGTCATCAGAGATAAGCCAGTTATGAGCGTGGGTAAGCATGGCTGCCAAATAGTAGGTATGAAAGTCTGGGAAAGCCATGCTCCCTTGCGTCCAACGTCTGGATAAAACTTTCCTGCTAAATCTAGCTGGTTGGGATTGCCATAAGAAGGAGCCTATAAGTGAATCTAAATTGTTTAAAAAAAGATTTCGTAGCCACTCTGGGGCGTGCCTAAGGCTGTGTAATAGAACTGGAAGGATTTTAATTTTAATTAAATGAATTCTCCCGATAAGAGATAAAGGGGAAATACCCGTGATCTATTGGCCATCATCCATGGTTGCATAAATAAAAAATAAAAAAGGAATTGGAGTTTTTAAAGGCCACAAAAGGAGGGATGATTACAATTGTATAAAAAATATTTTTTTTATTAAATCAAAAAAGAAAGCTTGTGGCAAAACACGTTGGCTTTGAAGACCTTCACTACATTATCTGGATTTTGTGTATCTATCAATATTCCAACGAGGAATGTCTTTCAACTTGTATTGTCTTGTCTTATGTATATGGACTTTTTATATCTTTCTTTTTGGATTTAATAAAAAATATATTATTTTTTATACAAATTGTAATAATCTCTCCTTTTGTGGCCTTTAAAATCCAATTCCTTTTTTCTTTTTTTATTTAAGGGATAAAGGGAGGTGTGACCAGGCTTTCAATCTGAAGAGCTTGGAGACAAATTAAAGATGTCTAAAATCCTTAGTGTTGGGAGAGATATTGATTCCCTAAATATTTAATAGTCGTTGCCCCTTACAAAGGAAAATTGGGATCAGCCAACCTTTCAGCCCCTTGATCAATCGATAACACAAGGGATTTACCCCAATTAGTATGTAGACTCAAAAGGGCCGCAAAGCGGTCCAGGATCCTTAGTGTCTCCGAAAGTGAAGTGATAGCTTGTCTACAAAAGAGGCCACATGAATTTCAGTTATCTTAATCGGATGCCCTCAATGCCCCCGCCAATGGTTCCATGGCCAGCGTGAACAAGGCAGGGGAAAGAGGGCACCCCCTACCTCGTCCCCTTCTGGATCGGAAAGGGAGAAGACAACTTGCCATTCAGCTTTATGCTAGCTACAGTGTCAAAAGCCTTTTCAATACCGAAAGGCTACCAAGACTCTTGAGGAAGTCTCTTTAGACTGAAGCTGGGAGATGTGTGAAAACCCTGCGGATATTAACATCAGTGGATTTGCCAGGCATAAAGCCAGTTTGCTCAATGTTGATAATTGATTGTAGTACGTGCATTTTCCTGTTGTCTAGGGCTTTGGTGAGGATCTTTAGGTTGTAATTCAGAAGTGATATAGGTCTTTAGGAAGAGCATTGCATCAAATATTTGCCAGACTTGGGCAATAGCACAATATGTACCTGATACATACTAACTGGTAATTGTCCAACCTCCAAACAATGAGCAAAAAGTATTGTAACCTAGGGCCCAATAGGGCCATATGGGCTTTGTACCACTCTCCCGGTAGACCCTCTGGCCCTGGGGATTTATGATTGGGGAAGGATTGGATAGCAGCTTCAATCTGCAAGAGTGATAGGGGTTTGTCAAGTACCCCCCTATCCTCAGCAGAAAAAAGTGGCAATTGTACGTCTCCCAGGAAATCCAGCAGGGACCTGTTCGGGTCCAGAGGGGAATCCTGATACCGCATATTGTAGAATTTATGGAACTCCCTTGGGATGTCCTCTGGGTCCTTAACAAAGCCCCTCCCCCCCACCCACGCAGGAGACTGTATCCCAGGAATCAGTTTGATAGGAAGGTTCTGCTACTAAGTTGGCTAGCATTTTTCCATTTTTATCGCCAGATTCAAACACTTTGGCAGCAAGGTGTTGTACATCAGAATGGACCAATGAGGTGTAATGGAGCCTGAGTTCCCTCCTAATCTTTGACAGGCCCGAGAATGATTCAGGAGTCAGATCCTCTGCAAAAGCCACTGAGGCCTCTGACTCACATTGAGTGATCTGCGAGGCAAATATCGGAGCACAGGGCCTTAATAGAGGAAATGTATTCACCTCTAGCATGAGCCTTGCACGCCTCCCACACTTCATCAAGGGAGGTGGAATCCTCATTGTACTGCCAAAATTCAGACATTCAGGAATACTATTTCCTGAACCTTGGGGTCACCAATCCAATGTGGTGCCAGTCTCCAACATCTCGGGTCCTGGCTTTTACCCGAAGATAACAATATTTTGAGAGGGGAGTGGTCTGAAAGACCTGCCGGGAGGTAGGAGGCCACGCGAACACAGGAGAGGGCCAAAGCAGATCCAAGCCTTAATCGATATGAGAACCTGATTTATGGGTACTCGAAGCATGAGAAAAAAACTTGACCCCCGGATGCTTCCACCGCCAAATTTTTGCAAGCTGAGAACATCTGCCAAAACAGGCAGATCTGGGGGGACAGCTCTGAGTGGGTTTGATGTGTCTAGCGTATTATCCAGAATAGCATTGAAGTCTTCGCCCAGGATTGAATGCTATACCTTAGAGAGGAGCAAATATGGTATAGATCACGTTAAGGATGGTGGAATCAAAGAGGGGGTGGGGGGGGACATACACATTAACCAATGCCCATCTTTGTGCATACAATTGCAGAATCAATATGAGGTATCAACCCCCCGGATCAGTAATGACTTGCTCCACCAAGTAATGGAGTGACTTATTCAGGAGGATAGCAACTCCTCTCACATAGGTAGAGTAAGTGGCATGGAACCCCTGCTTGACCCACGCTCTTCTAAGAGACAGAATTTTGATACCGCTTAAATGAGTCGCTTGCAAGAATAAGATGTGGTTTATGGGACTGCAGGTACTTTGTTGTTCAGGCCACGCATATACCAGGAAAGTAACTTTATGTCCATGGTTGTTACAGACCAAGAAGTTCCAGGTGAGAGCCACACAGGATGAACTCCAGTAATGTGGACACAGAGAAAGACAGGAGACCAACACGTGGCTGCCTGAGGGGAGTAGCAAACTCAAACTGTAAATGTCACCTACCACAGCAGAGGACAACTCCGATTAAAGGAAGAACGCGCTGGAGCAGGATGGACAACCTTACCCATGCTCAGCATATAGAAGGCCAACCTACATGCCATAGGGAGATGCAAAGGAGACATCCAGGCAGTCCTGCAAGGTGACCGTGTAGGTGGAGGATGACGGGCACCAGGTCAAAGAAGTCCGCCTGCGTACCACCATTTTAGGAGATCAGCACTGCTCCGTACCTTGTAACAGGGTTATATCTTCAGCAACCTTGGAACTTGATAATGAGGGACCATGAAACGGCAACAACTGCAATGGGAACAACTTGGAAATTGGGCACAAGGATTACCGTAGGAGCCTGGTGTTAGTCTCGCCAGGGGAATCTAAAACATCACTGATCCGCCATGTTGGACCCACAGGCGACTTGGGTAGGGCATGGTGTATTTAATATCCCATTCACTAAGTCATCTTCTGACATCTGTGAAAGTCTTGCGATGCCTTTGCAATTCTGCTGAGAAATCCGAATAAAGATGCACCGCTGTGTGCTCATATGAGACAGTGGGATGCTTGCAGGCCTCACTAAGGAGGCAGTTACGGCCTCTGTAATTGAGGAGCCTCACCAGGAAAGGCCGCGGTAGAGCCACAGGTGTGCCCCGGCCAGATGGAACTCTGTGAGCCCTTTCCACCATATATGTTGGGGGGACCTCGAAGAGGTTAAGAAGGGTCTTGAAGAAAATCCGCCCTGATGAAAATGCATTCCACAGCCAGATGGTCAATGCGGGCCAGTAGGGAGGATTTGCTCTTCTCTATGGCCGAGAGGATGACCGCGTTATCACTTGCCTATGGTGCTGCCTGTTGTGGCAGAGAAGCCGCCAGGTCCGCCGCCATCTCCCTGTCCACTAACAACACTCTGAGAGGATCCAAAACGGCGTCTGAACTGAAGGCGGATTGAGCGGGCGCCTTCTTACCCGCCAGCGTGGCCGCTGATTGGTTCTTAGAGGGCATGAAGGGTTGTCCAGAAATATTGCAGACTGAGCTACTGTAGATGGTGCTGATGCTTGCCCTTTAAAGACTTCTGCGATTAAAGAAGAAAGGAAGTAAGGAGTCTTCTGTAATGGGAGAGCAGCCACAGGTGGATGGATGGCACTCCGAGCACTCCCTAGGAGGCCGAAATGACTACAGTCGCGTGGGTCCAACCAATAGCCTCCAGATGCAGTACAGCAGGCCTGCCTTCTCCACGGGGCATCACAGGCAGGGATAGAGGAGTGGATCCTGTCTCTGGATCTGGCAGCGTGCGGAGAATAAAGTAGGCCTCAAGATGTCGGTCGGATTACTGCAGCTGAACTAGCTGGCCGAGCATGGAAATACTGACAGTGGGCTGAAGCAGGGGATGCTAGGAAACTGGTATGGGAGGTATGCTGGCCCCCCAGGCTGATTCCAGCAAGGATGGCAGAGGATTAGGATCGGCAGGCAGCGGGAGTCTGGAGCCAGCTGTGTCCGGATTACTGCAGCTGAACTGACCGGCCGTGCGCAGAAATATTGACAGTGGGATGAAGCAGGAGATATGAAGGAACAGGTAGGGTAGGTATGCAGGCTCACCAGGATGATTACAGCAAGGATGTCAGAGGATTGGGACCGGTGGCCTCAAGATGGCGGCGGGCCGCGGGAGTCTGAAGCCAGCTGTGGGCGGATTACTGTGGCTGAATCAGCCGTACAGGCGCAGAAATATTGATGGAGGCCTGAAGCAGGAGATGTGAAGGAACTGGTAGGGTGGATATGCAGGCTCACCAGGCTGATACTAACAAGGATGGCAGTGGATTGAGTCAGGATGATCGGAGCTCCTCGCACATACGTCTGCCTCAGCTCACATTCAGACACCCTCCCAGCCTATTGATTTCAATGGGCTGCGCTACACCTGGCAAAGTAGCTCATGGGACATTTTGGTGTGCTGTGTGTTGCACGTTTTTTACTGTGTGTTTTGCTGTGTTTTTGGATTGTTTTTTTCACGTGCAAAATGTGTGTTTGTTTCTGGTTTTAGCGTGCCATTAACAATTAACGGCACCAAAAACGCGACTAGTTCTTTTTAGGTGTATAAAGGTGGCCATACACTATATAATCTGATTGTACAATTCCTGTACAATTTCCTTTAGATTTACCAAAACTATGGAATAGGAGGAGACACCATCTATCCAATCACTCTGTATATAATCAGGCAGGCCCTAGCACTACATAGTTGATTGTAGATCTAAAGGAGATTGTATAGTGTATGGTGACCTTTACAGAACCCACAACATACTTCTGTTTAGTCTGTTTACTCTGCCGCACATAGGCTGTTATCTGATCGCTCAGCTCCTGTACACTCTGCCAAATGAACAATCTATGGCTGTGTATTTAGTGAGAATGATATGAACTGACTGTATTTAAAAAAACAGTGTATCTGATGCAGGGTGGTAGTGATCTGCTGGAAAGGCAGAGAGAGCGAATGCATGGTGTGTGCGCTTAGGAGGTCAGTAAACTCCTTACTGTGTCACATCCCAAGGTTTGTTCAGGAAGTAATGGAGGCATTTTTTACATACAGCCAGCTGGACACAGAGGTAAGATGTGTGTAAGATAAATATAAAGATTTTTTATTTCCTGAAAAAGAAGTACACTCACGGTACATTGGTAGATAGGGGCTGGAATTTAGAAGGTGGAAAAAAAAGAAAAGGTGATCTTATCATTTAACAATTCTTAAAGACTGCCTTTATTCAGATTTATTTGCACGCTTTTCAGACTGAGTAAAGCCCCCAGTACATTTCATCATTCGTTCGAGAGGTGCTTAGGTGATTTAAATTTCAAGACTATGCTAGACTACCTGTATATAAGAACAATGATTAAAGATCCCCAAGAACACCTTATGCAGGGACAATTGCGGTATTGTAAAAATCACAGCTTTATTAGGATAAATTATAGTAAATATAAAAACACACACTACCACCACTGCAAAACATTAAAAATCTGACAACATTGTCATAACTAGTAAGGAACCTGCTAGCAGCACAACACATGCATTCACAAACACCACTGAAAAAAAATATGTGCAATATACCGTGAGGGGTGGATGGATAGTATTATCCAGTAAAATCATCTTAGCTGCTGATAAACAATAGGACATGATGGAGGAACTGGCTGTCACTGAATAACAACAATCCAGCATCCAGTCCTCTTGGTTCGGTGTGGGTTTGGTAGATGAAGACCCGGATGGATCACTTATTTAACAATTCTTAGATGTGGTGGCTGCATTAATTTCTTTTTTCAAGCTTTTTTTTTACCTTTATTTTTACCTGGTGATCCAGCCAGTAAGTTTGTTACTTTTTTACTTTGTTTAATAGACCAAACTGTCCAGCAAAAGTGCCAGTGAAGAGTGTGGCAAACCATTTAAAAACAGACGGGGTGCTTACAATGACTAGCTTTTATTTATGTAAAACGTATCCCTAAAGGAAAAAAAGAAAAACGGTGCTCTAATGGTTTAAATTGGAACTTCAGTCAAAAAGTCAAAGTCCTGTTAGATTTACTTCAGGCTGGCCCCTTGTGCAGGTATAGCTATGTAAAACATTATAAATAAATGCCTATACTGTTTAACATCCAGTAATACATTGTCTCACCCTGCTCTGCACATGCTTAGTTGCACACTATTTGATATCACTTTGCCTAATTGGTAGGAGCCGATCTGCTGACAGCCTAAAGGTTTACTGTTGTTCAGGGGCTCTATACTTCATCAAAATGGAAGCCTCCATCCAGCCTCCCTGATTGGTGTGGGTGCCTGCAGTCCTGGAACATTTTGAATAAGCCCCTTCTGGTTAAATACTATGTTGCTTTGCCTGTTCCCCTCCATTTTTCTTTCTTTTTTCTCTTTATGTCTCTATGTTACCAGTATCTGGTTTAATCTTGATGCAGATAGCCCAGATCCACATGGTTGGCTTCTGCTGGGCTGCCACTTGCGGGAGGGATGGCTGGCCCACCCGGCTTCGGCAGGTTCTCTTTCCGTGGACGGACAACATCAATCCTCGGATACAACTTTTCAGCACCCTGAGGTAGCCTCTATGGATGCAGAGGCTATGGTATCCGGCGAACTCGTGTTTGCTCAAATAATATGTAATAAAAAACATTTGCCATTCTGAAGCTTGCCTCTAACCACTTTGCATATAATTAAATATATACTGTGATTCTGTACTTGCCAAATATGCTGCAGAAATCTCCCTCCACTAAGTCTATATTAACTGTGGGCAGCTGAAGCTGCTGCCTGTTCACTGATTTACACAGACACATATATACTCAGACATACATACATACATACAGTTCATATATATATACAGACAGACACACTCACACCACTGCTTGCCTGCACATTTCTCCTCTCTCGATAAATACTCATGGATCTCTGCAGTCTCCTGTTATCTCCACCCCCATCCAGCTCTGCAGCTCTCATTGGCTCTCCTATGACTCACCCCTTCTCCCTTGCTGGCAAACTTTCATGAGAGTGAGAGCGAGAGCTGTGCATGATGTCATCAGCCTACGAAAATTCCCAGACAAGAAAGAGGTAGTGTGCAGTAGAAGGTAATTTTTGGAAGAAAAAAAATGTTTTACTATCCAAAGTTAAAACAACAAGGACAGAAGATTTAATAGATGGAAAGATGAAAAAATGACTGAAGGCCCGCTTTAACTTTGTTTTCCTTTTTATAGCAAGTGGTACAGCCTTGTTACTGAGGTTGAACGTTGACATTTTCTTGATACCCTCTAATGTTCCTTTTTTTTCTCAATGTATAACCCTGTCCTTGTTTGCTATGCAACATGTGTCGCTTTATTTTTCTTTTTGTATGAAAATGTTTCTTAAATAAAGATTACATAAAAAAAGAAAAAATAATAAATAAATAAATATGGAAGCCTCCAGCAAGAAGAAACATGAGCAATGCTGGAGGCAATTTACAGAACAAGCTTCTTGCTGATGGTCTTGTAGCCCATTCCATACTTGTGTAGGTCTACAGTCTTGTCCCTGACGTCCTTTGACAGGTTTTTGGTCTTGACCATGATGGTGAGGTATCAATGGAAGAAAAGGGATTCTGTGGACAGGTGTATTTTTTTTTTTTTACACAAGCTGAGTTGTCATTAGGACCACCTTCTAAAATTGACAGGACTAATCTGTGTACCACATGAGCACATAATGTGGCCAGTCTGTGGGAGCCATATATATTGTTGGTTGGTAGGGGATGAAATACTTATTTTACTCACTGAACTGCAACTCAATTTGAAACATTTGTATCATGTGGTTTTTCTGGGTTTTTGGTTGATATTCTGTCTCTATCACTTAAAATAGACCTATGATAAAAAAATTATAGACCCTTCATTTCTTTGTAAGTGGGCAAACTTACAAAATCAGCAGGGGATCAAATATTTATTTTCCCCAATGTATAGACAATATATACAAGCTTGCATCTATGTTACTAACCTATACAGTTTTCAAATTACAGGTGCAATGTAAGGCAAGCAGCAAACTTCAGGTTGCATAAAACTATTTTCATCATCACATTTAATAATTACCTTAGTAATTTCAACACCTCCACTGCTCTTTGGATGCATCATACTTTTCAATTTCCCAGACAGAAGTTTAGAAGGAGCTGGTGAAATAAGAGAAAATGGTAAAAGATGGTAAACAAGCTACCTGCCCTCTGACCAATTGTAGCATTTCCATAAATTTGTCCAAGTTTCTTCTCACCTAGTTTACGTGGAGTTGGAGAGTGAATACTAGCAACGTCCTCTGAGTCATTAATATCAAGGCTCTCGTCATACGGCTGGTTCTGGACAAGTTTTGTCTGGAATGAGTGTAAGAATAATATTAACTCCAGCATATTAGTAACAATAAAATGTCTAAGTTTGTTTCAGCTGGAAAAAAAACCTTATGTGCATTAAGTATGAGATAACTTATTCATGACAGGCATATACAATATAGTATATCATTTGAAGAAAAAAAAAAAATGATATTAAAAATCCCACCCACCCCCCTGGCCATCAGTAATTTAAAAGAAATACCCACCACGTCAAAAGGCATACAAAAGAAAAAAGGAGAAAGTGGGAAATTTCTTGGAATGAAAGTAAGGCTTACTTCCTATTTCCCCAATCATCATTCGGGATGTCTAGTTGAGAGGAGAAACAAAAAGTAACAAACTTACTTTAGGTGTACAGCCACAACCTGGAAAGAACACCACGAAATTATTTTATTAGAGAATGCAGACAAAGACTTCTGATTATGAATAAGTTAAAACATCTGACAATAAAGGAAGGTTCCTAGACTTGCAACCCAGGCTTCCAGAATCTAAACTGGAGGCCCCTGCATGGATACAGCCTTTTGCTTAAGCAGATCAAGTTTCCTGGGCCTGGAACTTCTCAGAATGAGTTCACGTAACTCAACAGCTTGCATTGATAGTAATCCATATGGGAGAACAGTGTCCATGAATGAACCTCCACTAAGCAATCCTGGGAACCTTACTAAAAGAAATCCCTAAGCATGGGGAAGAGACCATCTCCACTTTTGGTCCAATAAGTCTTTCTTGATTCTCCTAGAATGCAACTCAGCTCCCTCAGGGCCTGGAATCACTTACAGTAAGTCATGAGATCAAGAAACACTATTCCAATAATATGAAAGCGATAAACAGCCTTTGACACCCCCATGCCCAGCATACACCAGCAAACATCTATATGCCTGAAAAGCATGCTACCAGACATGTTAGAGGTTTCTTCCTAGCCTCTAGTTCACCAGTCTCCTTGTGGCTTTGAATGAACTCAGAAACGCACTTCTTCGGTTCACTGTCAGTATGGCACTGGGTGCAGACAGGGCCATCTTACCGAATGGGCATGCTGGGCAGTTGCCCAGGGGCCCCACTTGCCCGGGGGGCCCCACCTACCCAGCGAACCATCCCCAGCCAAGCATTAGTCCCGATTCCTGTGTGCATCCCAACGCCGAACTTTGCAGTTGGCAAGCGCCTGTCGGCCCTGTGCTGCTGTCAGGCCACTTGGGCCATGGAGAGGGAGCCCCCAACTGCAGGAATGCCTGTCCACCTCCACGGGAATAGGCACACACAGGTCAGTTGAGTCATTCATCAAACCCAGCTGCCCAACTTGGAAGCTGTCATTAGCCTGGCACTGCTGTACCAATAATTATCGCCTTGTCGATAATTTGCATTTTTATTCTCGTGGGTGATTGTGTAGGCAGGGCCCCAGTGCACTGCATTGCCCAGGGCCCTTTAATGCTCTTAAGATGGCACTGAAGAGTTCAGGGACTCCATATCCTTGGTCTCCAATTACAGCACATAGTGGAGGCCTAAGGGGCCCATGTTAGTCTCCTTCAAGCAGACCTGTCAGCCTTCTGGTGATAGTAAATTAAAAAAAATAGAAAAAAATTTAGGACCGGCATGCTGATGTCACCACGCAAAACCCGGAAGGACGGACGACAGTGTATCTGGCCGGCTTTTTTGAACATAGCGCTATTTTACTCTACGAAATGGGAGTTCCTCTCTTTGTATTAATAAAGTGTTGATTTTATATACTACACTATGGAGGCTTTTTTATTCCCTGTATGTTAACCCCTGGATGGATGCTGCTTATTATATATATGTTCTGAGTGCATTATACGGTGGAACCTCTACCCATTGACTGTCCTTGGTAATATCATATCCATACTGGCTTCTCCATCTGGACCCATCTGAGATTGAATTGATTGGTGTATTAATTACCAATATCTGGTAAGCCCACTGGCATGCCTTATTGACAGATGCACCGTGGAGGAGAATCTTCAATATTGTAACTGCTGTGGTGGAGGACTCTGTATTTCCTATGCACTTTTCACACCAAGTGCTTTTGGGACTTTCATTACCCTCAATCATCTTGTGTCACTGTGTGTTTTTTTTTTTATTTTTTATTTGGCTTTGTCACTTTATTGCTTTATTATCAGAGTGCACATTCTTATATTAGTTGAGCATATATATTTATTTATATATTTGGCCACATATAGCGCAGCTTTATTTTGTTTATTGGGGATAGTAAATACTTAGACGGTAAAAAAAAAAGAAGAGTATTACACTAAATAAATGAAATAGTAAACGTTTTTAGTACAAGGCACCATTTTACAATTTTTCATGCCTACTTTTTTACAGTTCTGTATAAATGCACAAATTTTAACCCCTACCTTCCCCACAACAATTCAGTCATACGTGTAAAATAATTTTTATTTTTTATTTCTGGAACATTTCTTAGAACACCCAAACATTAAATATTTTTTTTAAGCAGAAGCTCTAGATATGATATTATTTTATTCAAGGAAGGCAAAACAAGCTCTGCGCAGCTTTTTTAAGCGCACATTACAAATAATTGGTTGTAATTTAGCTCAGTATAAAAAAAAAAAAAAAAAAAAAGCTGCATTATGCAAGGTGCCTAGGTGATCACTGACACTACCTTGTTTATCAGTACATGGACACCTAGTTACATTTGGACTTTTATTTTATTACACTTTTATATCATTATGTTGAGTTACATAAACATATTTTGCCTTTGTTGATATTTAGTAAGTCACCTTGATTATACATATTCACTGCACAGTATCACTTCTCTTGCAACCTGAAAGGGATTCTGATATAGTACCTAAATGCACTTTATAACCTTCTATGTATGCGCAACAACTTCCTATGCATGCTAAAAACTTAAAATAAATTTAGCCATGCCCATATTTTGCACAGCATTTCATCATCATCCTATAAACTGTTCACCCAGGCTGACATCTGTATCCTGGCATGAGGTTCTAATTCTTCCAAACTCAAAAAATAAAACATTTTATTTAGGGTCTGGCTTTAACCGCTTGCCGACCACCCCACTTATCTGTACTGCGGGGCGGCGGCTCCTACAGGCAAAATCACATACCTGTACTTAAACAGCTCTTCAGGGTTTGCAGCGCGCACACGCGCCGCCGGCAATCAGCTCTCGCTGCAATTGGACACAGCAGGAGCCAATCAGTGGGTCGGGTGGACCTGATGTCCACCAGAACCCGCCGATTGTTCCTGACAGAGCCAGAAAGGCCATCGGCATATGTAAACAAGGCAGATCGCTATTCTGTGAAAAGGGAACCCAGAGATCCTGTGTTTCTGCTAAGCAGGAACACAGATCTCTGTCTTCCCACAATACAAGCACTCTCCCCCACACAGTTAGGACACTCCCTGTGGACAAATTTAACCCTTTGATCGCCCCTGATGTTAACCCCTTCCCTGCCAGTGTCAATAGGACAGTAACAGTGCATATTTTTTAGCACTGATCACTGTATTGGTGTCACTGGTCCCCAAAAAAGTGTCACTTAGTGTCTTAATTGTTCACCACAATGTCACAGTCGCTGATCGTCGCTATAACTAGTAAAAAAAAAAAAAAAAAAATATCCCATAGTTTGAAGACGCTATACTTTTTGCGCAAACCAATCAATATATGCTTATTGGGATTTTTTTTTTTACCAAAAACATGTAGCAGAATACATATTGGCCTAAACCGATTAGGAAATTAAATTTTTTTTTATTGGGTGTATATTATAGCAGAAAGAATATAATTTTTTTTTTTTTTCAAAATTGTTGTTTATTTTTTATAAACGCAAAAAATAAAAATTACATAGGTGTTCAAATGCCACCAAAAGAAAGCTCAAAGAAAGCTCTATTTGTGGGGAAAAAAACAACATTTTAAGTACAGCGTAGCAGGACTACACAATTGTCAGTTAAAGTAATGCAGTGCCATATCGCAAAAAATGGCCCAGGGCTGAAGTGGTTAATAAAATTAGTACTTGTGGTATATAGGTCACCAAATAGTCATGTACAACTAATGACAACATTGAACATTGGTAGAAGTAGATTTTCAACATGCCTCTACCGACAATTATTTTAATCCACAAACAACACTGCTAGCAAGAACCTGCTCCTACTAGCAAAGTCTGCCTACTCCTGCGATGGAGCCATCCGAAGCCTCAGATTGCAGTTCCTACCCTGAGATAACCTTCAATACCTCGTATGTTTATGCTTTGTACACCACTGTTGTATGGATCACCTTGTTTATTCCCTTTAAAAAGTGCTTATCCCATCAAAACCTTTGGGAGAAAAGACAATCATATCAAGAATTTTTATTATCTTATGCATTAATTTACCACGGTGAAACAAGGGTCTACATTAGCATAAAAATTGGAGAAAAAGGTCACAGCCCGCCATGTCCCCAAGGATGAGGATCAGGAAGAATCAATACACAAGAAAACTATCAGAATAAATCAACAAGTGCTTTTCTTTAGGCTCCGTTCACATTTAGGCATTTTTGGGCGATTTTCTGCTCTAAGCCTCAGCTTTAAAAACACCCAACAAGTCAAATCCCATTCATTTAAATGGCCCCTGTTCACATCTGAGCGTTCTGTCGCCTTAAACAAAAGGCTGTCGCTCAAAAAAGTACATGAGCTTCTTTTTTGGCAGATTACAGGCATTTTTATTTTTTTTTCATTGTTTACTTGTCAACCTAAAAACGCCTGCACAAAAACGCCTGTAAAACGTTTGAAAAGATGCCTGTAAAAAGAGCAAAGTCTAGATGTGAACCTAGCCTTACTAAATTTTCTTGTTTTTTAATATAAAAAAAAAAAATGCACAAATATAGAAAGTATATAAAAAAAAGCAACAAACCAAGGGGGAAAGAACGACGACCGGGAGGAAAGAACGACGACTAGAGATGGAAATACCTGGAAATAAATAACTGGAAATTTGTGAAAAAAAAAAACCTTTTTGTTTCTATTTTCGTCCAAAGCCATTTTATGTTTTTTTCCAGGGGAAAAAAAGAAAGGGGAATGTGAAGTATGTTCTTTTTAAAATGATATATAATAGATCTATGACATAGTAGTATTCAATCTATATAAAATGAAGACCTTAAAGTGGTATTAAAGGTTTGGCTTAAAAAAAAAAGAAAAAAAAAAATAACAGGTCATATTTACCTGCTCTGTGTAGTGGTTTTGCACAGAGCAGCCCTGATCCTCCTCTTCTCGGGTCCCCCGTTGGAGCTCCTGACTTCTTCCCCATGACCAGTTCCCCCAATAACAAGCCGCTTGCTATGGGGGCACTGGTGCATGCTCGCTCCCAAGCCCTGCTCTATCCGTCCATAAGACACATAAAGCTGCGGCTCAGCCCCGCCCCTCGCTCTCTCCTTATTGCTTCACTGGTTATGACTGTCAGCAGGGGGAGCCTATGGCTGGATTGAGAGAGGGCTCAGATGAGTATTGGAGGGGAGGGGATCAGCACACAAAGATTTACAATACAATGCATGAAGGTAAAAATACTTCAGCCTTCACAACCACTTTAATGAAAGATTTCTAAAACTTTATGTAAAGTCTTAAATTATTGCAAGTTCTCTCAGCTAAAGACCAGCAAATTCTGGAATACAATTCAAGTAACACTATACTTCATAATTGCTGTTCTCAAACAATAGAAATATGCATTTCTGTCACTAAGGGGCACTGCGGGGGAAAGGCTCCACTTTAGTTTAGTTGTGGGCTCTATCTTGTACCTCCTACAGTTGGGCGATTGTTGGGATACAGTAGATATATAGCGGAAATTTGTCTGACAAATTTCTTTATCTTTAAAACCTTTAAATTAATCCTATTAAATGTTCACAGCATAGTGTTTCCCTATAGTCTGACCAGTAAATTGCTTTTTTCTCCACTCAGTAAAATGGTGAGACCGTCATCAAGAGTTTGGAAGTTAGTCCAACTTCTGCTGAGAGCAAAACTGCAATTTACAAATATTGAGATAATAAATATTCTTTTACAAATGCTCCAAGGATAACAAAACACATCGTGGCATGCCAGAGGTGCCCTATAGACATTCAGCCCTCATTCACACCTGTGCCATTTGACAGTTCAAGATTACATTACAAATTGACCCCATCACCGGCAATGGAACTGTTCAAATTGCTGCCTGCACCTGTTCAAAAGGTTCCTGTACTATGTATTTCCAATTTAATTGCAACTTGCTAAGACTTCTGTTAAATGAAGTCACAAGCTGCAATGAAATTGGAGGTGCAAATCGCACTGATCTGCGGCTTTGAAATAACGCTGAAGTAGTGCGATTTCACAGCCACACTGGTGGGAACCAGGGCTAAAAAAATACTTTATGGAATTAAATAATGAGAACCATAAGTCCCCGTTCACACTGGGGCGACCTGTGAGGCGACCTGGTCGCCTCACAGGTCGCCTTCCATAGAGAAGCTGCGGACCCGTTCTAATAGGAGCGACACAAGTCGCTCCGACTTAGAAAAAGGGTCCGGAGCTTCTTTGGGGCGACCCGGAGCGACCATCATAGACTTCAATGTTATGAAGTCCGTGCCGGCCGCTCCGAGGTCGCGGTGTGCTGCTCGCACCGCGACCTCGGAGGTCGCCCCGGGAAGTCGGATCGCTCCAGTGTGAACGGGGCCTAAAGGTAAGTGCAAGTAGCTTTTCCCTCCAGAGTTTTCATTCCAGAAACACTCTCTTTCTGCTTCTGGATCATCACAAAGTGTTTCTTAGCCATCAACATACGTTGTGTCTTCTGTGCCTTTTTCTCATTTGTTTTTTTAATTACTTGCTGCCCGTAGGACATCCTTGGGTTGCAGTAGTCATACCACCATGATTCTTGTACCTACAGGCATTATCCCAGCATTGAATCTTTCAGCCGGCGATTCCCTTTGTAGCAAAAGTGATTAGAGTAACTAAATAGCCACTCGATCAGGTGGCGAAAGGGGGGCCCACCCCCCTCCCACTGCTGCCTCTCCCAGGCTCTACCATCTGATCACAGAGCCCAGGAGCAATTTGACCGGCTGCATTGAACAGAGAGAGAGGAACTGATGTTGTTCCTCTCTATGACTCCGGAAAAAGGAAGCAATGAGTATGTCGCCAGGAAAGCAGACAATCAGACCAATCTGTATCTAATCAGACTGCATTGGAGGCCAGTGGAGGGATTTGAGGTCTAACAGACCTCAGATCTCTCCATATAGAGGACCTGTCACGGCCCATGCTATCGCAAGTGATGTTGTTCATCCCTTGTGATAGCAATAAAGCTAATCCAAAAAAAAAAAAGCGTAAAAAAAAAGTTTGGTATAAAATAAATAATTTAAAAGAATAAATAAATCAAAAGCACCCGCATCCCCACTGTGCTTACGTGCAAATGCAAACGTTACTCCCACGTGAATATGTAAACAGTGATTGCACCACGCGTGAGGTATTGCCGCAAATGTTAGAGTGAGGGGAATAGTTCTAGAATCAGACCTTCTGTGTAAAGCCCCGTACACACGCACAGATTGTTGGCCGTAAATTGTTGGCCAACGTCCGATCTGCCGATTGTAGGCTTGTTAGTATGATGCTTCCGACAACCAACTGCGAATTTTCGGCCGAAAAAAATCTGGTGTGCATGCTATAAAATTTTTGTTGGCCAACAAAGAATGGCCGATTGTTCCTCAGTCAGTACAGATTTCGGCAGACAAAAATCAGATGAGCAAGACTGGGCATGCTCAGAGAAGAAAAAACGCACGGAAAGTAGACCATCACATGACATCACTTCTGAAGTTGGTTTTTGTTGGCCAACAAAAGTCCAGTGCAAGTCTAGAACACATTTCAACCAACAAACAACACTGGACAAAAGTTGGCCGATCAGTTGGCCAACAATCTGTGCGTGTGTACGGGGCTTTACTCTAAACTGGTAACATGTAAAGGCGTTTAAAGCTACACCTATGGAGAATTTTAAACACCGTAGTTTGCCACCATTCCACAGGGAGATGCAAATTTGAATGCAGAACATGTTAAGCGTTTAATCCACGTAACATCTTTCACATTATACGAAAAAATTGGGGTAACTATTGTGGTTTTTTTTTTTTTTTAGTTCATTAAAAGTATTTTTTCCAAACAAATTGTGTTTCAAAAACCGCTACACAAATACTGTGCGGCATAAAAAGAAAATAACAACAATAGCCAATTTGTTTCTCTAGGGTCTCTGTGAAAAAAAATAATGAGATTATATATATATATATATATATATATATATATATATATACACACATACATACATACATACATACATACACGCAACCCAGTTGAACAACGAATTGAAATCTATTAGGTGGAGGAAAGTAAATATAAAAAACTAAAATAATATGGTTGGATAAGTGTGCACACCCTTTACCTAATACTTTGTTGAAGAACCTTTTGATTTTATTACAGCACTCAGTCTTTTTGGGTATGAGTCCATTAGCATGGCACATCTTGACTTGGCAATATTTGCCCACTCTTCTTTGCAAAAACACTCCAAATCTGTGAGATTACGAGGGCATCTCCTGTGCTCAGCCCTCTTCTGTTCATCCCACAGATTTTCAATCAGATTCAGGTCTGGGCCATTCCAAAACTTTAATCTTCTTCTGGTAAAGCCATTCCTTTGCTGATTTGGATGTACTCTTTGGCTCGTTGTCATGCTGAAAGATGTTCAGCTTTCTAGCAGAAGCCTGAAGGTTTTGTGCCAATATTGACTGGTATTTTGAACTGATCATAATTCCCTCTACCTTGACTAAGGCCCCTGTTCCAGCTGAAAAAAAAACAGCCCGAAAGCATGATGCTGCCACCACCATGCTTCACTGGTGGTATGGTGTTCTTTTTGTGATGTGCAGTGTTGTTTTTGCACCCAACATATCTTTTAGAATTATGGCCAAAAAGTTCAACCTTGGTTTCATCAGGCCATAACACATTTTCCCATATGCTTTTGGGAGACTTCCGATGTGTTTTTGCAAAATTTAGCCGGGCTTGGATGTTTTTCTTCGTAAGAAAAGGCTTCCGTCTTGCCACTCTACCCCATAGCCCAGACATATGAAGAATACGGGAGATTGTTGTCACATGTACCACACAGCCAGATATTCCTGCAGCTCCTTTAATGTTGCTGTAGGCCTCTTGGCATCCTCCCTGACCATTTTTTCTCGTCAATTTTGGAGGGACGTCCAGTTCTTGGCAATGTCACTGTTGTGCCATACTTTCCCCACTTGAAGATGACTGTCTTCACTGTGTTCCATGGTATATCTAATGTCTTGGAAATTATTTTGTACCCTTCTCCTGACTGATCCCTTTTAACAATGAGATCCCTCTGATGCTTTGGATGCACTCTGCGGACCACGGCTTTTGTGGGAGGAAAATGTCAGGAAAGACCTACTAGAACAGCTTAACTTTATTTGGGGTTAATTAGAAGCACTTTAAATGATGGCAGGTGTGTATTGACTCCTATTTACCAAGAGTTAGAATGTGATTGCTTCATTCTGAACACAGCTATATGAGGGTGTGCACACTTATGCAACCACTTTTTTATTTTCATATCCCCCAATAAAAAAGATTTCAGTTTGTTTTTCAATTGAGTTGTACAGTTTAAGGGCTCTTTCACACGGGCGATCCGATCAGTTCCGCCTGTCAGTTTTTTAGGCGGATCTGATCGGATCCTCCATGCAGCTCTATGGGGCAGCGGATGTCAGCAGAGACACCTCCGCTGACACCCGCTGCCATCCGTATCCGATCCTGTCCGTGAAATCTGGACGGATGGAAACCCTATTTTTCCATACATTCAGGGATCGCATCGGATCGGATGAGAGTGGACAGGCGGTCCTCTCTCATCCGATCCCCCATAGAGAGCAGCGGGAGCTGTGACACCTCCCTTTCCGCACTGCAAGCGGAGGCGGAGCTGTCATCGATCCGCCGATCCCCGCTGAGCAGCACGGATCCTACGGAGGCGGACCGTGTGAAAGAGCCCTTAGTCACATTAAAGTTGTCTCATTTTTTTTACAGCACAGACATTTTAACGGGGGGGGGGGGGGGGAAGACTTTTTATATCCACTGTATAATGTTTGGGGGTCCCAAGTAATTTTCTAGCAAAAAAAACAAAAAGCTTTTGACATGTAGGAGTGAAGTGTCAGAACTGGCCTGGATATGAAGTGTTTAAAGCACCACTCAAAAATAAAACCTCGCTATGGAGCGTAGATATTGAGGTGGACCTTACACTCTGCAATGTCCATATCCTGCATAATGCCCGGTACTTAGATTTTTATTTGCTATTGGTGCTAAAGGGCAAATCAGATTATTGTTATATCGATGTTTTCTTGCTTTTTTTGTCGCTTTTGAGGGAAAGTGGGGGTGGTTACCTGTTCTCATCTACAGGTGAAATGTTCTCATCATATACAGTCCCTGTTATTCCATTTGTAATAAAAAAACATTTTAAATAGCAAGTTTAATTTATTTACAGAATAGGCTGTACTTTTATTTCAAACATAATACTTTACATACATTTCAGTTTGCCAGTGTAATAAAATGACTTTCAATTTGTAAAACCCCGCCACACTGAATTTTTTTTTTTTAAATGTTATCAAAAATGTTCTTTTTTTCCCCCATATAAAAACAGGGAGAAAAAATGTTTTCTTCCCATGGCTTCAAAATTTCCGGAACTTTTACATCTGTAATAAACAACGAGGAGAAAAAGCGACAACTGAGAGGGGGAAGAATGATGACCGAGAGAGGCAAGAACAACGACCGAGAGGGGCAAGAACGACGACCGAGAGGGGCAAGAACGACGACTGAGAGGGGCAAGAACGACGACCGAGGGGGGAAAAAAACGACGACCGAGGGGGGAAAAAAACAACGACCGAGGGGGGAAAAAAACAACGACCGAGGGGGGGGAAGAACGACGATGAGGGGGGGAAAGAACGACGACCGAGGGGGGGAAAAGAATGACGACCGAGGGGGGAAAAGAACGACAACCAAGGGGGGAAAAGAACGACAACCGAGGGGGGAAGAACGACGACCGGGAGGGGGGAGAAATTTCTGGAACTTTTACATCTGTAATGAAGAACAAGGAGAAAGAGTGACCACCGAGAGGGAAAAAGTGACGACCGAATTGGGGGGGGGGGGGTGGAAGGATGACTGAGGGGGGAAGAACGACGACCGAGGGGGGGGGAGAACAACGACTGAGAGGGGAAGAACGACGACCGAGAGGGAAAGATCGACGGGGAGAGAACGACGACCGGGGTGGGGGGGGAGACATTTCTGGAACTTTTACATCTGTAATGAAGATCGAGAAAGAGTGACCACCGAGAGGGACAGAGCAACGTCTGAGAGGGAAAAAGTGACGACCGATGGGGGGGGAAGAATGATGATCAATGGGGGAAGGACGAAGACCGAGGGGGGAAGGACGGCGACCGAGGGGGGGGGGCAGAACGACGAGCGAGGGGGGGGGCAGAATGACGACTGAGGGGGGGGAAGACCGACGACTGAGGGGGGGGGGAACTGACGACCAAGGGGGGGGAGACCGACGACCAAGAGGGGGGAAGAACGACGACCGAAGGGGAAAGAACAACGACCCAGGAGGAAAGAGTGACCACCAAGGAGGGGAGAGCAACCACCGAGGAGGGGAGAGTGACCACCGAGGAGGGAAGAACCAAGACTAACAATAGGGGGGAGGAGGGGGGGAATGACAACTTAGGGGGAAAGAAGGAGAACTGAGAAGTGGGACAGTCCCTCCAGGGAGACTTCCTCCCCCACCCCCCTTATTGACCCCCAGCCCTCCCACTCCCATAGAGAAGTATAGGGTGTCACCATCCCATCCTGTCATCTCTACAATTACCTGCAGCCCCTCTGTCTCCCCCTTGTCCATCCCGCCCGCCTCGTACAGGTACCGGTCACCGCAATCACAGTTCTCTATCAGGTCGCCGAGCAATCACTATGGAGACGGCCGATGCTACAGAAGGTAAGAGCTGGCCGGAAGTGACGTTGCGGATGAGGAGGGCGGACTGAGTTGTGCGGAGCACTCTTCTATGTGACACATTCATCTCCTCTTCTTCTGTATCCAATGAAAAGCTGTACCTGTGCTTACCCACCTACTGGGCATGCGCCATTTCCTTCACTTGCAGTAGCAGGGTAGGGAGATGATCGGACTTTACTATGAAACCAGTGGGCGATCCTGAAAGCGTCTGTGATTATTTGACAGATGTCATCTTACAGGGAAGATGGAGGAATATGTCATCCTCTCCTTCCTCCCTGTAGCAGCCTGTACTCCGGAGATCTCTGTACACTGACATTTCCCCACCACTCTACTACATACACATCACAATCATCATATCTCCTACTACCTGCCTCTACCAGACGGGGGCGTCAGTGGGTGAGAGTAGGTGGGTGTAAGTCTGGAGTGACAATGGTTGGGGGTGGGTAACAATCTCGGGTGTCAGTGGTTGGGGTGGGTATCCATTTGCCAATGGCTGAGAATAGGTGGTGTCAGGAGTTTGGAGGGGGAGGGTTCTGGGAATCAGTTGTCAATGGCTGAGAGTAAGTGGGTGTTAGTGTTTGGAGGTGAGTATCAATCTGGGGTGTCAGTGGTTGGGGGTAGGTGGGTGTCAGTAGGGTTGTCAGAGGTTTCGGGGGGGGGGGTGTCTACCTGGAGTGTCAGTGACTGAGAGTAGGTGAGTGTCAGCTGTCAATGGCAGAGAGTAAGTGGGTGTTAGCCTGGAGTGTAAGTGGTTGAGGGTGGGAAGGTGTCTGTAACAGAGTAGGTGGGTGTCAGTGGTTGGGGGTGGGTATCAATCTAGAGTGTTAGTGGTTGGGGGTAGGTGGGTGTCAGTTTGGGTTGTCGGGTTTGGGGGATGTCAATATGGAGTGTCAGTTGTCAATGGCTAGGAGTTAGTGGTTGTTATCCTGGAATGTAAGTGGTTTGGGGTTGGAGGGTGGGTGTAAATGGTTGAGAGTAGGTGAATGTCAATGGTCGGGGGTGCATATCAAACTAGGGTGTCAATGGTTAAGGGTAGGTGGGTGTCAGTTTGGGTTGTCAGGTTTTTTTTTTTAGGGGGGGGGGTGTCAGTCTGGGTTGTCAGTTGTCAATGGCTTAGAGTAAGTGGGTGTGTAAGTGGTTTAGAAGACTGGGCAGTGCTTCAAAGGCTGTGGCTCTATTACCGCCCCCTGTCTTCTAGAACTCACTGGATGTCTCCAGAGCATGGTGGGTGGAGGGACAGGGGCTGCAGCCTGCATATTCATGGGGCTTCTACCAATCCCTGGGAAGGCAGAACTAGAAGGCGGGGAGAAAGCCCATAAATATTCTGAAGCCTGCCAGTCTGGGAGCACCCTAACACCTCCAACTTTGGGCCTAGAGCAGCCAGGTGCCTTTCAATACAGCCAGGTGTTGTGTCTTCAGCATTACTATTTGGGACTTGTATTACCTGTTTCATGGACGGTTCACATTCCTGCGAGTGCGCCGATCGCATGTAATTCGGAGCGCACTGCTCCTTCATTACATGCGATTGGATGTGCTGTGCGAATTCAGCCATACACTTTGTATGGCTGAATTCGCACTGTATCCGCACCAAACACGCACATGACCCTTTTTTCAGCCGCATCAGAATCGAATCGCACAGTGGTTCACACTTGTGCAATCCGATCCTGTGCGAACTGTCAGATCGCACTGCGATATGCGATCAAACTGGGGGTGTCGTTAACATTTCATTGACACCCCCTGCGTAACGCATATGGCAGTGTGAACTGCCAGGGGTGCGTTTGCGATGCGGGAACAGGCTGCGAATTCGCAGCCTTCCCGCATCGCACAAGTGTGAACCGGGACTTAGCTGCATCATTACTCCCACTGATGTGCAGCGCAGTTCAGTTTGGATTATAGAACCCAGAGAATTTAGCAGGTCCTCAACCGTTTTGAGTTTGTATTTCTTCATTTCTGCGCATCCCATGTGCTCCAAACCCCTATCCAAGTTCTACATTCCTAAAATAAGACACTGGGTGTCACTTTGATTGGGGGCCCATGGAACCCAGCTTACCTTAGAGAGGTTGGGAAACTCCTGTCTCAGCTCCCTAGTCCCCTCTTTTGTTTAAGTCACCCTGGGTCTATTAGGGGAACAGGATGACTGAGAAAATGTAGGGCAACTACTTAATGGACACAATATGTTTTGGATTATATCAAATGGGACAGTAATATTTACCAACAATATCCCTCAAGAAATATATGAAGATTTAATCCCGCTTTACACTGTGAAACTTAAAGCCTGTTGTAGACGGTTGCCATGAAGTCTGTGACTCCTGAATAAGCAAAGTATTGCTTAGATATGGATTCCATTGTTAAAGCGGAGTTCCACCCTGGGAATACTTTTTTTAATAAAAATACCCCCGGGACAGTCAGGGCTAGTACATTCCACAATGGCTAGCCTCTGATCTGTCCCGGGTTGCACTTAACTTTTACAAGAAATACTTACCTTGAAAAAGTATTGTCCAGCGCTGCCATCTCAGGTGTGGGCAGCTTGAAGCCAGCGCGATCCTCTTCCGTCTTCTTCGGTCCCACGATGCACTGTACCGGCCCCGCCGTCACTTCGGGTGCCTCAGCGTCATCCCTGCACAGCTTCTGGGCATACCCAGAAGCTGTTTAGCAAGGTATGACGGCGCCTGCACCGGAACTGACGTCGGGGCCAGTGCAGGCGCATTGATTCCTGGGAGCGATGACGTTCAGCTCCCAGGAATCATTGCAAAGCCAGGAAGTGACGAATCGCCGTGGCCGCCGAGGGGAGGAAGAGGAAGTTAGGGGAGTATATTTTCTTCTAAACCAGGTAAGTAAAAAAAAAAGAAAAAAAATGGCGATTATCCATTTGTTTTTCAGGTGACCCCGGGCATGAAGATGGAGGTAAGTTTTATTTTAGGGTGGAACTCTGCTTTAATTGTATCACCTATTGTTTTTCTGTCTGCTAGTATTGTGTGCACTCCACCTAGGCTGGTTTATGTGACTAGTTAATTAGCTCAAGTTAATTATATCACTGTCAGCCATTAGCTGTTAGAGGGGAAGTAGTATACTGTTTGTGTTGGTTGTTCCTTAGTTATGTAATTATATTTCTGTATACAATTTCATCTGCATACGATAATGTAATCAGGCACCTGACCTGGTGGGGTATATATTCTGTGTGAGTTTGTTTAATAAAGAGTTCCAGATCTCATACAAGCTAAGTTGTTGGCTAGTCTTGTTTGTTATGCGGCTATAATATCTGATATCGATGTTCAAGACTGGAGGAAGCTGTACAATGACGGAAGCACTCAAGCACGGTGTGAGTCGGTTCCGTCACAAACACTAAAAACAGAAATCTTTAGACTGTTTCTTAAGTCATCAGAGAGAGTGTGGAAAAACATATTTTCTCTATCATTCATTGATAGACGCAGCTCCATTTCTTCTTGACCATTGGGTTACGCTGCCCCCTACAGGAGTAGAACAGTAGGCAGGAAAAAGCTTTACCACGCCTATGGCGCAGTCCCTGCAGGCATACACCCATTCACTCTGCTATAGCCCTCAGTTTGTTTTTGCCTAGTTTAGGAGTAGGACCTGGTTCCCAGCTGGGACTTCGGTCTTAGCTTGTCTTTTTTATTTTAAAGGGAACCTTTATTAAAAATGTAATTTTTCAGAATTGGACTCTAACACCAAAGCCTGCCTCACTTCCTCCTGGGATAAGGCACTTTTGCTCCCAGCCACGAAACCTCTCTTGTTGGCAGGATTCAACACCACATGTACTTACATTTGCAACGCCTTCTGGAGAGAGCAACAACTCAAGATACTCCACCATGCCTACGCTCCCTTTTCCTCCTCACCGCTGGACTCCCCCTACCAAGCCTGTTCATGGTGCTTGTCCCTCCGCCCCACCCTGTTACATAAGCTATGGTCCTGCCCCCACATCTCAAAGTTTTGGGACCAGGTGGAACTTTTGGCCCTCAGGGTCACAGCCCTGCAGCCCACCAAAGACCCTTTCCCCCTTCTATTTGGTTACTTGGATGGGATACCCAAATCTGCTCCGGGGATTGATGTTAAACAAAGGACCACGGCTATCCGGAAACATAAACCCTGGCTTGTTATATGTTTCATGGTATCTAGGAGGGTTATCCTCCGCCAAAGGTGGGGGAAGTCAAGGCCGACCTTACTGCTCTCTTACAAAAGGAACATTTGGACTTAACTTTGAATAAAACCAATACATTTAAATTCTGGAGGAAATGGACTGCCTACGCAGAAATCTACTATACACATCTCCCCCGCAGCCCAAACAAGAGCTGCCCAGGTACCACAGATGAGAGAGACCCTGTTCCGAATCCCTCTTTTACCAGTTGCTACACCCATGATTAGCCGACTAGTTAATTTTTATGATATTGTATGCTATGTCACATGCTTGCTGATACTGCTTAATTCTCAGGTACTGCCCACTCGGACTTTCTCCCCTCTCCCTCCTCCCCCCCCCCCCCTGACTGACAACTCTGTCTCTACTAATACTATCTAATGGATTAGAATTGGTTCATCTCCTATCTCTCCAACCGTGAGCGGTTGCAACTAGATGGTAATCACTTTAAACCTTGGATGCACTAGTGTATCCTCATGACTATCCCTTCCCCCTCCTGCTTCACCCTCCTTACCCCTCCCCCAACCCCACCTTTTTGCTTGTATGATTCTACTCCTTTCTAATATGCAATTACGGCAGTTGTTGTTTGCTATACTCACCGTTCCAAGTTCCTGTACTTGCATAGTATTTTGTGCATTATTGTTAAACTTTTGAAATACCAATAAACATTTTCTTAAATAAATTAAATTTTTTAGCTAGTTATGTTCCTGAGAGAACTGCAATCAACAGCCAGCCTGGGTTTCGGACTGGATATGCTAGATCCTTAAGGTCTCTCAGCCCGGGCAGCGAGCGTGTGCAGGTTATAGCCCAGTGCTAGGCCTCGCCAGGACAGAGCCCCAATGGACGGGGGCTGGCCCGCGAGGGAAACACCTCACCAGGACGCACGCCACCTGGTTTGGCCTGAGTCGCAGCGTACCCCTTGGCCGTCAGCACCCCCATCTCAAGTGGAGAGATAGTCTGTCTGGAGTGTCGTTGTACATTCTTTGGATGTGGTGCAGGCAATTAGAGTTTACCTGGTGGCTACTGAGTCGTTCTGAAAATCAGATGTTCTACTTGTCCTTACCGAAGGATCTCTTAAAGGACTGGCTGCGTCTGCTGCGACCATATCCAGATGGATCAGACAGTAGTTCAGACTTATTCGCTGAAGGGTCAGGTCCCTCCTTTCCCTGTAAAGGCACACTCTACCAGGGCACTGAGTACTTCCTGGGCCTTTCTCCATCAGGCGTTAGTGCTGCAAGTTTGCAAGGCGGCAACTTGGTCGTCAGTGCACACATTCACAAAATTCTACAAAGTAGATGTGTTTGCATCTTCGGATGCCTCTTTTGGCGGTAAGGTTTTGCAGGCTCCTGTCTAAACAAGATTTTATTTTTCTCTTTGAGGATGTATGTTTTTTCTGGGTGAGCTCTAGTTGTTCCTGGTTGAGCTCCATGTTACCTGGTTATCTAAGTTTAGCCTTGGGGAATTACATTCTTTTTTTGCGTTGTTTTTCCCACCCCTCATGCAAATACTGCTTTGGAACGTCCCAATGGTCAAGAAGATATGGAACTGCTTCTGTCAATGAACGATAGAGAAAACTGGATTTTTGACTTACCATAAAATCCTTTTCTCTCAAGTTCATTGACAGACACAGCACCCGCTCCTCTAATTATGAGTGGGATGGCTTGTTTATTTTCTAAATACTGCTTTCAACAAAACTGAGGGCTATAGCAGAGTCAGTTGCCTGCAGTCCTTGAGTGCCTGCAGGGACTGCCCCATAGGCATGGTAAAGCTTTTTCCTGCCTAGTGTCCTACTCCTGTAAGGGCCAGCATAACCCAAAGGTCAAGAAGATATGGAGCTGCGTCTGTCAATGAATTTCAGGGAAAAGGATTTTACGGTAAGTCAAAAATCCAGTTTTGCCTGGCTGTGGGTGTTGTGAGGGGAAAATAGGCCCAAATTCCAGCATTCTACTCCTTTGAGGGTAGCTCTACACACTTCCTTTCACACTATGTTGCGGTAAGTTCACATTACAGCAATATTTATGTATGGCAATGCATGATAAGTGCTCCGATGTTATGTCACACTGCTAAACACTTTTCAACAGACACACACAATATTGCCAAAAGTATTGGGACGTCTGCCTTTACACGCACATGAACTTTAATGGCATCCTAGTCTTAGTCCGTAGGGTTCGATATTGAGTTGGCCCATACTTTCCAGCTATAACAGCTTCAACTCTTCTGGAAAGGCTGTCCACAAGGTTTAGGAGTGTGTCTATGGGAATGTTTGACCATCCTGGCTCGCAGTCTGCACTCTAATTCATCCCAAAGGTGTTCTATCGTGTCGAGGTCAGGACTCTGTGCAGACCAGTCAAGTTCCTCTACCCCAAACTAGCTCATCCATGTCTTTATGGACCTTGCTTTGTGCACTGGGCCCAATCGTTTGGTGGAGGAGGGATTATGGTGTGGGGTTTTCAGTGGTTGGGCCTTGCCCCTTAGTTCTAGTGAAGGTAACTCTTAAGGCATCAACATACCAAGAAATTTTAGACAATTTCATGCTCCCAACTTTGTGGGAACAGTTTAAGGATGGCCCCTTCCTCTTTCAACATGACTGCGCACCAGTGCACAAAACAAGATCCATAAAGACATGGATAAGTGAGTTTAGGGTGGAGGAAATTGACTGGCCTGCACAAAATCCTGACCTCAACCCGATAAAACACCTTTAAGATGAGAGTAAGTGGGTGTTAGCCTGGGGTGTAAGTGGTTGTGGCTGGCAGGATGTCAGTTACTGAGAATAGGTTGGTGCATTGAATATGTGTAATACAATTAAAATAGAAGGCATGACATTTCCTAGGCCACATATGTCAAACACAAGGCCTGCGTGCCAAATCTGACCTTCCAGGCCTTGTCATGTGGCCCTTGCACCGAGCTTTGCCGCCTGGAACATGGCAGAACTTCATTCTGCTGCCTCCAGCTCTCGCCCTTTGCTCCTGCTTTCCACCGTTACTTGTAAACACATAAGCCTGTGTTTACAAGGGACAAATTTGCTCTTGGATCTAACAGAGCCCTGCAAGCACTCACAGTTGGGACAGATCTCCAGAATCTAAGAAAGAGAACAATCTCCCTGCGAGGCAGAGCTGCCTAGGCAGGGAGTTACTAGAGCCACCTACACAAGGTGATACTAGAGCCAGGCCTGGTAGGAGAGAGAGATGCAAGGAAACTTTGGAGGGAGGGGGAGTATTTGCACACTGTGCATAGCGCACCCCTAAACCCTGTACTCTGAACATAACAAACCCCGGAGCTCTGTACATAACTCACTCTTGAACCCTACACTATGTACATAACGCACCCCTAAACCCTGCACTCTGTGCATAGCGCAACCCTGAACTTTGCACTCTGTGCATAGGACACCCCTGAACCATGCACTCTGTAGGTAGTATACTCCTGAACTCTGTATGTAATGTTTTGAGGTTAACTATACTGCTGATGTGGCCCAGAAATTAAGTTTGACACGCCTGTAAGCTGACAGGTTTTGCTGATATTTGCTAAATTATGCCAAGTAAACACCTTATTTTTGATAATTTATCCCTGCAACAAGTGACATGCACTATCTGCACACTTATGCTAAAGCTGTGAGAAGGAGCAGGGCTGCATTTAAAGTACAACTGCACTAAGCCTCATCATAACTTCCTCTAGAGAAGTGTTGTCTGAGCAATTTTAGTGGTGGCCAGCAAACATTGTTGGTGCCATGCTGAAAATGAAATTGGTTCTAAAGGCTGAAGGCTGTTTTACCTTCATGCATTCCATGTATGAAGGTAAAAAAACCTGTGTGCAGCGGTCCCCCCAATCCCTACCTGAGCTCCCTCCGATCCAGCGATGTTCAAGATAGCCTGGGCTGTCCCAGGACTCCCCGTTCTCATTGGCTGAAACAGCAGCAGGAGCCCATCATATACTAGCACATTAAGAAAGACTTACCTCAAAACAAAGCCTTTCATCGGCGCACTGTCACACAGCTTTCATGTTCATCTGGTCTTCCTTCTGGGTTTACGGGCTCTGGCCGTTTGAATGGCCCAGCCGCAATGATGTCACTCCCCCGCATGCACAAGGGAGTAATGATTGTGGCACAGAGCTCCGAAGGGATAGCAGGTGTATGCCGTCTCTTCTGAGCACATGCGTCGGTGACATCACCAGCTGCAGAAATATAAAATGTCTCCTAAACTGTGTGGGAGATATTCCTTGTACCTACAAGTAAACTATATTATAAGCATACCTGTAAGTACAAGTGACCATGCAGTGCTTACTACCATTTAAAAGATTATAACTGAGAAAAACAACAACCATGGTATGAATTTTAGTTATATGTTTTAAACAAATGCACATTCATTTTTGTTTTTACCTGGAGAATTACATAATGATAATACCAACTTTAACTATGCACTACAAATGGGGGGTAACCCTGTCAAAACTGTAGGAGTAGGATGCAGACACACGCTCGGGTGTTCAGCTGCCTTGAGCAAAGTTGTTTAAAAGTGCAGGATTTAAAAAAATAAACATTCGTACTGCTGCAGCAGTTCCCAGTCGCCTCTTTACTGAGAACTAAGCAATCAAAGACCGCTGATCACTAAGCATCAGAGGTGGGGGACTTGAGTCACATGACTTGACTTAACCACTTGCCGACCAGTCACTGGGACTGTACTGCGGCAAAGTGGCTCGATTCCGTCCAGCGACGTAGACCTACGTCGCTGGACTCCTCCCCTTCTGGGTGGCGCTCGCGCGCCGCCGGAGGGTCGCTCCCCTGTTTTCAGTCACAGCGGGAGTCGGGCCAGGGGAGGAGCGGCGGTGATCGAGTCTGGAGATCCACCCGCTTGTGTAAACAAAGCGGGCGGATCTCCTAAGTGACAGGCAGGGACAGATTGCAGGGTTCAGCATAGCTGAACATGCGATCTATCCCTGTGTCACTCAGTCACCTCCCCCCCCCAGACGTTAGTAAGCACCAGGCATACATGAACCCCTCCCTCTCCAATAAAATTAACCCCTTCCCTGCCAGTGTCATTTTTACAGTAACAGTGCATATTTATAGCACTGATTACTATAGAAATGTCACTGGTACCCCCAAAAGTGTCAAAAATTTCAGTCAAGGGTCCGATCTGTCCGCCGCAATGTCGCAGTCCCGCAAAAAAAAAAAAATCGCAGATCGCCGCCATTACTTAAAAAAAAAAAAAACACCAAAAATGACATAAATCTTTCCCTTAGTTAGTAAACGCAATAACTTTTGCGCAAACCAATCAAAATACGCTTATTGTGATTTTTTTTACCAAACATAGGTTACCAAACATAGGTAGCAGAAAACAATTTGGCCAAAAATTAAAAAAGATTTTGATTTTTACATTTTTTTGGGGGGGAATTTCATATAAAAAAATGTGAAAAATATTGTTATTTTTTCAAAATTTACGCTCTTTTTTTGTTTATAGCGCAAAAAAGTAAAAATCGCACAGGTGATCAAATACCACCAAAAGAAAGCTCTGTTTGTGGGGAAAAAAGGACGTAAATTTCGTTTGGGTACGGTGTCGCACGACCGCGCAATTGTCAGTTAAATTCGCACAGTGCCGAATCACAAAAAGTGGTCTGGACGTAAGACAGCAAAATCCTCCGGTGCTAAAGTGGTTAAGTCAGACTTAAGTCACCAGTTTGAGGACTTGAGACTTGCTTGACTAAAATTAATAAAAGATTCGACTTGACTTTGACTTGGTATTCATGACTTGAGACTTGACTTTGACTTGAGACATATGACTCGAAATGACTTTACTTTTTTAAGTTATTAAATATTTGCATTTTCTCAAGATGTGGTAAAGCAAAATGAATGTGCCTGTTATGTTTCTGACACAACAGTCACTTAAAACACCTCAGTGTGTTCTGATTTTTAGGACACAGGCTGTTTAACAATGGAAATACTTAACCTCCCTGGCGGTATGATTCTTTTGGATTTTAGGTGCTGAAAGCGGTACCATTATTTTGCATGTAATTATTGTGAATGAGCAGCCCAAACCAACTGTATACATTTATTATATATATATATATATATATATATATATATATATATATATACACACACATATATATATATATATATATATTTATATATATATATACGTATATATATATATATACACATACACACACACACACACATACATATATATATACACATAAAAAGTACAGTAAAACTGCAGGAAAGGGCACTGGGGGGCAATCTAATGTGATTTTTTTTTTATTTTGAATAGTATCAGGGTGTTTGGTGTGTTTTACATTTGAATTTGCCGCCGGTTCCACCCCCCTGTGAACGTCACGTCGCAGGAGACGGAAGCCGGGGCACGGAGACGATCGGGAGGAAGAACCGCAACTAGACACCGCCGGGCACATCGCTGGATCCCGGTGAAAAGGTAAGTAACCCTGCTTACAGGATCCAGCGATGCTTCTGGCGGTACCCCGAGTGTGGGTCGGGGTTACCGCTTTTGGCTCTGAAATTTAACCCTGAGCCAAGCTCGAGAATACCGCTAAGAAGGTTAACATGTTTTTAGTGACTGTAGTGATGAAACATGACTGGACGAAGGATTTTGAGCTGTTTGGGCATTCAAAGTGTTTCTTTAATATGCCAAGAAAAAAGCACTAAGCAGTTTTGTTAATGTTGAAAATAAAACAAAACCTTTCCTAACCACTGACTTTTAACTGATTTAAAGGTGAAAATTGGGGTAGATCAGTATTTTGACTTGATTTTTGACTTGACCAAAATAAATGACTTGACTTGACTTGCTTGACTTCTAGCAGGGACTCGACTTGACTTGCTTGCTTTTCGCCACAGTAACTTGGGACTTGCTTGAGACTTGAAGGTTAAGACTTGAGACTTGCTTGTGACTTGCACATGTGTGACTTACTCCCATGTCTGCTAAGCATAGCCCCTCCAGCAGGCTGTGGAGGGGGTGGGAGTAGCTGGCTCAGCCTCTCAGCTGAACACATTATTGTTGGGAACCCTGCAGAGCATGGAGCGGCTATATGACATCAGCCAGTGGACATTAGCGTGCTGTTGGCTGAATGAGGGTCACAGGAGTGTAGAACTAAAGCCCCGTACACACACGCAGATCGTCGTCATACAAATGTTCGTCTTTTCTCCCCGGGATGTCGGTGTCTGTTGAAAAGTGCAAAGACAGCACAAGGACAGCACAAGAATTTTGTCCGCAGACTTCAGCTGACTGCAGAAGTGATGTCATGTAATGGTTAACTTTCCCTCTGTTTTTTATTTTCTGAGCATGCCCAGTCTTGCAAATCTGCGGTCTGTCGGCTGATTTCTGTACTGACAGGCGAACAATCGTCCGTTCTGGTGTCTGCAGACAAAAATTTTCATGTTTGCAAGAAAGACTCTTGTCCGCGGATTGTGTGCAGACATCTGTCGGAGGCACCATACTAACACGCATACAATCGGCAGATCTTTCGTCCGCCGACGTTTGTATGACGACGATCTGCGTGTGTGTACGGGGCTTAAGTGCACTCCTGTGACCCACAAGAGAAGTATGGCCAAATGAGCTTTAACCACTTAAGGACCGGAAGGTTTTACCCCTTAATGACAAGGCCATTGTTTGCGTCACGGCACTGCGTTATTTAAACTGACAATTTCTTGGTTGTGCGACGCTGTACCCAAATAAACTTGATGTCCTTTTTTTCCTACAAATAGAGCTTTCTTTTGGTGGTATTTGATCACCTCTGCAGTTTTTATTTTTTGCACTATAAACAAAAAAAGAGTGACAATTTAAAAAAAAAAAAAACTTTTTTTTTTTACTTTCTGCTATAAAATGTCCCCCCCCCCCCCCAAAAAAAATCTATTTTTTCATCAATTTATGCCAAAATGTATTCTGCCATATATTTTTGGTTAAAAAAAAGTGTATATTGATTGGTCTGCGCAAAAGTTATCACATCTACAAACTAGGGAATAGATTTATGTCATTTTTATTTATTTATTTTTTTTTTTACTAGTAATGGCGGCAATCAGGGATTTTTAGTGGGACTGCGACATTGCGGCGGACAGATTGGACACCTAACTGACACTTTTGAGGGGACCAGTGACATTACTACAGTAATGAGTGCTAAAAATATTCACTGTTACTGTACTAATGACACTGGCATGGAAGGGGTTAATCTCTGACAGAACAGCGCTCTGCCTTGTTTACATAGGCAGACCGCCGTTCTGTCTCCATGGGGAGCGATTGCGGGTGACCCGCGGACATCGTATCCACCAGACCCGCTGATTGGCTCCCCCTCTGACTAATCGGTGCATGTGCGCACGCGTGCCCCCACTATCTATTACACGAAACGACCTACAGGTACATCGTTTCATGTAATACAGCCGACCTGCCGCAGTAAAACTATGGCGGCTGATTAGCAAGTGGTTAATGTCTTACAGTTTTTTTTCTTTCTAAAGCAGCCACAGCCTGAGTAGAAAAGCCTGACCTCTGCCAGCGTGCTGCAGGAGGACACTTGCTGTCTCTGTTGAAGCAGTGGTCCCTCTACAGGGGTGCAACTCCCCCCCTGCTGAGTCAGAGCCAGAGATGTACAATCAGCTGTGAGCATGAGCTTTACTGATTTCAGAGCTACAGGTCTGATTCAGTAAGAAACATCGTACATCTACAGAGAGATCACTGCCTCTACAGTTGACATACTGTAGATAACAAGCAGCTTGTGCAGATGCACAGGTACATTGGAACATTATTCACAATAAATGGCACTACAGTACACCACCACCAAGTCTATGGCACAATCCTACGGATGATAAGGAGGAAGAGTACCAGCGTGCACCTTGTCAAATACATTTTGATACTTACGATATTCAGTAGGCAACACTGAATCTGAGGTACACAGTACCTTAATAGGCCCATATATACAAACAGTGCCACACTGTGGAGACCAAAAGAAGGTCTCAACCGACTGCCAATCAAAGGTCAGATTGTGTTTCTGAAGCCAAGGGCACCCCAAAACAACGGAGTAGTGTGGGGACGAAATAACCTGGAAACAGGTCGACTCCCTGAGAACAGCCCCTATCGCCATATCAACCGGAACAGTCTCGTAGGTACCAGTTGCAGGGGTCTTCCATCAATCGCCTCGATAACAGGGAAGAAACACGAGGCTGCAAGGGTATGAATTTCGCATTAGTAAAATGTACTGTCAATAAAATAACCACCTTAGGTGCGAGCGTTTCCCGGACAGATCAGACAAGATTTCAGGAAATGCCCACCAAGACCGCAATACAGGCACCTGCCCTCCCACCTCCTAAAGGCTGGCTCAGCCAGCTGCATGGTTTCACAGCCAGATGCACCATCCCCAGGAGGCGTGGGAGGTGAGGGAGGAATGGGTGGTAAAGAAAACATAGGAGCCAATCTGGTAGGAGGCCTCCACAGGTGCTTCTTAAATGATGGTCTCTCCCTGAGCCTGGTATCAATCAAAATCAGGAAGGAAATAAGAGCCTCAAGCTCGTCAGGGAGATCCTTGGCCGCAATCTCGTCCTTCAATGCATCGGAAAGACCATGAGAGAAGACAGCCACCAGAGCAGCATTATTCCAGCCCACCTTTGCTCCCCGGGTACCAAATCCAATGGCATACTTGGCAATGGTTCATACGCCCTGTTGAATGGACAGGTGGCAGCAAAACTCAGATAATCGAGTATCACAGGATTATCATACTCCCATAAGGGATTCCCCAGGTCAAGGCCTTGCCTGAGAGCAACGAGATTAAAAAGCCCACCTTGGACCTGTCAGAAGGAAACGCCTGAGGAACCATCTCATAATAAATGCCCACTTGGTTTAGGAAGCCACGACACTGACTTGGTTCACTTCACCCCCATAGCGCTGCAGAAGGGGGGCTGAACCAGTCATCCCTCTGGTAACAGTGACTTCAGCTGCAGGAGCAGCAGCAGGTGCAACAACAGGAGGAACCCACCAGGCCAAGCAGCACCAGGAGCAAGGTGCGCTGTGCGAACTGACCCAAAAGGTGATCTTGTTGATCGAGCCTGGTAACCACCATGGGGAGCGTAGGAGCACCTGCATCATCAGGATTCATGGCCCTTGAGTACTGTCAGGGTGCCAGGAAACCAGACCACATGGGGATGCAGGTAAAATAAAGCAGTTTATTGGAGAAAACAACAATAAACGCAAAGCAAGAATGAGGAAGTGAGAGCAGGAGCAAGCCGGGGTCAAGTCCAGAAGCAGGTAGTCATCCAAGCTGGGGTCGAGTCCAGGAGCAGGTAGTCTACCAATGCCAGGTCATCTGCCGTTGTGGAGTCGAGAGCCAGGCGAGTCGTCAACCAAGCCAGGCCATACATGGAGGAACACGGAGAACAGAAGGCTGCTAGCAGAGATGCACCTTGGAGCACAAACACAAGGGCAAGGACTCCAACCCATCAGGTGATAGATATAGTCAGGTGTGCAGCATCATAACTATGTGACACCCAGGCAAGTGATGATGCAATCAGGGTTTATAAGAGGCAGCAGTCTGCACATGTCCAAGATGGCTGCCAACAGGAGAGCAAAATAGGACCTTGACAGAAGCCTGCTGTCAGCTGATGTCACAGAGCCGGTTCAGGCTGGGACAAGATTGCGACAATAGTGTCGGGATCCGCCCACGACCCTGGACTGGCACCAAGTTCAGCCTCTGAAACAGCAGCCTGAAACAGCTGCTCCCGCCCCCTCCACAGCCCAGCGTTCCAGTGAGCGTTGGGGGGGGCAGAGCAGAGAGCCAAGCGATCAGTGGCCTTTGATTGCTCAGTTCTCAGTCTTACAGCCGGCAGGGGACAGATGCAGCATTGGACTAATGTTGCATCCACCTAACTAGGTATGATTTAAAAAAAATAAATAAATAAATAAGAATGTTCTCTTTCAAGTCCTGATAGATCACATATTGCCAGCCCCTTTTGATGGTATAGCTATGTAAAACATTAAAGGAGAAGTAGGGCCAAAGCTCTTTTGGCCCTACTCCTTCTGGGGAGTAGAACGCTATAGGGTAAATACGGGTCACCAGAGTGCTGAACCAAGTGTACTCCTGTGAACCGTATTCAGCCTATAGTGTTGTAAAGTCAATTTTTTAGGTGGATCGGAACAGAAGCTCATTGTTAAAGGGGTTGTAAACCCTCATTTAAAAAAAGAAAAAAAAATACAAACATGCCTATACTAACCTAAAATGATTCTCTTCTTCTAGGGTGCCCCGCTGGCACTCCAGGCCTCTCCTATTCATCAGGTGCCCCAACGAAAAGCCACTTTCCTTTTGGACAACCATGCAGGCTTGCTCCCGAGTCCCGCTGCTCCGTCCATTGACATAGACAGTGGGACTCGGCCCCAGTTCCCGCTCCTGTGTCACTGGATTTGATTGACTGCAACTGGAGCCAATGGTTTTTGCTGCTATAAATCTATCCAATGAGGCAAGAGACAGCGGCTGGAGCCGCTTCGCTCGTGCACATCGCTGGATTGGATCGGGCTCATGTAAAAAAAAGGGAGGGCTGAAGGGGGGGTTGCAGCAGAGAAGGTTTTTCAACTCTTTGCATAAAATGTATTGAGGTGAAAAACCTTGAGGCTTTACAGCCACTTAAATCTACTTGCATCTGAATCATTTTAGGTACAATTAAAAATCACAGACATCCATTTACATCAGCCTGAACATCGACCTAAACATGGGTACCTCAGCTCTGGAGGAAAAAACTGGCCAGACACAGATATTACAAAAGTGACATCTGCTCTGATTCATCTGGGGATCTGTTCATATGTTCCCTGCTGGTGAAGATGGATGATGTCCATGTGAAAGCACCCTTAAAATAAAAAATTGCTAAGATGTAGAGATTTTTGGCAAGAGAGACATTCAAAGTCTCCTGCCAAAAACGTCTTTCTCTTTCCCCTAGCAATTTTTAATTATATGAGTACAGTACACTGTGTGGTGCCTGCACCATGCAGTGTGCACCTTTAGCACATTCCTGGTATTTTAGGTGGGCAGAGTTCAAGGGACATGTGGTGCCATCCATGTAAAACGGATGCCGTGCATTTGCGGGAGTTATACCATCATAGCCTGCTCAATAGTAATTGGAAAGAGTCCAGAGAAGGGCAACAAAATAATTAGGGGAATGGAGGACATCAGCTATGAGGAAAGACTACAAGCACTGAACCTATTCTCTCTGGAGAAGAGACGATTGAGGGGGGATATGATATCAATGTACAAATACTGTACTGGCGACCCTAGCATAAGGAACAAACTATTCAGAGAAAGGGAATACAGTAAGACACGTGGCCACTCACTAAAACTAGAGGAAAGGCGGTTTAACCTTAAAATGCGTAAGGGGTTCTTCACTGTAAGAGCGGTAAGGATGTGGAATTCTCTTCCACAAGCAGTCGTATCAGCAGGAAGCATTGATAGTTTCAAAAAACTATTAGATGGGCACCTTAGAGACCACAACATACAGGGGTATACAATGTACAGTTAACAGCAAACACACACACATCATAGGTTGAACTGGATGGACTGATGTCTTTTTTCAACCTCACTAACTATGTAACTATGTAACTATGTAATAGTCAGAGACCATTGAAACCAAAAAGGCACTAGCCTTTTTTCCTCACTGACACTCATTGGCACTGATGCAGCACCATTTTTGCTCTTAGCAACACCACTGATGCAGGGGCATTTTCAGCTTTCTAGTGCCAACACAGGCACATTTTTTCCTTCCAGGGACACTACCAACACAGGGACTTATATTTCCTTCCAGTGACACCACTAATACAAGGGCATTTTTTCTCCACTGACACTGATGCAGCACCATCTTTCCTCTTAGTTACATCACTAACACTGGGGCAGTTTTGTTTCCTTCCAATGACACCACAGATGCAGAGACATTTTTTCCCTTTCAGTGACACTGCTGAACCTCTGATGCAGGGACATTTTTTCTTTTAAGTTACACCAATGGTGCAAGGGACATTTTTTCTTTTCTGTGACACCAATGACGCATGGACATTTTGGTCACACCACCAATGCGGGTACACTTTCCTTTCAGTGACACCACATTTGCCACTGTTAGTCTCATATTTGTACACCGATTTTAAACTCTTCAGTTTGCTGCAGTGTACCACAAACATTAGTACTATTTTACATGCTAGTCCCCCCCCCCCCCCCCGGCTGGGAGGAAGCCGGTTCCCATCCTAGTCCTCGTCACCGTGTGACCTTGCCCCACCACTTGAATGAACCCCAACTGTACATTGCTTAGCATTAATTGACTTTTTATTTTTATATACTATATATATATATATATATATAAAACCTTTATTTAACATTTTAGGCAGTACAAATCTTAAAGGAGTCATAATTTGCCATTCAGGTGAAACCTAGTAAAGATGATGAGTTATATCAGCACTATAAAACATATGGAGGTTCTCCTAAGTCCCGGACAGTCGGTTCCTGTGGACATAACCACTCTCCCGACCGGAAGAGGATAGAAGGACCTTATTGACATTGAGCACAATCTTTACCAGACATAGGACTCACGGAATAAACAGAGTACTGATGACCCTAAATTATCATGAAATTGAACTATTGTTCACACAAGGACATGATGTTCATACCCGGTTCGTTAACTGGTTAGATTAGATACAGTGACGGAAAAGTTGTCACCTGCAGGATTTTGGTTCGCCAGAGCCAGTTGTTTAAATGTGGGGTAAGCCAGGGCCAGCAAGGCAATGTCCAAGCTGGAAGAGACTGAGGATGTTCCAGAGATGTGGTCTCTCCAGAGTGCCCAGGTGGAGTCTCTCGGGGGCAAGCCATCCCTCCGGCTCCATGATCTCTTAAATGTCACCCAATACACTTAGTTAACACAGCTCTGACACATGTGTTTCCGTGCACCCACGATAACCCACTATTCTGCAAACAAGCGTACAAACAAGCGGCTGCACGCTCTCTGTAGAGTGATGGTAGTGTTACAAGCAGTGGAAAGAAGACCAATGCTGGTGTGTAGCAGCTGCTTGCGTGCACGGCCATCTCCCCTAAGAGCTGAATACCGGACCATCCAGGAGAGGTGGCAAGGATTGCGTTGATGTGCTTGATCCTTTCTACGAAAATTGGATGTTGTTTTTAACACTTGTTTAAATAAATGTTTTTTCACTAGGGAGATTGCGCTCTCTTCTGTTTTGTCTTTGATTCAAACCAGTGGACACGCGTCATGCTTTGTATAACGTATTGGGCAAATAAGCCCAATGCCTATGGCATGAATGGGCCCTTAAAGTGATACTTACAGTTGCTTGCTAGATTACAGAGCCATTAGCTAGAGGATGTGTATTGATTGGTTTTAGTTAAAAGAGAAATATGATATATTTTTTTTGGTAATCATACTTACATCTAAGACTTGGAACCAAATGATCAAACACCACAGATCACTCAGTTCTCGTTGCTCCCTGAGCAGAGAACTGGTGACTGTCATTCATTGGCTCTCTGCTCTGACCACATACTCCCCCTGCCCCACGCTCACTGAAGCACTGGGCTGTGAAGGAGGCAGGAGCGGCCAGCTCAGCCTCTCAGAGGCTCACTGAGAGGCCGACCCGGGTGCTGGTTCAGCCATGTGGGCGGATCCCATGTGGTCGTGATCTTTCCCGAGCATGGACCTGCTCTATGACATCTGCTGACAGCAGATTCAGCCCGCTGTCTGCTGAAAATGGGTTACAGGAGTGCAGAACATATTGCACTCCTGTGATCCACAGGAGAAGTACAGCCAAACAAGCTTTGGGTGTACTTCTCCTTTAAGTATCATTTTAACATAATCCTGTTCCAAGAAATACATCCTGACATAGAAGCAATGTGTTAAAGAAGATGAATTATATCAATCTTTACTATCTTGTTGCAGCCACTGTTGGTATTTAACACTTCCGCCTTCTAGCTGCTATGTCCCTACTGTATCTACAACAAGCAGGTTAAACCACAGCTCACAGGATGCGGAATCCGACACTCGCACCTCCCAACTTTGTGAGATAACAAAGAGGGACATATTTTGGCACAATATATGTAGGAAAAGGACACACCTTTACCATGCCCCCTGTAACACCAACCATGAAGAATTAATTCTGATCTGGATATAGGGGAACTTCTCCTTCTGATCCTGCAGGATCTCCTATCTCTCCCTCTTGTTCTGACTCTCAAAAAAACCTGAATAGCACAGGATGCAGTGGTGTAATACTTGGAACTGATTGCTGGGTGTCACCGGAGGGGAGGATGATGGATCTTCCAAGTCTGCTATCATGAGCTTTTTGTAGGTTGGCTCAGTGGGGAAGCCTGCCCACAGCTACTCCATCTATAATTGACTGGGGCCAGGAGAGCCCAGGGGTCCTGTCTCCACCTCATCTGCTGCAGTTTGCTCACCATGTGGAACTTCCTTCCAAGCTGCATCCTTTTCCCAGGGCAACATTAGGTCCCAAAGCTCCTCACGATCTGGGAGGATATCAAATAAGAATGTAGGACACTTTCCACAACATGCCCATGGCGTGCCCTCAGCCTGTTACAATTTGGGAATATGGGCACCAGTGTCCCACTTAAGATGTAGCAGCAAAGGGCAAACCCCTTCCGTGGAACCTGTCACAGTCAGGGGTCAGTCTGGGGTCAGGCTTGAAGACCAGTAGCTAAAGCATTAGGGGAACTCCCACCAACCAGCAAGATTGGTATACAAGGAGGTCACCTAGGCAAATAACACAGGCTCACCTGAGATGGAGAATTTAAGTATTAACAAGTTTTCACCAGAGCTCCTGATGATGGAGATGGGTTTAACTGCGTGTTAGTACCAGGAGCAATCTGGGGTCCAGTAGTGGATATAGCAGGTAAGGATCAAACAGAAGTGTAGTCAGTAAACAAGCCAAAGGTCGGTAATAAAAAGTTGCAGATTGGGATCAAGCTGAAGAGTAGTTGAGGAACAAGCCAATTTTTAGTAACGAGTAGTAGCAAAGATATTGACGGCAGCAGGAGAAACAAAAGTGAGATATTGGCTTGAGAGAGCACAATAATCTGACAAACAAGAAGTGCAGAGACATGGCTTGAATCAGGAAAATCATGGGAGGAGGAAAGAGTTCAAGGTTCAAGACAAAAAAGGTTCAAGGCAGGATCATTCAAGGAATTGTCCAAGGAAATGTTAGGGAGCTCAGTGAGAAGAGACATTGCCAGATACAGCAGAGGTCCCAGGTTCAAGTCCAGGCCCTGACAGCACCATTCATAGGCCCATGTCAACTGCTATCACCTATTTTCAACTCTGCCTTCTGGCACAGATCCAACTGGCAAGGCTGACACATCCTCCAAAGGCAGTGACATACCCCATTCTACCGACTATGCCAAGTGTAAGCAGGGTCCCCATTCGCCGCCAGTAATGGTCCCTCTTACCGTCCTCCTGCAACAGAAATTAATGGGGTATCAAACACCTGGATTATGGAGGAACTCTTCCATCTTGATTAGTCACGTACTTTTGACCTGAGGCCAACCTCATCAAATAAACAATTGTCCACACGATCAGCCTTTTAAATAGTTTACTGTGAACATGCAAAGTTCTTGCAAACGTGCAAAGTTCTTTCTGATAAGAATGGACATCCCCTCTAATGAAACAACTGCGACACTGTACAAATTCAAATTTAATAGGGGATCCTGACCAGCTCTTCCACTTCCTGTTTGCTGTAGGTTTTATAATAATAATAATAATAATAAATGAATACATAAATGTAAAATAAATACACAAATAAATAAAAATAATCATACATAAATAAATACAATAAATGAATACTCTGTAGCAATAAATAAGTAACCCCCTAACCTTAACTCCTAACCCTTAAAAAAAATAATAATAATAATAATAAAATAAAAATAAATAAACACTCTAAGTCTCCATTCACACTAGTACGACTTGTCAGGCGACTTGGTCAGCCTGACAAGTCACGCACCGTCGCGGTCCGTAGTGTAGTACAGAAACGGTTCTAATAGGAGCGACACAAGTCGATCCGACTTAGAAAAAGGGTCCTGTACTACTTTGGGGCGACCCGGAGCATAGACATTCATTTTATGAAGTCCGTGCAAGTCGTGCCGAAGTCGCGGTGCACGCGACTTCACAGGTCGCCCCCGAAGTCGTACCGCTTCAGTGTGAATGGAGACTTACACAAAATAAATAAATATATTAATAATTATAACAATAATAAATTATTATTATCATTAATAATATATATTTTTTTGTTCGGGTTTGGGTGTTTATTATTTTTCTTATATTTATAGTTATAATTTAGTAGGGTTCAATATTACTGTTTTATGTATTATTGCATATTATTAATTTATTTTATTTATGATTTTTAGTTATTTGTGTATTTATTTATTAATTCATATATTTTTACTATTTTTTTCACATTTTGAGCAGAAAATCGCACAAAAATGCGCGACAAAACGCACAAATAGTGCGTTTCCATCCTTTTCTATGGGAATAAAAACGTGCGCAAATCTGCCCAATTTTAGCCCAAAAATAAGTGAGTGAGGATTCCAGGGAATGTACGCTTCATCCCTCACATATTACTTCTCTCTCTGGTTTCATTTGTCAGTTTAATGACCAGTTCTGGACACCATATTAAACATTGTCACGCGTTCGCATTGAGTACAATATATATTTGTATTTCTCCTGTGAACACCCAGGAACGTATAAACCGACTACGTGTTCCACACACAATCATCCCCTTCACGGACTTCGGAACACACGTCATTGTGGGAACGCACTGCCCTCATCCAACATGGCCGCTCCCGCCTCCCCCTGTCAGACGTGCCATTACTATGTTTCTTTCCCCCGGACGTTACGTCTCTTCCTGTTGAAGACGTGGCCCCGGGACTGCCATATTGTGGAGAGGGCTGTTGGGAGTCCAAAGAACGGGCAGAAAGGCGTAATAACCGGCCGTGAAAAACTGCAAACATGGTGAGTAGGGGGTCCGGGGGATGTTGTAGGGTACGGATAGGGGGGCGGACATCCTCCTGGGGGCCCGGGGTCACAGCCGGCCGGAGTGCAGGAACTGTCACTGGCTGCGTCCTGTCAGCTGGCCCGGTAGAGGAGCCCCCTCTATGCTGAGTGTATGAGGGGGGCGCCAGGGCTGGGACAGGCCTGATATCGGCCTTCTTCTCAGTGTGTTCCCTTACATGACGGGGGTCCTTTCCTGTGGACTGGAGGATATAAACACCGGGGTGACCTGTATCTATTACCTCACCTCTACACCATGGCTGCCTCACCTGAGAGCCCTCACACAGCTTACCTAGAAGAGGAACTCAAATATTCCTTACCTTTTCTCTTCTAAATTCATTCACACCTCCTGTGTTTTCCTGGAATGTGTTTTTATTTTTATTTTTTTTGCACACGTTTGCATAGCACTTGCACTGCCATTTTCTTAACCACTTCTGGACCGGAAAATGTTCCTCCTTAACCACTTTAGCCCTGCAGGATTTGGCTGCTCAATGACCAGGCCCTATTTTGCGATTCGGCACTGCGTGACTTTTAACGGACAATTGCGCGGTTGTGCGACGCTGTACCCAAATGAGATTGATGTCCTTTTTTTCCCACAAATAGAGCTTTCTATTGATGGTATTTGATCACCTGTGTGATTTTTATTTTTTGCGCTATAAACAAAAAAATAGCGACAATTTTGAAAAAATAACAATATTTTTCCCATTCTTTTATATGAAATTCTCAAAAAAAATGTAAAAATTTAAATTTTTTAACATTTTAGGCCAATTTGTTTTCTGCTACATATTTTTGGTAAAAAAAATCGCAATAAGTATTTTGATTAGTAAACACAATAACTTTTGCGCAAACCAACTACGGGAAAGATTTGTCATTTTTAATTTTTTTTTTTTTTTTACTAGTAATGGGGATCTGCAATTTTTTTTTTTTTTTTTTTGCGGGACTGTGACATTGCGGCGGACAGATCGGACCCCTAACTGACATTTTTGACACTTTTGGGGGTACCAGTGAGTGACATTACTACAGTAATCAGTGCTATACATATGCACTGTTACTGTAAAAATGACACTGACAGGGAAGGGGTTAACATTACTGGTGATCAAGGGATTAAGAGCCGGTTCACATAGGCGCGACCCGACTTTGCCGGGCGACCTGTGAAGTCGCGGTGCGCAGCTCGCGCCGCGACCTCGGAGCGGCATGCACGGACTTCATATCATTGAAGTCAATGCAGGTCGCCCCAAAGTAGCTCAGGACCCTTTTTCTAAGTCGGAGCGACTTGTGTCGCTCCTATTAGAACGAGTCCTGTGCTAATCTATGGCAGGCGACTTGTCAGGCGACCAGGTCGCCTGACAAGTCGCCCCAGTGTGAACCGGCTCTTAGTGTGACCCTAGGGGCGTGATTCTAACTAGAGGGGCGTGGCTTGTGAGATCACAGAGACATGCGATCCTATGTAGCAGGATCCCATAGCCTCTGTGATAATCTAAAGCCCCGTACACATGTACCAATTGTCGGCCGTAAATATTCGGCCGATTGTAGGCTTGTTAGTATGATGCAGCCGACAGCACATTTTCGGCCGAACAGAATCTGTCATGCAGGCATTAAAATTTTTGTTGGCCAACACCAGAACGGCCGATTGTTCGTCAAGCAGTACAGATTTCGGCCGACAGACAGCAGATTTGCAAGACTGGGCATGCTCAGAAAAGAAAAAAGACAAGGAAAGTTAACCATCACATGACATCACTTCTGCAGTCGGCTGTTGTTGGCTGACAAAATTCGTGTGCAGTCTTTTGCAGTTTTCAACAGACACCGACAGCCCTGGACAAAAGACGGCCGATCGTTCGGCCGACGATCGGTATGTGTGTACGGGGCTTTAGGGAGAATGACAGAAGACTGTGTTTTCATCAGCCGTCCGTCCTTCTCTCTCAGCTGCGGGAGATCGCGAGTGGCCGTCGGCCATCAGAGCCGCCGGTCACATGCAATGAAATATTTCTTTCTGCTATAAAACACGTTAAAAAATATCTAATTTCTTCATAAATTTAGGCCAATATGTATTCTGCTACAAGGTTTTGGTAAAAAAAAAAAAAAATCCCAATAAGCGTTTATTTATTGGTTTACGCAAACGTTAGTGTCTATAAAATATGGGATATATTTATGGAATTTCTTTCTTTTTTTTTTTTTTCCAGTAATAGCGGCGATCAGTGACTTATAGCGTGACTGTGATATTGCGGTGGTCAATCGGACACTAACTGACACTTTGTAGGAACCAGTGACACTAGTACAGTGATCGATGCTAAGAATATGAACTGTCACTGTAGTGATGACATTGTCTGGAAAGGGGTTAAACATCTAGGGTGATCAAAGGGTTAACCATGTGCCTAGCCAGTGTTTTGTGTGTGCTGTGTTATGTACTTTTACTAGGGAAAGAGATGGATTTTGTGCCCTGCTTTACAGGAACACAAAATCCATTTCTTTCCTCCCCGTCAGAATGGAGATCTGCCTTGTTTACATAGGTAGATCGAAGTTCTGTTTGTATTACCACCGACGATTGGCATGTGCCGGCAGCCATCCAGTGCCCGACACCCGCAGATTGGCTTCTGCTGTGAATAATCGCAGCAGAAGTGGTCTGCCTGCGACGCGCACCCCCCTGCAGGCGTAAGTGCAGAATCCCCTTATAAGATATTGAGAAAATAGAACGAATCCAGAGGCAGGTAATAAAAACGATGAAAGGTTTGGGGGATAAAATATATCGAGAGTGATTTCAGGAACTTAATATATATACATATGTCTGGAGGAAAGAATGGAAAGGGGAGACATGATTGAAACCAAATTTAAAGAGGTTGTATGTAAACCCGTACAAAGTTTTTTTTTTTTTTTTGGTAACCTGTAAGAGAAACACATAATGAGCTAGTATGCATCGCATACTAGCTCATTATGCAATACTTACCTTACAACGAACCCCCGCCGTGCAGCTCGCTTACCTGTATGACGGGCGACATGTCCAGTCGCCCGTCTTCCGGGTTCGCGCCACCTGGCCATCTGATTGACCGGAGCCGCGGTGACGTCACTCTCGCGCGCGGGAGCCAACAGTCACGGCACGGGACTCTGAAGAAACGGCACCAGCGGCCGTTCCTTCAGAGCGCATGCGCCAGTGACGTCACTGGATGCATGTAAAGTAAATATCTCCTAAACGGTACATGTTTAGGAGATATTTACAGTACCTATAGATAAGCCTTACCTATAGGTAAGTGTCCGAGGAGGGTTTACTTCCTCTGTAAGATGGGGACATGACCTCAAACTAACTGGAGGAAAGTTCAAAACTAATCTTAAAACTTAAAGTATTTTACTGAAAGGGTAGTTGATGCTTGGAATAAACTTCCAGCAAAGGTAGTGAGACAGTAAATGGCTTCAAACATGTTTAGGACAAATATAGATCTATGGCAGACAAAAAAAGTTAACGAAAAAAAACAAATGGGCCGACTTGATGGACTATTGGTTTTTTTTCTGCCATTGCTTTTTTATGTTTCTATTCTGCACAGAAATGCCACCCTGTAACAGTAAAACTGCTATGGGTGGTCCTAAAGTGGTTGAAGTGGATCTTCACCCTCAAATCAAAATTGCCCCCTCCCGTCCAACTACATCAATAATGCTTTTTTATTTATTTATTTTGGTCCTGCCTCCTATACACATCACTTGCCTAGGCAAATGACGTGAGATGCGCCTTCTGAGGTATGCATGTCAGATATTCCAGGCTGTCTAGAGTTTTTCATTCACAAAGGAGGAGGGGGTGGGCCTAGCGGTGAGTCATCAGGAGTCCCGCCAGCTAAATCGGGAAGAGCCAGCAGCCTCCTGATGACATCACAACAACATGGCGGCACAGGACTCGAGCAGATGGGTGGGGAAGGTTTGTTTTAAAGTGTGCTTTATTTGTGTTGCATTTACAATGGGCTAATATGGCTGAGGCAGTTCAAAAGTAATACTTCAAATTCATAGATCATAAACCTGGAGGTAATTTATGCCAACTCTAAGTTGGTGTACAGGCAGGCCAGAGTTATTTTGGGGGGGGGATGTTTCACTTCATTATTGTATTTTGTATTTCCTACATTGGTTTCTAGGACACAGGCCACCAGCATCCTAGCAAGAGGCTGAATACTGACAGCGGCAGGGCCTGATGGAGAACTCCAAGAGACTAATTCCCCATCAGGTCCACCCACTCTCTTTGTGATTGACAGTAGATGGCAAGGGACAGAATTCACAGCAGTTTTGGGATCCACCCACTGCTGTCAATCACAAGCAAGGTGGACCTGATGGGGAAATATCTTTGGAGTTATGGCAGTATTAAACCCCAAAAAAACCTTTAATATATTGCAGAATACTAATTCTTAACAGAAAAAAAGCCTAAACAAAAACTAAAGCAGCCACTACATTTATTTTTACCTGGGGATCTGGCCAGTTACAAACTTTTTGTCTTGGGGTGTCTCCGCTCTGGATGGAGGTGCGACGGACACACCTTTTGTACAGCATTATTGTCAGTCTGGGAAGAGGGTAGTGTTGGATGCACTAGCAGATTTAGATGGACTTGAAATACAAATGAAAGCAAACCTAAACCCATTGATTTAATTGTTTTCCAAACCATTTATAGTAAGGGCATTCAGTGAGTAACTGTCACAGTTGCTTGTGTACTCACTTGAACTGTCAAGCGTTCAAATGGTTGGTGTCTTAACTGATCACATGTGAGCACCACGGCAACTGCCAATCAGAGGCTAAGCTGACAGTGTCATTGGCTGTTAAAGTGTAACTATGGCTGAAATAATTAAAGTAATTGTAAAGCCACTACTATAAAATCATCGAATCCACTCTGTAATATAATACTAAGTGCTCCTGTGCCTGTCTTATAGAAAAAATATGCCGATCTGTACCTATATCAGAGCGGCTCCTAGGCGCTGACCCCTTGGCTTTCTTCTCTTCCCGGCTGACAGCTCCAGTGGGCGGGCCTACCGGGGAAGAGAGGAGAGAGAGCCGAGCAGTCACCTGATCGCTGGGAGCCTCTCTGATATTGGTACAGGTCGGCATATTTTTTCTACAACAGACACAGGAGCACTTGGTGTTATATTACAGAGTGGGTGGGATTATTTTATAATAAAAATATGAGAGCAGCAGGAGTGGAGGGGCGGGCACTGACACGAGCAGACAGGGGGGAGAGGAGGACAGATGCACATAAACTGACCATGGTGTCAGGGCTCAGCAGCCATGATGATAATACCGTGGTCAGTTTACAGGGGGCCAAATGACACCGCACAAGCACTGTGCTGTATAACATACTTTAAGAGAACAGGATCTGTTTGTCTTGTTCTTTGGTAACAAACACTTTAAGTCCGTCAGTAGCAATAGCACGGCAGTCTTCGTTTACCATAGTTTCGATAGCTGACATTTACATCAACCGTTTTTTTGTGACCAGATTTTACATGAACGAAAGCTGACTATTGTAAGCACCCCATGTCAGTGGTAATTTTTTTTCTCAACCCATTATTTGCCGTTTTCTTCTGAGAGCTTAGTCTCTTATATTGGAAGTAAACCCTCCAATCTTTTTCATCCATGGATGCTGCAATCCTAGCCACTGATATTTAACTGCCATGATGCTGCACATGTGATCAGTTCTGACACCACCTATTTGATTGTTTGCCAGCAAGCAAATGTAACCGTAATGGTGGCCATACACTATACGAAAAATCGTCCGAAATTCAGTCACTTGGACAGCTCCTTCGTTTTTTGGCCAATTACTGGGCACAAATCCAAAATCAGTTGTGATGTTTTTGCTCCAAAAAACTAAGGACAAATTTGGAAATTTTCTGCAGAACGAATGATAAATTGAAAGGTTATTGTGTTTCTCGTCCAAACCGTTTGCACTAAGGTATATGTGAAAAAACAAACAAACGTCCATTGAACGATTTATCGGCCATTACATGATAGCACATGCTCTCACGTCCGAGTGTTGTTTTTCGAAAATGAGTTTGAATGATTTTTCGTACAGTGTATGGCCAGCATTAACCTTCTCAGCGTGCTAGAAATTAAACAGTTTTTTGAAACTATTAAATTTGAAGGGCTTTGTTCAAGGGAATCAGAGCAGAAGAGGCAGAGAATACAGGTCACAAATGGGTACAAGCTCCAAAAAAAAAAAAAAAAAGTTTTGAAAACTGCAGAGGAGGAGGATCGGCAGAACTTCACATTTTAGGTAAAGTTACACTTTAAGTATCAGATCCCTGCGCTCTCTTGTATTGCCACTCCAACTCAGGAAAAATACACAGTATAATCACAGTGCTTTCCATTTTAAAAACCAATTAAAATGAAAAGAAAACTACTCGCATAAAACAGCGGTGTAGCTGGGTGAGACATAAACTGACAAACCCTCTGCATATCTAGGCAAACATACAGCCTCTCCCTTAGTAAATCCTCCAGGCAGGTTACCTCCTGATGAAGTCCAGGTGTACTGATTTTATAAGACAGATCCCGGTGGGCAGTGACAGTACTACTTGCTGGGAGGATTTACTACAGGAGCTGCCTGTATCTGCTGAGGGTTTGTTATCTATTTATACCTCACAGCTGTTTTTTGTGAGTAATCTTTATTTTAATGAATTGGTTATAAAACAGGAAGCACTTTGATTTCTTTATTTCTCCTGAGTTGGAGTGGCAATACAATGGAGAGCGGAGATCTAATACTTAATCCTATTGGAGGGACATATGCTGATTTTACCAGCTAGAAACTGGGGTCCATCAACAAAGGTGTACATACATCCAAAAGGGATACTGAAGGTGGAAGATTTCACCATTGTTGGAAACTACATGGAGGTGGGAACGCTCCAGATGTTGCACAAGATATTCTGAAGGACTATTAAACATTGTGAACCATTGCACGGGTGCCTGTTTTTTGTTGCACTAATGTGAATATATATGAGCCTTTTTTATTTTTTAAATTAATTTAAGTAAAAGGGATTGATGTTCTGTTCATATTGATTAAATTGGTTGACTATACGCTCACTGGTAACTTTATTAGGTACACCTGTTCAATTGCTTGGTAACACAAATTGCTTATCACATGACAGCAACTCAATACATTTAGGCATCTAGATGTAGTGAAGATAACTTGCTGAAGTTCAAACCGAGCATCAAAATGGGGAAGAAAGGGGATTTAAGCGACTGAACATGGCATGGTTGTTGGTGTCAGATGGGCTGGTCTGAGTATTTCAAAAACTGCTGTTCTACTTGGATTTTCACACCCAACCATCTCTCAGGTTTACAGAGAATGGTCCAAAAAAGAGAAAATATCCAGAAAGCGGCAGTTGTGTGGAGGAAAATGCCTTGTTGATGTCAGAGAAGAATGGGTAGACTGGTTTGGGATGATAGAAAGTGAAGCTGCACAATTAATCATTAAAAAATCGTGCTCTCGATTCAACCCCCCCTCATGATATTAAAGTGGTTGAAAGGCCCCTTTCACACGGGCGGTTGTTCTGCCACTGGTAAAAGCATGTTTTGTTCTTTTGAAATTCCCACGCTTTTGGCACAAATATTACTCCCATTTGTAGAATTCGTTTACATGCGGCTGTGTTTAGCTGCGGTAGTAAATTCTTGCCTTTTTTTTGTATAGAATTTTTCTCTTTTGTACTGCGATTAACTGCGTTTATATACAGATAGCTGCGGTACATCGCTGGATGCTGTCTACTTTATTTATCTTAAATGCACAAAACCTTGTTATGAAAATGTTTGTGAATGGGGTCTGAGGGATGCCCTCTCGTGTAAAAGGGTCTAAACCCTCACATATACTTAGTGTGTGTGAGCTGATGGGAACAAACTTGTAGAGCTGTGCTATGAATAGACAAGCTCTCTGCTTATGTCTCTAGGTCTCTCCTGGACACAAATTTCCAGCTGCTTTTATCTCCTTTGTCCGAATAACTTGTCAGAAGTTATCATGCTGATAACAGAGGAGGAGCAGTAGAAAGACTCGGGACTTAAGGCCCGTACACACTTGACGGAAATCGGACGAAATATTCTCCGATTTTTCTCTCTTGCTCAGCGTTCATTACCGTTTTTAGTTGACAGTGCATAAATGTTCACGAAATTTCTCGTTCGATTTTTTTAGACTTCTGGGATGTCAGCAACTTCAGATCATGTGCGGTCTTTTGTATGCGATTTTTCACGGACGTACTGCATACACAATAAATGAAAATTAGTCGTCTGGGGACAGTTGATAACAGTTTTGGTGTTTGTTCCTCCGTTTTTTTTTTTTCGTTGAAAATGTCGGCATCGGCTGCTAAAAGTTGTGTACACACTAGCCGAAAATCATACGATTTTTACCTCGGACGGGAATTTTCGGCAGATTTTCTACTAGTGTGTACCCCACTTTAGGGCTTTGGAGAAAGATAAAGTAAACACTACAGATATGTGCATAGGTCAGATTTCATAAATGAGGTTTACATCCGCTTTAATCCAGCATTTCCTCGATTCATGTAACAAGTGCAGAGCAGTTCTCCTGCTCAGAGCTGTCCAAAAAACAAAAAAAAAAAGCCGCTGGCAATGTTTATCAACATCATTGCCGCTTAGCGCTGAAAGAGAGATAAAAAGAAACATTGTATCTTCTGTTCTTTTAGAGATCAAATGGATTAACTTCGGTCTGCAAATGAGGTCAGTTTAACCACTTGTCAACCAGCCGCCGCACATGTACTGCGGCAGGTCGTCTCTATTACGTTAAATGACGTACCTTAACGTCGTTCCGTGTAATGGGCAGTGGGGGCGCGCGCCGATTGTCCAAGGGTGAAGCCAATCGGTGGGTCTGGAAAACGCGATGCCAGCCGGAAACCTGCGATCGCTCCCCTTAGAAACAGAAGGGCAGACCGCTGTTCTGTCACAGATGAACACAGTGATCTTGTGTTCCTACTATTCAGAAACACAGATCCCTATGTTCATCTAGTGAGTCCATCCCCCACACAGTTAGAAAGCACCTCCTAGGGACAGACTTAACCCTTTGCTCGCCCCTGGTTTTAACCCCTTCTCTGCCAGTGTCATTAGTACAGTAACCGTGCATATTTTAAGTACTGATTACTGTAGTAATGTCACTAGTCCCCCCCAAAAATGTCAGGTGTCTGATCTGTCCGCCCCAATCCCGCTAAAGATCGCTGATATGATGTGCTGTCATCGGGTAACAGCCAGGAGCCTTTCTTGTCCTCCACGAACACCCCAGCAGAGGGCACAGCGAGGCCAGCAAAGGCCTGGAGAGGAGGAGGGCGTGATTGCCGTGGGACTGGAGATGCGACAGAGCAGTGTAGAGTTTAGTAATGTCAGAGAATCGGTGATGATATCTGTACAGTGTGTGTGTGCCACTTTTCAAAATCCATTCCGAATCCAAAAACGCACCGCATTTAAAACGCCATGATCTTCACACAGCAATGCGTGCCTAAATCGCACTAGAAAATTGAGCAATTTCAGCATGCATATATGTGAACCCAGGCTTGAGGGGCAAAAAAAAAAAAAGTGAATGTGAAAAAAAAAAAAAAAAAAAAATCACCTTCCCGGAACTGCATGTCCTGGTGGTCAGGCGATATAATTTGCGAATCCCTAATAAGGAAAAAAGGAAACAAAAATAAATATATAATAAATGTGGTTTTAAGTAAAATGGACATTTTAGCAAGTATATGAAAAAATTGGTCTGGCACAGAAAGGGCCATGGCAAATATTTACATAAAAATACGGTACATTTGATGAATTTTTATATATACTGTAGTTCATTGGGTATAACAAACCATTTATAAATGATGTAAAGATGTTTTGTATCAGACTTGGAATATTTCATATACAAAGTTGTGCAGAGTTTCCCAATTTTTGTTTAAAGCTGCTAAATTAGTAATGACTGTGAATCAGCCATGTTATATTCAGGGGTATAGTCTAGTCATTTTTATAATGCTTGTCTGATTGCCTTCATTCTTATTAGGATTGGTTGCAATAAATGCTCCATACATTGTGTATAGGGACTGACTGGGAACCTAGACAGGCAAAACCAAGCTTGACTTTTTTTTTTGAGCAATTCACGTTTGCAATCCCTTGCTCTGTGGTAACGGGGATTGTGTTATAGCATTATTAATAAACTGCCAATGCACCACAAAAAACAAAAATGCACATAAGTATTTTTTTTTTTTTTTTTTTTTTTTATCATGCGCTATAAACAAAAAGAGCGTCAATTTTGCAAAAATAACCATATTTTTCAAATTTTTATATATGAAATTCCCCCAAAAAAATATGTAAAAATCTAAATTTTTTAACATTTTAGGCCAATTTGTTTTATGCTACATATTTTTGGTAGAAAAAAAAATCGCAAAAAGCGTAATTTTGATTGGTTCGCGCAAAAGTTATTGCGTTTACTAACTAATGGAAAGATTTTTGTCATTTTTGTTTGTTTTTTTAACGCGTAATGGCGGCGATCTGCGTGTTTTTTTTTTTTTTTTTTTTTTTTGCGGGACTGCGACATTGCGGCGGACAGATCGGACCCTTGACTGACATTTTTGGAGGTACCAGTGACATTACTACAGTAATCAGTGCTATACATATGCACTGTTACTGTAAAATGACACTGGTAGTGAAGGGGTTAACTTTATTTCAGAGGGAGGGGTGGTGTGTGTCCCTAGGGGCGTGATTCTTACTGTGATTGGCTGTGGCTTGAGGTGTAGGAACAGTGATCAACGGTCCTACATAGTAGAACCGTATGATCACTGTTCATACACAGGGGAGAATGACATGCGGCTTGTTTACATCAGCCGCCTGCCTTTCTCCTGCTGTCACGGACGATCGCGAGTGCCCGGCGGACATCGGGTCCGCCGGGCACACACACACGCGCGCGCGGGGGGGTCCTTGACCGAGCATGAGCGCGCCCGCTCCCTCCCCAGAGCCTCACAGGCTAGTGACGTACCCATACGTCACTTTGCCTGTGAGGGGCTGACCGCCGCAGTATATGTACTTGCGGCGGTCGGCAAGTGGCTAAAAGGATAATAGGCATCACAACACACCACAATGCCCACACACAAGTGTAAAAGGGGTCAAGGGGAAATGTGCATATAACTTCAACAGCTTTCCCTCTCTCTAGACATACAGGTTGTTTGTGTGTTGTGTTTACTAAAGGGAGAGCATGTGTGGGCTCAATCCTGAGCTGCACTCCTTCATCACAGGATTTGACTTATAGCAACAGGAGCCAATGACTCCTGCTTCCTCAGCATTGCCTTTGAGAGCAGGGATAGAAGAGCTGCTACACATGGGCAGTACTGGATCAAGTGAAGACTCGGGTAAGTATAAGGGGTGGTGATGGGACGATTACTGCTGCAGGAACATTTTTTACCTAACGCAGGGAATGCATTAAAGTGGTTGTTACTCTAAAAAAAAAAAAGCTCCTTTTCCTTTAAAGCATGATCGGTAGCGTAGTGCTGTTGCATTGTCATTTGTCCTTTTTATTTTATCTAAAATACCTGGTTGATCTTGCCAGTTCCACTTCCTGCGTCCCCATCTGTGTGCTGACAACGGCTATTATGGCTGCTGAGCTCTGACCACCATGGTCAGCCTGTGTGCCTCCATCATCCGCAGTGTTCTGAGTGTCTCTCCCCCTCCCTCCTTGCCTGTAAGCTCCAGTCTGTCTGCAGAGCCGATCTCCTCCTGCCTATATTTCAGTGCATTACATAACACAATGCCTTGAATCTTCTCTGTTTTAGTAAGATATTCACTGCAGTACAGTATGCCCATGTGTGTGTGTTTTTTTGTTTTTTTTTATTCTAATCCTAAAAACCTTTTTGCACAACGCCTCTGTGTGGTCACATGATCTGCCTCTGCTGGCTGGCTGACATCACTGGGGAATCTTAGCCCCTCCCACTGCTGTTCTTGGATCAAGGAAGCGCAGAAGAGGGAGATCATGTGACTGCACAGGGAAGCTGTGGAAAAAAAAAGGTGTTTAGGATTATAATTTAAAGGAAACACACTGCACTTTATATTTTGCAAAAACAGAGATGATAGAAGTAATTTTGTTACGTGACTTTAAAACCTCTTTAACCACCTGAAGACCAGAAGTTTTTACCCCCTTAACCAATTCCCACCCAAGGACATACCCGTACGTCCTTGGGTTTCAGTGGTTATACCGGGTAAATGCCTGCACCTACCATTATTTTTAGGTGGCGATTCTGTAGAAGGCGGAAGTAATCCGAGTGGTTAATTAGCCGCTCAATCACTTGTGTGGGTGGCGGAAGGGCCCCCCCTCCTGCCGCCACTGTGTCTCCTGGGCTCTCTGGTCTCATCGCAGAGGCCAGGAGCGATGACGATGGCTGCCTGGGACAGAGAGGGAGGAACTGACGTCATTTCCCCCCCTCTCTGTAAACCGGGAGCAACGAGTATTTGTCACTTCCAGTTCCACCCCTTTGTTTACCTGGCCGCCAGTGGCCAGAGAAGCAGCCGATCGGACCGTTCTTGGTCCAATCGGCTGCATGGAAGACCAGAGGAGAGATTTGGGGTCTAATAGACCCCAAATCTCTCCATAAAGAGGACCTGTCACGGCCCATGCTATAGCAATAAAGTTTGTAAAAAAAAAAAAAAAAAAAAAAAGAGAAAAATTTGTATTCAAGAGTAACTCCACTATTGTGGGGGAAAAAATAGCAATTAAAGAAAAAAAACAACATAGCGTATACAATTGTAACACACATCATATTGTAATTGAATGTTATTAAAAATGACTTTTCCTTTTCAACCTGCAGCTGTTGTAATTTTCTGGAAATGCAATATGGCTACCTGGAGGTGTTCTGTACACAGAATGTATACTGACCACATCCCAGAAACATCATTTCCTGCTTGTGTGATTGGCTCACCATTTTTCCCCGAAGTCTGCACTAAGATGCAAGTCACATTTCTGACATCCCCTGCAACAAAAATGTCATTTTTGGCGCAATACTCCCATTAGGAGCACGTCTAAAGGGATGCAGACCCAGCAGCTTCCCTCATTTGAGCTTTGCAGCTGTCACAGCTGATAAATAATTATGAAACCTCTCCCAATTAGACCCACTGAGCACAGAGGAAAAACAATGTTTACTTCAGAATAACAAAAGGTAGGAATCTGCAACAATGTTTGTTAAAATCCTTGTAATGTACATCACCCTGAGAAAAATGTTCCCCCCCCCCCCCCCCAACAAAAGTGGAGTTACTCTTAAAATAAATAAATTTAAAGCGCCACCATGCTTACGCACAAATGCGAACGCATACGTTACTCCCACATGCACATGTGAGGTATATTCGCGTACGTCAGAGTGAGAGTAATAATTCTAGCACCAGACCTCCTGTGCCACTCTAAACTGGTAACTTGTAAAGGCGTTTTAAAGCGTAGCCTATGGAGAATTTTAAGCGCTGTAGTTTGCTGCCATTCCACTGGCAGACGCAATTTTACAGCGTGACATGATGGGTATCTATTTACTCGATGTAACATCATCTTTCACATTATACAAAACTTTACTGGGTTTTTTTTTTTTTTTTTAATTCATGAATGTTTTTCTTGAAAAACCGCTGTGCAAATACCATGTGACATAAGAAGTTGCAACACACACCATTTTATAGGGTCTCTGCTAAAAAAAAAAAAAAAAAAAAATGTATATATGTTTGAGGGTAGATTTTTACATGTAAAGCGAAGTGTCTTGTGAGGCGGTTAATGACCAGGCCATTTTTTGCGATACGGCACTGCGTTACTTTAACTGACAATTGCCCGGTTGTGTGACGCTGTAACCAAATAAAATTGGTGTATTTTTTTTCCCACAAATAGAGCTTTCTTTTGGTGGTATTTGATCACCTCTGCGGCTTTTATTTTTTGCGCTATAAACGAGCAATAATTCTGGGGAAAAAAAAATATACTGTATATATTTTTTACATTCTGCTATAAAACATTCCCAATAAAAAAAAAAAAATATTTCAGTTTAGGCCAATATGTATTCTGCTACATATAAAAAGCGATGCTTACAAACCGCGGAGACCAAGCAAGCAACCCCCAGCGCTCAAACGGAGATGGTGATCTAAAAATGTACAATGCTGCTACTTAAACAATTTGCATATAAATAACGGAATAAAATATCAAAAGCATATAATATTTCCAGTAGCGCAGGGATGGTGGTAACCTCTCACCATCAATAACATGTATACACATATATATGTATACACCTATATATGTGTAAATAGTACCAGTCTCTCTCACACAGCCTGCCCATATAAATCTATCACATGGACAGGATTTATCTCTGAATAAAATCCAAATAAAATATTAAAATGTCCATATAAAATCCACCAAGACAGCAGAGTTAGCACAAAGGTCTGTGACTGCTACACACTCCTCGGATGATAGCTAGATGTGCAGATGTAATATTGGATCACCACTACTTGCCACCACTGTGCTCAGAGGGGGAGTAAAAATGCAAACTCACCGACCCAACCTGCACTACTGGAAATATTATATGCTTTTGATATTTTATTCCGTTATTTATATTCTGCTACATAGTTTGGGTAAAAAAAAAAAAATCCCAATAAGCGTATATTGGTTTGCGCAAAAGTTATCGCGTCTACAAACTAGGGGAAAGATTTGTTTATATCTATATTTACTTTTTTTTTTTTTTTTACTAGTAATGACGGCGATCAGTGATTTTTAGCGGGACTGCAGCATTGCGCTGGAAAAATCGGACAACTGACACTTTAAGGGGACTAGTGACACTAGTACAGTAATCAGTGCTAAAAATATGCCCTTACTGTGCTAATGACACTGGCAGGGAAGGGGTTAACACAAGAGGTGATCAAAGGGTTAAATGTATGCCTAGGGGGTGCTTTCTAACACTGTGGGGATTGTATTCACTGGATGAACACCGAGACCTGTGTTCCTAAATAGGAGGATCACCGAATCCCAGTGTTTATCTGTAACAGAACAGCGGTCTAACGTGTTTACACCGGCAGACCACCGTTCTGTCTCCATTGGGAGAAATTGTGGGTGCCCAGTGGACATCGCATCCCCCAGACCTGCTGATTGGCTCCCCCCTCTAGCCCATCAGCACTCGCCTCTACTATCTGCTACACGAAGTAACGTACAGGTATGCCATTTCGTGTAACAGAGCCGACCTGCCGCTGTAGCACTACAGCGGCTGGTCGGCAAGTAGTTAAGGTAAAACATGTTTTAGCTTTAGAGCCACTTTAACTACTTTTGTATTAGCCTGTATATACCCCGTCGTTACCATACCTCCAGACCATATTTCATTTTTTTAGTGCTATGATAGTTTAACTGACAATTTCTCGGTCATGTAACCTGTACACAATATCATTTCATAGGTGGTATTTAAAGTGTTACTAAACCCACAGCCGTAAAATCAGTCTGTATAAAACAGGCTTGTTATACTCACTGTGGAAGGGGTTAATTCTCCGCACTGTATAAAAAGGCTGTTTGATCCTGACTAATGTGGTCCTCCCCTTCTTCCACAGTCCGCAATCCATCTCCTAATACAGGGGTGGGGAACCTGCGGCCCGCACAATCGTTGCGTCCGGCCCCCACCGTGCCGCTGTCAGAAGGAGCCGATGGCTCCGTCCTAACAGTGTGAGTCTCAGAAGAGGGTGGACCCGAGCCCGCCCATTTGTGTGACAATAGCGAATGAAAATTCGCTATTGTAACACGGATCCTCCCCCTGGCCAATCAGGAAGCGAGTTTGAAGCCCGCTTCCTGATTGGCCGAAAAGGCAAACACATGCCATTGGTCGAGGAGGAGGCGGGAGGACTCGAGGAGAAGCCGAGAAACCGCCACTGCAGGTAAGAGCACTGGCTTTGTGCATTTTTGGGGGCACGCTGTGGTCAGTCTGCATTGAAAGGGGGCACGCTGTGGTCAGTCTGCATTGAAAGGGGTCGCGCTGTGGTTAGTCTGCATTGAAAGGGGGCGCGCTGTGGTCAGTCTGCATTGAAAGGGGGCGCGCTGTGGTCAGCCTGCATTGAAAGGGGGCGCGCTGTGGTCAGCCTGCATTGAAAGGGGGCGCGCTGTGGTCAGCCTGCATTGAAAGGGGGCGCGCTGTGGTCAGCCTGCATTGAAAGGGGGCGCGCTGTGGTCAGCCTGCATTGAAAGGGGGCGCGCTGTGGTCAGCCTGCATTGAAAGGGGGCGCGCTGTGGTCAGCCTGCTTTGAAAGGGGGCGCGCTGTGGTCAGCCTGCTTTGAAAGGGGGCGCGCTGTGGTCAGCCTGCTTTGAAAGGGGGCGCGCTGTGGTCAGCCTGCTTTGAAAGGGGGCGCGCTGTGGTCAGCCTGCTTTGAAAGGGGGCGCGCTGTGGTCAGCCTGCTTTGAATGGGGGCACACTATACCTTGATTACTGAAGGCCCCTTTCACACTTTTGTGACCTCAAAGTCATGCAATTTTTACAGCGTTTTTTGGCGCAAAGCAATGGCTATTACATTTATGCATACATTTTGTACGGCCCCCGAATGATGTTGCAAAAATCCAAATGGCCCTTGGCAGAAAAAAGGTTCCCCACCCCTGTCCTAATAGAACTGACACTTGGGGGGCAAGCTGCACATGCTCAGTTTGGTGTGTATTGCTAGAGAGTTTTTTTTCTTGGGAGAGAGCATGTGATCAGCACAGGGCCAATCAGCTCTGTACAGACAGAGGGTCAGGGGTCCTGCTGCCTCATAGGACAGACGGACGAGAATGAAAACTCCTCCTACAAGCTTTACCCAGATACTGATAGAAGTCACAAGACTGCTATATACTGCTGATGAGAAAAGGTATTTTGCAGTTTATATTTACTAAAACTATTGTATTTTCACGTTCTGTGGGAGACCAGATATAGTAAATACAGGGTCCTGGGTTTAGTAACACTTTAACCACTTTACCACAGGAGGATTTTGCTGTCTTCCGTCCAGGCCACTTTTTGCGATTCGGCGCTGTGCGACTTCAACTGACAATTGCGCGGTCGTGCGACGCCGTACCCAAACGAAATTTACGTCCTTTTTTTCCCACAAACAGAGCTTTCTTTTGGTGGTATTTGATCACCTGTGCGAGTTTTACTTTTTGCGCTATAAACAAAAAAAGAGCGTTTATTTTGAAAAAATAACAATATTTTTAACATTTTTTTTATATGAAATTCCCCCCAAAAAAGATTTTTTAAAAAATTTTTGGCCAATTTGTTTTATGCTACATATGTTTGGTAAAAAAAATCACATTAGGCGTATTTTGATTGGTTTGCGCAAAAGTTATTGCGTTTACTAACAAAGGGAAAGATATTTCTGTCATTTTTGGTGTTTTTTTTTTTTTTTTAACGCGTAATGGCGGCGATCTGCGATTTTTTTTTTTTGCGGGACTGCGACATTGCGGCGGACAGATCGGACCCTTGACTGACATTTTTGACACTTTTGGGGGTACCAGTGACATTACTGCAGTAATCAGTGCTATATATTATATTATACTGTTACTGTAAAAATGACACTGGCAGGGAAAGGGTTAATTTTATTGGAGAGGGAGGGGTTAATGTATGCCTGGTGCTTACTGACGTGTAGGGGGGGGAGGTGACTGAGTGAGTCATGGACAGATCGGATGTCCAGCTATGCTGAACAGTCCGATCTGTCACTCCCTGTCACTATGGAGATCCGCCCGCTGTGTTTACACACAGCGGGCGGATCTCCAGACTCGATCCCCGACGATCGGGTAAGAGCAGCGGCGATCGCCGCTGCTCCTCCCCTGGCCCGACTCCTGCTGTGAATGAAAACAGCGGGAGCGAGACGTCGTCAGACGATAACGAGCCACTCTGCCGCAGTAATATTACTGTGAGCAGACGTAAAGTGGTTAATAATCACTTTTTTTTTTTTTTTTGTATATTGTCCTATATAAGGGGATAGGCCCTGTAATGCTCCCAGAATTCATTGGTTTAGGACATTGCATATAGTGTGCAGGGGGAGGGAAGGACTATGGAATGCACAACTTGCAGATTTCAGTGATCGGGAGTTATTGCCCCTTTATGGTGGCGGTTGGTAATGAGTGCCTCCTTTAAATGATGGTGGTCAATAGTATACTATAGTGCATGCCCCTTAAATGTTGGTATTCAGTGGTGAGTGCCATATAACTGTTGGTGGTGCATGATGTTTTGCCCTAAATTGTTGGTAGTCAGTATGCCCTCTTTGTTGTCCATTTTCCCACCTTTCTTTGGCGGCCAGTGGGAGTAGTATTACAGGCAAGAGAACTGCTGAGAGAGGAGGAAGAAATCCTATTGTTTATATTTTTGGATTTTTGTAAGAACTTACCATAATATCTTTTTCTCTGAAGTTCGACAGACGCAGCTCCATCATCTTTAAACCAATGGGTGTTATGCTCCTCCTAGCAGGAATAGGCACTAGGCAGGAAAAAAGCTTAACCACGCCTATGGGGCTGTCCCTGCAGGCATAACCCCATGCGCACACTCTATCAGCAATCAGGATAGTTGCAAGCAGTGTTTAGAAGACAAAAAAAACCCTGTTCTCTCAAAGGTAGAGGGGTGGGTGGGTGCTGCGTCTGTCGATGAACTTCAGAGAAAAGGATGTTACGATGAGTTCTTACAAAAATCCAGTTTTCTCTATCATTCATCGACAGACGCAGCTCCATCATCTTTAGACCAATGGGATTTCCCAAAGCAGTATAATCATGAGGGTTGTGAAGACAACGCAAAAAGACGCAATTCCCCAAAGGCTAAACCTAGCCAACCAGGTAACGTGGAGCTCAACCAGGAACAACTGGAGCTTACCTTGAAAAAAACATACACCCTCAAAGAGAAACAAAAAAGGATTCTCTTTTTAAACAGCAGCCTGCAAAAACTTGCTGCCAAAAGAAAGCATTCGAAGATGCCAACACATCTACTTTGTAGAATTTTGTGAATGTATGCACAGACAACCAAGATGCCCCCTTGCAAACTTTTAGCACTGACGCCTGATGGTGAAAAGTCCAAGAGGCACAAGGCGCTCTAGTAAAATGAGCCTTAACTGGGAAAGGAGGAACCTGATCCTTCAGTGAATAAGCCCCGAACCCACCGTCTGCCTGATCCATCTGGATATGGTCGCAGCAGATGCAGCCAATCCTTTACGAGATCCTTTGGTAAGGACAAAAAGAGCTTCTGACTTTCTAAAAGACTCAGTGGCCTCCATATAAACCCTGATCGCCCGAACCATATCCAAAGAATTCAAAGCAATTTCCTTGGAATGCTTAGGCTTAGGACAGAGTGAAGGCAGCACAATGTCTTCATTCAGAAGAAAATCAGAAACCACCTTAGGAAGAAAAGACTGATTTGGTCGGAATGCCACTTTATCTCTGTGGACCACCAAATAAGGTGAGCGACAAGACAACGCCGCCAATTCAGACAATCTGTGGGCAGAACTGATAGCCATCAAAAAGGCAACCTTCTGAGATAAAGAAAGCTGAGGAATCTCCCAAATGTTCTCAAAAGGAGGCTTTTGAAGAACAGATAATACCAGATCCTACGGAGGTAGCGGGACCGTCTCACGGGTGCCATATGGCACATATTCTGAATGAAGGTACGAATCAAGGCATGCATAGCTAACGGGCATTGAAAATATATAGCCAAAGCTGACACTTGGCCTTTGATAGTGCCCAAAGCCAAACGCTGTTCAACCCCTTTTTGCAGAAAGGCCAAAACCCTAGCTACTGAAAACGAGCGAGGGGGCACCTTTATTCACACCATGAAGTGTACGATTTCCACATACAATGATCTTCCTGGAAGAAAGTTACCACTGTCCAAAACAATGGGAGGAAGGACTTGCCCCGGAATAGTACTGGAGACTGAATCAACCACAACAGAGCAGACTTTATGTTGTGGCTCAACCGAACCAACGAGTCCAAGGACTTTGGGTCCTTGTTCCATTTCACAAGATTCTCACTTTTGCAAGGTCTGGTATGGAACTGAGCAAACAAAACCGCCTTGAAGGTTGATACCATCAGACCTAAGGCCCGCATACAAGTCCGCAGTGAAGACAGATTGTTGTCCAATAGCAACCGAATCACCCCCTGCAATTTTTGCAGCTTGTCCCGAGGGAGGAAAAAACTCGCCAAAGCTGAATCCAGAGTCAGGCTCAAATAATTCAGTCTCAAGGAGGTATCGGCGCATTTCTTGAAATTGATGTTCCAACCAAACTCCTGCAAGGTTTCTACAGTGATTGTCAGGTCGCCCATCAAGGCTGAATGGGAGTCCGCTCTCAACAGCAGATCGTCTAGGTACCGCAATGCCAACAACGGTGTGAACACCTTGGTAAACTACCTGGGAGTGGAGGCTAGACCAAAGGGTAAAAGGGTAATGCCACAAAATGATAATGCTCCTCTGCTACTGCAAAGCGAAGAAACCGCTGATGACCAAATAGGCATGTGTAGATATGCGTCCTTTATCTATGGAGGCTAAGAAGTCTCCCTGGTGCAATGACGCCACTACTGTGCAGATGCATTCCATCTGAAACTTCTGTACCCGTCCGAAGCGGTTCAGGGCCTTGAGATCCAGGATTGGATGCACCTTGCCCTCTTTTCTCGGCACAGTGGACAGGTTTGAATAAAACCCTTGGAAACATTCCTGAGAAGGAACCAGCGTAACCACTCCTTGCGACAGCAAATCGTGCACCGCCCCCCGTAAGTGCCTTAACTGGTCTGGAGATATGTGAAGATTGGACGGGAAGAACCTGTTCGACGGGCGAGATGGGAATTCGATCTTGTACCCTGATCTGATCAATTTGTGAACCCATTTGTCCTGAATGAAAGTGCAGGGTGCCGGAAAGAAACAAAGACACCCCACCCCCACCCCAGAAGCGGGTGAGGCCATCCCTTCATGCAGATAAGGAATTGTCTGCAGAACTGGACTGGCTGGTCTTAGGTTTTCCTGACCATGGCTTCTTGGAACCCCCAGAAGGCCTGAACGATTTTACCTTTTTCTTGCGATTCAGAGGTAGGAAAAAGACGTTTCTGAGCGGTAAAGGAAGGCCCCTGCCTAGGAAGTGGTGCCTTGCCCTTAGAGGTTTAGAGGAGAAGAGTACTCTTACCCCCTGTAATACCTTTTGATTAGCTCATCCATAGAGGATCCAAACAGCCTCTCTCCTGTGAAGGAAAGATCAGTAAAGGCCTTTTTGTTCGAGGCCTGGTCAGCAGACCAGCTTTTTGGCCAACCATGCCCCTTATGGCAATCCCCACTGCCGACGGCTCAGCCACTAACGGAGCTGAATCCAGGGATGTATCACACATGATCACCAGGGCTTGAGCCAACTGGTCCATTAGTTCCAGCAGCGCAGGGGGAGCTGTTCAGCTTCCATTTTACTTCTGAGTAACTTCACCCATTCAGTAGCCGTCTGTGCCACCAGGATGTTCACGTAGATAGTCTTCAAAATGGAACTCGCTATCCCATGTAGATAGCGGGATAAAGACTCCACCTGTCTATCCAAGGGGTCCGCAAAAGTTGGAGACTCTTCTACCAGTACCAGAGTGGCTTTATTTAATCTGAACACTGGATGATCCACCTTTTGGCGGTACAGTCCACCTATTGGATACCGCCTTCGCAAAGGGGTAACAGCGAGCAAAACACTTGGGTACCACCAGCATGTGCTTTAAAGCGGAGTTCCACCCAAAAGTGGAACTTCCGCTCATTTGCTCCCCCCCCCCCCCCCCCCCGTCTGGTGCCACATTTTGCACCTTTCAGGGGGGGAGGGAGAAATGGGTACCTGTTTTTGACAGGTGCCCTTCCCCCACTTCTGGGAGGCGGCCCTCGGAAGTTTGGTCCCCTCCTTCTTCCCATGCTGCCAAGCCAATCAAAATGCAGTGCGCTTTGCGCATGCGCATTAAGGGACCCGCCCGTGAAGCCGCAAGGCTTCACTGCCGGGTTCCCTCAACGGCAATGGCGGCTGCAGCACCCGACAGCTGATGGAAACCTCGGCTGTGGTGCCGACATCACTGGACTCCAGGACAGGTATGTCTCCTAATATTAAAAGTCAACAGCTACAGTATGTGTAGCTGCTGACTTTTAATTTCTGGAGGGGGAGGGGGTGAGGTTGGAACTCCGCTTTAATGCACCGCCATGGTTTATCCACAATATTATGAAACCATTCTGGACAAGGGAAAAGCTTGCCCGATTTATGGGATTTGCGGCAGCCAAGACACCTGCGTACCCGGCGCTGTAGAGTCATCAGCTAATTTTTAAAGTTTGAAACTATAAGGGCTTCCACCAATGTGCATTCCCGCGTGGCGGCTGAAGACAGGCCCTCTTCACTGTCAGAATGCAACGACACAGATGCCCTCAGGGTGGGCTATGTCTGTTGCAGCTGGCAACACTGGAAATGACAATCTACCTTGGTCATAAGGTTTTGCAAAAATGCTGTGAGATCAGGCTGGGACTGTGACCCAGAGGGTTCTGCATTTGCTCCCAGGGGGTCTGCAGGTTAAATTTTATCCTGAGACTCCATGTTACACCGATTTTAAAATAAGAGCAGTATCCCTTTAAAAATTGCCAAAAACTTGATCTCCCCACTATCACAGTGGGCTCTCAATCTCTAATATCAACTAATGGAGTGGATGAGGAAAAAAAAAACCCCAGCAAAACCTTACCAGACCGTTTAGGAGACTGCCAGCCCGTTCTGTGCAAAAACCAAAGTAATACTGAACTTCACAGGAAGAGGACGAACAAACTCCCAGAGACCAGGAAAATGCCCGCTCAATGTATTCAGATTGGGGGAACTATAGAAAATGCCTGCCCCTGCAACACAATGGAAATGATCCACAGCAAGATGGGGGGGCCCCCGCAGCGTGCCATTCGGTCTTCAGGACCCCCAAAAGGGGTCCTAGAACAGTAGGCATCGGAAGGTCCCTCAACAGGGACCCCATCAGGACAAGCCCCCCCCCCCCCAATGCAGCGCTACAACGACCGCAATATTACCGCCCCCTCAAGGGACAGTGGACTGCTGAGGGTAGGGTATACAGGTCTAGTCCTCAGAGGCCAGGGGAACCGAGGGAGCCCATGGGCCTATTCCAGGGAGGGGGCCCACATCCACCCGAGACTGAAGTGGGTTTGGGGGGACAATCTACTCACCACACTAGGATACCAGGCCGGCGCTACTCAAACAGCTCACCTCCCACCCGGGTTGGGGGTGCTGCCAACCAGGGGGGAGCTGCGACTCAGGGCGTTCCAGCTCGTCGCGTCCCAGTGAGACGTCCACTCGCAGGCTTGTCCCCTCAGACGGGGCTCTCATGGCGAGGCCTAGTTCTGGACTATAACCTGCTCACGCTCGCTGGGAGACCTTAAGGATCTAGATTATTCAGTGCAAAACCACAGCTGTTGCTTGTAGTTCCGCGGATCTTGGTCCTTCAGGAACTAACTTGTGAAAATAAAAAATACAAACTAATGCTTACATTTCCCTATTATAGCTAAGACCGAATTCCCAGCAGGGAGCTAGGTCCTATTCCTAAAACAAGGCAGAAATAAACTGATTGCCGATAGCAGAATGTGTGGGGTTATGCCTGCAGGGACAGCCTCATAGGCGTGGTTAAGCTTTTTTCCTGCCTAGTGTCTATTCCTGATAGGAGGAGCATAACCCATTGGTCTAAAGATGGAGCTGCATCTGTCGCTGAACAATGGAGAAAAGAGATTTGGTTAGAGCCACATCCCTGAAACATAGTACAAAAGGACTGCGGGACCAGATATACCAGCACCTGCCTAATTGACCGGACTTTAGAGGCTCAACAAAGGAGACCTAGGTCTTCTGGTATTCTAGTAGAAACTTCTGTAAAAACTATTTATGGATCTATTTTAGGCTTCTATGCCTCTGTGTGTTTTTATGCATTTACATGGATTTTGTACAATTAAAAACCTACAATTTTTAATTCCTGTGTCATGTATCCTTTTTGTTGAGCCTCTAAAGTCTGGTTAATCTGGCGGGTGCTGGCATATCTGGTCCAGAAGTCCTTTTGTACTGTTTACACTTGTAGTCGCTGTGATTGACTGTAATAGCTATTACAAGGCACATAGTCAATCAGATTGCCTGTGATCTGATCTAATGACAGCTTGATCAGTACATATACTGCCTTTGCCTTCATTCTGCAGTGCTGTTTTGTATTTGCATGTCAGAAATGCATCTCCCGCCCCTCCCTTTTTGTACAATATAATGGTGTGGAGGTGGTTAAATTTCATCTTTTGTTGCTAATAGGTTTATTAGGATAAGCATATCACTGCATAATAAGCAGTCAATAACCCATGCCCTGCCAGTCAGCAAAATAATTATCTAATCTGTTTCTTGTTTCAAAGTAGACATCTTTTTATATATAATTATACACGTTTGTTTATATGTGAAAGCTATGTAGCTGGAATGGAATGTATAAAAAGCCAAAACTTTGCAATACACAGCTGAAGACTACACAAATATACGCACCCAATGAGACAGACGGGGCACTTGTACAAGGTCAATGAATTAAGCACACCATAAGAGCCGGTTCACACTAATCCGACTCAGTCGCCCAGACTTCGGGCGACTTAAAGTCGCCCGTGCAGCACGACTTCATCGCGGCTTGCAAACGACTTCTCATAATAGAAGTCAATGCAAGTCGCTCCGACTTCGCCAAAAAGTAGTGCAGGAACCTTTTTCTAAGTCGGAGCGACTTGAGTCGCTCCGATTGGAACGGTTCCATTGCACAGCATGGAGCGCTAATTGTCAGGCGACCAAATCGCCTGACAAGTCGGAGTAGTGTGAACTGGCTCTAAGGGTGCTGACTGTTTTTTCTTTTATAACAAATGTTTCTCAACGTTTAATAACTGCTTAGAATTGGGTATTCTGGGCATGTTGAGCATTGCATTTTAGTCAGTGGAAGGAGCCTTCAGAAGGTCTGACATTTTGGAGCGATTTCAGTGGTGTTTTCAGGGAGATTTTTGTTGCACATCTCAATAAGAGCCTTGCTTACACAAATATGTATAACAATGATGTTTACCAGTTACCAGTCCATTGTCCCGAGTGCTAGATTTCTCAGTCAAACAGACATTTGACTGGTGATCACTTGTTTTCGTGTGGGGTGTGTGTTGTTTTTTTTTTATTTTTTTTTATTTTTTTTTTTTTACTTTTGTATACTAAGTTCTTTGTAAAGCTTTCTTTAGAATTAGGAGTGTGGACTGGGAAACTTCTCTATTTTTTTTTTCAGGTGCTACTGGCTGCTGCAGTCTGTACGAAGGCAGGGAAGGCCATAGTATCAAGGCAGTTTGTGGAGATGACTCGGACACGGATTGAGGGACTGTTGGCTGCTTTCCCAAAATTAATGAATACTGGAAAACAACACACCTTTGTGGAAACCGAAAGTGTTCGCTATGTCTACCAGCCTATGGAAAAACTATACATGGTTCTAATTACTACAAAAAACAGCAACATCCTTGAGGACCTTGAAACGCTCAGACTTTTCTCTAGAGTGGTAAGTGGTATCTTAACACAGAACTTGAGGCCAACCTAAAATATTGCTTCCTTAACCAGTGTATGTGTGTGTGTGTGTGTGTGTGTGTGTGTGTATATATATATATATATATATATATATATATATATATATATATATATATATATATATATATATATATATATATATATATATATATATATACATATACACACAGTGCCTTGCGAAAGTATTCGGCCCCCTTGAACTTTTCAACCTTTTGCCACATTTCAGGCTTCAAACATAAAGATATAAAACGCATTTTTTGTGGAGAATCAACAAGTGGGACACAATCATGAAGTGGAATGGAATTTATTGGATATTTCAAACTTTTTTAACAAATAAAAAACCGCAAAATTGGGCGTGCAAAATTATTCAGCCCCCTTAAGTTAATACTTTGTAGCGCCACCTTTTGCTGCGATTACAGTTGTAAGTCGCTTGGTTTATGTCTATATCAGTTTTGCACATCGAGAGACTGAAATTTTTGCCCATTCCTCCTTGCAAAACAGCTCAAGCTCAGTGAGGTTGGATGGGGAGAGCATTTGTGAACAGCAGTTTTCAGTTCTTTACACAGATTCTCGATTGGATTCAGGTCTGGACTTTGACTTGGCCATCCTAACACCTGGATTTGTTTTTGTGAACCATTCCATTGTAGATTTTGCTTTGTTTTGGATCATTGTCTTGTTGGAAGACAAATCTCCGTCCCAGTCTCAGGTCTTTTGCAGACTCCCATCAGATTGTCTTCCAGAATGGTCCTGTATTTGGTTCCATCCATCTTCCCATCAATTTTACCCATCTTTCCTGTCCCTGCTGAAGAAAAGCAGGTCCAAACCATGATGCTGCCACCACCATGTTTGACAGTGGGGATGGTGTGTTCAGGGTGATGAGCTGTGTTGCTTTTACGCCAAACATATCGTTTTGCATTGTTGCCAAAAAGTTCGATTTTTGGTTTCATCTGACCAGAGCACCTTCTTCCACATGTTTGGTGTGTCTCCCAGGTGGCTTGTGGCAAACTTTAAACGACACTTTTTATGGATATCTTTAAGAAATGGCTTTCTTCTTGCCACTCTTCCATAAAGGCCAGATTTGTGCAGTATACGACTGATTGTTGTCCTATGGACAGAGTCTCCCACCTCAGCTGTAGATCTCTGCAGTTCATCCAGAGTGATCATGGGCCTCTTGGCTGCATCTCTGATCAGTCTTCTCCTTGTATGAGTTGAAAGTTTAGAGGGACGGCCAGGTCTTCGTAGATTTGCAGTGGTCTGATCCTCCTTCCATTTAAATATTATCGCTTGCACAGTGCTCCTTGGGATGTTTAAAGCTTGGAAAATTTTTTTGTATCCAAATCCGGCTTTAAACTTCTCCACAACAGTATCTCAGACCTGGCTGGTGTGTTCCTTGTTCTTCATGATGCTCTCTGCGCTTTAAACTGGCCTCTGAGACTATCAGAGTGCAGGTGCATTTATACGGAGACTTGATTACACACAGGTGGATTCTATTTATCATCATTAGTCATTTAGGTCAACATTGGATCATTCAGAGATCCTCACTGAACTTCTGGAGAGAGTTTGCTGCACAGAAAGTAAAGGGGCTGAATAATTTTGCACGCCCAATTTTTCAGTTTTTTTATTTAACAAAGTTTGAAATATCCAAAAAAAATTCGTTCCACTTCATGATTGTGTCCAACTTGTTGTTGTTTCTTCACAAAAAATTAGTTATATATTTTTATGTTTGAAGCCTGAAATGTGGCAAAAGGTCACAAAGTTCAAGGGGGCCGAATACTTTCGCAAAGCACTGTGTGTATATGTGTGTGTATATGTATATATGTATATATGTATATGTATATGTATATATATATATATATATATATATATTACCAAAAGTATTTGAACATGTGCCTTTACACGCACATGAACTTTAATGGCATCCTATTCTTAGTCCTTAGGGTTCAATATTGAGTTGGCCCACTCTTTGCAGCTATAACAGCTTCAACTCTTCTGGGAAGGCTGTCTACAAGGTTTAGGAGTGTCTATGGGATTGTTTGACCATTCTTCCAGAAGCACGTTTGTGAGGTCAGGCACTAATGTTGAAGAGAAGGCCTGGCTTGCAGTCTGCGCTATAATTCGTCCCAAAGGTTGAGGTCAGGACTCTGTGCAGGCCAGTCAAGTTCCTCCACCCCAAACTTGCTCACCCATGTCTTTATGGACTTTGCTTTGTGCACTGGTGCATAGTCATGTTGGAGCAGGAAGGGCCAACCACAAACTGTTCCCATAAAGTTGGGAACATGAAACTGTCCAAAATGTCTTGGTATGCTGACGCCTTAAGAGTTCACTTCACTGAAACTTAGGGGCCAAGCCCAACCCCTGAAAAACACCCCCACACCATAATCCCCCCCCTCCACCAAATGATTTGGACCAGTGCACAAAGAAATTTCCATAAAGACATGGAGGAGTGCGTTTTGAGGTGGAGGAACTTGACTGGCCTGCACAGAGTCCTGACCTCAACCTTTGGGACGAATTATAGCGCAGACTGCAAGCCAGGCCTTCTCTTCAACATTAGTGCCTGACCTCACAAACGTGCTTCTGGAAGAATGGTCAAACAATCCAATAGACACATTCCTAAACCTTGTGGACAGCCTTCCTGTTATAGCTGCAAAGAGTAGGCCAACTCAGTATTGAACCCTACGGACTAACACTGGGATGCCATTAAAGTTCATGTAGGTGTAAAGGCAGGCGTCCCAATACTTTTGGAAACCGAAAGTGTTCGCTATGTCTACCAGCCTATGGAAAAACTATACATGGTTCTAATTACTACAAAAAACAGCAACATCCTTGAGGACCTTGAAACGCTCAGACTTTTCTCTAGAGTGGTAAGTGGTATCTTAACACAGAACTTGAGGCCAACCTAAAATATTGCTTCCTCAACCAGTGTGTGTGTGCGCGTGCGTGTGCGCGTGTGTGCGCGTGTGTGCGCGTGTGTGCGTGTGTGTGCGCGTGTGTGCGTGTGTGTGTGTGTGTGTGTGTGTGTATATATATATATATATATATATATATATATATATATATATATATATATATATATATATATATATATTATAATTTTCTCTTACGTCCTCCGACAGTCACCTCCCAATCTCCCAATCACACAGTCTTCCACAGGAGTTTCTAGGCATAAGACTTGTAAAAGAACAATAAATCTACATAGTCACACCTATGGGGGCTGTACTACCAGTCCAATTCCCCCCTGCAATAGCCATCCCAATTCAGTTTGTCTTCTGCCTAGCTTCAGGAGTGGATAGCCTTCCCTGTGCTGAGGCTACAGTCTCAGCCTTTTCTCTTTTTTTCTTTTATGTTTATTTTCAAAAGATGTCATATTTTTTCTTTACATTGCTAGCTGTTTATTTTATCAGCACTAGTTAGTGGATCTTCGGATGAAGACGGCGTCTGCGGAGCCGGGAATCGGACTGACCGTCCTGGTTCTCCAGGACAGAGGGTCCGATGGAATCCCAGCCCGCCATCGAGCGTTTTGCAGGCTATGTGTTCGCCCTGGCCTCATAAACGACCCATCCCTGTCCGTCAGGGATGCAGCCAGGTGAGGTGGCTATCTCACTGGACACTGCATAGGTTCGTCCGTGCACTACTAGTGTCCTGCGTTTTGGCTGGCGGCACTCCCCTGCCATCTGAGGGTGGGCGGTTTCCTGCTATATGTGAGGCACCCCACGCCATCGGGTACAGGTAGCAGTGGTACGCTGGTTCTGTGGTTAGCGTTCTCGCCTTCCACTAGGGGAGCCTCAGGTTCGATTCCTGGCTACTGCACACCATTGCGGAGGATCATTACCAGTTTGTGGCGTTACCTTTCGGTCTTTTTTCGGCTCCAAGGGTCTTTACCAAAGTGTTGGCGCCTGTTGTGGGCACAAGGCATTGCGGTCTTGGGATATCTGGACGATCTCCTGTTAAGATCGAGTGCCAGTCAGAGCCTGCTGCACGATCTGTCCACTACGGTCCAGACGCTTCAGGAGTTCGGTTGGCCGATCAATGTTCAGAAGTCGACCTTGTCGCCTTCGGTTCGTCTCCAGTATCTGGGGATGGTTCTGGACTCTGCTCAAGCAAAGGTGTTCTTGCCGGAGGACAAGCTCCGGACCCTACAGAACAAGGTCAGGTCCCTCAGTGACGACTCCTCGTCACTCCGGACCTGTATGCGGTCCCTGGGGTTGATGGTGTCGGCCTTCGAGGCGATACCATTTGCACAGTTTCACACACGATCTCTTCAAGCGGAGATCCTCGCCAGGTGGGACAGACTACCTCAGTCCTTGGACCTGAGGGTGTCTCTTGAGTCACCAGACCAGAATGGATCTATTGTGGTGGCTTCAGTCCCCGGCTGTGTCGGACGGGAAGTCCTTCCGGCCAATTCTGTGGACAGTGATCACCACGGATGCCAGCCTGTCGGGCTGGAGTGGCGTTCTGGGCAACCTCTCTGCCCAGGGCACTTGGTCGGTGGAGGAATCCTCCCTTCCGATCAACATTTTGGAATTTAGAGCGATCAGGCTGTGCCTGCTCTATTGGTCGGATCGTCTTCAGGGCCGTCCTGTAAGGGTGCAGACGGACAATGCCACTGGGGTGGCTTACATCAACCACCAAGGGGGCATCAGGAGTGCCCGGGCGGCCCAGGAGGTGACCGGTATTCTGTCTTGGGCCGAGACTCATGTCCCGGCGATATCGGCAGTTCACATTCCGGGTGTGGAGAATTGGCAGGCCGACTATCTGAGCCGCCAGACCCTGGACCAGGGGGAATGGTCCCTACACCCCGAGGTGTTTCAAATGCTGTGTGCGAAGTGGGGATCCCCGGATGTGGATTTGTTCGTGTCTCGGCTGAACCACAAGGTGGAAAGGTTCGTGGCAAGAACACGCGATCCTCTGGCAGACGCCTCGGATGCGCTGGTGGTGCCTTGGCATCAGTATTACCTGATATATGCCTTTCCTCCGATCCAGTTGTTGTCCAGGTTCCTTCACAGGTTGGCCTCGGAACAATCGCTGGTGATTCTGGTAGCGCCGGACTGGCCTCGCCGGTCCTGGTACACGAACATCGTTTACCTGGCCGTAGAGCCTCCGTGGCGGCTGCCAATGCGAGAAGATCTACTGTCTCAGGGACCGATCTTCCATCCTGCTTTACAGTCACTGGCTTTAAGGGCCTGGCTGTTGAGAGCCAGGTCCTGAGAGACAGGGGTCTCTCCTCAGAGGTCATTCCTACCTTGATCAAGGCTAGAAAAGCCTTTTCTGGTAAGATTTATTACCGTACATGGAAAGCTTTATTTTGCCTGGTGTGAGTCCAGAGGTTTCTCTCCTCGTTCCTACTCGGTGTCAAGGGTGTTGGCTTTCCTCCAGACTGGTGTGGCTCAGCGCCTTGCGTTGGTCACGATTAAAGGCCAGGTATCTGCCCTGGCTGTTCTTTTCCAGCACCCTGTGGCGTCTCATTCCTTAATTCGCATCTTTATTCAAGGTGTGCGTCACTTGGCCCCTCCTAGAAGGGAGCCCTTGCTTCCATGGGACTTGAACTTGGTTCTGTCTGTGTTGCAACGTGCCCCCTTTGAAAACCTCAGGGAACTTTCGTTGCCCATGCGATCTAAGAAGGTTGCATTTCTGGTGGCGATCACTTCTGCTCGCAGGGTGTCAGAGTTGGCGGCGTTGTCTTGCCGCTCTTCTTACATGGTGGTTCATAGGGATAAGGTGGTCTTGCGACCTAATCCATCCTTTTTTGCCAAAGGTGGTTTCGGAATTCCATCTGAATGAGGACATTGTGTTGCCTTCGCTTTGTGCGAATCCCAAGCATCCAAAGGAGGTTGCCTTACATGCCTTGGATGTTGTACGGGCGATCAGGGTTTACCTGTCGTCGACTGAATCCTTTCGGAAATCGGATTCTCTATTTGTCCTTCCTGAGGGACCTCAGAAGGGTATGGCTGCGTCTGCAGCAACCATTGCCAAATGGATCAGACAGACCATTGTACAGGCCTATTTGTTGCGGGAACGGGTTCCTCCCTTCCCTGTCAAGGCGCACTCTACCAGGTCGATGAGTACGTCCTGGGCCTATTGGCATCAGGCCTCGGTGGCCCAGGTGTTTGCAAGGCTACGACTTGGTCGTTGGTGCACACTTACTCAAAATTCTACAAAATTGATGTTCTGACATCAGCTGATGCATCCTTTGGCCGCAAAGTTCTCTGTGCGGCTGTTCCATAGGAAACCCTGTTTTTTTGTACGGGTTCTGAGCTGTTGGGGTTCTTTTCCCCTTGGTTATTTGTTTTCCTGGGTTGTTGCTCATGTTGAGCCTCTTGTACATGTAAGGTTCCTTTCTCTGATGTGGGTACTACGTTGCTTTTCTGGCAGTTGCGTTGCCCACCCCTCATGTCTACACTGCTTTGGGACATCCCCATAAGTGAAGACTGTGTGATTGGGCGGCGACTGTCGGAGGACGTAAGAGAAAACTGAATTTTTGTAAAATTCCTTTCTCTGAGTCCTCCGACAGTAGCCACCCCCGCCCCTCTTTTTGGGGTCTTTTTGTACACTTTTACTGCTTGCGACCAAACTGAATTGGGATGGCTATTGCAGGGGGGTATTGGACTGGTAGGACAGCCCCCATGGGTGTGACTATGTAGATTTTATTGTTCTTTTACAAGTCTTATGCCTAGAAACTCCTGTGGAGATGAAGTCAATACCCCATAAGTAAATGAAGACTGTGTGAATGGGCGGGGACTGTCGGAGGACTCGGAGAAAGGAATTTTACGGTAACATTTTACAAAAATTGTTTTTTTTTTTTTTTAAATGTGTGTATAACAGAGTGAATAGCGATATCCATTCTCTGTTATGAATGGGGCCCTTGGTTACATACCGCGACCTGCCTTTTACAACCTATTCAATAAATACAGGCTGTGGCATGGACTCCCGAAGCCAGCAGAACACTAAGCACCTTTGTGAAACACACAACTGTGCTCTTTAAATTTTCTTTTTTTTTTTATTTTAACCATGTCTACACCATATTGCTGCAGAAAGCCCTACTGCTTGTTTTTTAATGGACCTCTGGGGGTTTAAAGAAATGGAATTGTCTGTTGTTGCTCTTTTATGGTTTTAGTATAGAAGATACAACATGGTACAGAATGATCAACGATTCTATACGAGCACAACAGATCCAGGGTTGTCTTGCTCACATGCACCACTCCTCTCCTACAGATCCAGTCCCACACCTCGAGTTTCCTTGTTTTTATGTCGGAGGGAGCCAGCTGCCTCTTCCTGGTTCGTGCAGGTGGCCCCCAAATGACGTGGCACCAAGTTTTGTACATGCTCAGGCAGAGATCTGGTGCTGTGTCTGTTTACATGTTTTACTGTGAAGGATAGTAATGCGTCCTGAGATACTGATGTCACATATCTTAGGAAACATGGCTATCCCATGTTCATAGAATATGTAAACAAACACTAAAACTGGAGAGTGCAAAATCTGGTGTAGCTTTGCATAGAAACAAATCCGTTTCCAGTTTTTTTGTCAAAATGTAATTGAACAAGCTCAAGTTAGAAGCTAATTGGCTACCATGCACACCTGCACCAGTTTTAGTAAATCTCCTCCGTAGTGTCCTATCTGAAGACATGCTTAAAATCTGGCACAACCTCTGTTTGCATGAATGGAAAGTAATGCCTCGGGGGATATACATTTCTTATCTAGAAGTCAACAGAAGGAGGGTGGGAGCCTAGGCAAAAATTATGTTTCACTTGCCTAGGGGAGAATCTGGTTTGATTTTTTAGGGCAAAATTAAACAAGACTGCGATTTGGTCACTCTTTAGCTTTCATTTTCTTTTCCCAGTTTTTGTGAAATGGACTCCTAAACAGTGAGGTACAGTTTGAACTTTATGGATACATTGCCTTCAATAGTCAGTTTACTTTTCACTGTGGAGCTTTATTTAGTATTTCACAACAGCTGCAGCTTTCCACTCTGCCTGTTGTGCTCATATGACAGCAGTCCTAATCATCTGTTTTTTTTTTTTTTTTTCCTTGGGTGTAAGTGCCTATGCACAAATAGGGTACAAGATCAATGAGGAATATTAATAGCACCATTTGATTATTCTGTAGTCTTTTATAGCAGTCCTGAATAGGCATTGTCAAATTGTGTTTGATACTTTAGGCCCCCTCTCAAATATGCTGAGTAATGTTTGTAACACATTGTAACCCTTAACAGATTCCGGAATACTGTCGAGCCTTGGAAGAAACTGAAATCTCTGATCACTGTTTTGATCTAATATTTGCATTTGATGAAATTGTGGCTTTGGGATATAGAGAAAATGTGAACTTGGCCCAAATCCGAACATTCACTGAGATGGACTCTCATGAAGAGAAAGTGTTCAGAGCTGTCAGAGAGGTGAGATTCTGTTTGCTGATGTAAGTGGCTGTAGGTTTGTAAGCTTTGTGGTAAAAGTGTAGGATTGGTATTTTATTTCTTTTTTTCTTTTAGATATATTATTTCAGTACCACCTTTTACTTTATTTTGTTCTTGCTTTAAGCAGAACTTCACTCAGAGTGAAGTACTTCTGGTTCTTAAGCCTGTAACTGAGGTACAGTTTTTTTTTTTTTTTTGATGATGTTATTGGCCCCACCCCTTTCCTCCCACAACCTCCTGGGACACCTCGGATGTCCCAGAAGGCTGTAGAACCGTTCAAAAGGTGGTGAACTCTTGCACACTGGGGACCCAGGTTGGGTACCTCAGGAAGCCAAAGATGGCAGTGCTGGGGACCTGCAGTGGAGAGAAAGGTCCCATCATAAAGCTAACAACCCAAAAACCTCCTTTAGTCTTTGTAAGCTGCTACTTTTTTTTTTAATGAAATTCGTCTGACCCTCAGCTCCCTTTGTCCATCTAAACAAAGTCCCTGTATTCTGTGAAAAGATAAAAAGACATTTGTAAATGGGCAAGTGGAGAGAAAGGTAGTGAGTGAGCAACCCAATATTAAAGTAGAACTTTGGGTAAAACTTTTTATTTTTTTAGATAGAGTAAGAGAGGTTTATAACCCGTCAGATGTTTTTTTTCGCCATCTGTGTCACATTGCGGAGAATACCCTTCACTTCCTGTCCCATAGCCAAACAGGAAGTGAGAGGAAATCCCTAAAAATTAAGGGAGTTCTTTGGGGACCCCCAGGTCAGCAGAACTAGTGTCCCCCAGATTTCCCCTCTACTACTTTCCCCGGGACAACCAAAAATTTGGGATTTTCTTTTAATTTTTACTTTCAATGATAATGGTAAACAGGGCAAACAGAGATGGTGAATTTCTTTTAAATGGCGCACAAGCCTGACCAGTGTTCTTAACCCCCTCTCCGCTCTATCCAAAACTAAAAAAAAAAAAAAAAAAAAAAAAAGTTTTGCCTTTAGTTATGCTTTAGATTCAGCACTGATGAATTGATGACACGTCAGGATTGATAAATTAATAGTTTACATAATGCAGCACCATCTACACATGGGACACCCATCATTAGAGGCCATTTAATTCTACATAGCAAATGTCACCTTGGCATCATGTCACACACTGCATATGGATTTCACATGATAAGAAAGGTCGAGTTCACCTTTTTAAAGTTTCCGTTTAAACACCTTCCACGTAAGTCACATCAATACTGATCTTCACTGTGCAGCACTTTTTGCCAGACCCCCCCCCAACTCCAGATCTACACTTGCCTTAAAGTGGTTGTAATGGTAAGAGAATACATGTCAAAGAATAGTCTTAAGGGTTAAGACTATCTACAACGCTTGCTAAAACATATAGTGCTTGTGCAATAAATTGGTAAAAATACCTACAAATCATACATGACACAGCTAGATAAATTGATAAATAATTATCCCAACAAGAAAATTTCATAAAAAGTGCATCAACTGGTGGATATTCCGATATGTACCAAAAAATCCTGTATATAATAATAATGGTGCAAATAAATCAATTAAATATTCCAAGTTATAAGTGTAAGTGGTGCAGATTTTCCGTAAATAATATTAAATCAAATCAATAAAGTGCAATTAATAGTCCATAATGAGTAAAATTATAAGTGACTGTAGTAGCAAAATCCAAATAGTTTCCTTGTGCAAAATAAGTCTTCCAGTCTTTAATCAAAGTGCAGGTGCTCAGTGTTTAAAACTTTATCCGATGCTGCTTTGTGACTATAGCTGGCAAAGGTTCCTTTTTTCCACAGTGAATATTATAAGGATGGTTGACTTACCAGATGTAATGGGTCTTATGTACCTTACAGCACTAAGACCAATCACGCTTGTAGGCCCACAAGGCTAAGGTAGGTTCCCTTGTGCCGCTCCTGTAATGGGGTAGTAGTGGATTCCTCCTCATCTTTTCCTCACATCCAGTATGGGGCCAGCCAACATCCCCCTAGTACACCGCACCATTTCCTAGTCCTAGCACACCTGGTGTAAAGACTGGAAGACTTATTTTGCACAAGGAAACTATTTGGACTTTCTCTACTACAGTCACCTATAATTTTATTCATTATGGACTATTAATTGCACTTTGATTTGAGTTAATATTAATTACGGAAATCTGCACCACTTATAACTTGGAATATTTAATTGATTATTTACACCATTATTCTATATAACTTTTTTGGTACATATCGGAATATCCACCAGTTGATGCACTTTTTATGAAATTTTCTTGTTGGGATAATTATTTATCTAGCTATGTCATGTATGATTTGTTTGCATAATAATTTATCAGCATAGGTATTTTTACCAATTTATTGCACAAGCACTACATGTTTTAGCAAGTGCTGTAGATAGTCCTTTTTCTAAAAAAAAAAAAAAATAAATAATTTTTTTTTTCAAAAACAATTTATAGAGAAAAAGTAAAGAGCATTACAGGAAGTGAACGCCTTACAAAAACAATACACTCGGAAACAGCATATTCCAATATAAAAGAAGCAGTACAGAGCAATATATATCAGCCTATAAACAACATAAGTGGAGAGAACCTCCTTAACGGGTATAGACCACATGGGGTCCACAGGAACAGAGGGCAGCATAGTAATCAACTTAGTAAACAAAAACCCCTCAAGCCTCCCAGGTGAGGCAGAGTATATTCAGGGACACGGGTAGGACGTGTACAGGCACAACTGGTAAGGCCACAGGGATCAAGTGTCCCATGGGGCAGGGACCAGGCACAACGTCCTCCCCCACCACGTGGTCCGGAAACCAGGACCGTGAGGGGGAGGGAAAGATCTAGAAGGCCTAGCGTGAGTGGGCGTTCGGGGAAGGCGTGGGGGGTGCTCGCTACTTGGCATGGCCAACCAGCGCAGAGCACATGGGCCAGAACAGGGAGGGCAAAGCATGATAGGGACTGGAGAGAGAGGGGGGGGGGGGGGGAGAGGAAGAGGAACGAAAAGGGAAAAAAAAAAACACGCACACCAGACGAATACATACCACTACACCGGGGTGGGGTGAGCACAGACAACTGTAGATAGTCTTAACCCTTAAGGCTATTTTTTGACATACTACCACATTTTCTTTAGCTGCTGCCTATTGTTTATTATATATATTTTACTCATACCATTAGGCACGGGGGATACACCACTAGGTGTTATCCTTTCTCCAAAAGAGAATATATAACTAACTTATGCATTCTTTGCGTTAAGGTAAAAAAACCTTTCAAAAGGTGCTGCTCCCCCAGCCCTATCTTAAACACTTACGTGAGCCCGATCTTGATCCAGCGCTGTGGCCCTCTGCAGCAGCTCTTCCAGGATGCTCGATAGCAGTGGAAGCCAAGCCACACCACACTTTGTCTAAGGACACACACAGCATGGCTCAGATTTACGAGTGCCCCCGTAGCAAGCAGCTAAGATCGCCTGGCTATGGGCCACTCTGTGCAAAACCATTGCACAGAGCAGGTAAGTATACCATGTTTGTTATTTGAAAAAGGGAAAAAAAAGTCTTTACAATCACTTTAATTTCAGAGCTGCGGCTTGCCATAGTGTTGACTTCTGTGGCAAAATCCTTCTTACCTCTGGAGTACACCTGCACATAAGATCCAGATTGACTTCCAAGGGGCCACCGGCAAGAAGATTGTGACTGCAGGGGTCAACATTGTGGCAGGATGTCGCTCTGAAATTAAGGTAAGTATGCATCTGGAGTTTGGTAAGCTAAGCAAGCTACTTTAACTCAAGGGGGTAGGCAGAAAGGATAGTTTATGTAAAGTCCACTTATTCTTTAAAGACTTGACTACATTTTAACCTCTTGGCGACTGCCAGCAGTACATATACTGTGGCAAGTCGGCTCTGTCCCGCGAAAAAACGTAACTGTATGCCGTTTTGCGGGACCGCTAGTGGGGGCACGCGCTGATTGGCTACAGTGGGAGCCAAGGAGCCAATCAGCGGGTCCAGCGATAGCCGCCGGGCACCCGCGATCCCTCCACGTGGAGACAGAATGGAGGACCGCTGTCCTGTCAGGAACTAACACAGGGATCCTGTGTTCCTCCTATTTAGGAACAGAGGTCTCTATGTTCATTCAGCAAGCCCATCCCTCACACAGTTAGAAAGCACCCCCTAAGGACACATTTAACCCCTTGATTGCCCCTGGTGTTAACCCCTTCCCTGCCAGTTTCAGTACAGTGCATTTTTTTTAGCACTGATTACTGTAGTGATGTCACTGGTCTCCCCCCCCCAAAGTGTCAAAAATGTCAGGTGTCCGATCTGTCCGAAGCAATGTCGCAGTCCCGCTAAATGCTGATCGCTACCATTACTAGTAAAAAAATAAAAAGGACAAGTCTTTCCCCTAGTTTGTAGACGCGATAACTTTTGCGCAAACCAATCAATATACACTTATTGGGGTTTTTTTTTTACCAAAAATATGTAGCAGAATACATAGTGACCTAAAATGAGGAGAAAATTTGTTTTTTTTTTTTGTTTTTTTTTTTTTTTTATTGGGAATGTTTTATAGCAGAAAGTAAAAAAATATATATTTTCTTTTTTTCAGAATTGTCGCTTTTTTGTGTTTTTTATAGCACAAAAAATAAAAAACACAGAGGATCAAATACCACCAAAAGAAAGCTCTATTTGTGGGGGGGAAAAAAAGACCTCAATTTTATTTGGGTACTGCATCGCACGACCGTGCAATTGTAAAAGTAACGCAGTGCTGTATCGCAAAAAATGGCCTGGTCAAGAAGTAGTTAAAGACATGGGGGCACTGACAAATTTGCTTGTAGGGAGGAATAACCAGTTTACTAAAAAGACATAATGGACATCACACTTCAGCACCAGAAATGCAGGAAGGGAAGATTTAAATAAAATCTGCCAAATAGTCATCAGAATAAAATGATATGCTCTCCTCCAGTTACCCTACTTTGAAACCTTGTATATTAATACAGATTATCTAGTGAAGTGGTTCAGTGGCAACCAAAAAAAAAAAAAAGCTGGGTTATACTTACTGATAACTCCTTTTCTAATAGTCTTCCAGGACAGCCCATGAGACGTTAGGCTCCTCCCCCAGGGACAGGAAACACATTCCAAAATTAAAATAAAAGGCGGTCCCTTAGTCCTCACCTTCAGTATTTCATGAGAACCACAGGACACCCTGTAAAACATATACATAGATATATAGACACATATCATACATTATACATAATACCAGATAGTTCGGGTGGGAATCCGGCTGTCCTGGAAGACTATTAGAAAAGGAGTTATCAGTAAGTATAACCCAGCTTTTCTCAAAGTCGTCTTCCAGGACAGCCCATGAGACGATGAGCAAGCACTTACCAGTCTAGGGAGGGACAACTGCCTGGAGCACCTTTCGACCAAACGCCTGTTCCTGAGAAGAGAGGAGGTCCAGGCGATAATGTCTAACAAAGGTCGAAAAGTTAGACCAGGTAGCTGCCTTACAGATTTGGTCTGGTGAGGCACCGGCCCTTTCAGCCCAAGACGTGGACAATGCTCTAGTAGAGTGTGCAGTAATGAAAGGTGGAGCCACCTTTTTCACTATATAGGCTTCTGTGATAGCCTGTTTGATCCATCTAGCTAAGGTTGCCTTAGAAGCTTTTTCCCCTTTATGGGAGCCGGAAAATTGTAAAAACAAAGTATCAGTCTTCCTGAAGGTTTTAGTCACCTCCAGGTATCTCAAGAGGGATCTTCTGACATCCAAACAGCTAAATTCTTTCTCTTTATTGTTGTTTGGGAAATTGCAAAAGGAAGGAAGGACTATGTCCTGAGTCCTATGAAAAGAAGAGACCCTTTTTGGCAAAAATCCTGGATCTGTTTTTAGCACAATCCTGTCATCAAAAATCATAAGAAAAGGTTCTCTGATTGAGAGAGCCTGTAATTCGCTAACTCTTCTAGCTGAAGTTATAGCTACTAAAAATAAGGTTTTTAGGGTGAGCATTTTTACTGATAGGTCTACCAAGGGTTCAAACGGACTGGTAACCAAGGCCTGGAGTACCAGGGATAGATTCCAAGCTGGACACGTTTTAAGCACGGTTGGCTTTGTCCGGGCAATTGCTCTGAAAAAGGCATTCACATTTGGGTCTTCTCTAAGGGAAAACTGAAGAAAGACACTAAGGGCGGCAGCCTGTACCTTTAAAGTCCCTAAGGAGAGACCTTTGTCTAAGCCTTCCTGAAAAAAATCCAAGATAGTTGGTATATCTGGGGAATGTCTCTGATTCTCCAACATCCAAAAATGAAATTTCTTTTTAAGTTTCTTGGAAAAAAAGGCTTTTTATCAGGAGAATTCCATTCCTGTTTAATCACATCCAATAGTGAGCTATGCACAGGGAACACTCTAGCATGCTTTTTATGACTAGCGTACATTAAGTCATGCTTAGAGAGATGCACTTCTTCCTCCTCAATCTCTAGAGTGGTATAAACCGCTTTGAGTAGATCATCTACATCCTCCAGGCTCAGTTTAAAGTTGGAGCTATCATGGGAAACATTGCTTTTTGGTTCCTCTCCTGATCCTGATCCCTCTGCAGAAGAGTGGGAAGAAGAAACTTCCTCCTCCAAAACCAATGGGTCAATTAGGGATGGTGGAGCCTGAGCTGGGGTGGAAGGCTGGGCTGGTGCCTGCATCTTTTCAATGAGAGTCCTGAATGAACTAAATGTACTTTTTAGCTCATCTCTCACTGAGGACAGCATTTTCTGGGTAGAGACTGCAGAATCGTCTCTGACCAGTTTAGCTATGCATGCCCGGCACACTGCTTTGTTCCAAGAGGAACTCAATTTTTCTCCGCATACAGCACATTTCTTTTTGGGGGGCTGAGGTGGGTTATTGTCCTGAGCCTTGGCCTGGAAGATAAAAGACAAGGGAATTTAATTAGAGATACTTGTCCTCCTCCCACCTCCCATTTTTCCCCCTCCACCTTGTGGATAGAAAAGAGGGAGCGGTGCTGCTTAACCCCTGCCCCTAACGATAGAAAAGAGAGGGGGGAAGGGGAACGGAGTTCCTAACAGGTACCTGCAAATAGGGTGTCGTTCCCCCTTGCTTACCTGAGAGGTGCCGATGCCAGAGCCGACTTCCGCCGCCTGTGCGGTTGCTGCCGTGGTGTCCATCGCTCTGTATGGTGGTCCCAGCAACTGCTGTTTCCCCTAACATCGGTCGCCCATTTGAACTCTCTGTTCGCGCCTTCGGAAACTGGAACGAGGGTTTCCGGCGCCCGCGGATGCCGTCACTGCGCCGGAAGTGACACTGTCACTTCCCGTGAGGCCAGAGTGGATACGCTGAGTTCCGCCCCCTCCGTCTTTGGCGCCAACTTCAAAATTTCTTCCGAAGTTAGCGGTTCACGGGTACACAGCACTGCTGCTCCAAGGAACCGGCCGACCAACGGAGTGAACTCCCCAACGCTCCACCAGACAGCATCCGTAGTCCTGCCGAGAGGCTAGGAGAATAGGAGACAGCGGTCAGCCCCTATTGCGGCACTAAGGGGTACCGCTATGGGCCGAGGAGATGCATCTTTCCAAGTCTTTCCATGGACAGTCCAGGAGACCGGGAGCTTCAGTTCCAGGAACATGTTACCCCCTGTCCGGAGGAAACAAAAATACTGAAGGTGAGGACTAGGGGACCGCCTTTTATTTTAATTTTGGAATGTGTTTCCTGTCCCTGGGGGAGGAGCCTAACGTCTCATGGGCTGTCCTGGAAGACGACTTTGAGAAAAAAGACTGGTTGCTGCCCTATCTAGTCCCAATAAACACAGGAACTGATTCTAATAGACCGTTTTTAATCTTCCAGATTATGAATTCAAAAATGAGTGCACACACGTTTGTTGGTGTAGATTTGTTTCCTTACACATCATTTTGTGGGTTTTTTTGTTTGGGTGGGTTTTTTTTTTTTTAATCTATACTAGGCTATCTGCGTTTTTATTTCTCTTTCCTGGCATTCGCATAATAATGGTGTTCCTGCTAGTTCCTCTGTTTTTCCTATTAAAAACTGACCACACTAGGCAGGAGAGCACAGCCTAGTCAGTTATCTAGCTGTGTTTGGATTTAATCCAAGGATCAGACTTGTGCTGACTACGCCTCTGCCTTCCCTGTACAGCCATTCACTGGAAAGAGCAGTGTACTGCTGTTTCTCCTCCCCCAGCTACTTCTGCGGTTGAGAATTAAGTGTATGTATGTATATGTGTGTGTGTGTGTGTGTGTGTGTGTGTGTGTGTGTGTGTGTGTGTATGTATATATATATATATATATATATATATATATATATATATATATATATATATATATATATATACACACACACACACCTCAAAAAATTGAAGGAACACCTTTTAGAGTATAGCATCAAGTCAATGAAATTCCCGAGATATCGATCTGGACAGTTAAATAGCAGAGGGGGTTAATCAGCTGCTTTGATATTAAATTAACAGTTGCAGTAGATGGGCAGCAATGAGACCAGCTCCAAAACTGGAATGATTTTACAGGTGGAGGCCACTGGCATTTTTTCCCTACTCATCTTTCTTGACTGTTTTTCACTAGTTTTGCATTTGGTTAGGGTCAGTGTCACAACTGGGTAGCATGAGGCAATACCTGAACCCTATAGAGCAGGGATCTCCAAACTACAGTCCCCCAGCTGAACTAAGAAGTTCAGAAGTGAAAAATCTTGCAGTGAGCTTTGACAGCATTATAAAAGCACAGGGAAGTCAGTCAGGGGCATCTTACTTTTATTGATAGTGGAATCACCTATCCTCTGAATCCTGCATTACATTTTCAGTTCCTGTGTTATAACAATTATTGGGATGATGTCTCATATTCTCATATTTCTTGTTGGAGAAGGTAAACACACTTTTTTTTATTTTTTTTATCTAGACCCAGGAACGAGAGGCAAAGGCTGAGATGAGACGTAAAGCAAAAGAACTACAGCAGGCTAGAAGGGATGCTGAGCGTCAGGGTAAGAAAGCTCCAGGATTCGGAGGCTTTGGAAGTTCTGGTTCTTCATCCATTTCCAGTAATGCTGCAGCCTTAATAACAGAGAACATTATTGAATCAGAGAAAACAAAGACTGCTCCTGTATCAACCAGGTAAGATTTATTTTATTACCATATTTATTGTCCTTGTGAGGATTTGCATTTATAGGCAAATTTAAATATAAACTTAGTTTAGGCTGCATTCATGCCTTAGAGATTTTGTGCAGCGTTTTCCAAGTGTTTTGAGCTAGCCAATAGAGAAAACTATCATCTGTTACATCATTTGTGGCTATGTACTTCTGCTTTCAGCTGCTTTAAAAACACACCAATCTGCACAAACCACCACCATAGTAAATGATCGATTTTTTTTTTTTTTCCCTCCATGAGTTTTGAAGCTATGCGCTACAAAACACTCAGGTGTGAATGGAACCATAAGAAAGGGCTTAAGCACCTTTTCGTTTTTTGCAGTCTGTGTCCCATTGAGTCGAAATATATATTTTAACCCCTTCCCGCCACAAACCGACATACCTGTACGTCCGCTTGAAGAAGAGGTTGTACCAGGGTAATGCCTGCAGTTAGAGGCATCACCCCGGTACCGTTTTTTAGAGCCAGCGGTTGGCTTTCTGGAGAACAACCGATGCGGCTCTCGCTGAGATAACAGCTGGGGACGTCCCGCCGCGGCTCTGCCGGCGTGAGCCGGCTGGTTGGGGTCTGCTTCGATCGGGTCTCAGATAATGTAACCCGGAAGAGACGTCACTTTGTTACTCGGCTGCCAGTGGCCCCTATTTAAAAAACTGACCGTATTCAAAAATGCCAATTTCGGCGTTTTGAATACTTTGATGTGCAGTGGAGGGTCTTGGGCCTCTAGACCCCAGATTTCTCCATAAAGAGTACCTTTCACTGCCTATTACTGCCACAAGGGATGTTTTCATTTTATGTTCACATTCAAGTGATCAGATAGATAATATAATATAATTTTTTATTTAAAACTGTTAAAAATAAAAAAAATGGGAAAATAAAAATTTTAAAGCGCCCCTGTGCCCGTAAGCTCACAAAAAAAATTTAATGCATACGTAAGTCGTGCCCGCACATGAAAACTGTGTTCAAATCACACGTGAGGTATTGCTGCGATCATCAGAGCGAGAGCAAAATTTTAGCAAAAGACCACCTCCTAACTCTAAACTGGTAACCATTAATGTTTAAAGCGTCGTTTTATGGAGATTTTTAGGTACCGTTGTTTGTCGCCATTCCACCAGTCTGGGTATCTGTTCGGCGTGACATCATCTTTCACAGTATACAAAATAATTGGGCTAGCTTTACTGTTTTTCTCAAAGTCGTCTTCCAGGACAGCCCATGAGACGTTAGGCTCCTCCCCCAGGGACAGGAAACACATTCCAAAATTAAAATAAAAGGCGGTCCCTTAGTCCTCACCTTCAGTATTTTTGTTTCCTCCGGACAGGGGGTAACATGTTCCTGGAACTGAAGCTCCCGGTCTCCTGGACTGTCCATGGAAAGACTTGGAAAGATGCATCTCCTCGGCCCATAGCGGTACCCCTTAGTGCCGCAATAGGGGCTGACCGCTGTCTCCTGTTCTCCTAGCCTCTCGGCAGGACTACGGATGCTGTCTGGTGGAGCGTTGGGGAGTTCACTCCGTTGGTCGGCCGGTTCCTTGGAGCAGCAGTGCTGTGTACCCGTGAACCGCTAACTTCGGAAGAAATTTTGAAGTTGGCGCCAAAGACGGAGGGGGCGGAACTCAGCGTATCCACTCTGGCCTCACGGGAAGTGACAGTGTCACTTCCGGCGCAGTGACGGCATCCGCGGGCGCCGGAAACCCTCGTTCCAGTTTCCGAAGGCGCGAACAGAGAGTTCAAATGGGCGACCGATGTTAGGGGAAACAGCAGTTGCTGGGACCACCATACAGAGCGATGGACACCACGGCAGCAACCGCACAGGCGGCGGAAGTCGGCTCTGGCATCGGCACCTCTCAGGTAAGCAAGGGGGAACGACACCCTATTTGCAGGTACCTGTTAGGAACTCCGTTCCCCTTCCCCCCTCTCTTTTCTATCGTTAGGGGCAGGGGTTAAGCAGCACCGCTCCCTCTTTTCTATCCACAAGGTGGAGGGGGAAAAATGGGAGGTGGGAGGAGGACAAGTATCTCTAATTAAATTCCCTTGTCTTTTATCTTCCAGGCCAAGGCTCAGGACAATAACCCACCTCAGCCCCCCAAAAAGAAATGTGCTGTATGCGGAGAAAAATTGAGTTCCTCTTGGAACAAAGCAGTGTGCCGGGCATGCATAGCTAAACTGGTCAGAGACGATTCTGCAGTCTCTACCCAGAAAATGCTGTCCTCAGTGAGAGATGAGCTAAAAAGTACATTTAGTTCATTCAGGACTCTCATTGAAAAGATGCAGGCACCAGCCCAGCCTTCCACCCCAGCTCAGGCTCCACCATCCCTAATTGACCCATTGGTTTTGGAGGAGGAAGTTTCTTCTTCCCACTCTTCTGCAGAGGGATCAGGATCAGGAGAGGAACCAAAAAGCAATGTTTCCCATGATAGCTCCAACTTTAAACTGAGCCTGGAGGATGTAGATGATCTACTCAAAGCGGTTTATACCACTCTAGAGATTGAGGAGGAAGAAGTGCATCTCTCTAAGCATGACTTAATGTACGCTAGTCATAAAAAGCATGCTAGAGTGTTCCCTGTGCATAGCTCACTATTGGATGTGATTAAACAGGAATGGAATTCTCCTGATAAAAAGCCTTTTTTTCCAAGAAACTTAAAAAGAAGGTATCCATTTGACGAAAGTGTGGAACAGCCCTGGAACAAAATCCCTAAGCTGGATGCCTCTCTCGCCAGAATCTCCAAAGGAACTGACTTGGCATTTGAGGATTCAGGAGCACTAAAAGACCCTATGGATAAGAGAACAGATATCTCTTTACGTAGGGTCTGGGAAGCCTCCATTATGAGCTTAAAGCCAGCCCTGGCATCCACCTGCATAGCCAGACACCTGGAGCTGTGGCTATCTCAAATCCAAACACACTTGACTGCAGGAACATCGAGGGAACAGATTAATAAATCCTTTCCACTCTTATTCCAGGCAATAGGATTCCTGGCGGATTCTTCAGCTGAAGCTGTAAGAATGGCAGCAAGGACCTCAGCTTTAGCTAATACGGCCAGAAGAAGCCTATGGCTCAAGACATGGTCGGGAGATATTACTTCTAAATCTCGCCTTTGTGGTCTTCCCTTCACAGGCGACCACCTTTTTGGCCCAGGCCTAACAGAAGCCCTGGAGCGTACAGCGGATAAAAAGAAGGGATTCCCAGATAAGAAAAAATTCCCCTATGCTCAGAGGAATTTTCGTGGCAGGGGCAAACAGCAGAAGTCTTTTGAAACTCAGCAAAATTTCAAAAAACATTGGACGGGGCATAAAGGAAAGGGGAGGGGTAACATCCTGTTTAACCCTCCTAAACGCCCCAACCAGCCCCAATGACTCCCTTCTCAGAGTGGGAGGAAGATTAGGGGCCTTCCTCCCACTGTGGAAGAAGATTACTTCCAGCCCTTTTATTCTGGACCTAGTAGGCCAAGGACACAGGCTGGAGTTCTGTCTTCAACCTCCAGAAAGGATCCTGATCACAAATCTTCCCAGGGATCCAGTCAAGGCCTCCGCCTTGAGTCTTCAGTTAGGGGACCTATTAGATCAAAAAGTAATTATCCCAGTCCCCAGAGAAGAACAAGGAACAGGGTTTTATTCTCACATCTTTGTGATTCAAAAACCCTCAGGAAGTCATCGACTGATCCTGAACTTACGCAATCTGAACCTTTCAATAGCATACAAACGCTTTCGCATGGAATCAATATACTCCATAGGGAACCTACTGTTCCCAGGGTGTTTCATGGCAACCCTAGATTTGAAAGATGCGTATTTTCACATCCCCATACACACATCCTATCAGAAATTCCTGAGGCTAGCAGTAAAGATAGGACCGGAAGTCAAGCACTTCCAGTTCAGGGCACTGCCCTTCGGGCTGTCCTCAGCCCCACGGATTTTTACCAAAGTCCTAGGGGAAGCACTAGCCCCTCTAAGGCTAAAAGCTATCATGATCACCCCCTACCTGGACGACATCTTGGTAGTGGCAGAATCATACCAGAAACTGGAAGCCGACCTCCTCATAGTTCAGGAATTCTTAACTTCCCTAGGCTGGATAATCAACAGACAAAAGTCTTGCCTGGTACCCTCACAAAGAGTGACCTACCTGGGTTACGAAATCTCCTCACGGGATCAGATGATCTTCCTCCCTCAGTGCAAGATGGAGAAAATGAACCTGATGGTTGCCTCTTTACAGACCAACTTATGGGTCTCTCTGAGGGATGTCACGAGAGTGATAGGCTTGATGACCTCCTGTTTCCCAGCAGTCCCCTGGGCAAGGTTCCAACAACGTCCACTCCAAAAATTCTTTCTACAGAATTGGGATGGGCAGTCAAGTTCCTTGCAACAAAAAGTAAGGATTCCCACCAAGATAAAAAGGACTCTTTGGTGGTGGAGATCCTCTCTTCACCTATCAAGAGGGCTAAACTGGACCATCCAGGTATCACAGAGGATTACCACGGATGCAAGCGCTTCCGGATGGGGAGCATATCTGCAGGACAGATGGGCGCAGGGTACATGGTCCCCAGCACAAAGGAAGTCTTCATCAAACCAAAAAGAACTTATGGCGGTCCAAAAGGCCTTGGAGTTTTTTCAGGTAGAGGTAGAAGGGAGCCATCTACAGATCAGGTCAGACAATATAGCAACGGTAGCGTACCTGAACAAGCAGGGAGGTACTCGAAGTCTGGGCCTACAAACCATTGCACAGAAAATCTTTGTCTGGGCCGAGCGGAACCTAACATCCATTTCGGCCATTCACCTAAAAGGGACGCAGAATTATCTGGCAGACCATCTCAGCCGCCACCAGATGAACCAGGACAATTGGTCCCTCAACCCAGAGGTGTTTCTCAAAATCACAACCTCATGGGGCCTACCGGTAGTGGATCTATTTGCCTCCCAGGCAAACAGGAAAACAGAAAAATTCTTTTCCATAACTCAAGGGGATCAGGCGTTAGGCATAGACGCTTTCGCCCACCCCTGGAAAGTCAGACTCTGTTACGCATTTCCTCCGATCAGATTGATCCCACAGGTTCTTCAGAAATTCATCCTAGAAGACACAGAGATGATACTGATAACCCCATACTGGCCCAAAAGGCCATGGTTTGCACGCCTTCAGGCGTTGGCAGCGCAACCTCCAATGACCTTACCTTGGAGACCAGATCTCTTAACACAAGGTCCGGTGGTCCATCCATTTCTCAGGACCCTAAACCTGACGGCCTGGTATCTGAGGAACAAATACTAGGCTCTCAGGGGTTCTCAGACAGAGTCATCAAAACATTGACCAGCTGTCGAAAGCCGGTCACTAGAAAAATGTATGCTAAAATCTGGAAGAAATTTCATTTTTGGATGTTGGAGAATCAGAGACATTCCCCAGATATACCAACTATCTTGGATTTTTTTTCAGGAAGGCTTAGACAAAGGTCTCTCCTTAGGGACTTTAAAGGTACAGGCTGCCGCCCTTAGTGTCTTTCTTCAGTTTTCCCTTAGAGAAGACCCAAATGTGAATGCCTTTTTCAGAGCAATTGCCCGGACAAAGCCAACCGTGCTTAAAACGTGTCCAGCTTGGAATCTATCCCTGGTACTCCAGGCCTTGGTTACCAGTCCGTTTGAACCCTTGGTAGACCTATCAGTAAAAATGCTCACCCTAAAAACCTTATTTTTAGTAGCTATAACTTCAGCTAGAAGAGTTAGCGAATTACAGGCTCTCTCAATCAGAGAACCTTTTCTTATGATTTTTGATGACAGGATTGTGCTAAAAACAGATCCAGGATTTTTGCCAAAAAGGGTCTCTTCTTTTCATAGGACTCAGGACATAGTCCTTCCTTCCTTTTGCAATTTCCCAAACAACAATAAAGAGAAAGAATTTAGCTGTTTGGATGTCAGAAGATCCCTCTTGAGATACCTGGAGGTGACTAAAACCTTCAGGAAGACTGATACTTTGTTTTTACAATTTTCCGGCTCCCATAAAGGGGAAAAAGCTTCTAAGGCAACCTTAGCTAGATGGATCAAACAGGCTATCACAGAAGCCTATATAGTGAAAAAGGTGGCTCCACCTTTCATTACTGCACACTCTACTAGAGCATTGTCCACGTCTTGGGCTGAAAGGGCCGGTGCCTCACCAGACCAAATCTGTAAGGCAGCTACCTGGTCTAACTTTTCGACCTTTGTTAGACATTATCGCCTGGACCTCCTCTCTTCTCAGGAACAGGCGTTTGGTCGAAAGGTGCTCCAGGCAGTTGTCCCTCCCTAGACTGGTAAGTGCTTGCTCATCGTCTCATGGGCTGTCCTGGAAGACGACTTTGAGAAAAGCTGGGTTATACTTACTGATAACTCCTTTTCTAATAGTCTTCCAGGACAGCCGGATTCCCACCCGAACTATCTGGTATTATGTATAATGTATGATATGTGTCTATATATCTATGTATATGTTTTACAGGGTGTCCTGTGGTTCTCATGAAATACTGAAGGTGAGGACTAGGGGACCGCCTTTTATTTTAATTTTGGAATGTGTTTCCTGTCCCTGGGGGAGGAGCCTAACGTCTCATGGGCTGTCCTGGAAGACTATTAGAAAAGGAGTTATCAGTAAGTATAACCCAGCTTTTCCGGCGTATAAGACGACCCCCCTTAATTTTCAAGTTAAAACATAGGTTTTGGGCTATACTCGCCGTATAAGACTACCCCACCTCCGAAGCAAGGCAACACCATTGAAAAACATCAGATTTCTCATAGATCTCCAAGGTACCCCAAGTACAGTAATACATGTAATCTCTCATAATATCTCCAAGGTACCCTAAGTATAAGTATTACCAGTAGATGTAATCTCAAGACGCTGGCTGTGCGGGAATCCTGTACCGCTATACCGTATGTACTGTGGCTTCGGCTACATACAGTGTACTGCGCTGAGCCAATCAGGGAGAGCAATGTATTCTATTATTGAATGCAAAGCCTGCTTGGATTGGAGGAGTAACATCAGCCCGCCTCTCTGACTCTGCCAATCCGAGCAGGCTTTGCATTCAATAATAGAATACATTGCTCTCCCTGATTGGCTCAGCGCGGTACACTGTATGTAGCCGAAGCTACGGTACATACAGTATACCTGTACAGGATTCCCACACAGCCAGCGTCTTGAGAGATTACATCTACTGGTAATACTTCTACTTAGATTACCTTGGAGATATTATACTCGGCGTATAAGACGACCCCCCATTTTTGGGGGATTTTTTTGAGGTTCAAAAGTAGTCTTATACACCAGAAAATACAGTATTATAGCAATGTAGTGGTATATCGGAATTAGTAATAATAACCACTGGTACACTTATTCTTTTATTTCATGTTTTTCTTCTATTTGGTTTGATGTTGATAAATCAATACTTAATATTTCATATTGTGTTTTCATATGGATATTACACTTTGTTCTTATTTTATTGTTTGTTTTTTTTTTTTCTTTTTAAGATTTCACAAATTGTATATTGTTTTTTCCTGATCAAAATGCCACTGTACATTCAATGTCTATTGATCATTGCTTTATCATCACTGTTTGTTCCTTTTTATATTGTCCTTGTACAATATGTACAATGTAAACGGAGAATTGGTAATAAACATATAAGTCGTAGGAGAGACTCAATTTTCACTTCTGTACTGTAGGCCAAACAGGAAAAGGAAATCTCTCCAAACTGAGGGACATCCCTCCCCCCCCCCCCCCCCCGATAGTGGTTGCTACAACAAGTGTCATCGCTGAAAAGCTTCCCCTTTTATTCTTCTTCTGGGGCAACTCTGCATTTTGGATGTTCTCTCCTTTTCAGTCCCGGTGACAGTGGTCACAAAGACCAACAATAACAATAACTGCATACTTCATGTATCACCTTTTTAAAGGAGCTGTAAAGTCAGAAGGTTTTTTTTTTTTTTAATGCATTATTTGCATTAAGATAAAAAAAACTTCTGTGTGTGCAGCAGCCCCCCCCCCCCCCCCTCAAACACCCCTAATACTTACCTGAGGGCACTCTCTGTCCAGCGATGTCCACGAGGGCCTCAGCGATCCAAGATTCTCCCTCCTGATTGGCTGCTGAGACACCGTAGCGGTGCCATTGGCGGCCGCTGCTGTCAGTCAGCTAGCCAATCAGGAGAGAGGGGGCGGAAATGGGTCAGGGCTTTGTGTCTGAATGGACACGGAGCTGTTACCCGGATTGGGTGCCCCCGTGGCAAGCTGCTTTCTGTGGGGGAATGGAACAGGAGGGAAAGGCCAGGATCACATAAGAGGGACCCATGAAGAGGAGGATCTGGGCTGCTCTGTGCAAATCCACTGCAACAGAGCAGGTAAATATAACATGTTGTTGTTCTAGCAAAAAAAAAAAAACAAGACTTTACAATCGCTTTAAGGAAGTAGGCCATAGTTTTTCTGTAACATGGGGGTTTTTGTGTCTTCTAGGCACTAAATATGCTTGCTGTTGCTACACCTTTGACTTGAGATGTTTACCTGTTTGTGTGCTGGTAATTTTTGTGTTTTAGCAATTAAAACTGACAGGGTTGCTAGCACTCATTTCTAAATGGACATGCTTGGGGTCTCACATCTATTTGCAGTGCGGGTGCGTTTGCAATCTAAAATTTAGCATTGAGTATACTCTATGTGAACAATGATATACAAAGAACTTCTATTATGAAAATGACTTTGTTGCATTTGTTGATTGTTGTATCATTTTAGGCCATCTGGTTCCAACAAAGCATTAAAACTTGGGGCTAAAGGAAAAGAAGTCGATAACTTTGTGGACAAATTGAAATCTGAAGGAGAAACTATTGTTACCTCATCTGCTGGAAAGAAACAACATGAAACAGCAAAAGTCCTTCCTCCACCAGCCCACATAGATAGGTCAGTACTGGCAAAGTATTTTCTTCATTTTTCTGTTCACTCATAGAACTTTGTCTTTTCTAGTGTTACCAGCTTTCACTGACTTGCCCAAACATCCAAGAAAATGCAAGGGGGGAGGGAATAAAATTAGTAATAGGGGTACATAGGGCAATCGGTTTGGTAAGTAGGGTAATATAATAAAATCATAACATAATAAATATGGTACAAACAACCGATTGCCTAGGATATCTGACAGGAAAAAACGGGAAGGAAGGGGAAATTGGGACTTTGTGTGAAGAAGTGGTTGACAGAACGGTAGAGTCGCTGATGCAAGGAAGGAACAATTTAATAATAAATCTTACATAACATTACAAAAATTGCATGGTGCATACATATGATGCTTAAGTCAATGGTACAGTAAAAGACATGATAAATACCAAATCGTACTAAGCTGATAAAATGTACATTGGAACAACAGTCGCTATTGGTTAGCATATATAGAATCCAAGTATATGATATAGTAAGCTCGATGCGTTTCATGGACAGTTGCACTTTATCAAGAGCAAATGCATCCTAAATAAAACTCAGCAGTAGAGTCAGCATACAATGATATAGAAACATCCTGGGCAATGGTCCAACAGGCAGAACATCCGTGCCGGAAGCTGTAGGAGCCCAATCAGCGGCCAACAGGGCACATCAGGAGGGCACTCAAAGGCATAAAATAACCAAAATGGTAAATTGGGGATGGTGTCACGAATAGCAGTCTCCAAAGATTTCCAGACTGGCCACGGTAGTGCTCCCAACGTCACGTCCACACACAATATAGGAAGGAGATCGCCCGGGATGTAGAAGTATTGCCCTACTTGCCAAACCGATTGCCCTAGTATTAATTTTATTCCCTCCCCCCCTTGCATTTACATGACCAGGGATGTAGGCATCTAGCCCCATTTGGGCAGCGCCTCATATAAAGTCCCAACCTTTTGAACTTTTTGTTCTTGTTTTTGACAAACATCCAAGAAAACAGAACATATTTACTAGAAATATTAATCTTTAATTGTAGCGTTCATTTGAAGATTGAAGAGAAGATCACCTTGACCTGCAGTAGGGATGGTGGTCTGCAGAATATGGAAGTCCACGGTCTCATTATGCTTAGAGTGGCTGATGAGAAATTTGGAAGAATCCGTGTGCATGTGGAAAATGATGACAAGAAAGGTGTGCAGCTCCAGGTAAGTCTCAAGGTAGAACTGTTCTGAATGAAGTAATGAACCTTGCCAAGAGGTGTTGTAGGTTATTTTTTTTTTCTTCTTATCAGCTCCCATTTTAATAAACCAGGAAACTAATAACCGGTTGAGGGGATTTATCTTTGGTGTTTTTAAAAACTTTGTCTAACCTTGTGAATAGATTATCAAGTATCTTTTATATCTCTTATACCTGAACATGGAAGAGTATACATGCTTTTTTTTTCTCTCGGATAAGTTTTTATAGTGAGACAAGATCCCCGGAACCGGCACCTTATAAAATTTACTTCCTTGCCTTGATAGCAAATTTTTAATCAGGCTTAGACAAGGTTAAAAAAAGGTGTGTGTGTGTGTGTGTGTGTGTGTGTGTGTGTGTGTGTGTGTGTGTGTGTGTTTTTTATTCACATAACCTTGTTCATAGCAAGATTTGCCAAGCTCAAAGTGTGTGTGTATATGTGTGTATGTATGTATGTGTGTATATGTGTATATGTGTATATATATATATATATATATATATATATATATATATATATATATATATATATATATATATATATATATATATATATATATATATATATATATATATATATTATATACAGTACAGACCAAAAGTTTGGACACACCTTCTCATTCAAAGAGTTTTCCTTATTTTCATGACTATGAAAATTGTAGTCACACTTCAAGAGGAAGTCACCTGAAATGGTCTTGAAGGAGTTCCCAAAGATGCTTAGCACTTGTTGGCCCTTTTGTCTTTACTCTGCTGTCCAGCTCACCCCAAACCATCTCGATTGGGTTCAGGTCCGGTGACTGTGGAGGACAGGTCATCTGGCGCAGCACCCCATCACTCTCCTTCTTGGTCAAATAGCCCTTATACAGCCTGGAGGTGTGTTTGAGGTCATTGTCCTGTTGAAAAATAAATGATGGTCCAACTAAACACAAACCGGATGGAATAGCATGCCGCTGCAAGATGCTGTGGTAGCCATGCTGGTTCAGTATGCCTTCAATTTTGAATAAATCCCCAACAGTGTCACCAGCAAAGCACCCCCACACCATCACACCTCCTCCTCCATGCTTCACGGTGGGAACCAGGCATGTAGAGTCCATCCATTCACCTTTTCTGCGTCGCACAAAGACACGGTGGTTGGAACCAAAGATCTTAAATTTGGACTCATCAGACCAAAGCACAGATTTCCACTGGTTTAATGTCCATTCCTTGTGTTCTTTAGCCCAAACAAGTCTCTTCTGCTTGTTGCCTTTCTTTAGCAGTGGTTTCCTAGCAGATATTCTACCATGAAGGCCCGATTCACAGTTGTTCTAGAGATGTCTGCTGCTAGAACTCCGTGTGCCATTGACCTGGTCTCTAATCTTAGCTGCTGTTAACCTGTGATTTCTGAGGCTGGTGACTCGGATGAACTTATCCTCCGCAGCAGAGGTGACTGTTGGTCTTCCTTTCCTGGGGCGGTCCGCATGTGAGCCAGTTTCTTTGTAGCGCTTGATGGTTTTTGTGACTGCACTTGGGGACACTTTCAAAGTTTTCCCAATTTTTCGGACTGACTGACCTTCATTTCTTAAAGTAATGATGGCCACTCGTTTTCCTGTACTTAGCTGCATTTTTCTTGCCATAATACAAATTCTAACAGTCTATTCAGTAGGACTATCAGCTGTGTATCCACCTGACTTCTGCACAACACAACTGATGGTCCCAACCGCATTTTTATAAGGCAAGAAATCACACTTATTAAACCTGACAGGGCACACCTGTGAAGTGAAAACCATTTCAGGTGACTACCTCTTGAAGTGTGACTCTACAATTTTCATAGTCATGAAAATAAGGAAAACTTTGAATGAGAAGGTGTGTCCAAACTTTTAGTCTGTACTGTATGTATTATATACAGTGCCTTGCGAAAGTATTCGGCCCCCATTGAACTTTGCGACCTTTTGCCACATTTCAGGCTTCAAACATAAAGATATCTAATTTTTTGTGAAGAATCAACAAGTGGGACACAATCATGAAGTGGAACAAAATTTATTGGATATGTCAAACTTTAACAAATGAAAAATAACTGAAAAATTGGGCGTGCAAAATTATTCAGCCCCTTTTACTTTCAGTGCAGCAAACTCTCTCCAGAAGTTCAGTGAGGATCTCTGAATGATACAATGTTGACCTAAATGACTAATGATGATAAATAGAATCCACCTGTGTGTAATCAAGTCTCCGTATAAATGCACCTGCACTGTGATAGTCTCAGAGGTCCGTTTCAAGCGTAGAGAGCATCATGAAGAACAAGGAACACACCAGGCAGGTCCGAGATAATGTTGTGGAGAAGTTTAAAGCCGGATTTGGATACAAAAAAAATTCTCAAGCTTTACACATCCCAATGAGCACTGTGCAAGCGATAATATTGAAATGGAAGGAGTATCAGACCATTGCAAATCTACGAAGACCTGGCCGTCCCTCTAAACTTTCAGCTCATACAAGGAGAAGACTGATCAGAGATGCAGCCAAGAGGCCCATGATCACTCTGGATGAACTGCAGAGATCTACAGCTGAGGTGGGAGACTCTGTCCATAGGACAACAATCGGTCATATACTGCACAAATCTGGCCTTTATGGAAGAGTGGCAAGAAGAAAGCCATTTCTTAAAGATATTCATAAAAGTGTCGTTTAAAGTTTGCATCTTCTATGCAGGATGTGGAAACCTTACAAGCGGACCTGAACAAAATAACGGGGTGGGCAACTACATGGCAGATGAGGTTTAATGTTGATAAATGTAAAGTAATGTACTTTGGGGCCAGAAACCAGAAAGCAAGCTACTCACTAGGGGGGGGGACCTCTGGGGGAGTCTAGGATGGAAAAAGACTTGGGGGTACTGGTTGACAGCAGGCTTGGCAGTGGCATGCAATGCCAAGCAGCTGCAAGCAAAGCCAACAGAATACTGGGATGTATAAAAAAGGGGATTCACTCCAGAAATAAAGAGATTATTCTCCCGCTCTACAAGACTGGTCCGGCCACATCTGGAGTATGCTGTCCAGTTCTGGACACCGGTCCTCAGGAAGGATGTGCTGGAATTGGAAAGAGTCCAGAGAAGGGCAACAAAAATAATTAGGGTAATGGAGGACATCAGCTATGAGGAAAGACTACAAGCACTGAACCTATTCTCTCTAGAGAAGAGACGTTTGAGGGGGGATATGATATCAATGTACAAATGCTGTACTGGCGACCCTAGCATAAGGAACAAACTATTCAGAGTAAGGAAATACAATAAGACACGTGGCCACTCACTAAAACTAGAGGAAAGGCGGTTTAACCTTAAAATGCGTAAGGGGTTCTTCACTGTAAGGGCGGTAAGGATGTGGAATTCTCTTCCACAAGCAGTCGTATCAGCAGGGAGCATTGATGGTTTCAAAAACTATTAGATGGGCACCTTAAAGACCACAACATACAGGGGTATACAATGGAAGGTTAAAAGCAAACACACACACACATCATAGGTTGAACTGGATGGACTGATGTCTTTTTTTCAACCTCACTAACTATGTAACTATGTATGTAACAAGCCAGCTGGGAGACACACCAAACATGTGGAAGAAGGTGTTCTGGTCAGATGAAACCAAAATCGAACTTTTTGGCAACAATGCAAAACGTTATGTTTGGCGTAAAAGCAACACAGCTCATCACCCTGAACACACCATCCCCACTGTCAAACATGGTGGTGGCAGCATCATGGTTTGGGCCTGCTTTTCTTCAGCAGGGACAGGGAAGATGGTTAAAATTGATAGGAAGATGGATGGAGCCAAATACAGGACCATTCTGGAAGAAAACCTGATGGAGTCTGCAAAAGACCTGAGACTGGGACGGAGATTTGTCTTCCAACAAGACAATGATCCAAAACATAAAGCAAAATATACAATGGAATGGTTCACAAACCTATCCAGGTGTTAGAATGGCCAAGTCAAAGTCCAGACCTGAATCCAATCGAGAATCTGTGTAAAGAACTGAAAACTGCTGTTCACAAACGCTCTCCATCCAACCTCACTGAGCTCGAGCTGTTTTGCAAGGAGGAATGGGCAAAAATGTCAGTCTCTCGATGTGCAAAACTGATAGAGGCATACCCCAAGCGACTTACAGCTGTAATCGCAGCAAAAGGTGGCGCTACAAAGTGTATAACGTAAGGGGGCTGAATAATTTTGCACGCCCAATTTTTCTTTTTGTTTTTTATTTGTTAAAGTTTGAAAATATCCAATAAATTTCATTCCACTTCATGATTGTGTCCCACTTGTTGATTCTTCACAAAAAATTAGTTTTTTTATATTTGTATGTTTGAAGCCTGAAATGTGGCAAAAGGTTGAAAAGTTCAAGGGGGCCGAATACTTTTGCAAAGCACTGTGTGTGTATGTATGTATGTGTGTGTATGTGTATGTGTATATATATATATATATATATATATCTATATATATATATATATATATATATATATATATATATATATATATAGATATATATATATATATATATATATGTATATATGTGTATATATCTTCTTTTTTTTTTTTTTTTTTTTTTTTTTGGTTTTTAAAACACAGTTCACCCATTACTTATTTTTCCCATAGACCCACCCCAATGTGGACAAAAAACTTTTTACGTCAGATTCTGTTATTGGACTGAAAAACCCAGAGAAATCTTTCCCTCTTAATAATGATGTTGGAGTCTTAAAATGGCGACTGCAGTCAACAGATGAGGCCTCAATTCCTCTCACCAGTAAGATCGAAGAATTGTTTGTTTATGGATTATTTATAGATATGTTTTATTTATTTTAATTTTTTATTCCCACTATTTTGACAGAATTGTCTAATGCTAAAGTCCATAAGATTTAATTAACCACCTCAATACCGGCCCATAGTACATATACGTCCTGAGTTTAAAGCTAAATACCGGTGTTATGGCAGCAGATAGCTGCCATAACCCTGGTATTTTTTTAAACTGCAGGCGATCGGCTTACCGATAAGGGTGGTCCCAGCGGCGGATTCGCCGCGAGATCACCCTCCGGGATGGCGGAAGGGGTGCTCCCCCCCCCCCCCCCTCCCGCCGGCAGCGGGGAAAGCGATCGGGTCCCGGATCCTCAGACAGGATGTCGAGTGAGGGCAAGCTTGCCCTCACTCGACTCTATTGTCTTGGAGGACCGGAGCGACGGCAAACGTCGTTGCCGAGCAGCCGGCTTAAAGGTCCCTTTTTTTTTTTTTTCCTTTCTATGTTTATTAGTGTACTTGTGAGATCTGAGGACTTTCTGACCCCAGATCTCACAAAAAAAGAGGTCCTGTCGTGCCTATTTCTATTACAAGGAATGTTTACATTCCTTGTATTAGAAATAAAAATGATCAATTTTTTTTTTTTTTTTTTAAAACGGTGTAAAAATAAAAAATAATAAATAAAATAAATAGTAAAAAAAAAAGAAAAATTAAAGCGTCCTGTCCCCGTTAGCTCGCGCGCAGAAGCGAACGCACACGGAAACTCCGCCCACATATGTAAACGGTGTTCAAACCACACATGTGAGGTATCGCCGCGATCGTTAGAGCGAGAGCAATAATTTGAGCCCTAGACCTCCTCTGTAACTTTAAGATGGCAACCTGTAGAAATTTTTAAAGTGTCGCCTATGGGGATTTTTAAGTACCAAAGTTCGTCGCCATTCCGTGAGCGTGCGCAATTTTGAAGCATGACATGTTGGGTATCTATTTACTCGGCGTAACATTATCTTTCACATTATGGAAAAAAATTGGGCTAACTTTACTGGATTCTTATTTTTTAATTCAAAAAAGTAATTTTTTTCCAAAAAATTGCGTTTGGAAGACCGCTGCGCAAATACGGTGTGATAAAAAATATTACAATAATCTCCATTTTATTCTCTAGGGCAGTGTTGGCGAACCTTGGCACCCCAGATGTTGTGGAACTACATTTCCCATGATGCTAAACTACACTGCAGAGTGTATGAGCTTCATGGGAAAAGTAGTTCCAAAACATCTGGGGTGCCAATGTTCGCCATCACTGCTCTAGGGTCTCTGCTAAAAAAAAATATATAATGTTTGGGGGTTCTAAGTAGTTTTCTAGCAAAAACAACTGATTTTAGCTTATAAACACCAAATGTCAAAAATAGGCCTAGTAGGCAAGTGGTTAAAATCTGTATTTTTCCACAGTTTTTTTTTTTTTGTTCTGTGTGACAGTCTGCACAGATGTACAGACTTTTGAACTTGGAATCTAGCACGAGAACTTAACTGAAATAACAGTTTTGGTTGGACTGAACATAACTGTAATAGGAAGCCTCTCTGGCCAAAAGGGATTGTGCAGCAGCCAGCAAGGAGTGGATAATCTTTGACACTTCAGCATCAGGACGCGTCAAAGCTTTGCCTGTCAGAATGGCAGAGGATGGGAAAGTTTGGGAGGCTGCTACAGGTATATACATCATTCCCTAACAATTAAAGCCACACATGTAACGCCGTCACTTTGATCCAAGCATCGTTCTAACCACTGACTACATTGATGCATTCCATGGTGGTTGAGTTAAGACAAATGAGTTAACCTTGTGGCTATAAATGCTGGGGTATGTTCCTGACACTTATACAAGCAGCGTCCTAAGCTTTAATACCATTACAGAACAAGTCAAGTTGAAAGTGACTACCTAGATAATGGCTGCCTTCCCCAAGCCCTGCATACTCCAGGATAGACTAGGTAGTAAAACTGCAATGAGAACAGCATGCATCTTTAACCACTTCCGCTCTGGAAGGTTTACCCCCCTTCATGACCAGGCCATTTTTTACGATACTGCACTGTGTAACTTTAACTGACAGTTGCGCGGTCGTGCGACACTACCTAAATAAAATTGATGCCTTCTTTTGGTGGTATTTGATCACTTCTTTTTCTTTTTCTTTTTTTTTTTTTTTAACAAAAAAAGACAGACCATTTAAAAAAAAAAAAAACTGTTTCTCTAATAGTCTTTCAGGACAGCATCTGAGAGAGAGGCTCCTCCCACCTGAAACAGGAAACACAATAGTCCACCATTATAAAAATGTCAGTCACACCTGTGTGCCTCAGTTTGTGTTTCCTCCGGATCCACGGGAGCTGCAGATGTTTATTTTTTTTCTCCAGTCTCTGTGCTAATTGCAGGGGACTCCCTGACCAGCCTCCCATCTGCCCCTCCGGCCGACAGCCTCATCACAGAACAGCTCATCCACGCTGTTGGAGGAGCAAGATGGCGACGGGCGGCGTAATTGCCGGAGCCCCGTAGCACTTTCGGTGACTCCCTTCCGGTCCACAGCCATCTTGGTGAAGGCAGAAGCCCCAGAGCTGGATGACAGAGCGGGGCACTTTAGCTTTCGTCCTTTCCGGGTAGTGGTGCGATTTTTAAAGAATGGGGGGGGGGGGGGGCAGATGAACTCTCTTCCTTAAATCAACACACCAGGAAAGCAGATGGCAGTGCAGGTATGTCCACCGACCTGCATGAGTTCAGCTGGGGGTGGGGCTGGAGCTGCAGCAGGAAGCAGTTAAAAAGCCCCTAAGCAGGGTTTTTTTTTTTCTGAGGCTGACCTTGTCGGATGCTTCTCCACCCTGCCCTGCAGATCTTGTTTGTCAGGACAGCTCCAAGGTAAGCCAGAGCACTCTGGAGTTTCCTCCATCTTTACTTCACTACTGTTATATTTATGAATGGCAACCGCTTGTCCCACTGGGTCCTTTGTGCTTATTTACAGAAAAAGACCCCAGAAGAGAAAGGGGCAAAGACAATTAGCAAGGCATGCGCCTCTTGTGATCACAGGTTTCCTCCAGAATAGAGAAAAACATTATGCCGAAAATGTATCAACAAAATGGTGGCAAAGGAATCACAGGGGTTCCTTTTTTAAAGACACGTTCAACTCTTTAAAAAAGGTAATAAAAAGCACAATCGGGCCACTGCATTTGGCTATAGAAAAGCTGGAGGTTTCCAGCAAGTTCCAGCCACACCAGTACCCTGTCTTCCAGTAAGCCATCCATCCCCTCGTGCAGCTGGGAAGAGGTAGACCTAGCAGAGCAGGAAACCAATTCAGATAGCTCAGAATCCAAAGACTGTCTATGCTCAGACTCAGAAAATGAAGACCCAGCATCAGAAGGCACCCTTTTGGCCTTCGGAAGACACGGGACAGTTTGCTGAGAGCCATAGCTGATACACACTGGGCATCAAAGAGCAAAAAGTCGCAGAGCTTTCCTTACCCAATAAGATGTACAAAGGCTTACAACCGAAAAAAACAAAAACCTTTCCGGTACATGAGACTCTGAAAAACTTAGTCAAAGAATGGGAAGAGCAGAAAAGACGCTCTTCACACCAACTGCGATTAAGCGCAGATATCCTTTCGCAGGGGAGGATATGGAATCCTGGGCAAAATTCCCTAAAGCAGTGGTCCTCAACCCTGGTCCTCGGGGCCCACTAACAGGCCAGATTTTAAGTTTTCTCCTTGGGGAGCTGCAGACTAGAATACTGCAATCACTGAGCAGCAGATGAGATCACCTGTAATGTAATTTAGTTATCTTGCAAACCTGGCCTGTTAGTGGGCCCGAGGACCGGAGTTGAGGACCACTGCCCTAAAGTAGATGCCTCCCTAACCAGAGTCGCAAACAAATCTGACTTAGCCTTCGACGACTCCAGGACCCTCAGTGATCCCATGAATAAAAAGATGGAGGAACTGCTAAAGAGAGCTTGGGGAGAGCAGCAAATTTTAATCTGGCCATAGCCTACACTTGCACGGCTAGGATCTTGCTAGTCTGGCTAACTCAGCTGCAACCCTAAAAGATGAGTTAGGACCCTACCCACACTAACCAGAGCAGCAGCATTCCTCGCAGGTACTTTGGCCACTGGCCTAAATTATTTTGGCCAGGAGAGCCCTGTGGCTGAAGTCGTGGGGAGGAGACCTAGCTTCCAAAAATAGATTGTGTTTAATCCCCTTTACAGGCGCTTTACTGTTTGGACCGAACTTGGAAAAGGTCCTAGACAGAACTGTGGCCATAAAAAAAATGTTTACCTCAAACCAAAAAGGTGCACGGGAAAGCACCCTTTCATCAGTCTAGGAGATTTAATAAAGAAATGGGACCAAGGAAGCGCTGGACACAAAACAAAGACAAGGAAGACTTTATCCTTAAGCTTTCCATTCCAAGAAACAAAAAACAATGACAGTCTCCAGATGGGGGGGGGCAGAATGGCCACCTTTGCTCATCAGTGGAGGAAGATCACAAAAAAAGTATTTGTTTTTCGCACGATGGTACAAGGTTACTTTCGTTTTTCTACTCGTTCCCCCAACCAAGTACCTGGCGGTGACACTCCCGAAAGGCACAGACTACGCAGAGGCTTTTTTATCTGCACTAGAGAACCTACTAAAACAAAAAGTGATTTATCACGTACCACCGGAAGAAGAAAAAACAGGAGTTTATTCGCACAGCTCTACCTTTTCGGCATATTCACATGTGCCGATCTTAAAAAAAAAAAAAAAAAAAAAAAAAGCCAAGATTTGCAGTCCAAGGCCCAGGTACCACTCTACATATGCAGTACACAGCTCTACCTTTCGGCATCTCTTCAGCACCCAGGATTTTCTTGAAAATAATGGCAAAAGCCCTGAAAAACCTAAGGCAGCAAGGCATGTGTGGTGCCATAGCTAGACAATCTACTGTTCATTGCTGAATCAACAGACAGCTTTGAAGCCTGTCTGCACAAAAGCATTTCTTTCCTACAAAGCCTTGGATGGATTGTGAAGGAAGAAAAATCACAATTAACTCCAAGCCAGTGAGTCATATACTTGGGCTATATACTGGGTGCCAAAATAACAAAGATTCTCCTAACGAAGAAAAAGTTAGAGACAATCATGGAGGCGATAGTATCTCTGATAGGAGCCAAATTCATGACCATCAGGTGGGGCATGGCATTGTTGGGACTAATGACGTTCTCAATTCCGGCCATCACCTGGGCACAGCTCCATATGAGGCCTCTTCAAAATCACATCCTAGCCTGATAGGATGGCAACCCATCATCCCTAGAGACTAATATTTTGGTTCCCTGTTCAATCAAGAGTGCTGCAGTGGTGGCTCAATCCACTGATTTACCTCAAGAGATTCATGGGATGGGGAGTGCATATGGCGGATTGTTGCGTACAAAGAAAATGGAACCCCAATTGGTCTCACACATTCTTAAACATGAGCGAATTTAAAAGCCTTAGAGGGGGCGCTAAGAGCATTCCAACTGGCCATTTAGGACAAAGATGTCTGGATTCAGTCAGACAACACAACGGTGGCATACCTGAACAGATAAGGGGGAACAAAATCCAAAATCGACTCGTCTGAGTCTGACAGAAACTACAGTCTTGGGCCAAGACAAACATCAGATCCATCTCCGCCATACATCTGAAAGGAACCCGACAACATGCTGGCAGACTAAGTCGAAAAGCCATAAAGCAGACGGAATGGTCCTTAAATCAAGCAAACTTCTCGTGGATCACTCAAACCTGGGAGGGGGGGGGGGGGTACCCGAGGTGGATCTGTTTTACGTCAAAAATACGAAGCTCCCAAAATTCTTCTCCCTAAACCCCACAGATGGAAACATCGGTGTAGATGCTTTTAACCAAAATTGGGCATACCAGCTGTTATGCATTCCCTCCAACTGCCCTAATACCAAAGGTAGTACGAAAGATCAGGGAAGAAAGGTCAATAGTGATACTTATTGCACCCCATTGCCCCCAGAGACAATGGTTCAGTCACTTAAAGAATATCAGTGTTTTAACCAGATTTTACGCTTCTAGAGATGGCGGACCTCCGAATGCAGGGGCCAGTCAACCACCCGAACCACAAGGCCATGAAGCTCTCTGCCTGGTTCCTGAAAGGGTGCGGCTACTAAGTAAGGGTGTGTTGAACAAGGTGATGAAAACCATTTTAGCCAGCAGAAAACCTGTAACCAAAGCTATCTACGAGAGTGCGAAAAAAGTTTGTCTTCTGGTATGGGAGAAAAAGAGACCACTGACAAGTTGAATATTCTATCAATCTTAGATTTCTTACAGGAAGGATCGGACAAGAGCATTTCCCATAACATTTTGAAGGTCCAAGTGGTGGCCCTGTCTTCTTGCCTAGATATCAGGCTGGCAGAAGACCCCTCCCCCCCCCCCCCCCCCCATAAGATTCCTTCTCTCGTTAAACAGAGCCAGACCCATAAAGTTCACCAGAACCCTGACATGTGACCTCTCCAGGGTACTTAACCACCTCAATACTGGGCACTTAAACCCCCTTCCTTCCCAGACCAATTTTCAGCTTTTAGCGCTGTTGCATTTTGAATGACAATTGCACGGTCATGCAACACTGTACCTAAACCAAATTTGTGAAATTTTTTCCCCACAAATAGAGCTTTCTTTTGGTGGTATTTGATCACTGCCAGGTTTTTTCTTTTTTGGTGCACAAATAAAAGACCGAAAATTTTGAAAAAAAAAAAAAAAAGTTTTTTTGTTTAGGTTATAAAATTTTGTAAATAGATATGTTTTTTCCTGCACTGATGAGTACTGATGACGCTGCACTGACAGGCACTGATGGGGTGGCACTGATGGGGTGGCACTGATGGGGTGGCACTGATGGGGTGGCACTGATGGGGTGGCACTGATGGGGTGGCACTGATGGGGTGGCACTGATGGGGTGGCACTGATGGGGTGGCACTGATGGGGTGGCACTGATGGGGTGGCACTGATGGGGTGGCACTGATGGGGTGGCACTGATGGGGTGGCACTGATGGGGTGGCACTGATGGGGTGGCACTGATATGCGGCACTGATATGCGGCACTGATATGCGGCACTGATATGCGGCACTGATATGCGGCACTGATGGATAGCACTGATGGATAGCACTGATGGATAGCACTGATGGATAGCACTGATGGATAGCACTGATGGATAGCACTGATGGATAGCACTGATGGATAGCACTGATGGATAGCACTGATGGATAGCACTGATGGATAGCACTGATGGATAGCACTGATGGATAGCACTGATGGATAGCACTGATATGCAGCATTGGTGGGCACTGATGGGTGGCACTGATGGGTGGCACTGATGGGCGGCACTGGTGGGCAATAATGGGCACTGGTGGGCGGCACTGATGGCAATAATGGGCACTGGTGGGCAGCACTGATAGATGGCATTGGTGGGCAGCAGTGATAGGGGGGCACCACTGGCAGGCTCTCTGAGCCCTGTTTGCCATCCCTGGTGGCCATGGTGGGCATCCCTGGTGGTCATGGGTGGGCATCCCTGGTGGCTCTAGTGGCACCCCCTCCCCCCAGGGCTGCACTGGTAATCAATCATCTGATTACCAGCACAGACCCCCCCTGTGATAAGTGAGTAATTAGAAATCCTGATCACCCCAGCTGCAGAATCGATCCTCTTCTCTTCACTGACAGGATCTGTCAGGAGGAGAAGAGATCGAAGCCGTTACAATGGCTGTATTGACATTACATGACGGCTGTGATTGGACACAGCTGTCATGTGATCAGGAGGGCCAATCACAGGGCCCTCCTGCCGAGTCTTGTTGCTCTGTGTCCTAGGGACACAGGCACATCGAAATCGCGCCGCTGCGCATGCCCGCGGCAGCGCGATCTCTCTCCTTCTGAAGGACGTTCCGGAACTCCTGATCAGAAGGAGGAGACTCCCACCCGGCCGTATATTTACAATGGCCGGGTGGGAGGTGGTTAAAGGATTCCTCTCTATACCCTTTGAGCCATGGAAAGAATGCTCCGATAAATACCTTGCACTAAAAACAGTACTCCTAGTGGCATTTGTGTCAGCGAGGAGAGTCAGCAAAATACAGGCTCTATCTATGATAGAACCTTATTGTCTGATTCAGACTGATAAAATAATCCTCACCCCAGACCCAGCTTTTCTACCTAAAGCCTCTTTAACATTCTACAGAACACAGGATGTGAGTATCCCCTCCCTTCCAGGTTGGATGGATGGCAAGAAAAGAGATACATACAACTAGCTAGTTGTAAGGAAAATTCTAATAGCTTACCTTGAGAGGACTAAGGTTTGGCGAGAAACTACCACACTATTCGTTCTCCATGCAGGAGTCAACAAAGGGAAACGGGCTTTGAAAAGTTACGATAGCCAGATGGATAAAGCTTGCTTTTCAGACAGCCTACCAAGCACAAAACCTTGCCACACCGAGCGGAGTCAAAGCCCACTCGACAAGAGCTTGGACTTTCTCAAGCGCAGAAATGGCCAGGGCAACATCAGAGCAGATCTGCAGGGCAGTGACATGGTCAAGCTTCAATACCTTCACAAGGCATTACCGCATTGACCAGCTGTCCAGTCAGAACCAGACATTTGGTCGCAAGGTGCTCCAGACTTTATCCCTTCCCTAGTAAGTATTGCTTGATACATCCTCTCAGATGCTGCCCTGGAAGACGATTAGAGAAAACAAAGTTGGGTACCTGGTAACTTTTTTTTTTTTTTTTCCTAAGAAGTCTTTCAGAGCAGCACTTGTTCCTGCCCTAAATAACAATACAAAAGGGTTTTTCAGATTCAAAAGCTTACTGAGGGTTTCTTCGGTGCTTTACTATTACTGAGGCACACAGGTGTGACTGACCTTTTTATATTGGTGGACTATTGTGTGTCCTGTTTCAGGTGGGAGGAGCCTATCTCTCAGATGCTGCCCTGGAAGACTTCTTAGAAAGAGTTACCAGGTACCTAACTGTTTTGTTTGACTTTCTGCTCTAAAACATACTCAATAAAAAAATCTTGATTTCTTCATTAATTTAGGCCAATATGTGTTCAGCTACATGTTTTGGTAAAAAAAATCCCAATAAGCGTATATTGATTAGTTTGCGCAAAAGTTATAGCATCTACATACTATGGGATAGATTTATGGCATTTTTTTTTTTTTTTAACTAGTAATGGCGGCGATCAGATTTTTAGCGGGATTGCGGCAGATAAATCTTTTTAGGGACCAGTGCTAAAAAAAAAAAAAAAAAAAGCGGTCACTGTACTAATGACACTGGTTGGGAAGGGGTTAACATCAGGGGCAATGTAAAATGTGTTCCCTGGGAGTGCTTGCTACCTGGGGGCGCTTTGACTGGAGGAAGACAGAGACCTGTGTTCCTGCTTAGCAGAAACGCAGGATCTCCATCTTCCCCTCTGACAGAACGGCAACCTGCCTTGTTTGCATAGGCAGACTGTCGTTCTGCCTCTCTCTGGAATGATTGCCAGGTGCCAGCAAACATCTGGACCTGCTGATTGGTTCCCGCTGTGTCCAATCCAATTACAGCGGCGGGGGGGGGGGGGGGGGCGACAGAGGGGTCGACGGCAGCGGGCCCTAGACCCAGAACAAAAAAAGGTACAGGTAGGGGATTTCGCACTGAAGGTCCACCCGGCCGCAGTATATGCCAGTAGGTGGCCTGGAAGTGGTTAAAATTTTTTAAAAATAGGCGTTTTTACTCAAAAAACAAGTTTAAGCAGAATTCTATGCTGTTTGAATTTAACAAAATGTACCCGTTGTGTAAACACTTTTTTGCCTTTCTTACCAGTTAACTGTTGGCCTTCAGAAAGTGGAAGTGGTTGTGATGTAAATATAGAATATGAACTTCAGGAGGACAAGCTAGAACTGAACGATGTTGTCATTACAATCCCACTGCCGTAAGTGATATGAATATAGGTGCAATCTGTTCTACGAGGACTTAAAATAAGCTTGTCAAGTCCGCTGTTGATGTTGTGTGAAGTAAAAGGTGGTAACTGTGCTGCCCAGGGTAAAACCTTTAGTTCTGCCACAGCTAGTAGGATAGCTTTGAGGTACTTCCCAAATCTTTTGATAAAAATATGCAAATGCATTTAGTCTTAGAAGTTTCCAACATTGATGGCATAAAAAACATTATCATCTAGACCTATGTGACTAGCTGAACCAGTCTAACGTTTAAAATCTGTGGTTTTGAAAAAAGGGCAAGTGCATACCTGTCTGAGATGAATATCTGGAGTAAGGTAAGAAGGAAAAGAGACCAAATGCATGTTGTACATGGGATAGCTGAAGCTGGCCTAGGAAGTGCACAAACAGATCCCCACCCCTTTACACCACAGGCTCTGACATCACTATTGTAGTTCAGCTAAACTTTAGCATAGTTATGACTGCCCTCCAGTGGCTGCATGTTGAAAATGCAGAGATTGATATTAGTATATCTAAGCCTGAATTATGAGGTCTTAGGATGTCTTGTCATTAACTGTTTCCTGCACGGCCTATAGTTAAATGGCAGCTAAGCAAAAGCTCTCCGATCCTGGGTGGATGTCATGTGACCTCCTCCCAGCCACACACATTGCACATGCCATAGGGGCTGCGCTGTAGCGAAAAATGTCGCCAATGTGGATAACATATCTCTGTACGGGGGCTGGTGCCGGTACCATGTGATTGCTTTGATTGGTCACCGTGATCTATTGACAGTTGTACAGAATGAATGGCTTTCATTCTTAGGCATTTATTATGTTGAGATATATAGAGATGTATGTGTGTGTATGTGTAATATATATCAGCCCTCAAATTTTCCACTCGCCTACTCGCATTTTGCGAGTGGAAAATTATGTATGGCGAGCTACTGCCAGGGGAAGAGAGGAGAGGAAAGCCGCCGAAGGATTGGATAATGTCAGCGGCGGATCATCCCGCTCAGCTTTAATTGTAATGGCCGGGCGCTCGCCGACATACACAGTTCCGTCTCCTAGCGCGGCTTCTTTGATAGACAGAACACCTGGCCAACCAGGACGTGTTCTGTCTATCAAAGAAGCCGGGCTAGGAGGCGGGACTGTGTATGTCAGCGAGCGCCCGCCAATTACAATTAAAGCTGAGCGGGATGATCCGCCGCTCCGACATTATCCGGCCAGCAGGACTGATGGAGGGGTTCAAGCCCAAGTTGGAAAAATCTGCAGTACACCGGTACAAGGTAGGGTGGGATGGATGGAAGGATGGCTGCTCTGGCTGGGCGTCTGTGTCATGGGAGGTGGAGGGGCGCTGCCAGGAGTGTTTCTGTGACAGGAGAGAGCGGGATGCGCTCTCTCCGTCTTCTTGCCGGGCTTCACACACTCCTGTCAGATTGGGACTTCTCCCCTGAGTCAGAGTGGAGGTGGAGCGGAGCAGAAGACAATTAATTCCTAAAGCTTTGCACGGACAGCTCGGGAGAGATGCGGCTGCAGAAGGGGAAGAAGATTGCGGCTCAGGAATGACACTGCATGTCAGATCGGGACTATACAGAGTTTGTTATCCCCTGTCCTCCGAGTCAAAGCAAGCAATGTGGAAAGGGGGCGGGTAACAAACTCTGTATAGTCCCGATCTTACATGCAGTGTCCTTCCTGAGCTGCAATCTTCTTCCCCCTTCTGCTTCTGCAGCCGCATCTCTCCCGCCAGCTGTCCGTGCAAAGCTTTAGGAATAGGAATAGGCTTCTCCTCCGCTCCTCCTCCGCTCTGACATAAGAAGAGGAGGATCACAGAGCGATGCATCTGGTATCACAGGTGCTGTATCTGAGGTCTGTGACATGCTGGAGGAAAGGGTGAACTACACTGGGGTACAAATCTTATCCTGTCACCTCCCAAATTCCCATCTCAGCACAATCCCCCCCCCTCCCTCCTAGCACAACCCCCCCATCTCAGCACAGTCCCCCCCCCTCCTAGCACAACCCCCCCCCCCATCTCAGCACAGTCCCCCCCCCCTCCTAGCACAACCCCCCCCCATCTCAGCACAGTCCCCCCCCCCCCTCCTAGCACAACCCCCCCATCTCAGCACAGTCCCCCCCTCCTCCTAGCACAACCCCCCCATCTCAGCACAATCCCCCCATCTCAGCACAGTCCCTCCCCTCCTAGCACAACCCCCCCATCTCAGCACAATCCCCCCTCCTAGCACAACCCCCCCATCTCAGCACAGTCCCCCCCCCCCCCCTCTTAGCACAACCCCCCTCCCATATTGATCCCACCTAGAAGTAATCATCTTCTCCCCACCCCTCATGCTACAAATTCTCTTATTCCAACCCCCCTCCCCCCCAGGGACAATCCCCCAAAAAGTATTTGTACTAGGAGGGGTGGGGAGAAGATGATTACTTCTAAGTGGGATCGATATGGGGGGGGGGGGGAGCGGGGTTGTGCTGGGATGGGGAATTTGAGAGGTGACAATATAAGATTTCTTCTAGCAGGGGAATTGGGGGGGAGGGTGCTAGGAGGAGTGATTCGTGCTGGGGGGGTGAGGATTTGTGCCAGGAGTGGGGATTTGGGGATCGCCCTTATAGAGATTATTGGAATGGGGTGGGGGGGATGGATTTGTGCCAGAACAGGAAGTCTTGGGGCTGTTAAAAAGGGGTATTGGGGGGGGGGGGTTGTGCCAGTAGGAATAATGGGTGCTAGGGGGAAAATTTTGATGGGGGGAGGATTTGACGGGTAGGATTTGTTCTAGGAGGTGAAATTTGGGGGGGGGGGGTACTAGGATGGTGATGTGGGGGTTCCAGACCCTTGATGGGCACTGATTAGGCTGCACTGATGGGCACTGAAAACGTTGTTATTAATATTTATTTTTGTAACTTCTGCATTAATGCAAAAACATTTAACAGTATAATTTTATGGCGTGTTTAGGGGCGGGCAGGGTAGGAGTTGGGTGGGGCAACTGGTGGCGAGTAACCCTTAAGGCCTGGCTAGTAGCTCAGGACTTTAAATTTTGAGCCCTGATATAGATAGATATATATATATATATATATATATATATATATATATATATATATCTATATCTATATCTATATCTATATCTATATCTATCATTCTTAATCGGTATAGAATTGTGGATATTAAGTAGGATTACATATAACACAAATTATTTACTAAATCTTTTTGTCTGTGTGTGTGTGTCCAATTAGCTATTTTCCCTCCCCAGTGTCATGTGACTTGTTAGTGTTCCAAGGTCTCAGATGTGAATGGGGAGCTGGTGTGTTAAATTTGTTATCGCTCTCACTCTCTTACTGGTCACTGGAAGTTCAACAATGCACCATATGGCAATGAACTCTCTCAGGATCTGAAAATAGACTGTTCTATATAAATTAAGTAGTTGCTCTACATAAAGATGGCCTAGGCTATAAGAAGATTGCACAGGCCCTGAAACTGAGCTGCAGCACGGTGGCCAAGACCATACAGCAGTTTACCAGGACAGGTTCCACTCAGAACAGGCCTCGCCATGGTCGAAGTTGAGTGCACGTGCTCCGCGTCATATCCAAAGGTTGTCTTTGAGAAATAGACGTATGAGTGCTGCCAGCATTGCTCCAGAGGTGGAAGGGGTGGGGGGGTCAGCCTGTCGGTGCTCAAACCATTTACTGCATCAAATTTGGTTTGCATGGCTGTCATCCCAGAAGGAAGCCTCTGATAAAGATGATGCAAAAGAAAGCCCACAAACAGTTTTCTGAAGACAAGCAGACTAAGGACATTAATTACTAGAACCATGTCCTGTGGTCTGATGAGCCCAAGATAAAACTTATTTGGTTCAGATGGTGTCAAGTGTATGTGGCAGCAATCAGGTGAGGAGTACAAAGACAAGTGTGTCTTGCCTACAGTCAAGCATGGTGGTGTGGAGTGTCATGGCCTTGGGCTGTATGAGTGCTGCTGGCAATGGGGAGCTACAGCTTGAGGGAACCATGAATGCCAACATGTACTGTAACAAACTGAAGCAGAACACGATCCCCCTCCCTTCGTTGAGTGGGCCGCAGGGCAGTATTCCAACATAACGACCCCAAACACACCTCCAAGACGACCACTGCCTTGCTAAAGAAGCTGAGGATAAAGGTGATGGATTGCCCAAGCATGTCTCCAGACCTAAACCCTATTCGGCATCCTCAAACGGAAGGTGGAGTAGCGCAAGGTCTCTAACATCCACCAGCTCCATGATGTCATCATGGAGGAGTGGAAGTGGACTCCAGTGGCAACCTGTGAAGCTCTGGGGAACTCTATGCCCAAGAATGTTGAGACAGTGGTGGAATATAATGGTGGCCACACAAAATAATGACACTTTGGGCCCAGTTTGGACATTTTAACTTAGGGGGGTACTCATGTTTGTTGCCAGCGGTTTAGACATTAATGGCTGTGCGTTATTTTGATTGGACAGCAAATTTACACTGTTTTATAAGCTGTACAATCACTACTTTACATTGTAGAAAAGTGTAATTTCTTCGGTGTTGTCACATGAAAAGATATATTTCCAAAAATGTGAGGGGCGTACTCACTTTTGTGAGATTGTGTGTGTGTGTGCTAATTTTTGTGAGATTGTGTGTGTGTATGTGTAATAAATATATATATTAGGGATCGACCAATTATCGCCAAAGCCGATATATCGTGGGCCAACCTGTACTTTCCCTGATATATTGTAATCAGCCCCTGAGGTTACCGATATTGCCGATATTTCGGGAAAGTGATGTACCGGGGTGATGACTGCATCTAGAGGCATCACCCCGGTACTGGTGTCCATAGCTGACTGTCGGCTGTCTTGTAATGACAACCTAAGTGACTGAGAAGCCGCTCGGCTTTCATTACAAGGAGCGGGAGGAGACCCCCCCCCCCCCCTTCCCGCTGCCTTCCACAGCTCGCCCGGGTCTCCCGTTCCACCGGGAGACCCAGGCATCCTACCTGCAGGGCCCCACGAACACCCGATCAAAGCCGCATTTGGCTCTGATCGGGTCTCCATGTGAAAACCTGGAAGTGATTTCATGACATCACTTCTGGGTACTCTGCGCCAAATTCAAAAAATTGAAAACATTCAGAACAGCCAAACTTGGCGTTTTGAATGCTTTTAAGTGCAGAGGAGGGGTTTGAGGGTCTTTTTAGACCTCCAAATCCCTCCACAAGAGTACCTGTAAAAAATAGAAAAAATTTGAAATGTCTGAAAATATCTGGTACTGATACGCGATGACCAAAATATCTGTATCGGCAATAAAAAAACCATATTGGTCAATCACTAATATATTGTAATGAATTTTATTTAATTTCTTTTCCCCTAAAAGTGGCAAAATATTAAAACCAATCACAGTGATCAACACAACCGTACATGTACCGGCACTGGCCCAGTACAATGATCTGTCATCCGCTGTGTTCGGTGGATTCCTGTGGTGTAATCCTGGGAGGACGCCATATGACATCCACACAAATTAGGAGAGCTCTTGCTCTGCTGTCATTTGACAATAGGCCGCTCGGGAAGTAGTTAAAAATCCTCTATTTTAGAGATTTAATATTATCTTACTTTATTGCAGGTCAGGAGTTGGGGCTCCAGTGATTGGAGACATAGATGGAGACTACCACCATGACAGCCGAAGGAATATATTAGAGTGGACACTTCCTGTCATTGACAGCAAAAACAAAACTGGAAGTCTGGAATTCAGCATTGCTGGTCACCCTAATGATTTCTTCCCAGTATCAGTGTCTTTTGTGTCCAAGAAAAACTACTGCAGCATACAGGTAAGACTTCAGCATGCTGCTTTTATTTGCCACCATTTTTATTTATTCTTCTTGAAGACATTGTACTATATAGTGTGACACTGACCAGGATTTTTTACGGGTAAGTAAAGCTGTTTATTGGAGTACTCAAAGTCTGAAAAGGCAAATAGATTTACAAAATTGTCTCCTCGCCTTTGTGAAAAGTTTTTTCCCAAACATGACTGTATATTTTTCCATATATTTGCTATGTGATCGGCACATGGCCAGTCAGCACTGTCCAGACAAAGGGTCAGGGGTCATGCAGCCTCCTAGGACAGTCTGAGGAGAATGAAAACTCCTCCTACAAGCTTTAACCAATGCTTGACCGGACACTGATAGAAGTCACAAGACTGCTATATACTGCTGAAGAGAAAAAGTATTTAGCAGTTTAAATTTACTAAAATATTTGCATTTCCATGTTCTGTATACTGTGGGAGACCAGATATAGTAAATGCAGGGTCCTAGGTTTAGTAACCCTTTCAGATTTTCTATGGCTAATCAATGTTTTTTGCATCTTCGAAATTTTTTTAAACAATGTTACTTTTTATTTTTTAGGTAGCCAAAGTGACTCATGTGGATGGGAACAGTCCTGTGAGGTTCTCAACTGAGACGGCTTTCCTTGTGGACAAATATGAGATTCTGTAAGGATGGTGGTGTATTTTCCACAAATTATCTTCAAGATTCTGGATAGAAGCTTCTATAGGATTTTTCTGTATGTCCTGAAGGCGAGCAGAAATCCCAAATACGAACTATCCTGCAAATTCTGTGCACTCCTTTACCAGAGAAGGAGATCCAGAATTTTGTTATTTCTAATATTTTTATTCCTTACTTTAGGGCAATACATTTATGTTCTCTTTTTTGGCAAGAATGAAGACCATATTCCTGCAAGCACCCAAATATTGAGGGATGCTTCTGTTTCAAAGAAAGTAAATTTATGCACCTGTGTCCTGTTGTCAGCAACAAGCGTCTTTGTTTTCTGGAATATTTTTTTTCTTTTTTTTTATGCTTTAGCTTATTTTGATGGCAAATTTAGGAAGGATTTTTGCAGACAAAGGATGACATAGCCTACCAAATGATATAGGGATGGATAACCAAAGCAGGGACGAAGGAGGATTGGCAGGACATTTTTTTTTTTTTTTATTTGTAACCCTGTATAACTTCATAGAGAATATACACATTCCAAACCACATTGAAATACTGTTCTGTAATTAAATAAATGCGGTGAGATGGAATGTGTGTTGTGTTATTTTTATACCATGATCTCTGCCAAACATTGGTTATAAATTTGTTGTTCTAACTTTTTCTTAAAAAACAGTTTGTTGCAATGCTGTACTTTAATTTTAGCTTTTCAGGAAGTTTTGTTACTTAAGTACTGTTAAGTAGAAGCAAACCATAGTTTATTTAAATTTTCATTCATAGCTCAATCACACTAGATTCCTTGTCATGCATTTTGCTGTAACTTCCAGTCAATGAAAATGCATTGACGTGACAATCCATTGCTTTAATGAGCTGTTCACATGTTTTTGCACATACCCATGTTTTTGTGATGTAACACATGTATTTTATGTGTTAGAGCATTCTGACACTTTATTCATAGTGCGGTACTAACCTATCTAGCCCTGTAAAGAAGAAATTAGTATATATACCCTTTTTGAAGCCGACCTGATCTCCAGCGGCAGAAGCTCTGCACATGGCCGAAAACGGCTGTAAAATAAATTGGAAGTGATGTCACCCATAGACTTACTATGGGGCGTCCGTTTTCGACTGTGTCCTCTGCACCCGCCTCCACAGCGAAGCCACAGCTGACAGCTAAGCATGAGATCGGGTCAGATCGGCTTCAAAAAAGGGAAGTCTGCTGATTTCTCTTTCGTTCATTGATAGACACAGTTCCTGATTCTTTTTAACCATTGGGTTATACTGCCCCCTACAGGAGTTGGACACTTTCTGCCTAGTCAGGAGTAAGGACCTTGTTTCTTGCTGGGATCTCTGGTCCTGGCAATTTTTTAATTTTTAAATGGAATTTATTTCCTCTTTTTTTGTTCCTGTGAGAACTACATTCAAGTGCTGGACTGGCCGACAAACTGGATAATATAGATCCTTAGGGTCCCCCCAGTCTGGCCAGCGAGCACGTGAAGACCGCAGCGCCACACTGGACAGGGGCTGGCCTGTGAGTTGAACGTCTCACAAGGACGCATACGAGCTGGCTTCGGCCTGAGTCGCAGCGTTTCCTCCTGGCCGACAGCACCCACATTACAATGGAGCAGTGTCCTGTCAGGAGATATGGTAAGTAGCTGTCCCCCCACTACCCCTGGAGGGTTTTGGGGTGGACGTGGGCCCCTCCCTGGGATGGTCAGACCCCCCCGGGTTCCCCTCCCTTCTCCATCCCCCCCCCCCCCAGCCCCTCTATACATTTTCTGTTACTTTGGGTCTTTCGGCTAGAATTGTTTGAGTCAGCGGGGGATCCCGATACTGGCGTACCTGGACGATCTTCTGCGAGCGGAGTCTCCGACTGCTATGATGGACTACTGGAGATTGCTCTGTGAACCCTAAGGGAGTTTGGTTGGATCTTAGGAGTCTGCTTTTGGTTCTGTTCACGAAAACAAGACTACCTGGGTCTGACTCTGGACTCAGCCTCAGCCAGAGTATTTCTTCCTCTTCTCAGCTTCTGTTGTTCAGCAGACGGTCATCTCTCCAGGCTAGCATGCACGTGCTGGGCCTGATGGTGTCCGCCCTCGAGGCGGTCTGTTTGCACAGTTCCACACAAGATCTCTGCTAAAGAGATTCTAGTGAAATGGGTCAAGGATCCACGCTTCGCTCTCTGGCACTTCGGCAGGGAAAATCCTTCTCCCCCTGTAGTGTCCAGTTGTCTCCACGGATGCGAGCCTGTCCGAGTGGGGATGCGGCCTCAGCACAGACGTGCTCAGAGGGGCCTGAAATATGGCAGAGCCTAGACTGCCGATTAGGGTACTGGAACTCCGAGCGATCAGACTGTCTGCCTCATTGGACAATGGTCTTCAGGGGTGTCAGTACAAATTCTTTCAGACAATGCCCTGGTCTGCCAACCACCAAGGGGACACAAGAACTGTCCTGGCAACTCTGTATGTAGCCGGCATTCTAAGGTGGGCTGACTGATTAGTTCCAGCCCTCTTAAACTTCTGCCACGACTCCTGTGCAGGATTCAGGCAAAGGGGATTCTGGTCATTCTAGTGGCTCCAGACTGACCTCGCCGGTCTTGTTATGTTGATCTGATACAGTTGGTCACCGATGCTCCTTGGGGACATCCTCTCAGGGAGGATCTGCTGTCCCAAGGACCTATCTTACATCCTGCTTTGCAGTCGCTGGCTTTAACGGCTTGGCTGTTAATTGCCAAGTGCTGAAGTAATGGAGGTTTGTTTGAATCGGTGATTCCTGCACGGTTAAAGGCTAGAAAATCTGCCTTTAGGAAGATCTACCATCATCCGTGGAAGACTTTCTTTGCTTGGTGTGAGTCTCTTGGGGTTCTTCCTTGCTCCTTCTCAGATTCGACCCTAACCTTTTTTCAACTGGGGGTTCAACAGAAATTGGCCATGAGTACCATCAAGGGCCAGGTATTGAGTTATGCTGTTTTTTTTTCCCCAACGACCCTTAGCCACACACTTCCTGGTGCATACTTTTTTCTTCAGGGTGTCCGACAATTGGTTCTTTCAGTGCGATCCTCTCAGGGAGGATATGCTGTCCCAAGGACCTATCTTCCACCCTGCTTTGCCATCGCTGGCTTTAACGGCCTGGCTGTTGATTGCCAGATGCTGAAGGATGGAGGTTTGTTTGAATCGGTGATTCCTACGCTGTTAAAGGCTAGGAAATCTGCCTTTAGGAAGATCTACCATCATCTGTGGAAGACTAATGCCCCATACACACGTGCAGATTATCTGAAGACTTTTGTCTTCAGATTTACCTTTTCTATGTAGTGCAAGGGCCTGCCGGATTGCAAATTGAAAGTGTTTAGGTTTGACCTCATATTATATGGTTTTGGTAAGTCTGCAGACAAAAGTCTTCAGATAATCTGCACGTGTGTATGGGGCATTACTTTGCGTGGTGTGAATCTCTTGGGGTTCTTCCTCACTCCTTCTCGGTGGATTGGACCTTAACCTTCAACTGGGGGTTAAACAGAAATTGGCCTTGGGTACCATCAAGGGCCAGGTATTGGGTTTTGCTGTTCTTTTTCCCCAATGACCCTTAGCCACACACTCCCTGGTGCATACTTTTTTTCTTCAGGGTGTCCAACATTTGGTTTCTTCAGTGCGGGCTCCGTTGCCGCCCTGGAATCTTAATGTGGTGTTTTCAGCTTTACTGAAGCTTTTCTTTAAAAATATTCGGGAGGTTCCCTGCTTATGCTGCCCCAGAAGATGGCCTTTTTTGGCTATCACCTCTGCATGCAGAGTGTCGGAACTGATGGCGTTATCCTGTTGTTCACCTTAGGGTGATTCACAAGGATAAGGTGGTGCTTTGCCTCTGTCCGTCATTCCTTCCTATGGTGGTCTCTGACTGTCATGCAGATATTGTGTTGCCTTCCCTGTGTCCCAGGCATAAACATCTGAAGGAAATTGCCTTGCATGTCTTGGATGTGGTCCGGGCAATTAGGGTGTACCTGGCAGCGCCAGTCTTTTAGAAAGTCAGACTCTCTATTTGTGCTCACGGACGGATCTCACAAATGGTTCTTCTGCAACCATTTCTAGATGGATCAGATGGTGGTTCAGGCCTATTGCGTCACGGGTCAGGTTCCTCCTTTCCCTGTTTAGACACACTCTACTAGGGCGCTTAGTGCCTCCTGGGCTTTCCATCTTCAAGCGCAAGTGACACAGTTTTGCAAGGCGGCCACCTAGTTGTCGGTGCATGCTTCATACAAAGTTTTTATGTCAAGTGGATGTGTTGGCATCTGCGGATGCTTCTTTTGGCCGCAAGGTTTTGGTGGCTGCTGTTTAGAGGACTTAGTCCTCTTTGAGGGTCTATTGTTTTTCGGGTGAGCTTCAGTTGTTTATGGTTGATCTTTTACCCAGTTGGCTATGGTTACCCTTGGGAATTTTTCTCTCTTTGCCCACTCCTCATGTTTAACACTGCTTTGGGACATCCCAATGGTTAAGAAGCAGCAGGAGCTGTGTCCGTCAATGAACGAAAGAGAAAATGGCTTTTTTGACTTACCGTGAAATCCATTTCTCTGATGTGCATTAACGGACACAGCCCCCACCCCGCTGTAGAGTTGGCTTTCTTCTCACACTGCTTGTAATGAAACTGAGTGCCTATTGCTGAGAGTGGGTATATACCTCCTGGGACTGCCCATAGGTGTAGTCAAGCTTTTTCCTGCCTAGTGTCCTACTCCTGTAGGAGGCAGTATAACCATTGGGAGCTGTGTCCATCAATAAACATCAGAGAAATGGATTTTACAGTAAGTCAAAAATCCAATTTTCTTCTTTTATAGGGCTAGATAGGTTAGTGTTAGATTATGGAGATCTATAGATGCAGGGAATTTAGCGTTAGGGTGGACTTATCCTTTAAAGTATCAAATAACCCATATTCCTTATTTCATGGATGTGGACTTGATGAGGAACTGCAGCACTATGTTGCTTCTTAACTAAGCCAACCTGTTTCTCCAAGGTCTTGAAAATCCACTCCTATCAGCCACCCTCATTCCTTTTGACATGACTGCAACCTAGGACCCGTGAATAAGTAGCACACTCATGCACTATGTTTAAAATTGTCCTTTATCACAGCAAACCTGACTTACTACAGTGCATTACTTAAACAATACAATCACCTTCCAACTTTGGCAGACCCAAATAGTGTTATACAAGTAACTCAGTTACTTTCCACTGAATCCGACCTTGAGAATAAATGATTATGTAGTCCAGTTTGGGAGGTGTAGCCTTGTTCCTGCTAGGCGTTATGTACCGACCATAAGCCTGAGATGACAAGTTTTGCCTCTCCAGCCCAGGCCTCACTGAGGATAAAATTATACCAAGTGGCAGGAGGAACACAAGTGCCAGTAGAGGTTGATGGTAAAACAGACAGCACATCAGGCCTGGAACAGAAATTCTTCAGGGTAGACTAGCCTGAGTTGGGCAGGAACTCCACCTGCACTGCAAGTTTAGGAAGTGTGGCTTCTCAGAGCTTCCAAAACGAGCCTCTGGCATGAACCCACTGTGATTGTTGAAGCAGATACAGGTGATAGCCAGGACAGGCACTCAGTAGTGATGTAGAGCCGAATCAGGAACAGGAGTGTGGTCATGTGGGTAGCGGAGGTCAGCAGCAGGTGTGCAACGAGCTACAGAAGCGTAGGTAGGATCAAAATTGTAAGCAGAGCTGAGGGCAGGATCAGGGACAAAGACAAGTCAGATTAGCAAAGGAAGATACATACAGGACACAAGAACAGCTGAAGACCAGTCAGTATTGTCGCTGGATAAGAGCATGCTTTAAATAGGCTTTCCTACACCAACAGGGGCTGTGAACACGCTTGTGCGCCTGGTCACAGTTCTATGGGTAATACCATGTGCATGTCTTTGAGCCAGCCATCTTACAGGAGTAAAACGAGAGAAGTATAGTAAAGTATTTTTTTTTTCTCTACTCCTTTCTCCAATCTTTTTTGAAAAAATAAGAGCATTTGAAAATTAACAGATTTTTATGTTTATAAAATTATCTGCAACTTTTTACTTAAAAAAATTTGTAACTGCATGTTCTTAAATCAGACCTGAACTCAAAAAGTAAGAACTTGCTTTGTTATAGGGAATATCTAGAAATGTTAATTGTGTCTAGACTTTAAGCTACACTCTAAAAGATCTATATTTTAGGTCTTGAGTTCCTTTTGAAAAAAAGCAGTAAACATCCTGGTACATAAGTGTGCCTGCCTAGACATTCCTGTGCTTACAGCCTTATGGCTGTATATCTGCTATGCGAGATCTAGTATGGCTGCCTCTGCCTGCTAGTTTTAGCAGATTTGGAGTGCGCTTTATTGCTGCTCACTGTTCTACTTGCTGGAGTCTCTGACAAGATGGCTGCCTCCCGCAGAGCTGAACAAGGCATGTTAACTCAGTAAGGGAAGGAGGGTGGGGGTGGGGAAACTTCACAGGAAGCTTACTGGCAAGATTGGTAAATAGTTCTTTGACACCAGCCTTTCTTTTTTTTTTTGGGCACAACTTTCAGAGATCAGTTCTTCACCAAGGCCATTTCTACTTCCACTATCAAATATCACAAAATATACCAAAGATACATTTAAACTTTTTTAATTATGTATATATTTTGTTCCGCATAATATGTACAGAACTCAGATTGGTATTCTATTTCTAAAAGACAAGCACCATATTCATATACAGTATATTTGTCAGTAAAAGGGAAAACCTTTTTTTTGTATTTGAGCCCCACAAATGTGTTGACAAGACTCCCAGTTTACTGGGCTTGCCTAAATAGCAGTTGGTTATCTCGGTCTCCTTTCCTGTGTCACTGTTTTTTACCTGGTTGATTGTCTGGAATTTTTTTTCACATTTTAAATTCTTTATTGATTACAAGAAAAAATACAAAGTGCGTATAAACAGATCCAGAACACAGCACAAGATACATCAGAATAAAGTGCATAAACAAGAACCATAAAACAAGGTGATGTAACATCGGTATATCCATCATGAATGATTGTCTGGAATTTTGCAGCATTATGCCCTGCCTCATGAAAATGTTTGGATCAACTGTTCTAACATTTTCCTGATATCGATTTCTGAGAAGAAATGAAATCTTTACTGTTTTTATGTATAGTTTTTGTCAACCTCTAAGCCACATTTGAATAAAAGCACTACATACTGTATGAGGAATTGCAATTGAGTTGTTCTGAATTTTTATTTAAAGTGGTTCTAAAGCCTAACACATTTTTACCTTAAAGTGTTACTAAACCCACAACAGTAAAATCAGTCTGTATATGCAGTAAAGCATGCTTGTTATACTCGCTGTGGGACCAAAGGGGTTAATCCTTTGCTTTGTGTATAAAGGCTGTGTGATCCTCCCCTTCTTCCACTGACTCCAGACCCTTTCCTGATGCAACCGCATTAGGGGACAGGCTGCACATGGTCAGTTTGGTGTTTATTGCTAGCGAGTTTTTTTTTTTTTTTTCCTGGGAGAGTGCACGTGATCAGCACAGAGCAAATTGGCACTGTTCAGACAGAGGGTCGGGGAAAATGAAAACTCCTACAAGCTTTAATCAGACAGCAGTATACTGAAGTTTTGCGACTTGTATCACTGAGGAGAAAAGTATTTAGCAGTTTATATTTACTAAAATGATTGCATTTCCGTGTACTGTGGGAGACCAGATATAGTGACTGCAGGGTCTCCTGGGTTTAGTAACACCTTATTGCAACTCTGCCTTAAGGTAAATGTTTAATAGTGTATTCACCTCTCCAATACTTACTGAGCCCTCACTCGATCCAGCGCTGTGCCCACCTGTAGCAGCGCACTCAGGCTTTGCTGAGGCAGCGGGAGCTATTGCCTGTGAGGAAGGAACAGAGGATGGGGCCAAGCCACATGGTCTGTGTCTGGACGTGGGCAGCTTGGGAGTGAGCCTGCAGGTGTGCTACAATTGGAAGCGACTTCCTATAGTTGCACACCAAGAAGAAGAGAAGCTGGGAGTGCTGGAGGGGGACCCCAGAAGAGGAGATCGGGGCCGCTCTGTGAAATTCTATTGCATAGACCAGGTAAGGATAACCTGTTTGTATATGGTTGAGCCTCAAATGGACAGACATACAAAGGAAGGTCAATGGATCTTGTTTTCAGGACTGTATCAGTCCAAAACAGTTCGCACTAGAGTTTCCCATGTAAATGTATACACCACGTGAGTTCTCTATTTTGTACATAAACTAAGGAATGTTAGCTATCCTTCAACTGTTTTAGTGCACAAATAGTTTTCTCTCTGGCCAGACTTCAGAGCCCCAAAGACAAAGATTCCTTTTAATATTATACTGTTTCTGGAGTCCCTTTTCAAACCAACAAAACCTTGGTCTACTGTCAATGACCAATGCCTGGGCTGGCTGCAGTAGTTTGGTTGTTTATTGGGATCCTTTTGGATCTTGCATCTAACTGGGATACAAGTGTGCATTACTCAATCTAGTTCTTGGCCATCATCAACCTATAGCACTCCTGGGCTAAAGTGGTTAAAAAAAAAAATCATTTTAAGTGAAAATAGATTGCATGTTCTGTGGTTCTAATTGTCAGCATCACATTCAAAGCTGTTTTGCTGTTCCTACATGAACGCCTAAAGAAGGTTCTGTAATTTTCAAAGATAAGCTATTAGATTTGCAAGTTGAAGTCAAGAAGATTTAAAGCTGTTAGACACTTTTCACCTTATAGCCAGAAATGCAGTGCTCTTGTCACTTCCTGCAAACTGCACCAAAGAATATCTTCCTTCCTAGCCTATCTTCTGTAAACTACAAAATGCCCTGTTGCTCATATAATGGAGATCAAGAGAGCGCAGACACGTTTCTAGTCTGAATCAGGGGAGCAGCCTAGGGCAGTGATGGCAAACTTTGGCACCCCAGATGTTTTGGAACTATATTTCCCATGATGATAATGCACTCTGCAGTGGAGTTGAGCATCATGGAAAATGTAGTTCCAAAACATCTGGGGTGCGTAGGTTCACCATCAGTGCCCTAGGGTAACAACTGTGTCTCCCTCCATAGATACAGTGGAAGAATGACGGAGCCTACCAGGAACAGGAAGTGTGTTGCTTGCAGAATAACCAGGTGAAAATAAAGCAAAAGAAGCCTTAAAAAAGAAATAAGAGCATCCAATGCATCTAAGAATTATTACACTGCAATATGTTACAACTTTGGTTTTGAGTTTAGATGGACTTTTAAAAGGAAAGCATTGAAAATAAAATGTACAGTTGTGTTCAAAATTATTCAACCCCCACTGAAATTGATTGTTTTGGCCAGTTTGACATTGATTTTGATCATTCAGTCATCCTGCTTACAATTAAATCAAAGAGGCACGTGTAGGTCAGACAAACATAGCATAACATTTATAATGAAATAACCGCAAATGTCTTTCTCTTACGTCCTCCGACAGTCGCCGCCTCTTCATATTCGTCACTATGGGGTTATTGACCTTTGCTCCGTAGGAGTAGCTAGGCAACAGAATATGTCAATATTAAAGCTTTTAGCATATCCCACCCCCAGAGGGTGGTCCCCTCAGTCAATACCCTCCTGCTTCCTGTATCCATACCTCAGTTTCAATTGTCTAGCTCAGGTGTAGGCTGGCTGATTCTGTGCTGGGGCTCTTCAGTCTCAGCTTCTTTTCTCTTTTGATTTTATTTGAAGTTTTTTCTCTTCCTTTTACTTAGCTGTTTTATTTATCAGCACTAGTTAGATTCTTCTGATGAAGATGACCGTGCGGAGCTGGGTCTCGGGCTGGCCTTCCTGGTTTTCCAGGGCTCAGGGCCAGTGGCTTCCCAGCCTGCCATCGAGCGTTCAGTCAGGTTTTTTCCTGGCATGAGTGAATGACCCATCCCTGTTCGTTGCAGGGATGCTGCGGTGAGGTGGCTACCTCACTGGACGCCATGCGGTTTCGCACCGCAGATCTACTGCGTCCTGGCTGCGACTCTCCCTGTCCTCTGTGCAGCGGCTTGATCGCTTGTGCGGGCTCCCCACGCCATTCAGAAGGTAAGTGTACTCTGTGTGGGGACCTGTCTGCTTAGTGGGTGTCAGTCTGGGACTGTGTAACCCTGCATTTCTGTACACACTATTGGGCTCCCTGTCTGGTTTGTTGCTTTCTGTGGGCTGCAAGGAGGGGGGCTATCCTGCACTGTTCTGTGTTACAGGCTGTGTGTTTTTCTGTGTGACATGCTGTATGCTGTGGGGCATGATGTGAGACATGTTTGTGCATACATGCGGCGGCCGCTGCTGCGGTCCGCCATTTTTATTACTGCAGGCGTATGATGGCCAATACTGTGTGGTGAGAGCGGCGTTTTTGGCGCCAAGCACCGCCATTTTGGCGGCGATCGCTCAGGCCGCATGTCAGCGCTGCATGCTCTGCCTTTGCAGTCCCCCACCGGCGGCCATGTTTGTGGAGCCTTCCATAGGCTTTATAGGAGCTGTGTGTATTGCATCACTTCCTTTACCCTGAGAACAGCGATCGGTGCAGCAGCCTGAGTGGTCTCTCCAGGTTTATCTTCCTTATTTCTGTATTCCTTGCCTAGTTTTGTACTTCTCCCTGTGGGGGTCGGTGTGTGCTGTGTGTGCGGTGGGCTACGCTCGCCGCGATCTTAAAGGGGCAGTACTCCTTTTTTTCCTGCAATTTTTTGGGGCATGGATTCTCAGGAAAGCAAATTTCCTCCCACTTTAGTGGGGGGCCAAGGGGCTGCTGCTTCCCCCGAGGGGGGTGATTTGGCTACCATTGTGGCTAACCTAGCTGCTCAGGTGCAGATGCTTGTGGCTGCTCAATCCACAAAACGGCCCAGGGTTTCAATTTCCTCTGATTCAGAGGGCGATGGTGATGGGGCTGCTATGGCTGGGGTCCCCTTATCGGGGTCCCGTTCGTCCCTGGACCTTGTAGGGTCTGAAGGGGAGGCAGAGGTTGAAGGGGTTGATAATTCCCCCCCTTATTATTTCCCTCCCTGGCTCGTCTGAAGAGCTTGCAATCATGGATGAATTGGTTGCTTCTATCAAACAAACACTGCATTTGCAGGATGAACCATGTCCTCCTGCCGTCCTGGCCTCTTATGGGACGCAGCGAAGACGCAAATCATCGCAGGTTTTTCCTTGCACTGCGGATTTTCAGCGCGCTGTTAGTGAACAATGGCGCAATATAAAAAGCCTTTTACTGTGCCAAGTAGGTTCAAGCTGCGTTATCCTTTCAAACCCGCTACTGATGAACGTTGGTGTGTACCGCCTCCTGGTGGATCACGCGGTGGCAGTTTTGAATAAATCTACTGCGATTCCGGCGGAGGATACCCCGGTGTTCCGGGATCCCACGGACAGGAGACTGGAGTCTCTTGCCCGCCATACTTACTCGGTTACCGGTTCCATGCTTTAAGCTATTTTTGCTTCACTTATGGCAGCTCAGGCTGTCGCGGATTGGACGCAGGTGCTCAGGCGCGTTCTGGTGGCTGACTCTGCCCCTCCGACAACATTGGCTATGGTAGATCAAATTCATCAGGGTGTCATGTATTTGTGTGATGCGGACTTAGATATAGTCCCTTTGGCTGCACGTGTGCTCAGCGTGGCGGTGTTGACACGCCGCCTGATTTGGCTGAAATGTTGGTCTGTGGACCAATCTTCTCGCAAAACTTTAGCTAATCTACCCTATACGGGATCTCGCCTTTTTGGCGAATCCTTGGATACGCTGATAAAGGGGATCACTGGGGGTAAAAGCACGCTCTTGCCCCAGTCTCACAAGGCTAAGGTTGCTCATGGTAAGAAGCATGCTTCGTTTAGACCCTCTCAGGGGTCCTTTCATGCCTTTCGGTCGCACTATAAGGGCAAACCCTTCAAAGGTCAAGGATCCCAGAAGAAGCCATGGACAGGTAAGCAGAAGTCCTGCCAGTCTGGGTCCGCTGCCCATAACAATACGGCCTGAAGGGGCGCCCTCACGCAGTTCTGGGGTGGGGGGACGTTTGCTCGGTTTTCTTCAACCCTGGCTGGCCCGCGTTCGGGACAGGTGGGTTCAGGAGATCGTTCGGTCCGGTTACAAGATCGAGTTTCTCTCTCGGCCGGCGGGCAGATTTTTTCCCTCAAATCTTCAACTGTCTCCGGAGCGTTTGCGGGATCTGCACCTGGCGGTGCGGGATCTGCGGGCTCAGGGAGTGGTGGTTCCGGTGCCATTGGGACAGATTTCAGGGGTTCTATTCAAATCTGTTCACTGTGCCCAGGAAGGAGGGCAAGGTACGTCCAATTCTGGACTTAAAAGCTCTGAACCGCTTTGTGCGGGTTCGCAAGTTCCGCATGGAATCCCTGCGGTCGGTGGTGGCTGCCCTGGTTCCGGGAGAATTCATGGCCTCCATCGATTTGAAGGATGCTTACCTTCACATCCCCATTTTCGAGGGTCACCAGAGGTACCTTCGATTCGCCATTGCGGAGGATCATTACCAATTCGTGGCGCTACCTTTTGGTCTCGCTTCGGCTCCGCGGGTGTTCACCAAGGTGCTTGCACCGGTTCTGGCCTTATTGAGAGCCCAGGGCATCTCGGTCCTGGGGTATCTGGACGACATTCTGGTTCGGTCTGCGACCAGTCAGGGTCTGGTAAAAGACCTGTCCGTCACGATGCAAACTCTACAGGAGTTTGGTTGGACGATAAACTTTCCAAAATCGACGCTGTGTCCGTCAGTTCTTCTTCCCTACCTGGGAATGATCCTGGACTCGGTCCAGGCGAGAGTCTTCCTGCTGGACGACAAGATCAGGACACTTCAGGAAGAAGTCAGGTCCCTCAGGGACGTTCCGTGCTCATCCCTCCGGATGGGCATGAGGTGTCTGGGATTGATGGTCTCGGCTTTCGAGGCGATTCCCTTCACCCAGTTTCACACGCGGGGTCTCCAAGCGGAGATCCTGTCCAGGTGGGACGGGCGACCACAATCTCTGGATCTCCAGATTTTGTTGAGCCATCGCACCAGAAGGGATCTTCTGTAGTGGCTACAGTCCCCGGCGGTGTCGGGGGGCAAGTCTTTTCGCCCTCTTTCATGGACGGTGATCACCACGGATGCCAGCCTGTCGGGCTGGGGTGGTGTTCTGGGCGTTCTGTCCGCCCAGGGTACTTGGTCGGAGGGGGTATCCTCCCTTCCGATCAACATTCTGGAATTGCGAGCGATAAATCTCTGCCTTCAACGTTGGACGGACAGGCTTCAGGGCCGTCCGGTTCGGGTGCAGACGGACAATGCCACAGCGGTGGCCTACATCAACCACCAAGGGGGCACCAGGAGTGCCCGAGCGGCTCGGGAGGTGGCCGACATTCTGTCTTGGGCCGAGACACACGTCCCGGCGATAACAGTGGTTCACATTCCGGGGGTGGAGAACTGGCAGGCGGATTATCGGAGTCGCCAGACCCTGGACCAGGGGGAATGGTCCCTCCACCCGGATGTCTTCCAGATGTTGTGCGCAAAGTGGGGTCTTCCGGATGTGGACCTGTTCGCGTCTCGTCTGAACAACAAGGTGGGAAGGTTCGTGGCGAGGACGCGCGATCCTCGGGCAGACGCGTCAGACGCGTTGGTGGCTCCGTGGCATCAGTATCGACTGATGTATGCATTTCCACCGATTCAGCTGCTATCCAGGTTCCTTCGCAGGTTGTCCTCGGAACCGCTCACGGTGATCTTGGTGGCGCCAGACTGGCCTCACCGGTCTTGGTATGCAGACCTCATGAATCTGGCGGTCGACGCTTCGGGGCGTCTGCCTCTTCGAGAAGATCTCCTGTCTCAAGGACCGATATTCCATCCTGCTTTACAGTCGCTGGCTTTGACGGCCTGGCTGTTGAAACCGAGGTCCTGAGGGATAGGGGTCTCTCCCCTAAGGTCATTCACACTTTGGTTAACGCTAGAAAGACCTCTTCGGGGAAGGTTTACTACCGTACTTGGAAGGCCTATTTTGCCTGGTGTGAGTCCAGGGGGGTTTCCCTCGCTCATATTCGGTGTCTAGGGTGTTGTCTTTCCTTCAAACGGGTGTGGACCAGCGTTTGGCCACGATTAAGGGTCAGATTTCGGCGTTGGCCGTTCTTTTTCAACGCCCTGTGGCGTCTAACCCCTTGGTTAGCACTTTTGTTCAAGGGGTGCGGCACCTGGTCCCTCCTAGGAGGGAGCCTTTGCCTCCATGGGACTTGAACCTTGTTCTGTCCGTGTTGCAACATGCTCCTTTTGAAAAGATCAGGGAGATCTCGTTGTCCATGTTGTCCAAGAAGGTCGCTTTTTTTGGTTGCGATCACTTCGGCTCGCAGAGTGTCAGAGCTGGCAGCCTTGTCCTGCAGGTATCCGTATTTGGTGATTCACTTGGATAAGGTGGTCTTGCGACCTAACCCTTCTTTTCTTCCGAAGAGGATCTCGGAATTTCATCTCAATGAAGACATTGTCTTGCCTTCGCTTTGCGCGAAGCCTAGACATCCGAAGGAGGTGGATTTACACTCCTTGGATGTTGTTCGGGCGATCAGGGTTTACCTGTCATCGACTAAATCCTTTCGCAAGACGGATTCTCTATTTGTCCTTCCAGAGGGACCTCGGAAGGGCTTGGCGGCGTCGGCTTCTACCATCGCCAAATGGATCAGACAGACCATTGAACAGGCATATGTTTTGAAGGGAAAAGTTCCCCCTATGCCTGTGAAGGCGCACTCTACCAGATCTCTGAGTACGTCTTGGGCCTGTCATCATCGGGCTTCTGTGGCCCAGGTGTGTAAGGCGGCGACCTGGTCGTCCGTTCACACCTTCTCAAAGTTCTACAAAGTGGATGTTCAGGCATCGGCAGATGCTTCCTTTGGCCGCAAGGTTCTTGGTGCGGCAGTGCCTTAGGGTCCCTTATTTTTGGGCCCTTGGCTGTTTGGGATGTTTTTATCCCTGGGTTATTTGTTTTTCCTGGGTTGTTGCTCCTGTTGAGCAAGGTTTTTTTCATGCTGCCCAGCTGGTTTCCTTCCTTTGGTAAGGTTCCTTTTTTTCTGCTGTGGGTACTGCGTTGCCTTAGGCGCGGCTGCGTTTCCCACCCCTCATGTATGCACTGCTTTGGGACATCCCCATAGTGACGAATATGAAGAGGCGGCGACTGTCGGAGGACGTAAGAGAAAACGGAATTTTTGTAAAATCTTACCTGTAAAATTCCTTTCTCTGAGTCCTCCGACAGTCGCCACCCCCGCCCCTCTTTTGGGGTTTGTTTATGTACTCTACTGCTATTCTACTGAAACTGAGGTATGGATACAGGAAGCAGGAGGGTATTGACTGAGGGGACCACCCCCTGGGGGTGGGATATGCTAAAAGCTTTAATATTGACATATTCTGTTGCCTAGCTACTCCTACGGAGCAAAGGTCAATAACCCCATAGTGACGAATATGAAGAGGCGGCGACTGTCGGAGGACTCAGAGAAAGGAATTTTACAGGTAAGATTTTACAAAAATTCAGTTTTTCTGTGCTCACATCATTATCAGTTTTATTCAACCCCCAAGTGACATTCAATCTTAGTACTTAGTACAACATCCTTTTACAGTTATAACAGCTTTTAAACGTGAAGCATAGCTTGACACAAGTGTCTTGCAGCGATCTACGGGTATCTTCGCCCATTCGTCATGGGCAAAAGCCTCCAGTTCAGTCACATTCTTAGGCTTGTGCACTGCAACTGCTTTCTTTAAGTCCCACCAGAGGTTCTCAATCGGATTTAAGTCTGGTGACTGTGATGGCCACTCCAAAATGTTCCAGCCTTTAATCTGCAACCATGCTCTAGTGGACTTGGAGGTATGCTTGGGATCATTGTCCTGTTGAAAGGCCCGTCTCCCAAGCCTCAGGTTTGTGACAGACTGCATCACATTGTCATCCAATATCTCCTGGTACTGAAGAGAATTCATGGTACCTTGCACACGCTGAAGCTTCCCTGTACCTGCAGAAGCAAAACAGCCCCAAAGCATGATTGACCCCCCGCAATGCTTCACAGTAGGCAAGGTGTTCTTTTCTTCATAGGCCTTGTTCTTCCTCCTCCAAACATACCGTTGATCCATGGGCCCAAACAGTTCTGATTTTGTTTCATCAGTCTACAGAAAACTTCTGTGGTTTGTCCACATGACTTTTGGCATACTGCAGTCGACTCTTCTTATTCTTTGGAGACAGCAAGGGGGTGCGCCTGGGAGTTCTGGCATGGAGGCCTTCATTACGCAGTGTGCGCCGTATTGTCTGAGCAGAAACTTCAGTACCCACATCTGACAAATCTTTTCTCAGTTCCTCAGCATTCACACGGCACTTTTCTCCACTCTACGCTTCAGGTAGCGCACAGCAGTCGAAGTCAGCATCTTCTTTCTGCCATGACCAGGTAGCGTTTCAACAGTGCCTTTTGCCTTGAATTTGCGAATGATGCTTCCTATGGTGTCTCTTGGTATGTTTAACATCTTTGCAATCTTCTTATAGCCATTGCCCTTCCTGTGAAGAGGAATCACCTCTTCTCTTGTCTTCCTGGACCATTCTCTTGACTTCACCATGTTTGTAACCACACCAGTAAATGTCTAGAAGGAGCTGAGTATCACAGTCATTTTAAAGCTGCCTAATTGGTGTTTATTAGGCTTTATTGCTGCTCCCTGACATCCACAGGTGTTTTCAATACCTGATTGAAAACACTTCAATGAACCTCTGTTCTTCAGAGTGGTAGTCTTTAAGGGGTTGAATAATTGTGTCAATGAAGAATTCACAAAGGAAACATTTACTACTGTATTACAAAACCAATTGATGTCATTTTAGTTGCATATGGTTCTTTAAGAAGTCCTTGTAGGATTTCATTCTGAATACAATTACAAATGTACACTAAATTCCCTAAACCCTTTACAGCATTGGGGGGGTTGAATAATTATGAACACAACTGTATGTAGAACTCCAAAAAGTTACCCAAAATCATAAAGTCATATTCTGGACAAGAAGTTATTCTAATGTAATCTTTTAAAAGAAACTTCATTCTGTATTACTTTGATGAAGACTGCAGATACAATTTCTAGTGGGGGCTTGTTTTAAAGTTTATTTATGGATTGGTAAAAATATTTGAAAACTTTCAATATCCATAGTCTGGCCACAGTCCTAATTACCCTAAGTCCTATTGAAAGAGATGTATTTTTTGCAAGTGCGTTAACTAAAACCACCATTGGCCCATGCAAGCCGATTGAATGCTCCCTGCTCTTTATTAGAGGATTCTGTTGTATTTTCTCAACAGCCTATGCAAAATTTGTGCTAAGCACTTTGGAAATTAGTGCAATTCCAGACTACAAGTCCCCAACTAATGCTTGGCACAGCAGTTAATTACATTGTACAGTAATTTCACAAAGAAGCAGAAAAGGACATTGACATACCCTTATTAAACATATACTGTATGCAAACTGTAACATTACTGTTACAAGAAACTTGCAATACAAAAAAATACACACACATACTATCTGTGCTAGATACCCTGAGGCTGGGTTCACACTTGTGCGATGCGGGAAGGCTGTGAATTCGCAGCCTGTTCCTGCATCGCATCCGCACATCTGGCAGTTTACACTGCCATATGCGATACGCAGGGGGTGTCAATTAAATGTTGACGACACCCCCAGTTTGATCGCATATCGCAGTGCGATCTGACAGTTCACACAGGATCGGATCGCACAAGTGTGAACCACTGTGCGATCCGATCCTGATGCGGCTGAAAAAAAGGGTCCTGTGTGTCTTTGGTGCGGATACAGTGCGAATTCAGCCATACAAAGTGTATGGCTGAATTTGCATCCGCACATGAGATCGCATGTAATGAAGGAGCAGTGCGCTCCGAATTACATGCGATCTTGTAAACCGCACTAGTGTGAACCGGCACTGACTGTATCATAGCAAGTATGCAATTTTTACAGCGCTGAACTAAATAAATAAATAATCCTATCTAGGTATTTGTATTAACATATTTTGGTTGCCATACTCTAGATGGTGCTGTAATATCATAAATGGCCTTAGCTCAGCTAGCTCAAAGGTCGGCTTTACCATTTGTTGTGTTGATAAGCTAGATTATATAATGATTGAAAAATATTTAATTAATTAATATGAAATAGTTTTGCTCTAACTTTGGACCTCTGGGGTATGTCCATATGCAATGTACAGTATTAGAGACTATGTATTTTAACCTCTGTATATGTACAGATAATTACCATTGATGTCATATTATATATACAGTATCTCACAAAAGTGAGTACACCCCTCACATGTTTGTAAATATTTTATTATATCTTTTCATGTGACAACACTGAAGCAATGACATTTTTCTACAATGTAAAGTAGTGAGTGTACAGCTTGTATAACAGTGTAAATGTGCCCGACAAACTAACTCAACACACAAGAATATTGAAATCTTATGGTGAAAGAACACTGTTTGGAACCACATCATTGACTTTATTTCTATGTTTGCACATGCATCACAGAGCATTGCTGTCCCCTCAAAATAACTCAACTCACAGCCATTAATATCTAAACCACTGGCAACAAAAGTGAGTACACCTCTAAGTGAAAATGTCCAAATTGGGCCCAATTAGCCATTTTTTCTCCCTGGTGTCATGTGACTCATAAGTGTTACAAGGTCTCAGGTGTGAATGGGTAACAGGTGTGTTAAATGTGGTGTTATCACTCTCACTCTCTCATACTGGTCACTGGAAGTTCAAGGATGGCACCTCATGGCAAAGAACTCTCTGAGGATCTGAAAAAAAGAATTATTGCTCTACATAAAGATGGCCTAGGCCAGTGGTGGCGAACCTTGGCACCCCAGATGTTTTGAAACGACATTTCCCATGATGCTCAACTACACTGCAGAGTGCATGAGTATCATGGGAAATGTAGTTCCAAAACATCTGGGGTGCCAAGGTGTGCCATCACTGGCCTAGGCTATTAGAAGATTGCCAAGACCCTGATCAGCCTGTCAGTGCTCAGACCATACGTCCCACACTGCATCAAATTGGTCTGCATGGCTGTCATCCCAGAAGGAAGCCTCTTCTAAAGATAATGCACAAGAAAGCCTGAAAACAGTTTGCTGAAGACAAGCACACTAAGGGTATGGATCACTGGAACCATGTCCTGTGGGCTGATGAGACCAAGATAAACTTATTTGGTTCAGATGGTGTCAAGCGTGTGTGGCAGCAACCAGGTGAGGAGTACAAAGACAAGTGTGTCTTGCCTACATTCAAGCATGGTAGGTGGAGTGTGATGGTCTGGGGCTGCATTGAGGGAACCCTGAATGCCAACATGTACTGCAACATACTGAAGTAGAGCATGATCCCCTCCCTTCGGAGACTGGCCCGCAGGGAAGTATTCCAACATTAAAACAACCCGAAACAAATCTCCAAGACGACCACTGCCTTGCTAAAGAAGCTGAGGGTAAAGGTGATGGACTGGCCAAGCATGCCTCCAGACCTTAACCCTGTTGAGCATCTGTGGGGCATCCTCAAATGGAAGGTGGAGGACCGCAAGGTCTCTAACGTCCATCAGCCCTGTGATGCTGTCATGGAGGAGTGGAAGAGGACTCCAGCAGCAACCTGTTAGGCTCTGGTGAACTCCATGCCCAAGAGGGTTAAGGCAGTGCTGGAAAATGAAAATAATTATGCTGTGATGTATAATATGCTGCGCTCACCTGATAAATGGCACTATAACCTCTTAGGTGAAATAAATAAAAAAATATAAAGAATAAAATGTGCAAATGTACATAAATAAGTGCAAATATATGCAATGTGCAAATATATAAAACAATATTAAACTCTTTGGTGATAACAAAACAGGATATATATAAAGTGTATATATTGTGAATAAAGTCACATAAACACCATCAACCAATGGATGATAAAGGAGTCTCTGATGGATGACTATTTAAATGCACTTTTAACTTCAATCCCTTCACCAAGAGAGGACCACCCGGTGTGCACAAATGCTTACCGGAAAGCACAGACCCCTTAATTACAGGAGGTCAGTATAAGCAGAAGTAGTATACAGGGTAAGTATCCAGCATCCAATGAGTATCTGCACCCGACAGAGACATCCACCTTGTATCCACCTGATAAGTCCTCACAGCCAACTCCGTATTCCTCGGACGTTATATTAAATTACAAGATGGCTAATATAGTGAATTATGCTTGAACAGGTTTATTTAGATACAAAACAGATGCACTTACATGGTAGCAGATCAGTGTAGTTATACAAGAGAGACACAAGCCGTGGACCGCGAGGTGGACGCCGCTTCCATGTTCCAATTTGTGTACCACCTGATCCCGGAAGTGACGTCTTTGCGTGGTTGCGATCAAACGTCCCGATGCGTTTCGTCAGCACGTAGGCTGTCGTTATCAAGGGTCAAGTGCTGGAAAATACTGGTGGCCACAAAAAATATTGACACTTTGGGCCCAATTTGGACATTTTCACTTAGGGGTGTACTCACTTTTGTTGCGAGCGGTTTATACATTAATGGCTGTGTGTTGAGTTATTTTGAGGGGACAGCAAATTTACAGAATTAAAAAAGGGTTGTAATATAGTGCTGCGCTGTCTGTGATTAAAAATGTCAAATGTGCATTATAGAATAACAAAGATAATAATAAATCTGTCAATCTCAAAACAAAAGAAAGAAACCAAATGTCAATCAATATAAAATAAAACATGTACTACGCTGAACAGTGACATAGCTCATAAGAATATACAATGCTCTGTGATGCACGTGCAAACATGGAAATAAAGTCAATGATGTGGTTCCAAACAGTGTCCCGTCACCAAAAGATTTCAATATGCTTGTGTGTTGATTTATTTTGAGGTGACAGCAAATTTACACTGTTATACAAGCTGTACACTCACTACTTTACATTGTAGCAAAGAGAAATTTCTTCAGTGTTATCACATGAAAAGATATAAAAGTATTTTGTGAGATACTGTATATATATATATATTTATATATTTTAAGTTTCCATATGGGACCTTGGAACCCCTGCAATCTGAGAATAATTCACACCTTCAGTAATGTGAATTGAAGGCTTAAGTCCTATGCAGACTTTCTGACATCAAGGATGCGATTATGTAACTAGAACAGAATGGTTTCACAACTTTACATCTCTCCATTACTCACATCCTGTTCTTGGACAATCAACATCTGCCTTGACACATTTCACGGTGATTGGATTAAGATGTCAATACTACTTGTGTTGATATACAGGTCCCTCTCAAAAAATTAGCATATTGTGATAAAGTTCATTATTTTCTGTAATGTACTGATAAACATTAGACTTTCATATATTTTAGATTCATTACACACAACTGAAGTAGTGCAAGCCTTTTATTGTTTTAATATTGATGATTTTGGCATACAGCTCATGAAAAACCAAAATTCCTATCTCAAAAAATTAGCATATTTCATCCGACCAATAAAAAAAAAGTGTTTTTAATTCAAAAAAAGCCAACCTTCAAATAATTATGTTCAGTTATGCACTCAATACTTGGTCGGGAATCCTTTTGCAGAAATGACTGCTTCAATGCGGCGTGGCATGGAGGCAATCAGCCTGTGGCACTGCTGAGGTGTTATGGAGGCCCAGGATGCTTCGATAGCGGCCTTGAGCTCATCCAGAGTGTTGGGTCTTGCGTCTCTCAACTTTCTCTTCACAACATCCCACAGATTCTCTATGGGGTTCAGGTCAGGAGAGTTGTCAGGCCAATTGAGCACAGTAATACCATGGTCAGTAAACCATTTACCAGTGGTTTTGGCACTGTGAGCAGGTGCCAGGTCGTGCTGAAAAATGAAATCTTCATCTCCATAAAGCTGTTCAGCAGATGGAAGCATGAAGTGCTCCAAAATCTCCTGATAGCTAGCTGCATTGACCCTGCCCTTGATAAAACACAGTGGACCAACACTAGCAGCTGACATGGCACCCCAGACCATCACTGACTGTGGGAACTTGACACTGGACTTCAGGCATTTTGGCATTTCCCTCTCCCCAGTCTTCCTCAGACTCTGGCACCTTGATTTCCGAATGACATGCAAAATTTGCTTTCATCCGAAAAAAGTACTTTGGACCACTGAGCAACAGTCCAGTGCTGCTTCTCTGTAGCCCAGGTCAGGCGCTTCTGCCGCTGTTTCTGGTTCAAAAGTGGCTTGACCTGGGGAATGTGGCACCTGTAGCCCATTTCCTGCACACGCCTGTACACGGTGGTTCTAGATGTTTCTACTCCAGACAATCTTCCTCAGGGTCCGGTCACCTCTTCTCGTTGTGCAGCGTTTTCTGCCACACTTTTTCCTTCCCACAGACTTCCCACTGAGGTGCCTTGATACAGCACTCTGGGAACAGCCTATTCGTTTAGAAATTTCTTTCTGTGTCTTACTCTCTTGCTTGAGGGTGTCAATGATGGCCTTCTGGACAGCAGTCAGGTCGGCAGTCTTACCCATGATTGCGGTTTTGAGTAATGAACCAGGCTGAGAGTTTTTAAAAGCCGCAGCAATCTTTTGCAGGTGTTTAGAGTTAATTAGTTGATTCAGATGGTTAGGTTAATAGCTCGTTTAGAGAACCTTTTCATGATATGCTAATTTTTTGAGATAGGAATTTTGGTTTTTCATGAGCTGTATGCCAAAATCATCAAAATTAAAACAATAAAAGGCTTGCACTACTTCAGTTGTGTGTAATGAATCTAAAATATATGAAAGTCTAATGTTTATCAGAACATTACAGAAAATAATGAACTTTATCACAATATGCTAATTTTTTGAGAGGGACCTGTAATAGCTGTGGTATCTCCTCGACACTCACTGGAACTGACGAAGTTGCTTGGATAAACTATGAAATGAAAAGTCTAATTGAATGTGACTACTACTACAGACTTTATTATCACACCATTTCATTGTTTTGCAGATTCTTGTTGTATATATCCTTTTTTCAGATCATATTGATGATTCGTGATGGGCCGAACAACCCCCTGTTCGGTCCACACCAGAACACCTCGAACAGGGAAAAAGTTCTAGCGAACATGCAAACTCTATTAAAAACTATAGGACAAGAACATGAAAAATCAAAAGTCCTCATTTTAAAGGCTTATATGCAAGTTATTGCCATAAAAAGTGTATGGGGGTCCGAGTACTGCCCTGGGGGACATGTATCAATGCAATCGTTTTTACAGAATCAGTGATTTTAATGATGCTTAAACAGAAACAATAAAATTGAAAAATTCCTTTAAATATCGTGCCTTGGGGGTCCCCCTAATGTGCCTGTAAAGTGGCGCATTTGTGCGATGTATGTAGCCTGCATCAGCAATACTGACATTTCTAAAGGCAAAAGTGTAGATTAACCACTTTAGGACCGGGCCTATTTCTGACATTTGTTGTTTACAAATTAAAATTAGTATTTTTTGCTTGGAAATTACTTAGAACCCACAAACATTATATTTTTTTTTTTTTTAGCAGAGAACCTAGAGAATAAAATGAAGATTGTAAGACTGCTGCGCAAATACAGTTTGACATAAAGTATTGCAACAAATGCTTTTTTTTTGGGAAAAAAATTATCTTTTTTTTGAATAAAAAAAAAAGGAAAACAGTAAAGTTAGCCCAATTTTTTCTATAATGTGAATGATAATGTTACACCGAGTAAATAGATACCCAACATGTCATGCTTTAAAATTATGCACGCTTGTGGAATGGCGACAAACATTGGTACGTTAAAATCTCCATAGGCGACGATTTAAATATTTCTACAGGTTACCAGTTTAGAGTTACAGAGGAGGTATAGGACTTGTATTATTGCTCTCGCTCTAACAATCGCGGCAATACCTGAATTGTGTGGTGTGAACACCGTTTACATATGTGGGCGTGACTTGCATAAGCATTCGCTTCTGCATGCGAGCTCGGAGGAGTTCGCTGGACTCCTCCCCTTGTGGGCGGCGCGCGCGCGCCACCGGAGGCTCGCTCCCGCTGTATTCAGTCACAGCAGGAGTTGGACCAGGGGAGGAGCGGCGGTGATCACCGCCGCTCTTCCCCGATCGTCGGGGAATCGAGTGTGGAGATCCGCCTGCTTGTGTAAACAAATCGGGCAGATCTCCTATGTGACAGGCAGGGTCAGATTGCTGGGTTCAGCTTAGCTGAACCTGCGATCTGTCCCTGTGTCACTCAGTCACCTCCCCCCACACACGTTAGTAAGCACCAGGCATACATTAACCCCTTGATCACCAATAAAAATTAACCCCTTCCCTGCCAGTGTCATTTTTACAGTAACAGTGCATATGTATAGCACTGATTACTGTAGTAATGTCACTGGTACCCCCAAAAGTGACATTACTACAGGGGTCCGATCTGTCCGCCGCAATGTCACAGTCCCGCAAAAAAAATCGCAGATTGCCGCCATTACTCGTTAAAAAAAAAAAACACCAAAAATGACAGAAATCTTTCCCTTAGTTAGTAAACGCAATAACTTTTGCGCAAACCAATCAAAATACGCTTATTGCGATTTTTTTTTACCAAAAATATGTAGCAGAAAACAAATTGGCCTAAAATGATAAAAAATTTTATTTTTTACATTTTGGGGGGGGGGGGGGAATTTCATATAAAAAAATGTGAAAAATATTGTTATTTTTTCAAAATTGTCACTATTTTTTTGTTTATAGCGCAAAAAGTAAAAATCGCACATGTGATCAAATACCACGAAAAGAAAGCTCTGTTTGTGGGAAAAAAAGGACGTAAATTTCGTTTGGGTATGGCGTTGCATGGCCGTGCAATTGTCAGTTAAAGTCGCACAGTGCCGAATCGCAAAAAGTGGCCTGGACGCAAGACAGCAAAATCCTGTGGTAAAGTGGTTAAAAAAATAAATAAATAATTTTCTTTTTTTAGCTTGAGGGCCCTTGCCCTCACTCGACTTCCTGCCTGGAACATGGATGGACTGCATAGTTTTCCCCGCTACCGACGGCTCTGGTAAGCAGGGAAAACGACCGGGAAGCGGCAGGCAACTCTCCTGCCGCCAATAAAAGTGATCCGGCAGCGAATTCGCCTCTGGAACCACTTATATGTGAAAGAGGACCGCCCACCCTGTAAGAAAATACAGGGGTCATGGCAGCTATCTGCTGCTATAACCCCAGTATTTAACGCCAAAGCACCGACATAAAACTGCGGCGGGCGGTCCGGAAGTGGTTAAACTTGCTTGCAGCTGTAATGTATTTCTGGCTCCCGGCAATATAGATATAAAAAATGTTTAAAAAATGGCGTAGGGCCCTCCCCAAAATCCATACCAGACCCTTAACCGAGCATGCAGCCTGGCAGGTCAGGAAAGGGGGGGGGCGAGCGAGCGCCCCCCCCCCCCCATCCTGAACCATACCAGGCCACATGCCCTCAACATGAGAGGTGGGTGCTTTGGGAAAGGAGGGCTCTTCTCCCCCAAAGCACCTTGTCCCCATGTTGATGGGGACAAGGGCCTCTTCCCCAAAAACCCTGGGCTGTGGATGTCAGGGTCTGTGGGTGAGGGGCTTATCCGAATCTGGAATACCCCTTTAACAAGGGGGCCCCCAGATCCCGGTCCCCCCTCCCACGTTAATTGGTATTGGATACATCGTACCTCTACCCATTCACCAAAAAAGTGTAAAAAAAAAGTAAAAACCACAAAACACAGTTTTTGATAAGTCCTTTATTAAAAAGAAAAAAAAATTGTGTCCCTCAACGTAAATCCATCGTCAATCGTGAAGCCCGCCGGACCCGAAAAATAGAAAAATTTTTTTTCTATTTTTCGGGTCCGGCGGGCGTGGTGATTGACGATGGATTTACATCGAGGGAAACTATTTTTTTCTTTTTAATAAAGGACTTCTCAAAAACTGTGTTCTGTGGTTTTTACATTTTTACACTTTTTTGGTTAATGGGTAGGGGTACTATTTATCCATTACCCATTCACATGGGGGGGCTGGGATCTGGGGCTACCCTTGTTAAAAGGGGCTTCCAGATTCCGATAAGACCCCCACAACCACAGCCCAGGGTTGTCAGGAAGAGGCCCTTGTTCCCATTACCATGGGGACAAGCTACTTTTGGGGGCACCCCAAAGCACCCTCCCCATGTTGAGGGCAAGCACCCCCTCTTTCCTGGCCTGCGAGGCTGCATGCTCGGATAAGGGCCTAGTTTAGATATTGGGGGAGACCCCACACCGTTTATTTTTTTAAATTCTGTCATAGGGTTCCCCTTAACCACTTATATATAAGGTACTTTCACCCCCTTCCTGCCCAGAACAATTTTCAGCTTTCAGTGCATATTGGCATCTATAGGAAATATTGGTCAGCTTGACATGGCACTGCTCCCTGTCTTTAACATTGGTGTCTATGGGAAATATTGGTCAGCTTGACATGGCACTGCTTCTGAACTTTAAGTGACAGGGAAACAAAGCTTGGGGAGCACGAGAGGGGATCCAGGACTACAACATATCCATACATTTTAAAAGTGGTGTATGCCTTTACACTACACTGACTGCACTAAACTGACTGAACACACTATCCACTAACTACCTGCCTAATCTCTATTGTAACACACTACACACAGCTGCCATGTAAGCAGCAGCTTTATATAGTGTGGGGCGTGGAGCCCCTGAGCCATGATTGGCCAAAGGCACCCTGCCTGCCTTGCTCTGACAGGACATTGTTCTGAGACTGGCCAAAGAATACAGGTCAGGTGCATGCTTTGGCCAATCATCAGCAATCAATGCACTGCAACAGTGCAGTGCATTTTGAGGCACTCACCGGCGGGGGAACTTCCCGCTGAGCGCCCCTGCAAACACACGAGCAGCTGATGTTCAAGTCGATCGACTCGAACACAGAGCCCATTCCTACTGATGATCCATTTTACACTTTTCATGTTTTGAGGCTGAGAGTTAGAGAGTGGGACTGTTGTTTTTATACAATCTGTATTTGTTATGACTGTATATGGGTTTATCTGATATGTGTTGCATTCCACATCCATTAACATATATTTAGCTTTTATGAGAAGATAAGGATAAGACTGTGATCTTTGCTTATAGATTACTAGTAAGTGCAGAAAGACTTTACCGTATAGCAGGTACTCAATTAATTTTCAAATTTCAAACTCTTCAGTCTTTTTTCGTTTATTTAATAAAAAAGTAAAAAAAACCCAGTGGTGATCAAATTCCACCAGAAGAAAGCACTATTTATGTTTAAAAAATGTATAAATTTTGTTTGGGTAGTACAGTGTTGCATAACTGCACAATTGCCAGTCAAAGTAGCGCAGTGCCGAATAGAAAAAAATGCCCTGGTCATGAAGGGGGTAAAAACCCCCCCCGGAACTTAAGTGGTTAATGATATTGGCTGTATGTTTGAAATCATTGTCCTTCTGCAGAATTTATTTGGGGCCAATCACACACCTCTCTGATGGTATAGCATGATGGATAAGTATCTGCCTGTATTTCTCAGCATTGGATCCTGACCAAATCTCCAATTCTAAAAATGGCAGTCCCAAACTTGCAAGGAACCTCTGCAATGCTTCAATGTTGCCTACAGATGCTCATTATTGTACCGCTCTCAAGCCCTTCGGTGCACAAGCTGCTTCCTGCTACAGCCAAATATTTGTGCTTCTTCAAAATAGCTTGAACAGCACATCTTAAGTCCCCAGTCTGCTTTGAAGTCTTTACCTGACAGAGACCTTGCTGATACAGTATAACTACCTTGTGTCAAACTGGAAGGCAGAGAAAGTCCAGCAGGCAGGACAAGGTAACAAATAGTTGGGCAAAGCAGTAGAGAATCTGTAGGCAAAGACAAATCCCGTAAACAGGCCAGGGTCGGAGTAATCAGGTGAGCAAGGTTAAGGCAAGAGCAGAAGTGAAGTCCAAGGGCAAGCTGAGTCATACACAGGTAAGCAGGTTCAGTGGATAGGGTCTCAGAAACATGGGAACAAGATGAAAACCATTCAGCAACTGCTCATAGTAACAGACCAGTGTAAAAAGTCCACTGGGTGCCAAGCGCTCGCACCAATTAGTATGTGCACGTGCGAACTGGAACAGCACATATAACATTGCCCCTTTGCTTTGAAGTATGAGCCTGTGTGCAATGCGCAAAAACACAAGCATAGGTCTGCACTGGTTTTCTAGTGTCGGGAATCTGGTTTACCTTACACCACCAATGTAACTGGGCACTTCACTAATGACCACTAATACAAGGGGGATGTGATGTACTGCACTGTCAGCTGAGATCTTCCAGCTCTTACCCCAAAACAATCTAAGCCCCATCAGACTGAGAGTATTCATCATTGAGTCAGGTTAACTCTGCAGTTAACCTTCACAAACATAAATGGTAGCCACTACCAGTTATTTTACCAGAAACACACTGTTCACAGCACCCACTGAAGCAGCTTTGATCTTTAACTGGTTCAATATTGGGCACTTTTACCCACTTCCTGCCCAGGCCATGTTTCAGCTTTCAGCGCTGTCACACTTTCAATGACAATTGCACGGTCATGCAACGCTGTATCCAAACTAAACATTTTTATAATTTATTTTGAGACAGATATAGCTTTCTGTTGGTGGTATTCAGTTGCCACTGGGTTTATTATTTTTTGCTAAAAAAAATGAAAAAAGACCAAAAATTGTGGGAAAAAAAGTTTTTCCTAGTTTCTAGTTAAAATATTTTGTAAATAAGTAATTTTTTTTCCTTCACTAATGTATGCTGATGAAGAAGCACTGATAGACACTGATGAGCACTGATGAGATTGCACTGTTGGGCGTTGATAGGCAGCACTGATATGCAGCACTTATAGGCGGCACTGATAGGTGGCACTGATGGGCGGAACTAATGAGTGGGCACTGAAAGGCATCACTGATTGGTGTCACTGATTGGCATCCCTGATGGAAGCTGATGTCCACTGACTTGCATCACTGATGGGCACTGTTGGGGCTGCACTGATAATTAGGGCACTGATTATCTGTGCAGGTCTCCCCTGTGAGGAAATGCCGCTGATTGGCTTATCTCACGCTGTCAGTGTGAGAAGAGGAAAGCCCATAACCGGCATTTTCTTGTTTACATGTGATCAGCTGTGATTGGACACAGCTGATCATATTGGTAAAGAGCCACGTCATTGGCTCTTTACCAAGATCGGGTATGTCCCGGGGACACAGCAACCCGCCGATCGTCGCAGGCACGCATTCACGGCAAGAGTGGGATGCCGTCATATGACGCCATCCCAGAACAATATAACCACCCTGTAGCTGTAATTTCCCTATGCGGCAGGCGGGAGCTAGTTAAGAAATGTCTATAACACTCACTGCTATGCCGAGACAGGAATGCAGAGGAATAAAGAGTATGGTAGCTTTCTAAAATATGTGTAAATTTATTTCAATTTCTGGTTAAAGCATTCAGAGGTTCAGCTATAAAATTTTAAAATATTGTTTCATAGAAAAAAAATGTGAAAGAAAATATGTAGAGAAAGAGATATTACCAAACAGACAACTAGCAACAGTAACATAAACAGGATTCAAGGTCGTACTTAACAATGTTTGCCTGTTCTTTGGTTTTATGCAAAATAATTTGTGGAGTAAGTCCAGTCTGATGTATTAAAATCATTGTCTCTCATAAATAACTTTTAACCTTCTGCCATAGTTTCGGTGGTATCAAGCACTACAGCGGTTGTAGCCTGTGTTTCAGGTCCCTAAAGAGGGTGTTTATAGAAAAAACACAACCAATTAAAGGGTATAAGAAGTGTGTTGAGGAGGTGTTGAAGCGCTTTGAGATGTTCCAGTGGACACTCCCTTAATGTCAACTTTCCTAACCTGTGACACATATTCACTATACCAGGGATCCTCAAACTACGGCCCCCCAGCTGTTGCAGAACTACACATCCCATGAGGCATTGTAAAACTCTGACATTCACAGACATGACAAGGCATGATGGGATTTAGACTTCCTAAACAACTGGAGGTCCGTAGTTCGAAGACCCCTGCACTATACCATATGAATTTGAACTGCTGTGTCACACCTTTCTCAGAGCCTGCCTTCTGAACTACAGAGGTGCTTAGAAGGTGAGTTTCAGGAGGCAGAGGCAGTACAGGAATCACTACTTGCAGGCGGCAAGGTACCATGGGATATGTAGGATAAGGTGACCAGACGTTTCCGGGGACAGTCCCCGAATTGAGGACACTGTCCCTGGACCTAAACTGTCCCCGGTTCTGTCCCCAGATTCAGGGGCAGCTCTCATACCTAATGCTGACAGCCCCCTAGCTAATAGCAGGACATTGAGTAGTGTGAAGAATTATCCAGCACAGGAAGGGATTGGTGGGCAAGGGGGGCGTACCGCAGCAGTGACAGTGAGTGGAGCTGTCAAATCTAAGCGTTGATGTTGGGGATGGGCGGGGCCGATATGCAGAGCTCCGCCCCTTTGTCAGACAACCCTGTAAAGTGAAGCACCTGCTGAGCAGGAGGGAGGGATGAAATAGTGCCGCTCTCCTCCTACTTCTGCTACCTCCTCACATCTCTATTTGATCAGTGGCAATAGGGAGACTGGAGAGAGCAGAGCACAGTGTTCCTCCCTCCCTCTCCCTCCTGGATGACATATGACAAGCAGTGCAAGGAATTATGGGCAATGTAGTCCAGAGGGGCGGGATTGCCTCGATGAATTGAGCTGCAGACTCAGAATAAAATGGCCACATGCCAGGAGATGGTGAGTTTCTGTTTTAAAATTTTGCAAAAAGGGGTTTTTTCTTTCTCCTTCACTGATGAACACTGATAGGTATAGAAATAGATAAAACTATGTGATAGTGCTTACTTCACTTGCACTTTATTCAATCAGAGACACAGTCTAATGCACTATTGCACTTGACTTGGTGTTTATTGTTTGAATTGCACATTATTTATTATTTATATATTTTTTATAGGGTATGTCATCATATGTTTAGCATTTTTTTATCTTTATATTAATTTAGCAGTGCTATCACATAGTTTTATCTATTTTTATCTTAAAGGGACACTACCACCAAAAAATTAAATGTTCCAGTGGCATACCAAGGAGGAGAGCGGAGGAGAGAGAGGAGAGCCGCATCATATCTTCCCACAGGCCAGCGTCCCCCACTGTTTCAGCTTTAATTTGAATCGCCGGGTGCCGCTGTCACCCAAAGTCCCGCCTCCTTGTTTGGCTCCTTTGATTGGACAGCAACAAGTCCAATGGCGGGACGTATGCTGTCTGTCATAGGTAGGAGCCGATCCAGGAAGCGGGACTTGTGTGACGCGGGAGCCCAGTGACTCAAATTAAAGCTGAAACAGTGGGGGATGCCAGCCTGTGTGAAGAAGATGTGATGCGCCTCTCCTCTCTCTCCTCCCTGATCCCCTGCACTGGTGAGGCTGCATTTCTGGGCACTGGTGAGGCTGCATTTCTGGGCACTAGTGAGGCTGCATTCCTGGGCACTGGTAAGGCTGCATTCCTGGGCACTGGTGAAACTAAATTGCTGGGCACTGGTGAGACTAAATTGCTGGGCACTGGTGAGGCTGCATTGCTGGGCACTGGTGAGACTAAATTCCTGGGCACTGGTGAGGCTGCATTGCTGGGCACTGGTCAGGCTGCGTTGCTGGGCACTGGTGAGACTGCATTGCTGGGCACTGGTGAGGCTGCATTCCTGGGCACTGGTGTGACTAAATTGCTGGGCACTGGTGAGGCTGCATTGCTGGTTACTCCTGAGACTAAATTGCTGGGCACTGGTGAGACTACATTGCTGGACAACGGTAAGGCTGCGTAGATGGGCACTGGTGAGGCTGCATAGATGGGCACTGGTGACGCTGCATAGATGGGCATTGGTCGGGCTGCATTGGATGTGCATTGGTCAGGCTGCATTGGGTGGGCACTGGTCAGGCTGCATTGGGTGGGCACTGGTCAAGCTGCATTCCTAGGCACTTGTCAGGCTGCATTGGATGGGCACTGGTCAGGCTGCATTGGATGGGCCCTGGGCAGGCTGCATTGGATGAGCACTGGGGAGGCTGCATTGGAAGGGCACTGGTGAGGCTGCATTGGAAGGGCACTGGTGACGCTGCATTGCTGAGCACTAGTCAGGCTGCATAGATGGGCACAGCTGAGACTTGCATTCTTTATGTAACTCACTCCTGAACTCTGCACTCTGTTTTTTCTCTATCTTATCTTTGTAACATTTGGTAGCCATATCTCAAAAAATTCTAAGTATCTTTTTTTTTTTTTTTTTCTCATGGAGGAAATGCGAGAAATAACATGCATATCATACAATCATTCCATAAACACATAGCACATACACTGCATATATCATTTGAGGAAAATATGCTTATACAATAGTTTACCATTTGCCAATAATAAAAAAAAAATGTCCCCGGCTTTCATTTTAAAAATCTGGTCACCTTAATGTAGGGAGCTGCTTAAAGAGATGGCTAGCAAAGGGGCAACACTTAAAACATGAAAGGAGAATTTTCAAGTACGTAAGATTAAATTGACTTGTTAATACTGTCATTTTTATTACAAGGGTGGTGTTATAAAATGAAAATGTATGCTGTGACTATAGATATATGTGACCCCTCATGCTGCCTGTAGTTTGTTCTGCTACATAGGGAGCAGAATGTACACCCCATTGTATGTCTTCTCTCTGGAATTGCGGCCTTACCAGTGTTTTTGCTTTGCCTGAGCCTGTGTTTTGTTTTCCAGCACCATCTCAACCAGTTTCTCCATTTTGTCCTGGAACCTTAGGACATAATCAATAACAGAGCCTTTAGGCCAGCAATCTTGCCCTCCCAAGTCTCATAGATTGCATCTAAGGGTCTCTCACTTGCCTTTCACCTTTTCCAAATGATGAAAAGCTTGTGGACTCCTGGGGCACTTCTTTGTAAGCAAACAGTAAGTGAGGCAAATATTAATCCCATGTCCTGCCCTGCGACTTCACAAATATCCTTGACTTCTATTTCAAGGTCCCAAAGATATGCTAAAACAGGCAATTCAGTTGTGGGTGGTAAGTATCATCTGTATTTTTGACAAAGAGCCTGCATCATGACAAATTCAAATTGCCTTGCTCACTGAGGAGCTCCACAGGAAATTCTAATTCCCTAAAGATTTCCAGCAAAGCGTTATCATCCTTCCCTGCCTTGACAGTGAATAGTGCAACAGCCTCTGGGTGCTGTTGGAAGTAAAATTTGCCTTAGCTTTCGCCCAATGATATCCACCACTACCCTCTTAAAAGGCTCATCAGTTGTAGAGACCTGTTGACATCTCCTGCCTTGCCAACATGCTGGCAGGTAACACAGGACCAATAGTAATTGGCAATGTCTTTTAGCATGTTAGGCAGGAAAAATACTGCATCACTCAGGCTCTGGTCTTAATGACTCCCAAGTGGCCTGCTGGGGGACTTTTGTGCACAACTTTCAATAATTATTCTTTAAATTGAATGGGCACAATGAGCTGCCTTTTGACCATTTTTGTTACCCTGCCTTTGGTGGCCAGATCCTCCCCATACAGCTTTTCACTGTCGCAGTAAACCTTTTATTGTTTTCCCATAGCAGGCAGGCTGAAAGCTAGACGTCTGTGGTTCTTCAGACTTAGGTCAGTCTGCACTGCTTTCTCAAAGGCTGCACAAGTCTCTGGTGCAAACAAAGACAGCAGCTGAGGCTTGTTAAAGTCTATATAAAGCCTCGTACACACGTAGCGATTGTCGGCCGTAAATATTCGGCCGACGACTGATCGGCCGATTGTAGGCTTGTTAGTATGATGCTTCCGACAGCCGACAGCGCATTTTCGGCCGAACAGAATCTGTCGTGCAGGCATTAACATTTTTGTTGCCCAACACTAGAACGGCCGATTGTTCGCCAGTCAGTACAGATTTCGGCCGACAGACAGCAGATTTGCAAGACTGGGCATGCTCAGAAAAGAAAAAAAGACAAGGAAAGTTAACCATCACATGACATCACGTCTGCAGTCGGCTGTTGTTGGCCGACAAAATTCGTGTGCAGTCTTTTGCAGTTTTCAACAGACACGACAGCCCTGGACAAAAGATGACCGATCGTTCGGCTGCCGATCAGTACGTGTGTACGGGGCTTTAGCATATAAAGTGTCCAAGTGCTGCCGTTCATCAATAAGTGCTAAATAACACTTGAAAAAAATCTATATATATAAAGGTTATCAGTGCAGCAATCATATATAAATTAATTCAAATCATTAAAACTTTCACATTAAAAAAAAAAAAAAAAGTTTAAATTCCCATGAAACCTAATTATCCCAATTTGTATACAATATCAAAAAATGATTTCCATACACAAATTGAACATGCCTCTCTTTTCTTCCAAGACCTTTGTATGTGAATCTTCAATCACCAGAATGTGTTGATCACCTGTGCTAGCTCAAAACTCACCAGAGTTGTATGATGCTACTTTCAATTTTACATGTGCTTCATGGGAATATTCCTCCCTTAATTGGTTCAGCTTCAGCTCTATCTGTATTGTAAAAAACACATTTTTGTCAGGTTATGTAAAAAACATATAATGCCCCAAATAGTGTTATATAATAAAAATGCTTATTTCAAATCAAATCTAAGCCGTTAACAAATGCACCCACATTTTCAGGTGCAACAACCCACACCAATATATTCAGCATAAGTATGTGAGGATCCTACGCCACTGTATGTTTCACTGCTGTCCTGCTCTGGGCCTCTCTTACCCATCTGGCACACATTGTGATCTGTAGCACCCTCAGTAGGCTATAAGTATCTCCACTGCATGCCTTGGCCACTCTCCTACCAACGCGTTTCATCAAATTGGACTTTGTCCAGGGATGAGAGATGAAAAAAAAACTTGAAATAAAATTGGTGTATGTAATACAGGTTTGAGGTACAGCTGAAGCTGAACCAAAGAAGTGTAAAACAAATAGAAATAATTTTAAAAAAATGTAAGTCAATCGCAGAGAGAATAAGCGCTTCATTTCTTGGGAATGGTGGACCACAAGGATGAAATATATGCAAAATGTGACCAGATGTGTAGGTAAAAACAAATAATGATACAACAATATTGTTTAAAAGCAGACAAATGACAATCCAAACTCCTAAATAAAATATAAAATGAGTGACGCTGATAAAAAGATGGATAAAGTGATCAGTGATAGATCATAAATAAATAAAATACTGGTGGTGAGTAAAATTATATAATGAATGACGCTGATAAAAAGATCAGTGCTTGATCATAGATGAATAAAATACTGATGGTGAGCAACAAAAAGGTTGCTAAAAAATTACAGTGATAAAGCTGGCAATATTCAGTGCAGGTGAGGGGATGTTATGTGCAATAAATTCAAAGGTGCAAATATGGTGATGAGCAAAATAAATGCCACAAGGTGCTTATGATAATAAGTATCAATGGGTAAATATGATCAAATTATGACATAGCAAAAAACAAAGTCCCATATAAATAGGTGCAGCAATTATAGCGTGCTGATATTTTCAAGTGGGGGTAGTGAAAGTTCATATGTGGACCAGTGAAATTAAAGGGATGGTTCCGGTGTCAGCCAGGTGCAATATTTTGTGAGCTAAGGATCCAAAATTAAGTGCAATGGCCGCTCACCTCCATTAACACTCAAATGAGCGTTTCGATGTAATCAATCAACATAAAGGACCTCCGGATATTCTCCAATAGATAAGGGGCTTCTAGGTATAAATATATGGATCTCCACAATGTAATGCCCAATTAGTATTCCTTTTCTTATACCGGTGTCCTCATTCAAGTAGAAAATGCATCGATTCCTGGGACACTCGCTCATCAAAGACAAGAGGGGGCTCTCATAGTGTAGTAAATCATGGTCATTTTAATAATAAAAATGCAGAAAACTTACATTTAAAACTGGGTAGGTGCGTGTAGAAACAAACACAATACCGCCGATGCGGTGTACTCTGATGCTTCCGGTCTCGGCCGTAGACCGGACGTGACGTCACCACGGCTTCTTCTGACGCGTTGCGTCACAAACACACGTGACTTTTTCAAGTGTAAGCCGCTAAGTGACTGTCTCCGGATATTTATCAGGCAGAGGTAACCAAGGGAACCAATTAGGACGCCATCTGCTGTTAACCCATCAGTAACAACTACGGAGTTCAGGCCAGAAGTACCAGCATGTATATTCAAATCATAATTAAGACTCTCTACACTCGGTGAACCGATGTATCTATTAGGGTGGACATGCACCCAGGGGTTTCCAGCTTGGAGATATATCGGGCACATTTAGTATGCAATCGTTTTTTATTGAGTTTAAACAAAACAGTACAAGAATAATACATAAAATATAGAAAATATAGAAAAAGGGGTTGGCATACAGAAAAGTACCACGCATCAGAACAGTGCATATCAAAGCATGACTCGTAACAGTATTGGCACCAGGAGGTCAATTACAAAAAGGTAAACAGCAAATACATGAAGTCCCAAAACTGATTCCCTACAAAAGGAGGTACAACAAGAGTCCAGAGGACTCACCAATGCCCATTAACAGACCGGCCAGCAGGGGGCCCCGTCCCGCCCCAGACACCCCGAATGGGCACAAACTGTGTCCACGAAAGGGCGAAGCCCCCTCCAGCCCCCCTCCCCCAGAAGAGGAAATATCAGGCACATTTAAAAAACGAGAACAATGGCTGAGAATCTCTAAACACAGAGAACCGATGTGTGCATAAAATAGATAAGTGACCAGGGGATTCCAGCATGGAAGTAAATCGTGCATATTTAAAAACGACAAATCTATATGCATATCGTGCATATAATAAAAACATAATGATAAAAACATCGTGATTGATGTTCTATAGATAAAATCCTATATGGGTTAAGAACATTACGGTGTGCTAAATCCTGGTAATATATGATAAAGGAATCATGGAATATAACCAGGGGCGGACGTACAGGGGTCGCAGGGGTCGCCATGACGACCGGGCCCCATGCTGCAGGGGGCCTGAGAGGGCCCCATGCTGCAGGGGGCCTGAGAGGGCCCCCTGTATGAATAGAGAGGAGGAGCGGCAACCGCAGCTGAGACCGAGCTCCCCCGATCCTCCCAAGAGAGCTGATCGTGATCACATTAGAAACAATGGAAAGTGAAAGCACAGTGTGTGCTGTGCTCTCTGCCTCCCCCTACAGTGCAATACCCGGAAGGAAGTTACAGGAAGGTACAGTCCTCTCTCTGCCGTTTTTACTGTAAAAAGGCTTTCTCTCTGTATGTGCATTTATGTACGTATTTGTGTGTGTATGTATGTGTATGTATGTATGTGTGTGTGTGTATGTGTTTGTGTATGTATGTGTGTGTGTATATGTATGTATGTGTGTGTGTGTGTATAATTGAAACAAAAAAGAAGGATGGCGCTCTAGTGTGCACATGTGGTTAATCAAATGTAAATGATGACCCCGAAAAAGAGTCTCTTGGTGAGCCTTTAAAGGTTTAATATACATAAACGAATTAAAATAAGTAAATATACTTCCAAACCAATCCCTGAAGCCTCCGAGTCTCCTTGGGGTGCTGTGGGGATCCCTTGTGGTAATTGTGGGAATCCAATAACATCGGGTAACCCAAGATGAGGAAAGGTGCTCCCTGATGGTGATTATCAGCATCCAATGGTAGAGGCTCACACGGTCCTGTGTGCGGGCGATACACTGAACCGGGGCCAATGCGTACTCCGAAGCCGAGTCCTCCGTGAGGACCGGAAATGGCATATGAATGACGTCACCGGACGTGACGCCAAGGAGATGAACAGGAAGCCGGGCGGGACGGAGGAGGTGTCACGAGAGCTTCTGAAACCTTCTGGTTGCCACAACTACATGTTTTGCTATACCTAGCTTTGTCAAGTTGTGGCAACTGGCAACCGGAAGCATTAAGAAGCCAATGATGTGGGCGGGTTTGGACCGAGCAGCCAATGTGTGTATGTATGTATGTGTGTGTGTGTGTATGTATGTGTGTGTATGTATGTATGTGTGTGTATGTATGTGTATGTATGTGTGTGCATATGTGCATCTATATATGTATGTGTGTGCATGTGGATATATGTACGTGTGTGTGCTTATATATGTGTATGCTTATATATATATATATATATATAGTGTGTGTGTATATGTGCTTATATATGAGTATGTATATAAGTGTGTATGTGTGTACATGTGCGTTTATGTGTGACCCTGACCCCATATATGTGTACAATTAGAAGTAATTTTTTTTACAGCTTGTTCATAGTACCAGCAAGAAAATGCTATTCCTCTGAAAAGCGATCCATGCTCATATCGCTTTTCAGAGGCATTTGACAGGCGGTGAAAAGGCAATATGTTGCCTCCTCACTGCCTGTTTTAACCCCCTAATGCAGGGGTGGGGAACCTGTGGCCTGCACAATCATTGCTCCCCCCCCTCCCTGTGCCGCTGAGCCTGTGTATGCCAGCGGAGCTGTCAGAAGGTGCCGATGGCTCCGTCCTGACAGTGTGAGTCACAGAAAAGCTTCAGAAAAGGGTGGACCCGGGGCGCAGAGCAGTGCGCCCCGAGCCCACCCATTTGTGTGGTCAGTCTGCATTGAAAGGGGGCACGCTGTGGTCAGTCTGCATTGAAAGGGGGCACGCAGTGGTCAGTCTGCATTGAAAGGGGGCACGCTGTGGTCAGTCTGCATTGAAAGGGGGCACGCTGTGGTCAGTCTGCATTGAAAGGGGGCGCGCTGTGGTCAGTCTGCATTGAAAGGGGGCACGCAGTGGTCAGTCTGCATTGAAAGGGGGCATGCTGTGGTCAGTCTGCATTGAAAGGGGGCACGCTGTGGTCAGTCTGCATTGAAAGGGGGCACGCTGTGGTCAGTCTGCATTGAAAGGGGCACAATATACCTTGATTACTGAAGGCCCCTTTCACACTTTTGTGACCTCAAAATCACGCAATTTGTTACAGCGTTTTTTGCCACAAAGCAATGCCTATTACATTTATGCATACATTTTGTACGGCCCCCGAATGATGTTACAAAAATCCAAATGGCCCTTGGCAGAAAAAAGGTTCCCCACCCCTGCTCTAATGCATCATCACTATGCTGTAACTGTGTACAATGCACACAATTGTGGGGTGGTTGTAGTGCAGCCCCATTCACCAGGGGGTATACCCAGTGGTGGGATTCAGCTGGTTTGCACCGGTTCTATAGAACCGGTTACTAAATTTCTGCAAGTTCGCAGAACCGGCACCAACCGAGCAGCCGCAGATGTGGCGGCCGGGGAGCAGAACAGTGCGCCCCAAGCCCGCCCATTCTGTGACAATAGCGAATGAAACGGATCCTCCTCCTGGCCAATCAGGGAGTGGGTCCTCCCACTTCCTGATTGGCCGAAAGGCAAACCCCGTGCCATTGGCCGAGGAGGCAGGAGGACTGAGGAGACGCGGAGAGCCAGGGACTGAAGAGAAGCTGCCGTGACCGTCCGTGAGGTAAGTGCACGGGTCTCGCAGGGGGAACGCTGGCACTCTGCAATGATTGGGGTCAATACTGTGGCACTCTGCAATGATTAGGGGCAATGCTGTGGGCACTCTGCAATGATTGGGGGCAATGCTGTGGGCACTCTGCAATGATTGGGGGCAATGCTGTGGCACTCTGCAATAATTGGGGGCAATGCTGTGGTCACTGTGCATTGAAAGGGGGCACGCTGCTCTCTCTGCATTGAAAGGGGGGCACGCTGGTCACCGTGCATTGAAAGGGGGGCATGCAGCACTGGTCACTGTGCATTGAAAGGGGGGCATGCTGGTCACTGTGCATTGAAAGGGGGGCACGCTGGTCACTGTGCATTAAAAGGGGGGCACGCTGGTCACTGTGCATTGAAAGGGGGCACGTTGGTCATTCTGCATTAAAAGGGGGCACGCTGGTCACTGTGCATTGAAAGGGAGCACGCTGGTCACTGTGCATTGAAAGGGGGCACGCTGGTCATTCTGCTGGGAAAGTCGGAACTGGTTACTAAAATTTTTGAATCCCTCCACTGGGTATACCAGCCACTGCATGTGTCCACCCCCAGCTGCTGTCTCTGCAGCTACAGGGTGAACAGCTGGGGTTGGTAAAACACAGTTAAAGCGTGTGGTTTTACCACCCCTCAACCTCACATGTGAACAGGCCCTTGGTTCACATCTGTGCAGCTGTGTGCTGTGTATAGGGCAGCAAATTCATTTCAGTGGGCCGCCCCACAGAAACACAGGGAAAAAAATCCCTTTTTTTTTTTTATTGTGCTGCAGCAAAAATGCACCATGTTTGCCAATGTGTAGGGGTACCATTAAGAATGAATGACACCCCTGCGTGTTTGTCTGCGTGTCAGGAACACATGCAATTTTGCGCGTATTCTGTGACACGGAGTAATGTGAACCAAGCCTTAGACTGGGGGGGCCTCCAGACTGAAAATACTTTCAAGATGCCCTGACTGGAAAAAGATGGAGAAACACCGGCATAGAGGAACCCGTCTCTCCATTTTCCTCCTGCAGCCGCTGAATGCCTGGGGGAGGGAGAGGAGAAGCGGGGGGAAATTAAGAGATTGGTTCCTTTATATGCAGCTACCTCCACAGCTCCTCCTATGCAGCTTCTTTCTGCTCCCCCCCCCCCCCTCGTCCCTACAGCTCTGCAAGGTTCCCCCTTTCCCTCTCCCACCGGCTGCTTCAGGGAATCTGTCAGGATGAAGCCTTTTCTGAATGGAGAGTCAGTGATCCATACCGATTGTCTATTCATAACTGAAACATAGTAAACTGTATTTACAATGCTTCAGTATGTGAATGAATGGGAAGCTCTGTACAGAGCTATTCCTATCTATTTATTCTGTGCAGCTTCAGAGAAAGAGATGGAAAGCTGTGTCTCAAAGGTGGAATATCAGGGGTCTGTTTAGACTCCTGATATTTCGCCTAAAAAAATTGTAAAAAATATTTTAAAAAAATTATAATATTGTAAAAAAAAAAAAAAAAGAATAAAGCAAATGGTAGAAAAATGTAATTAAAAAAATTACTGACACCAACAGCAGAACTACCACAAAAACATTGCACTTGTTCCGCCACCAGGCTGGGAGGGAAGGGCCCCATCCGGGGGGCCCTTTATGGTTTCTTGCATCGGGGGCCCTGAAGGTTCTAGTTACGCCACTGACTACGTCGCTAGCCTGAGAGCCTCTAGGGGGCGAGCGCGCGCCGCCGGAGGCACGCTCCTGCCCCCGCTCGTTCCCTAACAAGTCCTCGCGATCTCCCTGTGGAGAGGGAGAAAGGCAGGCGGCTGATGTAAACAAAGCCGCCTGTCATTCTCCCTGATCTAACTGCAGAGATCATACGATCCTGCTATGTAGGATCGTATGTCTCTGTGGTTACATCACTAGCCACACCCCTTTACAGTTAGAAGCACGCCCCTAGGGACACACTTAACCCCTGCATCACCAATAAAGTTAACCCCTTCCCTGCCAGTGTCATTTTTACAGTAACAGTGCATATGTATAGCACTGATTACTGTAGTAATGTCACTGGTACCCCCAAAAGTGTCAAAAATGTCAGTCAAGGGTCCGATCTGTCCGCCACAAAGTTGCAGTCCCGCAAAAAAAAAAAATCACAGATCGCCGCCATTACTCTTTAAAAAAAAAAAACACCAAAAATGACAGAAATTTTTCCCTTAGTTAGTAAACGCGATAACTTTTGCGCAAACCAATCAAAATACGCTTATTGCAATTTTCTTTTACCAAACATATGTAGCAGAAAACAAATTGGCCTAAAATGTTAAAAAATTTAGATTTTTACATTTTTTGGGGGAATTTCATATAAAAAAAATGTGAAAAGTATTGTTATGTTTTCAAAATTGTCGCTCTTTTTTTGTTTATAGCGCAAAAAGTAAAAATCGCACAGGTGATCAAATACCACCAAAAGAAAGCTCTGTTTGTGGGAAAAAAAGGACGTCAATTTCATTTGGGTACAGTGTTGCACGACCGCGCAATTGTCCGTTAAATTCACGCAGTGCCGAATCGCAAAATAGTGCCTGGTCAGGAAGGGGGTAAAATCTTCCGGGGCTTAAGTGGTTAAACTTTTTGTTTCTAACTTGTTAACCTGTTTTTTTTTTTGCCTAGGCAAATGATGTCATACAACCCAGGTGTCTTCAGAAGAGGGGTTTTCAAGCTAAGCATACTCTTCTACATGCAGGCTTGAGCTAGGAGCAGATGGATTCCAGGAAGTAAATGCTACATGAATCATTTGCCCTTAGTCAAGATGGGGCTGACCAGAAATGCTAGGGGGTTGTTTTCCAAAGTAAATTTCTCAACAACAAAAAAAGCATGGAGACATGGATGGATGGGGGAGATTGCTTTGAATATTAAAAATGTGTTAAATAGTGTTTTTGGCTTGTGGTGTTCAGATGCAGTGAAGAACCGCTTTAAGTGTGCTGTGGAATTTCGGGCCTGGCTTGGCCCAGCTCCCACTTGCATACGGCTCCTCCGACCTGCACTCCATCTACAGGGGTTCGGCTACAGTTCACCCAGTGGACCCAGCAGTCATTACAGATCATCATCTGGTAGAGCAACCGTTTTTATTGGCTTGATTGTCTTCAATTGTATTTTAAATTCTTCAAATAAATGGTCTCTTACATCAATCGGCTTGTTTATCAGCATCCTGATAATAACATCCGGACAGCGCTGTTCTCTCCTTTTGGTTGCTTGTTGGAATTCTGATGTGCCTGTCTGTGCAGGGATCCCTATTCACAAGCGGGTTCTACAGGGGTAGCGCCAGTGCTGGGACAAGATCATCTGGAGCCCAGGGCGAACATGCCCCTCCCCAAGATGTATGAGCATCACATGTCAGAAAGAATCTCCCAACAAAAACACTAATCTGCATGCTTACTCCCTAAGCATACATTTCCCTTCCTCCTAGTACAAATCCACCCCCCCTGCTGAAATCCCCCCTCCCAGAACAGATCAATTGCCCCCACCCAAAAAAACGAATTTACCCCTCTTAGCACAAATCCTCTACCCCTTAATTTCCCCTACTGGTACACATCTTCTCTCTCCCACTTCAAATCTTCCCCTCCCAGCACATATTTCCCCTTTAAACCCCCACCTAGAACAAATCTTCTTCCCCCCATCCCCCTCCCATCACAAATCCCCCTAAATCACCACTCTTAGCACCCCCCACCTCAAATGTCTCTCCTAGAACAATACTTACCCTCTGCAGCCCCCAAATTCCCCTTTCCAACACTAATCCCCTCCCCCCAACCTCCTTGTGGTGCCCCCCCACCTCACATTATACCACAGTGCCCAGGGCAGCAGTCCCTTTTGCCCACCCCTTGTCCTTGGGTAGCGCTACATATACTGTACAATAGTTCAAATTTTCCTGACAAACAAAATCTGCCATAAATATTTTATTTTCCAATCCTGACCCTATGAAATAGGGGAAGAAATTATGTACAATATCAAACTTCTTGAACTAAAAGTGGTTGAGATGATTGTAGCGGTATTAGTACACTTGTAACAGAGACAATTGAGTCTTGAGTTTGGACCAGGGCCATCTTACCGAATGGGCACGCTGGGCAGTTGCCCGGGGGGCCCCACCTGCCCAGTGACCCAGCCTCAGCCAAGCAATAGTCCTGATTCCCGTGTGCATCCCACCGCTGAACTTAGCAGGTGGCAAGCGCCTGTCGACCCTGCGCTGCTGTCGGGCCACTTGGGCCATGGAGGGGGAGCCAACAACTGCAGGAATGCCTGTCCGCCTCCATGGGAAAAGGCCCGTGTGTGTGTTCACCGGACCCAGCCGCCAAACTTAGAAGCTGTCATTAGCCTGGCACGGCTGTACCAATAAATATCGCCTTATCTATAATTTGCATTTTTATTCTCGTGGGTGATTATGTAGGCAGGACCCCAGTGCATGGCATTGCCCGGGGCCCTTTAATGCTCTTAAGATGGCACTGGCTTGGACCTTTAAGAAGGGGACATACCCCCAAAGCTTGTCCTGAAAAATTGTATGTTAGTGCAAATAAAAACAAGTATCACGGACAGTACTCAATTGTCTCTTGAACTAGAAGGGAAGAGAATTCTTCAAACAAGGACACACAAAACAATGACATTGGTTCCAACTCTTCCCGACTCTTTCCTAAATATCTTAAACATGAATAATCTTCTGGGTATCCTCATTTAAGCTCCATACTTGTGTTTTTTTGCAAGTGGAAAGGGCAGAGATTATTTCTTTTCTGGCTGTAGAATAAGCTGCTCCTTGTTCTTGTATAGTAGAGGGGACAGGGCGGGCTCTCGGCCCCTTCTTCTCGCTTGCTATTGGTAACGGAAGTTAGGCCAGCTGTAGGAGGGACATGCCCCCACAGCCCTCATCTGACAGTGAGTCTTCTGTCTGCTTGCAGCTGGCTGCATCTCACAACTGGATACTTCGCAGACGTGGTACAAGGAGGAGGAGGAGGAGGGAGGAGGGGAGGGGGGGAAGGAGAAGCTGCATATCTGGAGTTTATGGAAAGGTAAGAGGTACTGCTTTAAAATGACAATATATACATTTGAGATCTACAAAGTATCATCTGTTATACTTTTTCTTTGTAGCGGATTAGTGTGACATTGTAAAACTGCTAAATAGCTCAATTCTAAAAAGAATTGGACATTGTTGTCATATTCTTGTGTTTATTATATACATCTGTCTAGTTTGGTGTTTTGTATATAGAGATGGGTGAGTGCAATGCAGAACTTTCAGTGTTTTTTTTTTGTGGTCCCGCAGAGGAAGATTTACTAAAACTAGAGAGCGCAAAAGCTGTGCATGGTAGCCAATCAGTTTCTAACATCAGCTTGTTTAGTTAAGCTTTGGCAATAAAACCTGGAAGATGATTGGTTTCTTTGCACCAGATTTTGCGCACTCCAGCTTTAGTGAATGACCCCCATAATGTCTTTCTGGTTTGCTTTGAGGAATAAGTTCACCTTTTAAAAGTTGAATTCCATCCTTCTTTAGAAAACAAATCTCTTTGTCCTTCTTTCGACCTCAACTGTGCGTGTTTTAGGTCTGATGTATAGAACTCTATTAATAAAAGTATTATGTAACTTGTGATCCATTACAATAAACTTGTCATCTAGCCTCTACATTCGTTATTGGAATTGCTGTTTTTATTGTTACTATAAAGGAAACTTAGTGGTGAAAAAAGTATCAGCAAATAGTTTTGCCTGCAAATTCTTCACGGTCTGTGAAAGTGGAGGCGTGATAGGGGCGTGCTGTACTTTGTGTTATAAGGTGTCCCTCTTTTCCATCTTAGAAAGTTGGGAGGTATGTGTCAGCTCTGCACCCCACCCACATTCCTGATAAAGATTTATGAGCAGAGTTACGAGACTATGAAGTTGATCATTATCTTCTTCTAAAATATATGTTTTAAAGTAGAAATTAAAGGAGAAGTGTGCTTTTCTATAATAAAGGAGCATTGTCCAACCCCTGGCCTCTGCTGCAATAAACTGAATATAACAGCGAACCTCTGTGCAGATGGAATGTCTTACTGCCGATTGATGGGATCTTTCCATAAGTCTGTCTGATCACAGCTTCACTTTGATGGATACAGTGGGGGGATTTACTAGAGAGTGCATAATTTGGTGCAGCTCTACATAGAAGCCAATCAGCTTTCAGGTTTTATTGTCAAAGCTTAAAGCGGAGTTCCAGCATTATTTTTTTTCAAATCACCCCCGTGATAGTTGCCAATTATGTATTAGAAAACGGCATATGCCACATCTGACAACGTTTTCTGTGTTATTAAAAGTATTGGTACTCACTGTACCCTCCTGTTTCAGAAAGTGTCGAACCTGAGTGTGGGCATCTGAAACCCACTAGGAGTCTCTTCCGGGTTAAGGTGCTGCTGGCTACCCAGCAAGCACCTCCCGATCTCGCGCATGTGCAGTTGGACTTTTTCACGGCCATAGCCTAGCCTAGCATCGCGTCAATTCTGCTTTAGAAGTAACGCAATTCTAGTCGCGGAGGATGCCCATTGGCTCCTGGGATTGCTTACACTGGTTTCCCAGGAGCCATTGCGAAGAGGATATTACGTACTGTGCCGCGGCCGGGTTTGGACGGAAGTGCATCTTTTTTAGAAGAAAAAGTTAAAAAAAGGTACTTTGTTTTAAAAAAAATGACACTATCCAAAAGGGAATGGTGGAGTGATGAGCAGGACATTCATATTTAGATGCAAATTAGGGTGGAACTCCACTTTAATTGAACAAGCTGAAGTTAGTGGCTGATTGGCTACCATGCACAGTTTTAGTAAATCTCCCCCAGAACCTCATTACTTTAGAGTCACACATTAACTTTTTTTCTGTGCATGTCATGCAAATGTGTCACATCTCTGATCGAACATTTTGGCAATGTATGGCCTTTTGTGACCAGCGTTTGCAATAGATGATTTATCAGAAAAGTAGATAATAAATCTGAGAGTTGATTAGGATAATAATGGTGATGGCCTCAAAGGCAATATACTGCTCGTATAAATGATGTGCCTAATGCCCAGTGTTGCCAAGCTCCTGCAGCATTTTTTACTGACAGAACATGGAAAATTGGCTACTGGCGGAGCAGATTTTTTTTACTTTACTGACAACCTGAAAAATGACAGAACTCCTAATAAAAACTAAGACAATCAATATTTAAATAGTATAAACACAATATGGAAACACAGACAATACCCATAACAAGTAATTTACCTGGTTTACACCTGGAAAGTCAACACAGCATGACAAATTATCAGCCCCTGATATTTACAGATAGTTGTATAAATCACAGATTTTTACAAACTTTCTGTAAATTATTATATTTTTATACTGGATTTATATAGCGCCAACAGTTTACACAGCGCTTTACAATATTAAAGGGAGACAGTACAGTTACAATACAATAAAATACAAAAGGGTTAAAAGGGCCCTGCTCATAAGAGCTTACAATCTAAGAGGGTGGGGCAAGTGGTACAAAAGGTTATAACTGTGGGGAAAATTTACTGACAGTTGGCAACCCTAAGGCCTGTGTTTCTTTAGCCTGTTAAAGAACTTGGGGGGGGGGGGGTTGAAACTTTGCTGTTGGGTCTCATGCACTCAGGTGTATGAAAAACTACTCTAAATATGCTGGCAGAAGTTGGCAGAAAAAATGCCTCTAATGCTGTTTTTATGCGCGCATATGCGCATTTACGCTCATATTTTGTTAAGGTGCATATTAACATAAAGTCATTCTATTGGGTAGAGTATCAATGTATTCTAGGCATTAGAATACATTTACGTGCATAAGTTCTTGTTTAAGTGCATACGGCCATAAACTTTGCTGGAAGACTTCTCAATGCAGATTTGAAGCATTTTCTATGCCCCTGAACACTGCTCTAAAATACACCTCTAAAAAACACAATGTGCATATACACCTTAGATAACCTAGAGCTGCATTCAGAGGCATAAAAGAAAAAAAAAACGCCATACACCCTTACCATAATTCCCAATAGTCCCTCATTTGAAGAAACTGTCCCTTGTCGGAATTAAATCCCTCTTCATTCTTTTTCTAAGTTGTCCCCTTTATTAGCCTGATGTATACACCTCTATAAACCAAATGTACAATTTAACTACCAAAATTGTTACAGTATACTGCATTAAACATTTACCTATCCTTTATGTTATTTTCTTTAAATGTCAATAAAAGAAAAAGTCATGGTTAAAAAAACAAAAAGCATTCGTGGGTTTAACAAATTATTTTTTGCTTTGTGATCTTTGTGATCTGTCCCTCTTAGATCTTTGTGATCTGTGCCTCTTTCTTATCAATGAATGGTAGGAGGTACCTTGTTAAATGGAATCCATTGTCCTATGGCTGCAAGAAGTATGCTTTAGCTTTTTAGTTGCTGCATTCCAATTGCATTCCACAAGCACATACATGCCACACAGACACACACACGAACACACTCCAGTATATACATTATATATTTAAAAATAATCTGTAAATAGGTGCAGTCCATAGGACTTGGCTACAGAGATAACATTCAGAAGTGGAATTTATTTCTGATCTATTATTTATTTAAATTTTATTTTAAGCGCATGTGCAATGGCAGACCCCCTCCTTTATCCCTGGCACTCCCTCTAACACAGGTAATAGCTTTCTGACCTCTTGCAACAGCCAATCAGGAAGAATAAAATGTATGGGCCTCCTCTCCATAGTAAAAGGGAGGAGAAGTTATGTATGAGTTGTGTGTGTTAGGAGGGCAGCGGACAGATTATAAGCAGATACAACACTAACTATATATAAGAGCTCATTCGCAGAGAACCATACAGTGTGAAAAAAACATGCACATCAAGAGTGCTCAGACAGAACATGGTTCTGCCATGGTGTTCTGTATGATCAGTCTACAATAAAGTTTCTTGTGGATGATACTAGTGGGGTGCAACCCTTCATTTCAACTGGCATATTGTATTAATCTCATAATAACTAAAAGCAAATGTCCAGGGAACCCCCCCCATCAGAAGTCAAGAGTCCCTCCCTTACTTCAGAGTGCACCCCCTTGCACCCCCCTTGGGAAGCAGAAAGTTCAGGATTTGGAGGAGGACCAGAAAAGGTCTGGAGTCAGCTGCCAGAGTTTGCTAAATGCAGACCAGTGGAGGAGGGCCAGGACAAGGGGTGGCTTGGTTTTGGTTTATTGCAGGGATGTGGGCGCTCTGACCCTAACCCTAAGGGTGAGGGTGCAGTTTGGCATCTTTGCCCTGGGTGCTGGATGGCCTTGTCCCAGCACTGCAGGGGAGGTGGAGATGGGGGGGTGCAGCGGCTGCACAGAGAGGCACAGGATCTGTAGGAGGAGTCTTGTCCCTCTTTCTGCTGCCGACTGCTGAGACAGGTGGGGGTGGTGGTGGGGGGAGGGGAGGGGAGGGTGACAGAGACGAGTCTCTGGCTGCACAGAAAAGCTCAGGATCTGGTGGAGGAGTTCTGTCCTCCTCTCTGCTGCTGACTGCTGAGACAAGGTGGGGCAGAGATGAGGGGTTCCGCAGAAGCAGGAGAGGTGTGAGGGCCACATGAAATAGCCCGTCAGGCCGGATTTGGCCCTTGGGCCTTGTGTTGTAAGGGCTCTTGCACTCAGGCTGCCTGAGCCCATTTAGTATAACTGAAGCTGTATTTCCTCTACTCAGGCAGCCAGGGTGCAGTGTACAGCCTGTCATTACCATGAATGGCTGTGTACTTCTGTACTCGTGTACATAGAGGTGCTATTGTAAACACTTTAAAATTTATATTGCCCAATACTCACACTGCTGAAAAGTGGAACAAAATTGTCCTTAAAGCAGAGTTCCAGCTTTTTCTGTGTTTATTAAAAGTCAGCAGCTACAAAAAGTGTAGCTGCTGACTTTTAATAAACACACACTCACCTGTCCCATGGTCCAGCGATGTGGCCGCCTGAAGCCTCGATCCTCTCCATCTGGTCTCGGCGGCGCCGGCATCACTGCCAATGTGGGCACCCCGGCTGTGACAGCTTGCGGCTTCACAGCCAGGTACGCACTGCGCATGCGCGAGTTGCGCTGCGCGCCTTGATTGGCCGGTAATCTTCTGGGACCTCTAACATGTCCCAGAAGATTGCAGGGAGGTAGGGGGAGAGGAAAACTTCCGCTCAGGGCGCCGCGGCGCTCCGAGCTGAAGTGGGAGCGGGTACCTGTCAAAACTAGGTACCTGCTCCCCCCCCCCCCCCCCCCAAAGAAATGACATGCCAAATGTGGCATGTCAGGGGGTTAGGACTACCTAAAGCGGAAGTTACACTTTTGGGTGGAACTCCACTTTAAGGCTCAGTTCCCACTTATGAGCATTGGTGAACAGAGATACACTGGACCCCCTGCTGTGACCCGCCGCCGCAGCTAGTGTGAATGGACCTTAATGTTTCAACTTGAACAAGGCACAATGCTCCTAGTCATGTACTTCAAAGTCCAAGCTGATATTGTTGTGGATATTTTATATTTATCTGTTCACATTTGCCATCTATTAATTTCTTTGCAAAATCTGAAGTTAAACTTCTGGCAGATATAGCGATAAAACCCTCAATTTAAAATAGTTTGATCATTGTTTTCCTGGATTTATATTTATATTAGCTCCCGTAATAACCTCTGAGCAGAACTGGGGGTGGCACAGAATGTAAAATGTTGTGTCTAACATTGGAAGCTTACTGACAGGATTACAGAACAGACTGGGGACAGTGCACTGATGCTCCTTCATTGTCACTCCGCAGAAAAAGGGACAAATTAATGACCAAGTTGTATTGCTTTAAGCCCGACACCAGCTTGGGCACAGAATTAAAGGATCGATGGGGAGTAAAAAAGAAAAAGAAAGCAGAACTGTGCCTATCCTCTCCAGAACTGTGCCTTGTAGACTCACCAGTTTAAAGTGGAGTTCCGCCCATTTTCTACGTGTGCAATCTATATAATGGCCATTAGGAATGCTCTTACAAATGGCATTCATTTATTTATTTATTTTTTTTTAAAAGTAAATACCCTTTTTTTATTATTTTCAGCAGCACTTCTGGCTGTGGCCATCTAGGCGATGTCGTCACTAAGTGATTCACAAGGACTTCTGGGATATCGGCGTCATATATCCCAGGAGTCCATGCGAATCGCCTAGTGACGAAATCTTGCGTTATTTCCAGACTGGAAATGACGCGAACAGGAAGAGTTAAACGCCATTTTTGAACAACTGCATCTGCCGGGAGGAATGGTATCAGGACAAGCCTGTATGGAATATATCAGGACAAGCCTGTATGGAATATATCAGGACAAGCCTGTATGGAATGGATCAGGACAAGCCTGTATGTACAGTAAAAAAATTTGATACAGGCACTCTTTCCTGAATCCGGGCACTGTTCATCTAAATCGGGCATCATGGCATTGACAGTCTCATGCGGGCACTCGCATAGTTGCCAACATTTAAAAAAAATTTCCAGGGACACTTTGCAGCACAGCTATCAATTACCACACCCACTTCCCTGAAGCTCCGCCCACTCTGCATAATTAATCTCGCCTACTTATCAGATTATAGGGTCTACTCAATATAGAGAGAATTATAGGAAATTAAAAAGGGAATTTCAAACTTAAGGCCACAGTAGCAGAGTTGGAATAATTCTCCCATTCAGCTGCACTACTTCTGCGTAACATTTTATGGGCAGCCCGATTAACAGTCGCTTCCAGGGACAATATAAATTACTTGGGACAGGCTCCTATTTCCAGGGACTGTCCCAGGAAAAAAGGGACAGTTGGCAAGTATGCACTCACGAGATCGGGAGGTGCATGCTGGGTAACAAGCTGCACCAGATTCTGGAAATGAAGAGTAGAGGGCTTCAGATGCCCACACCGACATGGAACCTGTCTTCCGAGATCTGGTTAGTATTCCACTATTTCTAAAGAAACTACAAGGAACACACATTTAACATTATCTAAATGTAACTTTATATGTGCACACAAGTACGGCAGGGTGTTTAAAAAAACAAAAACTTTTTGGGGACTGGAACTCGGCTTTAAGAATCCATACTGCTCCCTTCCTGATTGAATGGCCCTCAGCCCCCACCCCATGCCCAGGACTAACAGAGAATGACTACAGAGACATCAGTTTGTGGTGACGCTCTCTGCAGCATCCATCTACTGCCAGAGGAAGAAGAAGGTGAAGAGGACCTGTGACATTCTTTTAAATGTGCTCGGTCCTGACAGACATCTTCCTGCTTATTTCCCTCTGGATAAGACCTTCCCGCACGGCAGTTGGAACTCATATTAATTACTGAAAACACCTCATCAGTAGCAAGCAGAATCAATCAATACATTAGGCTTAAGGAAAACCTGCAAAACCCAGAAAATGAAACAAATGCTTAGGCTGGCTAAAGCCTAGCTGCTAAAGCATACACTGAATTTAACTAGGGACACTCCAGCTTAACGCAAATTGCCTACATTTATACATTATAATAATGCTCTGTATCGATCCTGTTTTGCCAAATGGTAGCGCCGACCCTGCAGATGGCCCCTCCTGCCTCCCCCACCGGTAGGGACAATACCACACCCCCCACTGCACCCATCCTAGTCCTCCGGGCCGCTGTGTTACATGACATTATAGTGAAGAAATCCAGGCTCCGGGAGGTGCCGCCGCCCCCACTGCTGCTCACTTCCCATCCCAAGCTCTCAGGCTTACCTTCCCCTCACTGTTCTCTTTCTCTGCGGCCTCCGCCCGCTCGCAGCGCGGAGACAGATGCCTACTCCACGAGAACACCGCTGCTTGCTTCCACCACCCCGAACCAAAACTCTCCAATGCCCGTGGCAGCGCCCTAGGCAGCAGTGCGCCCTAGGCGGCTGCCTAGTCCGCCTAGTGGTAGCGCCGGCCCTGACATTATTATTAGTACCCAAAAAGCTTAAAACCCATGGTGAGCATTTATACCTATGTGTGAGAATTCACTTCTGCATCAAACAGGAGTGAATTCTCACAATATACAGTGGGTATAAAAAAGAATCACCCCCATTTAAAATAATCACATTTTGTTGCTTTGCAGACTAAAATGAAGACATGCACCATTTTTGTTTTATCTAGCTGTATTTACAAGTGCAACTTATAACATCCAAGTAAAACATATACCACCAACATGTCAGGAAAAAAATTAAAACATTGCAGTTATATTTGATGGTGACCATTTGTGGACGGCAGTTTTCAAGTCCAAAGATTTTGAATGCAGTTTAAGTCTGGGGTCTGACTAGGCTATGCACCTTTTTTCATTCATTTTTGCTGTCTGCTTTTGGTCATTGTCATGACACCTTTCTGGCAGAGGGCTGCAGATTTTCTTGATGAATTTGATGGTATTTTGCCCCATCCATTTCTCCTTCTATCCTGAAAAGGGCTCCAGTCTCTGCTGCGGAGAAACACCACCATAACAGGACATTACCGTCTCCATGCTTAACCACTTAAGCCCCGGAGGATTTGGCTGCTAAAAGACCAGGGGGTATTTTGCGATTCGTCACTGCGTGATTTTAATGGACCATTGCGCAGTCGTGCGACGCTGTACCTAAACGAATTTGACGTCCTTTTTTTCCCACAAACAGAGCTTTCTTTTGGTGGTATTTGATCACCTGTGCGATTTTTTGATCATGCACTATAAACAAAAAAAGAGCGTCAATTTTGCAAAAATAACAATATTTTTCACATTTTTTTATATGAAATTCCCCCCAAAAAAAATGTAAAAATCAAAATTTTTTAATATTTTCGGCCAATTTGTTTTATGCTACATATGTTTGGTAAAAAAAAATTGCAAAAAGCGTATTTTGATTGGTTTGCGCAAAAGTTATTGCGTTTACTAACAAAGGGAAAGATTTTTGTTGTTTTTTTTTTAACGAGTAATGGCGGCGATCTGCGATTTTTTTTTGCGGTACTGCGACATTGCGGCGGACAGATCGGACCCTTGACTGACACTTTTGACACTTTTGGGGTTACCAGTGACATTACTGCAGTAATCAGTGCTATACATATGCACTGTTACTGCAAAAATGACACTGGCAGGGAAGGGGTTAACTGTATTGGAGAGGGAGGGGTTAAGTGTGTCCTAGGGGCGTGATTCTAACTGTAAAGGGACATGGCTATTGGTGTAAAAACAAAGATCAACGGTCCTACATAGTAGAACCGTCTGATCTTCATTTTTACACCAGGGAGAATGACAGGCGGCTTGTTTACATAAGCCGCCTGACTTTCTCCCTTCACCGGAGCGATCGTGAGTGACCGGCGGACAATCGGGTCCGCCGGTCACACGCACTGACTTGTCAGTGAACGAGCCGGGGCGGGCGCGTGCCTCGGCGGGCGCGCGCCCGCAATTGGCTCACAAGTCAGTGACAGGCGAGTGACGTACCTTTACGTCACTCTGCCTGGCCGGGGCTGACCGCGGCAGTATATAGTCGTGCGGCGGTCGGCAACCGGTTAACTGTAGGAATGGTGTTATTTGGATGAGGAGCTGTATTGGATTTCCGCCAGACATATCGTTTTGGTGCTGAGGCCAAATAATTAAATTTTAGTCTCACCTGACCATAACACCTTTTTCCATGTGGCCTCAGAATCTTCAATGTGCATTTAAGGTGGTCAGATGAGACTAAAAATTGAATTATTTGGCCTCAACACCAAACAATATATCTGGCAGAAATCCAACCCTTTTTAAAGTTATTTCGTTTTAACAAATAATGCAAATGATCTTTTGCTAAACGGTCAACTGAAAGGGCCTTCCATTGTCTCTGCAGTTTTTTGGCCTCACAATGAAACTTTTAAGTTTAGGGATTTGAAGAGGGTTTAGGAGGGCAGTATGTTCAATACAAAGCTAAGATCAAGATAAGTTTAAAAGAGAAGTTGATGATTAGAATAGATTTTTAGCAGAGGTAGTGAGTCAGCCAACAGTAAGTGCATTCAAACATGCTTGGGACAAGCACAGATCTATACTCAAAAAAGTTTAAAGGAAAAAAAATGGGGTAGACTTGATGGACCACTAGGTCTTTTCCTGCCACCGCTCGTCTATGTTTCTAAAATCCAATTACAGAAGTCATACATAAAATAGATAGCAAAAGTATCCGAAAGGAATGATCAGAGCACAATATGTTGTACCCTCTAATCATACGCAACCTCCTATCACTTCTAAATCGAAATACTATTTGGTAAAAAAAAGCAAAAGGAATGCATAACAAAAGCCATGGAATTTGAGAACTTATATTAAGTAAAATTACAATGTTTTTCCTTGGAGTACCATGATTTTTTACATAAAAACCCTTTTTGGTTCTCATGTTTGTGCCTATTTTATCCTATTCTTAGCTGCTCTTTTGGATATAAAACAAGCATATTTTTCAGCTGTGTGTAAGTCCTACAATACAACTGGTTTTCCATGTCTTCATTATATACCACGGTACTATGATTCTATGCACTCTGCATGAAGCCAGGAAATCTATTTTAAGCTTTTGCTCAGAATTCCAATAGGTTTAGCAGTGCTTTTCCTTCACTATGTGTTCTGAATTCTGGCACTTTTAGCTGTTACTTTGGAAAGCAAGAATTTGCTACCCAGCATGCAACAGAGATAGAAGCTCTTGCTTCTAGTACTTTAAATTTGTAATATTGCAGTTGAAATCATGCATCTAGTAATGGAAAATGGCACCTGCAGCTACTATTGAATATCTAGCGTGAAATAAATGTAAGCTAAAGTTCTACCTAAACTGAAGCTTTGTGCCTGGTGAGACAATTTGACAAGCTATATGTAATACTAATGGTCTCCTATTGTGCTGTGAGGGATACAAACACAGCAGTACCTTTACGATAATTGTTATCAGCTTTTCTTGACTCATTTTATGGGCAAACACAGAATCCACCCAGGGTTGAAAACAAAGTCAAGAGCAAGCAAACTGAGTATTTATGTACATTGATCTTGACTGATTCAGTCTTTTTTAAGTGGAAAATTGCTATAACTTTAGGGTAGTGCTCTTCCTAAAGTGGCTCTGTTATTATGAATCACAATGCAAAATTGACATAAAAGGAGAAGGTGAATACTTACCTTTCTGGCTGCCTACACCACCAGAATTCTATTCCATTCGCAAGATATCTCCAGCTGCAGTCCGAAGGGAAACCAACACTTCCAGAAGTGTCAATTTCCTGGTTCCCCCAAAATTTTCATTGGTTCCTCCCTCTGACCATCACACGTTTAAAGAGTTCTGTAATGAGTGTAGGTTGGCAGAAGGAACCACATAACACTGTCAGGAACCCAGGAGATTAAACACTTCCAGAGTGTTGGTTTTCTTTAGACCTTAGCTGTGGATTTCTGATGAACAGAGCAGTTATGTTGAGGTGGGCAGTCAGACAGCTAAATATCTACTTGCTTTGCTTCCTCTACAGGTAGTCCATTGTAATAAATAATGACTAGGTTGTTTTAATAGGAGAAATACAAGCTATACCAGGGATGAATTGTATGCTATGGGGTAACAAAACAATCCTCCTAACTGGCAATATGGCTTAGTCCTGAAAGGGGTCCTTTATGTATTACTGGACACTGCTTCATACTTAAAAAACGCAATCTAAGTCAGTGGTACTGTACAAAGTCCTTTAACCGTAATGATTCTCCATAGTAGACAGGCTCCCTCTTTGTACTTAAAGTGTATATAAAATAAAAAAACTTTTTCTAGTGTTCAATAAAGCAGGGATGGGTTGGACCTTCTGTTTTTATTGTGGTCTCTGTCTCCATTTGTCTTGGGGACCACTGTCACTACTACAGAAAGTAAGGGGAAAGCCTAAATTATAGAGTTGTAATGAGAGCAAGAGGTGAGGGGATATCTATCAATGGATGCAGCTGTTCTGGTGACTATTGTCTAAAGCTGGCCATACACTGATTAAAATTTGACCCGATTTGCAGGGAAGCAGGTGTTTACTAGGGAATTGTGTTGTGTGTTTCCTTAGTTTTTTTTTTGTAATGTTTTGACTGCCCTGACTGTGCATTGTTTAATTGTGTTGCCCTATTGAGCTTGTGGATCCTGGGAAACAAGGGTTAATGCTGCTAGCCAACTTTATGAAGAGTACCACCCTCTGCTTGGGAAAACATAGAAAAAAGGAGGCAATCACCTCCTGGGTTGGTCTGCTCCATGCAGGGGAAGGGAATAGGAGCCGTGCCAGGATTAGATTGCCACTTTGTTTAATACCACTCCTTGGAGGGAACCCAGTTGGGGTTCCAGGGACAAGGACTTGTGCTATCGACTTATGGACTTTAAATATTCTAAAGATTTTCTCTACAACTAAGGTATGGCTACCTCATTGGTCAGGGGCATTAAGGGGCATCCAGAAGGCTCATTGTATATGAATAATGTTTGAGAACTATCCAAATATTGGCTTATTTTTATTTCTATAACTTTAGTAAAGAACTTTGTTGCTTCATGCTTTTGCCTGGTCTGAAGTCATTTTAGGACAACTGTTGAGGGGTGCATAGTTGCATACATTCATTGTGTATCATAGAACATAGTTTACACCAGGGGACAAGACAATACAGGAGAAAATACAGTACAGATATCTAACTGTGAAGCAATGAAGGCTATATTGCCGTTGCCAATGACTAGAGTACTAGTGTATGCATGCATGTAGCACCCAGCCAGTCAGGAAGTGGAGGTGACGTAGCATAGGTGACAGAAGGTCCTGGTGTGTCTAAGCTCCTTCCCTAGAGATCGGTTCCCCAATATGGGACCAACTCTTGGCAAGGGGCATCCTAGGGACCCAGCCTGGGAGTCACAGAAGATGGAGTGATGCCTTGGAGAGACTAAGGTCAAGTTATGTACAGAGTTGAGCTTCCTAGGATAAGTTTAACATACGGATCAGTTTCACTGGGATGAGGTGATTGGTAACTGGGCTGGAGGAGTCCAGTGCAGACTCTGCATAACTAGCTCAGAAATGCTGCATGGGAGAGAGAAGTGTAATAGGAACTGTTATCCATAGTGTATAGAGTGTAAAGAGTTACAGTAGTTGGGTCACAGATTAGAAGGAATTAATTAATGTCTTTGTGGGGATGTGCCAGTTTTATGGAGAGCTCTGCCTTAACATTAACTCTGTGCTTCAGCATATGCCTTGGGGCACTAGTGAGCACTCTCGCCCACATGCCCCCTCTTGACAAAAGTCAAATGTTTGATTGACTTCTGTTGAAGAGACATGCTGGAAAATAATTATTTAATCCACCGGGGGATTCCTCAATCCACCATTTTAGTAAGCTGAACTAAAAAAATAAACAGGCTGTGGACAGATTAATATGGAAATTCCTCTCAATTCCTGTTGTGTCTCCAAGGCAAGAATCTAAAGAAAATCTTTTAAGTGGGACACAGGCAGAAAAATAAAAAAGATTTAACCTTTCCCTACTGGCTACAGAGTGTTAATACAGACACTGGTCTAGTTGATTTAGGATAGCATGATCTGATTCTGACCAGTTTATACCCATTTAAATGATCTGTTCTAATCAGAAGTGGGGACACACCAGTGGATACATTCATAGGTTTTTCTGCACATGTGAGAACACACATTCCCTTGCTGCCCTGCATGGGCTGTCAATAGAGATATCAGAAAGTTATTTCACATACGATCCTTAGATTTTACCGATAATAAATGCATTTCACAAAATGATTGGGCATAGGAAATCTAAATATAATGTTATTGGGTTGGCTACAGATGACCTTTAAAACAATGCTGTACAATGGTCCTATCAGGTTAACAGCAAGATCAAACCAACTGTGCTTTCTTACTACTTCAGAAGAATTCCTTTGAAGGTTATAGCATTCCAGTTAACCCAACCTGCATTCACTCAGCAGCTGTCCAACTGCTCAGGGGTGTGTGGCGCTGCACTGCAACTGCAAGCAGCTTCCAAACTTCATTAGGCCTCGTGCACACTTGAGCTTGATACCTGTTTTACAGACGTTTGACTTTTTTTTTTTTTCCTGCCTTTTAACACCCCTCCATGTTAACCTGTGTCCAGGCACATAGGTATTTACAGGAGTTTAGAGGTAGAGGCGTTTAGAGGCAGAAAGAAAACATGACTTGCACATTCTGAAGAGGAGAGTATGAGCCAAGAAAGCATGCAGATGTGGCCAATAGAATGCATCATTGCCAAACATGCTAACATGCATAAACACTTGAACGCGCATGCAAAAATGCAGGTTTTACTGCGTTTTTCTGCTATTTTTCTCCTGTAGGGAAGGCATCTAAAAATACAGTATGCTTGGACCCTTAAAGGTCCAGCATTGGCCAAATACATTTTATTCCTGTGTTTTGTCTTGTTTTTACTGCATGTCCAGGTCACCCTGGAGGACTGGAACATACCTGCTGCTTGGTAAAGCTTGTACCCACACTATAATGATCCAAAGTGGTTGTTTATGTTTTGCAGTTCACAGGTGATGCGTTTTCCCACCTCTCCAGGTTTTCTCCCAGAATCTACAGTCATGTGTCCACAGTATCTCCTGGGAATGGTATAGTTTTGCAGCATTGCCCTGCAACAGTTCACACCTGCCATCAAACAAACCTCATTGGCTCCTGCTGCTGTCAATCACAGCCAGGGAGCCAGTGAGGAGAAAGCAGGGGGGGGGGGTGAGCCGTGCTTTGTGTGTGAATGGACAATATCCATTTACAAGAGCACAGATTAGGGCTGCTCTGTGCAAAAACATTGCACAGAGCAGGTAGGTAGAACATGTTTGTTATTTTAAAAAAAATACAACCTTTACAATCACTTTACCCCCTTGGAGCCGGCACCTGCCGAGCCTTTAGGGGTTTAGAATGCAGGGATTGGCTGTCATGGCAGTCACATGATCGAAAAGCATGATCGAAAAGTGGTGATCGGCAGCTTTCCGTTAGTTGCTTGTAACTGGGTCGGGAGCGCGCCGGGCACGCGCTCTTAGCACAGCTCTATTTGCACTAATGCACGCAATTATGCAGCCGCTCGGCACCAAGGCCCACCCGCCGAGAGGCCGCTTATTTGCGTGGGCCAAGAGGTTAAAGCTGCTTGTAATGCTTTAGCATCTCAAGCCAGCCCAATCAGATAATACTGGGATTGTAATCATATTATGGATTAAGCACATTATGATTGTAATTTGTGATATTATGTAAAAAGTTTGCATTCACAGCTATGCACCTGTCCTTGTACTTCTGTCAAACTCAGAGGTGGGACTAGGTGAGATTTACTAAAATTGGTGTGCTCAGAATCTGGTACAGCTGTGCATGGGAGCCAATCAGCTTCTAATATCAGCTTGCTCAATTAAGCTTTGACAATAAAGCCTAAAAGCTGATTGCTTTCTATGCACAGTAGCACCAGATTTTGCACCATGCAGTTTTAGTACTGTAAATAACCCCCACTGTGTCTATTCATCTGTTGTGTCTACATTCATGAACATAGGCTGCTTGTACGAAGCTCCAGGCGGCTCCAGATGTGTGAGCAATTTATGGTATATGGGTCTCAGCACCCATGTGCGCCATGCGGCATTAGCCACTAAAGATTTCCTTTTCTCTAAACATGCCCAAACTGACTGCACCTAAACATAGGTAAATGCTAAATTCTCTCAGCCTGTCCTAAGCTTAACTAATGGGACAGACTTACTCTGAATTTGTTCAGAAATTCTTGCAGTCTGGAAATACAATTTCAAAATCTTCATGAATTAAATACTGACATGTCAGAAAGACTATAACTTTTTAACAGCTCTTCCTTTTTCCTTTTAAAAAGCAGTCCTGGGCTGAGATGATGTCCTCAGGCTGATACAGTTAGGAGGTAGCATTTCTTAAAGTTTATCTAAAGGTAAAACTTTTTTCCCTTTTTGGATAAGTCACAAGTTGGAAGGCTGCAGCAGACTGTGGCATGGGGAATTTGTGAAAATACCCAAAACATGCATAGGCACCTCGATTTAAATGACAGTGTCAGCCCAGAGCTAGCATTATAGCCCAGTAAGTAGGTGGTGACCCTGAGTGAACAAAGATAAAGCTGTCCTAGAGCCTGGCTCTCCAAACTATGACCCTCCAGTTGTTCAGGAACTACAATTACCATCATGCCTAGTCATGTCTGTTATTGTCAGAGTTTTACAATGCCTCATGGAACGCGTAGTTCCGCAACAGCTGGAGGGCCTGTAGTTTGGAGATCCCTGTTCTAGAGAGATAAGCAGATGAAAGCATTGCCAGGAAGCATAGTATGAATCCTCTAGAACAGTGGTCTCCAAACTGCAGACCGGTGGCTGGATGTGGCCCTTTGCTTGCCTTTATCCAGTCCTTGATGCATTATTCCTCCCATTGACCACAGCGATGTGGAATAATTCCTTTCACTGATATCAACAATGGGGCACTACTTCTCCCACTGACACCAACTACTTATCCTCCTACTACCAAAGATGGGGCATTTTTTACACTGACTGGGTGCAATCTCCCCCCCCCCCCCAAGGTCTGAAGGACAGTAAACTGGCCTTTTGTTTAGAAATTATGGAGACCCCTGCTCTAGAAGACAGAGGGAAGTTACTGCTATTAGTTTAGCCTATAAATTGTTTGACTCTGTATGTACAGGAAAAAAACTGATTTCATTTTTTTTCCCATGTTTCCAAACAAATGTGTAAATCTGTCCAGTTGAATAAATTGCAATGTATAACGTTATTTAAAGTACTCTCTATTTTTTATATATATATACAAAATTGGTCAAAATGATTCAGATATATCCCTGTCAGATATATATTTTACGTGTTAACCTCTTCCCACTGACCGTACACATATATGTGGCCTCTCAGCGGGTGGGCTTTAACACTGAGAGGCGCATATATGTGGCCCTATGTAAACATATTACATGTGACCGGTGACTGTGACTGCCAATCACAGTGGTCACATGATCGTAATGCCAATACTTTTACATAGTTACATAGTTGCAGCTTGTGTATACGTATATCTTCCACAGTGATACAAAGCCTCACTCTGTGTGTATTAACCACGTCTCAAAGTTAAAGTACAAGCTTTAGTCCCTGCCCCATTGGCCATGCCCCTCTGATGGGTTCCCCTGGATTGGTATTATTTATAGAGGTTAGACATTTACCATACCTTTGGGTTCCCTCTAGAACATATGTCAAATACATGGCCTGTGGGCCAAATCTGTTCTGCCAGGCCGTTTCATGTGGCTCTCGCTATTCTCTTGCAGCATCCCCATTGTCTCTGCCCCCACCTTCTTTCAACAGTTGGCAGCAGAGAGGAGGACAGAACTTCTCCTACAGATCCTCTACCCCTCTGTGCAGCTGCAGCACCCCCTCATCCCTGCCTCCCCTGGTCGCAGCTTTCAGCAAACCCCAGCCCTCTTCTGGTCCTCCTCCACACCCTGCACTTTCTGCTTCCCAGCTCCACCCCCAGCTTCTTCCCAGCAGCAGACGTCTGATGGTGGGTGACTCTTGCCACCTGATGTAAAAGGGGGAAGGGTGCTCTGTACATCTGCTTATAATTATTATGATAATGCAGTTCTATGCCTATTGAAAAGGAGGGTCACACACTGCTGTTATCATCCACAAGAAACTTTATTGGAGACTGCTCAAACAAAACATGATTCTCCCATGGTGTTCTGTCTGAGTAGTCTCCAATAAAGTTTCTTGCTAGCATCATCTGCTACCTACCCTTCATAGCACTTAGACAGTTACATACCACAACTGGTGGAGTGGTATACTTTGGGTATACTAACCAATTCTATGTCACTTTGCCAGGCAACTTCACCTTATCAACTTCATATGCCACAGAATGTACATTTATTCAGAGAACAATTATGTGTTTTGTCATAGTTCTGCCTGTCTCAATGGGGACCAAAAAGTTGAACAAAGTTATTGTAATAAACAGTGCTTAGTAATATTTGTCTGATGATTAAAAAAAATAACGTTCTGTTCCCAAAACAAATTTTTCAAAAAATTGTGCCATAGCTGTACTGTACACTTGAATGGCGCTTGCCATTATTTTTACTAGACTTCCACTTTAAAATCTAGTTATTAAGTTATTACTAAAACCAATAATAACCGAATGCAGAGGCAATTATTTAATATGATGAAGAGTAGCTACAGTTATATAGTCTTACAGATACAACCGACCCTTTGAGGGCAACAATAATGTTGATGCAGCCTGTGATGAAATTGAGTTTGACACCCCTGCCCTAGAAGCTGGAAATCACCGTAGTAGACACTGCTACTCGAGTGATCTCAATGTGCTTTTGGGGACGCGTGCAGAGAGGCTGCCCTGCAGCATTGTGAACACAGGAGGCCAAGCTGGACCAATGTAAAAATGCCATACCTGACATTCTTCTTTATTAAAAATCTGACTTTGCTTATAATTTTTGATTCAACAGAATATAAAAAAAAAACATTGAACATTGACATGGTTTCTTTAACCTGATACTTTGCTCCATACCCTTTAGAGGCAATCACTGCAAACAATTGGTTTCTGTAGCTCCTAGCGATACTTCTGCGCCTGCCGATAGGTAGTTTGGCCAGTGGTGTATTTTGGTTTTGTGCTGCCCTAGGCAAAACTAAAATTGGGCGCCCCCTCCTATGTAAATTTGCTCCACTCCTTCCTTTTAAACAAATGTGACTCCCTCAAAAATTGAAGGACTACAAGTCCCAGCATGAACCCCTGAGATCTCACGAGAGGGGGGGAGAGAGGGGGTGGGTGATGGAGGAGGGCAGAGTGAGAGGGGGTGGGTGAGGGAGGTAGAGTGAGAGGGGGGGGGTGAGAGAGAGAGAGAGGGGTGAGAAAGAGAGGGGTGAGAGAGAGGGATGAGAGAGAGAGAGGAGGGGGAGAGAGAGAGAGAGAGGGGGTGAGAGAGGAGGGGTCAGAGAGAGAGAGAGATAGGGGGGGTGAGAGAGAGGAGGGGTCAGAGAGAGAGAGAGAGAGAGAGAGGGGTGAGAGAGGTGGCTCTAGCAACCAGTGGCCAATAGAGTCTCAGGTGGAGGAGGGGTGTTTTTTTTTACGCCCCCTTGCAAAGTGCCGCCCTAGGCCTGGGCCTTGTTGGCCTAAGCCAAAATACACCACTGAGTTTGGCCCACACTTTTTTTTAGCATACTGCTCCTGCTTTTTCTGGTTTGAAGGGTGCTTTTCCCAGTCTGCATGTTTTAGCTATTTCTATAGATGTTTCATAAGATTAAGATCAGTGTTCATAGAAGGACAATTTAGAATAGTTCAGTGTTTTGATCTTAGCCATTCTTGGCTGCTTTTAGCTGTGTGTTTCGGGCCATTATCCTGTTGGGGGACCCATAACATGAGAGTGAGACAGCTCTTTCTGACACCAGGCAGTACATTTCGCTCTAGAATTGCTTGATAGTTTTAAGATTTCTTTGTGCCGTGCATGGATTCACTGTACCCCACGTCAGATGTGGCAAAGCTTCCCCAAAACACAACCGACTGTCATCCATGTTTCGTAGGAGATATGGTGTTCATTTATTTGAAAACCTTTTCATTTTTAATTGTGAACATAGAGCTGATGTGACTTGCCAAAAATCTTCAGTTCTCATCTGTCCAAAGAACATTCTCCCAGAGGAATTGTGGCTTATCAATATGCATTTTAGCAAATTCATCTTTGGCTTATTAAAGTTTCCTGTGAGCCTGTTACTTAAAATGAGATGGATTGTATGATCAGACACTGACACCTTGACCTTGAAGTTCACTTTGTATCTCTTTAGAAGTTTTCCTTGGACCTTTGTTTACCATTCGCACTATCCTTTTGTTCAATCTGGGGTCCATATTCCTCATGCAGCCATGTTAAATGTGGTTGGCTACTCTCCCATGGACCCTTAAACATCTTAATAATATTTGCAGCCATAGTCATGAGACACATCAAACTGGAGATGATCCTGTAGCCCAGGGGTCAGGAACCTTTTTGGCTGAGAGAGCCATGAACACCACATATTTTCAATTGTAATTTCGTGAGAGCCATACACTATATTTCAGGGGTCGGGAACCTTTATTTAATATTCATATTCATGGGCTGCAGCTATACAATGAGTAGATGGAGCCGTGTGAAAGTGCCTGGAGTCCGGTCGGGAAGAGAGCAGAACAGGCAGGTATGCAATGAGGCCGGAGTGGTGAAGCGCCTGCAGGCCTGTGAGTGATGGAGGTGATAATAGGCCCTTAAAAATTGGCAGCTGGCTGCTGAAGGCCTCAGAAGTGGATGTGAGAGGCAGCTCCCGCGGGTCCCCGGGTGTCAGAGGGGAAGGAGATCGTGTCTGTCGGGGCACAGGGAGCGGATGGCAGGTCTCCTTACCGGGTGGTGATTGCCAAGGCCCTATGATGCACAGCACATGAGCCGGCGGCGGTACCGCAAGTAGGCCGCGGGGTCCGTAGCGCGGCAATCCGGTCACCCAGAGACGAACTGAGGGTAGCGGTGGGTAGCCCACAAAGTGTACCGTCGATGGGTGCAGAAATCTCCTTGGCACTGGGCACAGCTACGCGGATGGCACTGAATTGAGTGGTAGACGCGGCTGAGCGAGGCTCACGTCCAGACACGCCCCCTTTATTAAAGATTTGTCTGCGAGCCAGATACAGTCATCAAAAGGGCCACATCCGGCTCGCGAACCATAGGTTGCCTACCCCTGCTATAACTTTTACATTTGACATGCTGGTCTATAATTTTCTTTTCTGATTAGGATCACCTTGCCCAGTGGACAACTTTTTCCTTTCTCAGGTCCATGTTCAATGTAGTGCACACCATCATAGCAAACAGCAAAGTAACTGCTATTATCCATTTAAATAGGTTGACTGACTGGTTACGAGAGTGAAGACACGGGCAACTTTTGTTTACTGGGTAACTCTTTCCTCAAAGATACAGAATTTTCCTTTTTTTTTTCATAGTTGAAAAAATGATGATGTGGACAAGGTTAAATGAAAAGCCCTCATTGTTTCAACTAATAATTTAGATTACATTTTGTACTGATGTTTTGTAATGCTGTATTAGAGTGATATACATTTTGTGGTATACTTTGAGACATTCATATTGCTTTTAGTGTCATCCTGCTTCTTCATAAAAAGTGGTCAATCTTTCAGCTTTTAATTCTTCCTGTTATCCCATAAACCACTACTTGTTCTGTTCCTTATCCTCCACCCCCAGTCTCCTGGATATACAATGGCTCTCTCCTCCCTCGCTTCCTTTACTCACATCCTGCCAAAATCACAAAGCTGGGTCAGTGTCCTCTCACAAGCACTATAACAAAGCAAGGTGGGGTGGTACCTCTGCCACTGAGCCCAGGTATGGTGAATGTCCCATCCCTCCTTACCCCTGGAGGGGAGACATGGAGAGGTGCTGTGGATCACTGAGTAGACTTTACCGCAGAATTTCTCTTTCCTGCTGTCATCACGGGGACACAGAAAAACAAGTGAGTACAAAACAAAGAAATTGGAAGTTCCTATTTTGGGCTCTATGCAAACAGAACTTGTGGCTGTACTTTTGTATATTTATACAAGAGCTGTTAGACACAGCTATTATTGTGACATGTTAAAGATAGTTTAGCGTTGTTCATTGTAGAGGAAATATCTAGAGAATAGCAAAGCTGTACAGAACAAAGATCCTCGTTTCTTTTAAAATCTGTGCACAGGCTTAAAGAAAAACTAAATTATAGATTTTTTCTCAAAAAATAATCCATACACATCCACTGCATAAAAGCCCTGTAATCTATTTTTCCATGTAATTGTTTCTTAGGGCTCATTTACTCTTGCTTCGACTTCAACACACATTAAAGCGCCTACCTCTTCAAAGTGCTTTTTTTATGTTTTTGGTGATGCAATGGCGCTTCAGTGGTGCTTTTTTGAAGCTTTAATGAAGCTTGGCAGATGCCATGTGTGTTAATATCTCATACCTGCAATTTCTCCAAAACAAAGCAAAGCTAAAGCTTAATAAAGCCTTTCAAAAGCTTTAGGTGCTTCAAGCAAGCTTTGTTATAGACCTCTATGGAGGCTTTAAAGACACTATGAAGCACCACTAAAGCGACATGGGGTATCATTTTTGAAGCGATGCCAAAGCAAAGCAAATGCAAGGTGTGAAAAGGACTGTAAGCTAACCATTTTATTTAGTAACCGGTGCTTTTACTGGCATTCAGGGAGCTATAACAAAGCGTGCCGGAAGCCATGTTTTAAAGCAAGTGTAAATGAGCCCTTACTGTATTTTCCTACTCCTTATAATGTCTTCCATGAGCCCCCAAATCTCTCCTTTTTTCCCTTATTTCCATTGTTTGGAACAATAGTAAGTTGCGATCATGTGCACTGCTGTATGCACACTGCAAATTCCATAGTGCACAGTCCATGGTTCATGTTGGTAGCGAGCAAAAGAGGATGGCTATATTCCTATATGCAGGAGGTCTATGAAGAATGAGCGTAGCCACCCTATTACAGGAAGTCAGATCACAGCATTTGGATGGAGATTTGGATGCTAAAAACAATATAAAGTGCTTTTCTGTGTTAATAATAAATGCTTAAATAGAATTCTTTTTCCCTAAATAAGAGTTTAGTATCACTTTAAAAAAGTGCTGCGATACCACAATCTCAGAGAAGATAGTTAAAGCTGACCTCCAGTCTTACCTTCCATCATGGACCAATGAACAGGCTTCTCTGCTGTACTCACTTTGCTTTCTTTCTCACAATGTGCACTAGTAACTGCAGCATGTCAAATAGACAGCAGTGACTTCCTGCTCCCCTACAACCTCACACTGTTTTTTGTTGAAACCACTTGTAAATTTAGCCAACATAAGCATACAATTTAATAGTGAAGTCAGCAATGAAAGCATGCCCTGAGAATGATTCATGTTGTGTCTACACATTCAACCACGTACTAAATTCTATGGTGGCTGTTCCAACATTATCGGTAGCAGTTGTATTGCAGTATATGTATACTTCTTAATTTAAACCCAATGAAATACATATGTGGCTTCAGTGCCATGTGTAATAGTTCTTTAACAAATGTGTAAAATAAAGAATTATTCTTCCTGGCTTCTAACTCCAGCTTAATTGTGAATCTAAAAAAGGTTTGAAACTTTTAGTTTTTTTATTCATTGGGGAAATATTCCCTCAATTCTTGTGTGGTCACAGAGTCAGGACATGACCCAAATCTACTCAATGACGGCACAGAAAGTAGTAAAACATCCTTGCAAAGTAGAGTGGAGAAGGGTAGGGGAAACCGGTGTGAGGTTGTATTGCTGTCTATGTTCCCTCTTCCCTGAAGATCTCTTCACTTCCAGTTTTGGTCACTAGGACAGGAAGTGAAGTCAAATCTCCCCAATAGGGAAAGAGACAACATTAAACCTGGTAGAGCTTATAACCCTTTCCCACTCCAAACAAAACCAATTAATGTATTTTGGCTACAGTTGGCTTTTAAACTTCTTTTCTCACCAAATCATCTGTCACTTTCCTCCCCAGCCTGACTATCCCTGGCCTGCGCTTTTCATTCATTGGATTTCAGTTCTTTTAATCATAGAGGCTCAGGATTACATGTAGGTGTTACCACAGCTATGTACAGCACCTTGCTAATCCCTCCCACATATTATGATCAGCCTTCATTCCATAGAGACGCAAAGAGACATGGTGATGATTACCCTAGCTCATGTTTTATTTAAAAGGATTCTAAAGGCAGAAGGTTTTTAACCTTAATGCAATCTATGCATTAAAGTAAAAAAAAAAACTTCTGGGTACAGCTTCCCCCAGCCCCCCTTATACTTGCCTGAACTCCATCTCAATACAGCGATGTGCATGAGAGTACTGGCTCTCCCAGGTTTCTCTTCTCATTGGCTCACACACATCGGGAGCTATTGGCTGCTGTCAATCACAGCCAGTGAGCCAATGAGGAGAGAATGGAGGGCAGGGTCAAGCCACGCTCTGTGTGTGTGAATGGACGATGTCCATTCACAGGAGCGCAGCTTGGACTCAAGCCTGTTTGAGTGCCCCATAGCAAGAGTCTTGCTATTGGGGTCACTAGGCAGGGGGGAGGAGCCAGGAGCCTTGGCGGGGGACCCTAAAAGAAGAAGATCAGGGCTGTTTTGTGTAGTACTATTGCACAGAGCAGGTAAGTATAACACATTTTTTATTTAAAAAAATAATAAACAAGGCTTTAGTTTTAGGCCTCTGATTAGACCCGCGTGTCAGTTTTTCAGGCAGACCTGATCAGACCTTGCACTCTCCCCTGTGGAGCGGATGATGTCTACGGACATCCACCGCTATCCAATCATGTCTGAAAAATCCAGATGGACTGTTGTCCTAGTTTCCATCTGTCTGGTGGATCAGATTGGATACGATTAGACGAAAACGAACTGGCAGTCCGTTTTCACCTGATTTTCCCATAGAGGCGAGTGGAGCTGTCGTCCGCCTTCTCAGCGGGGATCAGCAGAGCGATTCCCAGTTAAGCAAGCAGAGTCCGCCAAATGGAGGCGTCCATGTGAAAGGGGCCAAACTTTAAACATTTAAATAGAATGCTGATGTAGGGGGAAGAACACAGAAAGGCAAAATATAACCAGGTTAAACTTCAGCTTTAACCTGCAATTCGTGAACAGCTAGCCCTAAACATGGTTAAAATGTATCTAAAGTCAAGAACCTTTTTTTTTTTTTTATTTGGATAGTGTTTGGGGGTCCTTAGACATCAGTTTTAAGTGTGGCCTGTGTCTTTGTTAGAGGGATTATTATTAATCTCTCTATTTGTCCTGGTGACTACGGACATCAGATCTGAAAATGAGGAAAAATTGAATATTTTGAGTTATCACCAGAACAAGAAATAGAAGAGATATCTACCAATGAGGACACTCTGTGCAATAACAGCTGTCCAAGAGTGCACTTCCCTGACTTTAGAGATAATTCCTCTCACTTCCTTTTTTGTCCACAGCACAGGAAATTAGGGGACATCTAGCCAATAGTATACAAATGGCAAACAAATAAAAAAAAACAAGATGGATTTTACCCATTCCCTTATTTATCCAAAACAATAAAAAAAGTTTTATCCTTAGATAGATTTCATAAGATCCCACTGAATCAAATCTTTACTACTAAAAGATGTACCCATAGGACTTTAAGAGCAGAATTGTATATTTTGTTATATTGTTGATACTAAAGAAAAAGACAGATGCTGCTGTGAATTGTGTTGGTGTTCCACAAAGAATTTAATGACCTATGAGATCATGCCAACGGCTTTCCCATCTTTAGGGGAGGGATGTGAACAATGAATGGAAAAAACACTTGTAATAATGGAAAACTTTTCTCAGAGAAACCACAAAACTGCCATTGCTAACTTCTCAATCTGTTAATGCTAGTTGCTTGCCTCTCATGCAGACCCTCTCTCTCTAATAATTCAATTTACTAACCCAGAACATGTATGAGGATAAGAACCTCTTTCACTACCATGACTTTACTGATACCAGTATGTAAACCCGTTCTACGTCAGTGAGTCCAGAAGTAGTAAACAGAATTCAGTTAATATAGGAGCCAAAAAATTGAATTTTCAGTATTTGAAGAACTTCATAGATTTCTTTCAAAAAGTTTTAAATATCTTTCGATTAATGCATTTTACTATTTTATTCTAGCCTATCAACAGGAGATAGAAACATAAACTACTTAGTAAGCCCCTTTAGACACAAGTAATAGTTCTACTGATGAATTTAGAAGTGCTCTAATGATTATGACATGGGAATGTATTATGTGTATATGGTTAGAATAAGTCAAACCAAGTTTTTGATTTATAAATAGATGTGGGCATAGTAACAGGAGATATTGTAGATGGTGACCACAAGGCCAGATGGGACCACCTTTGTCCCACAATGGGCGCTGCAGAAATTTGCAACATAAGAACATCCTTTTAAATGTCCTTGTGTTAGAGTTGCGACTGACTAATGTCTGTCTTAAATAGAAATATGCTTGGAACATCTAGGTGTTCCTGCGTGTTTCTTTAATGATACAGGATCCCAACTTTCCTCTGTTCCTCCAAGGTACTTATTCTAACTGATGGGCTTCATTTGTGGCTGCCATCATATCTTGTGACATCATTAGAGATGAGCCAAACTGTCCTAGGTTAGGTTTGGGCAGGGTTTAGTGAGCCTCAAAGAAGTTCATATGCTGAACCCTATTTTTTGGGCTAACAGGTAAGAAGTTGTAAAATAAAAAAATTAAAAAAGCATCAGAGGTGGGCACTTCTGTGGGGAATATATACCAATGCAGACTTAAAAAAAAATTCCATTCAACCAAAAGCAGTTATTTTTTTAAATGCTTTAAGCAAAACATTAAAATTGCCCAAATCTTTTAAATAAAGCCTTAAAGCCTGAAGGGTTTTAACCTTAATGCATTCTCTGCATTAAGGTAAAAAATGTTCTGAGTGCAGCTCCACCCCCAGCCCGCTTTATATATACCTGAGCCTGATCTTGATTCCTCAATGCGCACAAGAGTAGCTGCTCTCTTGGCTCTCTCCCTCCTCACTGGCTCAGAGACAGCAGCTGGTTCTGTCAATCACAGCCAGTGAGGAGGAAGCGGTAGGGGGGTGTTCTGTGTGTCTAATGTACACACAGAGCCAGCTTAGGAGCAAGCCCACGCAGTGTGGGGAGGGGAGGGAGGCTTTGAGCCTGGAAATATGTATGCCTTCACCACTCTCATGCTGACCTTTGCTCCCTGCAGGGTGGGGCGGGGCGGCTTGTGGAGGGCGGTACTAGCTGACTACTTAACACCTTGCAAATGAAACAACAGTTCAGTAGCACGTTTTGGCTCTGAGGAAGAGGGTCCTCCCTCAAAACGCATCAGCCCAGCCATACAGTTGCTGAAACCATCACGTTATCCAGTACAGGGGTTCCCTGGATACTTTGGAGACACCCGGTTCCATTGTGGTTTTATGTGTTTTATCATCACTCCTTTGTGAGTACAATATGTGTTGTCTTTGGATTCTAATAAACCTCTTTTAGTGGTAATGCACAAGGTTGGTGTGCCCTTCTTTTGTTGTTGTCTTTTAGTGTACTTTGGATACCCTTGGTCCAGGAGGGGCAGCAAGACCTTGAGCGGTGCATACCAAGACCATATTTAAAAGTACTTATCCTTCATTACACACCACCCGAGCGCAGGAGAATTGTTGTTTTCTTTTTTGAGTCTGGCTTGCCAGACACTAGTAAAACTCTGAATGAACATCTGTACATACATTCAACAAATGCCATTCTCTAAGTTTTATTTGCTTTTAACATTGGATTTTGGAATGAATGGACAGAATGAAAACCGCATACACTGTTAGAAATGTTTTAGGAAAAACCTCCCATCCTTCTCTATTCATCTTTCACAACACTGAGGTTGAATAACGAAACATCGATTTCATTCCACTAAAAATTAGAAAGTTGAACAACCGTTTTTCAAACAAAAAATCTACTAGTATCTGGCCAGCCTTAGCTTTAGACATGTTAGATACCTGATCTTTATTTTCCCTGGGATAAGTCGGTACTGACTTCCTGCTCCCCTACACGCTCACACTGTTTTTTGTTGAAACCACTTATAAAATTTAGCCAACATAAGCATACAAATTAATAGTGCAGTCAGCAATGAAAGCATGCCCTGAGAATGATTCATGTTGTGTCTACACATTCAACCACGTACTAAATTCTATGGTGGCTGTTCCAACATTATCGGTTGCAGTTGTTTTGCAACATATGTATACTTCTTAATTTAAACCCAAAGAAATACAATTGTGGCTTCAGTGCCATATGTTATATTTCTTTAACACATGTGTAAAATAAATAATTATTCTTCCTGGCTTCTACCTCCAGCCTAATTGTGAATGTAAAAAAGGTTTGAACCTTTTAGTTTGTGTAATCATTGGGGAAATATTCCCTCAATTCTTGTGTGGTCACAGAGTCAGGACATGATCCAAATCTACTTAATGACGGCACAGAAAGTAGTAAAATATCCTTGCAAAGTAGAGTGGAGAAGGTTAGGGGAAACCGGTGTGAAGTTGTATTGCTGTCTATGTTCCCTCTATGAAGATCTCTTTACTTCCTGTTTTGGTCACTAGGACAGGAAGTGAAGTGAAATCTCCTGAAAAGGGAAAGAGACAACATTAAACCTGGTAGAGCTTATAACCCTTTCCCACTCCAAACAAAACCATGTAATGTATTTTGGCTACAGTTGGCTTTTAAACTTCTTTTCTCACCACTTTTTTTTTTTTAAACAAATTGTTTAACCTTTCTTTATATTCTACATTTTCCCTTTTAATTCTTTGAAATGCATAATTTAAAACCAAGGTTGTATGCCAACATAATTTATTTTTTCTCATGACTTTTAAAAGAATCCATAGTGTGCCAGTACTCGTTTTGTGCCTTTTAATTGAAGTACTAAAGAAAAACTGAACCTCAGATGGTTTAAATTACTGGGATGTTCAAAGCAAATATGTTTTTGTGTTTAAATAGCTGAGTTGCTGAGTAAGAAGAAAAGTCCCCCCCTGATTTACAGGAAGGTGATGCACAACAAGGATTACACATAGTAATACTAAGGATGTCATATATAGCAAAGGAAATGTGACGGAAATCTGCCCTTGATTCCTGTTTTGTGCACATTCCTAAGTTAACTAATATGAGGTCCTTTTTTAATACATATAAAAAATTATTCTCATTACCAAGCAGACGCTACGGTATTTTATTAAGGCAAAATTTGAATGTTGTTGTTACATCTTTTTGAGCATTTTTTTGCCTTTGGACTCTAATAGGCAAAATAATCACAGCATTCATATTGTTTAAAAAGTATTCCAAATGTTAATTGCACACATACAGGGGTGTTGCTTGGATTGTGAAAAACATAGGGAACCTGTGAGCAACCCAAATGCTGGATATGGCCGAAGTGGGAGAGGTTTAAAGGTGTATGATTAACCACTTGACCTCCGGAAAATTTACCCCCCTTCATTCATCAGGCTATTTTTTGCGATACGGCACTGCTTTACAAATACACAGTCATGCGACACTGTACCCAAAAAAATGTATGCCCTTTCCCCCCCCCCCACAAATAGAGCTTTCTTTTGGTGGTATTTGATCACCTCTGCGGTTTTATTTTTTTTTGCTATAAAACAAAAAAAGACCGACAATTTTGAAATTAAAAAACAATATTTTCTACTTTCTGCTATGAAACACACCCAATAAAAAAAAAAATTAAAAAAATCTAAATTTCTTCATCAATTTAGGCCAAAATGTATTCTGCTACATGTAAAAAAAAAAAAAATCTCAATAAGCGTATATTGATTGGTATTTGCAAAAGGTATAGTGTCTACAAACTACAGGATATATTTTATTTATTTATTTTAGAAATGGCGGCGACTTTTAGCAGGACTGGGAACCAGTGACACTACTACAGTGATCAGTGCTAAAAATTTGCACTGTCACTGTACTAATGACACTGGCTGGGAAGGGGCTAACATCAGGGCGATTAAAGGGCTAACTGTGTGCCTAACCAGTATTTTACTATATTGTGTGAGGTGCTTTGCAGGGACACAAATTCCATCCCTTCCCCCCTGACAGAATGATGATCTGCCTTGTTTACATAGGCAGATCACAGTTCTATCTCTTTGCCTGCCGATCTGCTGGTGCTGGTAGATGTTGGGTCCCTGGTATCCATGGATCGGCTTCCGCTTTGTGTAATCACAATGGGAACGAGCTGCCGGCAGAACACATTCGGGCACCCTACCCAGAAGTGTGGGATCATGTATATTTATGTGATCCTGCGCACAGGTAAAACTGCTTGTCACATGGCTGGTTGGAGGCCGGAGTGCTGAGAGGGCTCCCCTTCCGGCTGAGTGCAGAGCACCCCTGAAGGTGATACAGAAGATGCAGTGCCCAAAGAAGCATGGGTTGCCAGCTGTAGAATCTTGAAGAGCTGATCACAAGATAATGGCAGGAACAGGCAGGATGCACAGCAGGGCAGGTGTCCCTCAGAAGTCCCAGGCATACTTAGCAGCAGGGCGAGACAGCAAACAGGATCAGGAGCCAGGCCAGGAGTCATCCATGGTTGATCAGTCAAGAGCAGAGGCAGATAGCAGGAACAGGAACAAGCCGGGGTCATACACAAGTAAGCAGGTAACAGTGGAGTCCTTAGTAAAGAGTTAACACCTCCATATGTAATATCAACAAATTTAATCTAGAAGTACAGAAAAATTACATTTTTGTGAATCTTACCTTTTCACATGAGCGGACTGTACGGGTCCACCTGCCAATTTTTTCAGGCAGACTCGATCAGACCCTTCATTGTCCTCTATGAAACGGCGAGTGTAAACATACATGTGTCTGTCTACATCTGCCAACATCCAATCCGATCCACTAAAAACAGATGGATGGAGATGTGTTCCCTTTCCGTATACCGGATCGGATGGCAGTTGGGTGTAAATGTACAGGTGGTCCATTTACATCCAACCCCCCATGGAGGAGAGTGGGCTGTGTCTGTGCCTGGTCTGCATAGGCAGAGCAGACATGGACCAGGCTTTCGCCTGCCCAGCGGGAATCAGCAGACAGATTCCCTACTGAGTAAGCAGACTAAAAGCAGTACCCGCTCTGTGTGGAAGGGGCCTTAGATGTAGACTATCCCCATGATTTAGGTATTACATGTTTCCACTTTAAACACAATAATAGATAAAGTGTATAAACAGTCAGTATCACTTTCTGAATAAATTCCTTGTAAATTTCTGCTTCTAAAGCAGGCCATAGATTGTGATTTTCTTTCCTGCAACTGTGGGTTGCACGAAAGAAATATGCTAGATTACCCCATCAACACAGTTAGGGCTGATGAGGGAACCCCTCCCATGGAGCTATTGTGTTTTCCCGAGGGGGGAGGGGGGGCAATGGGAGCCATCCCTGCCAGGGGAACACAGTGATTACTGCTAGCAGCTACAGCCACTGGCAATAAATGCATGCTAATATAATCTGACATGCTGGTTGTACCCAAGCCGATCAATGGACCAACCTGGATACAATCAGCCTGCCCATGGATTGATCGAATCTCGGCCAGTCCCTTCTGAACTGGCCTAGATTCAAATCATCTATGGACGGCTTCAGTAGCAAGGCTCTAATTTTCATATGCTCTAATTTATTGTTCAACATCCAGCTTGTTAAACTTGGGTCTGCCCCTAAAACAGAGGTTCTCAGACTTTCTAAACAAAGGGCGGGTTCACTGTTCTTCAAATCTTAGGGGGATAAACTGTGGTCTGTGTCCAAACAATAGTCAGGCTCATTGGTCAGTGGGAATAAAAAATGCCCCGGAGTTTGTGATCAGTGGAAGTAAAAAATGACCTAGCACCTGTGGTTAGTAGGTAGAGAAACTGTGCCTCATCGCTGGTGTCAAGGGAAGCAATTATGGCCAGTGTTGGTATCATTTGGACAAATAATGTCCCATTGTTGAAATCAGTGAGAGTAACAGTGCCCACTGCTGGTGTCAATGAGTAGAATAGTGCCCCATTGTTGATGTTAGAGAAAGGAATAGTGCCAGAAGAACATTTTAAAGGTAAGCAAAGTGCCGCAGTTTGAGGGTTGCTGCCCTACAGGCTCAAACACCTAATTTTCTGACTGTTTTATCCAATTTAGTTTGTTTATAATTAATCATTATATAAATCGGTAAAAAGTCTTGATCCAATCCAGTTTAACGCTCTCATATTATTGAAATAAGGGAAAAGATTTTTATATGCCCATGGGGAATCCTCTGTATAGTTTTATATTCATTGAGGATTGTTACATCCCACTTTTTTATCTACTTGAATAACATTCTGTGCAACTTATAAAAAGGCATTTTTATGTAATTCTGATAAACAGAAGCAGGTGTTTTTAACATATTGTACCTGTAGAATTTGAGTAGAGGAGATTTCTGAGAATTGTCTAAAACATCTGCTGCTTAACAAAACCGCCATGTGCTCCATCCCCATCTTGAATAAACTAGTCAAGTCACTTTGTTTTTTGCAGTTATCTCCCAATAACATCTGGCGTCAGTAAGTTGAGAATCGACGCAATTTCCACATATCCAAATCAAAGTACTGCTACTGCGTGGGGTGCCATCCTCCCTCTTCCTTTGGTTTCAATGCAAGATCAAAGCTTCCCGAGATTGTTAGAACATTGAAGAAAATACTGATCCACGCACAGAACTGCCAAGTCACAATATCTTTATCGAAAATTAAGCATATAGCTTTTTTTTAAATATTATTTTTTATTGATTTATATAAAAACATGAAAACATACAAAACAAGCATCCAAAAATACTAGAGTAAGCACCACAGGTGCAACAAAAAACAAACAGTACCCTGACTAAAACATCCCCACCATCCCACCCCCCCCCCTGCAATACCTACAAAAGGACATTATATACAATATACATTATATGTAAAAGACCATCTAGTAAAATTCCAACATGGCAATGTCGCCCCCACATGGACCCTCGTCTATGTCATCATGTCAATATCTCCTGCCAGGCATACAGCTTAACATCAATCTGAACAGCAATCAATGACAGATTGCTCTTTGGAGGGCAAAACATGTGTTAACATAGAAATATGCCTACATGGAAACATGTAAATGTGGAGTCTCCATATTTATTTTATTATTTATTTATTTTATTATTAACCCTGATGAAGCCACAAATTTTAGCAGTGAAACATGCTGGGTTTCCTTTTTTATTTTGATTTGCTCTTTCCATTTAGAGGATGACTTTTAGGGTAGTAATATAGGCCCTGATCTACAATAAAGATTGAAGAGGGTAAGTAGAAAGCCACCTTGATATACAAGTTTTGGCAGGATAGAATATTTGGTTCCCAGGTCTTGAGCACCATAGATCAAATAGAATTGATCATGCTTAACTCTTCAATTAAACACATAAGTTGAATCCAATGCAATTCTACAGTAGCTATTGCAGTACAGAGGATAATAGTCTTTTCAAGTGTAAGAAGACAATGTCTTTCCTAAGCCCTGTCTCTGTAAATAACTCACACTGACTAAAGAAACATGGAAGAATTGGGGAGGGTCTAACGAAGACCAAGCTAACTAGCCCTAAATAAATAACAGAAGAAGATGCCAAAATAACATTAGTTAACATGTTGCAATGGCCCAAAACCTCCACTACAAAAAAATGATAACCGCACACAGTTCAATACAAGTCATAAAAAATACCCGAAAGTGGGGCAAAACAAAGCATAATCCATAAACAGAAAGAATCAGGGTAGAGTTGATACCCAGGATAAAGGTTGTAATGATTTGCAGTAGAGCTTAATCTAGAAAGGGTTCAGGACATGATCCCAAAAATTAGGCCACGGTAAAAGTGAAGGACATAATACACTTGAAATAATATAAATCTGAAAAAAGTTGATAAACTTTTTTAAAGTTCAGATGACAGGTCCGAATACACAGGGTAGGAGAGGAAGCGATGTCAGAATGGCTACATCTAAAAATGGTAACAGCAAAACGGCTAATGTAAATATAGTGGCTGAGTTGCAGACATGATTATTCAGGATGTCATACAATGTTCCATCAATCTCTTCAGGAAGTTGGCTTCCTTATACACCCTCAAAGGTTGTTCAATTGAGAAATAGTGGAGGAAAAGGCAAAGACAAAAACTGCAGATACATTGCAGACCAATACACAGCAAACAAAGACATACAAGCTGATCAGACCAGACATAAAATAAAAAGAAATAAGAGGTGAAACACTGGTCCTAGAATTAGTCCAGGAAATTACTCATACAAGCGATCTGATTTAATACCAAAGCATAAACTGCAATATGCAATAGAGTGCCGGTTCACACTTGTGCGATTGCGAACGGATGCCATTGCTATGCGAATTTGCAGTGCGAGTTTACCTTGTGTTTTTCAATAGTACCAGCGCGATTGTAATGAAAATTTGATTGCGTTGATTATGTTAATTAAGCTCAGGAGGGGTGGAGCTGAGGGGAAAATCAAATAAAAAATAAGAATTCGCACATAAGAATTCGGTCATATCTGAACTGATAATGCAAGTCCAGACCGATTTACATTGATGTCTATGGAGACTAAATTTGCAACGCAACGCTGTAAACTCGCACAAGACCCTTTTCATCATCGCATTATATTCGCATCTGGATCGCAATGCATAGATGTGAACGACCGTTGTGAATACAATGTATTTTGGGAATACATGCGAATCTAGACTATTCATAACGCATCGCATTCGTGTAAAATTGCAGTGAACCGGCACAGAGAAAGCAGCACTTGTTTAGTCAGACCACTGTAAAAAGCTAGGCAGAAGTGTGACTCAATACCATTGGTTGCTTTACAATCATACCTGCTCTTTGTAAAATGTTAATCATAAAATTCTTACCAAATAAGTTATATACTATATATGGTGAGAATTAGCTTCGAATGGTAGCACATTATAGACATAGCCACTTACTTCAATTTCCTTTTTAGGGCTTTTCTTGCCCACTTTTATTAAAACAAAGTTCCAGAAAACAAAGTCAGTGAGTTTGCTTCGCAGGGGTTTACCAAAAAAACGATCATAAGATGCTGACGTAACAATGAGTGTGCTTGCCTTCATTCCGACTATATTACTACCTGATTCCTCTATATCAGGGGTCTTCAATCTATGGCCCTCCAGTTGTTCAGAAACTACAATTCCCATCATGCTTTGTCATGTCTGTGAATGTCAGAGTTTTCCAATGCCTCATGGGATGTGTAGTTCTGCAACAGCTGGAGGGCCGTAGTTTGAGGATCTCGTCTCTATATTAATGGCACTGTGTAGGGAAGCCTTTCCCAACCATTTCAACACAGAGGAACCCTTGAAATAAATTTCTAGTCTCGGGGAAACCCTGCTAAAAATGAAAAATCTACAACTCATGACACATTAGTGTGACAGTCAGTGGGAAGAATGCTCCTTACTCTTGTCATCATTGGGAAGAATTACCTCCTTACAGATAGCTAAAAGGAACAATGGTGTCATTGGGAACTCATCTGAGAGGCAGAAATTGCCCATTTCTCAAGGAACCCCCAGCAACCTCAGGAGGAACCCTGGATGAGAAACCCTGGTGTATGGCAATTGAGAAATACTAATAAACCAGTACAAAATGTAGATAAAAGGATGTGAATAGCCTCAAAGTCTAGGACAAAGAAGTACCACATAAGCAGCGCTTAAAATTAAATGCATACATATACAATATGTGCAAATTCAACAATCAGGTGAGAAAGATGCACTAGCAGTCTGTGTAAGAGTCCATCTGACAAATCCAAAGGGATGACCCGTCACCTTGAAGTGAAGCAAATATGGATGACAAACTTCCACCACACCTCGTGACCCCTTAGGTAGTCAACACTCACCAAATGCCTGCAAACAATGAGCCTTTATAATGACAGTATAAATCCCGGATCGCTCCACCGGATACTTAACACTAGCAGGTGTTCAGAAGGATCTCACTCGGGAATGGCTCAAAGATGACTGGAATACTCAGAGCGGCATCACATGTGTACATATAAAGGGAAAAAACGCTCATAGGGCAGTAATTCTAAAACTCTTTATTGTAACAAACAAGCCCCATCCCCCTCACATTAAACTCACATGTTCAGTACAAAAATTAGGCATGTAAACGAGTGGAGATGACCAGAAGCTGTGCGGCCAATAGCTCACCAGTGCCTAAACGTCCCCGGAGATGAATCCTGGATCGGGACACTGCCGCTACTCCACGGACACTCAGACTACCTCGCTCACCTAACTCCGCTCCGCTCCACTGTATTGCGGACACTCCGTTGCTCTCGTCAGCGTTCGGGAACTTCCGCCTCCACCTCGCCGACAGCACGTAGTAGTTGGGGTGATAGCGTGCTCACGCCCTGACGCGTTTCGTCATTGGCTGACTTCAACTGAGGGCGTGAGCATGCAAATCACCCCCGCTGTTTATCTCCCTCCTCGCCGCAACACTTAACCCTTAGTGGTTGGTCAATCATCCGGGCATGACACTCACCGACCGGGACAGTGTGCTGGTTCCTAGGAGATCATTGACAAGCAGAGAAAATTGGAATATAAGCTATTCCCAATATGATCAGTACTAACTTCCCCTATGCAGACATACATTGCCACACAGGAGAAGAAATGCTGGCATACACCCCAACATGGTTAAATAAATAACGATATATGCTGGAGATCTCCTGATAGCCGCAAAACCATCCGTCATCTCCCCTTGTTTTCACAAATGTAAACATTTATCATTAGTCATAAATCACTATGGATATTATTCCAAAAAGTGAACACTATTCCATGCGCTAGCCTCCTGGGCTTATGGCTGGAGTTATAAAGTGCCTCAAGCAAGTGCAGATCTCAACAGACAAGTTTGTATGGAGATCCCACAAATTTAACATGTGCTGAATCAGTAAAGTAAAGTACATAGATAAAATACAAGATGCAATCAACGATGATGTTGACCATTTAAAATTTTAAAATTTTAAAATTACATATCATATACTGTATAATGTACAGGAGGCTAAAAGTCCTCATATAAATTGGTAAGACCAAATAAAATTTATATATAAAAATTGGTATATAAATAGAACAGGAATAAGAAGTAATAGGAAAAAGGATACTCAATAGCAGCATACCAAGTCGCATAAGATAAATTAATAATTACTAATAAAACAGTTCACGTCTAATTCCACATTAAGACCTTTGGGATATAAACAATCGGTGAGGTATATCCAATAAGTTTCCCTCTTGGACAATTCCCTCACCATGTTCGAACCTCTCCAAGTGGCATCAATCTTGTCTATACCCCAAAATTTTAACCCCGACGGATCCCTATTGTGTTTCCGTCTGAAATGTAGAGGGACGCTGTGATCTTTACACCCCTTTTTAATATTGGCAATGTGTTCAGATACTCTCTTTGAAAGGGTCCTCTTAGTCCGTCCAATATACAACTTCCCACAAGGGCATTCTAGACCATATACCACGTGAGTAGATTGGCATGTAATTAGTTTTTTAATTTCAAATGTTCTGCCATTCCCGCTAGAAGTGAAGGAAGTTTTGCCTCTTTGCCTATCTGTGACCTGTCTGCAGGAAATACACCTACGGCATGAAAAGAAGCCATTTCTGTCCCAAAACATGGTGGGCTTTTTTGGCGGATCTAAGACCTTTTTAACGACCCGATCACCATAGGATGGACATTTTCTATAGATAAAGGCGGGTCTGGAAGGGATAACCCCCCCTAAAACTTTGTCCATTGTCAAAACTCTCCAATGTTTATAAAAGATTTCCTCAACCTCCCTAAATTGCTCATGATAGTCAGTTATGAAACCCCATTCATGATTCGAACTTTTGGAGGTGGTCTGTCCCTGTAGGCACATGGTTTGTGACAACCTACTGGTTTCTTGTATGGTTTTCTCCAGCCTCAAACCATCATAACCCTTCTCAAGGAAACGGTCCTTGATGATTTTTGACTGGCTATAGAAATCCGAATCATTGGTACAGTTCCTGCGTATCCTCAGGAACTGCCCCTTAGGAATATTCTTGAGCCATAGGGGATGATGCCCACTAAACATTGGGAGATAGCCATTTCTATCGGTGGGCTTAAAATAGGCTTTAGTAGTCACCTGCCCCTGTTGGATCATAACCTCTACATCAAGGTAGTGTACACTTTCTGTGCTCCAGCAGTACTCTAGTTTAATATTATTAGAGTTGGCATTCAGATGCTCCGCAAATGATCTGAGGGATGCCTCAGATCCAGCCCAGATGAAGAACAGATCATCTATATAGCGACGGTACAACACCAGTTCCTTTCTACGGCCTGAATAGATGTATCTGTCTTCCCACTCGCTCATGAAGAGGTTCGCTAGGCTGGGAGCATATTTGGCCCCCATAGCTACGCCTCTTTTTTGTATGTAGAATTTACTCCCATACCAAAAATAATTGTGGGAGAGGCAGTAGCATAAAATCCTTCACTTCTAGCGGGAATGGCAGAACATTTGAAATTAAAAAACTAATTACATGCCAATCTACTCACGTGGTATATGGTCTAGAATGCCCTTGTGGGAAGTTGTATATTGGACGGACTAAGAGGACCCTTTCAAAGAGAGTATCTGAACACATTGCCAATATTAAAAAGGGGTGTAAAGATCACAGCGTCCCTCTACATTTCAGACGGAAACACAATAGGGATCAGTCGGGGTTAAAATTTTGGGGTATAGACAAGATTGATGCCACTTGGAGAGGTTCGAACATGGTGAGGGAATTGTCCAAGAGGGAAACTTATTGGATATACCTCACCGATTGTTTATATCCCAAAGGTCTTAATGTGGAATTAGACGTGAACTGTTTTATTAGTAATTATTAATTTATCTTATGCGACTTGGTATGCTGCTATTGAGTATCCTTTTTCCTATTACTTCTTATTCCTGTTCTATTTATATACCAATTTTTATATATAAATTTTATTTGGTCTTACCGATTTATATGAGGACTTTTAGCCTCCTGTACATTATACAGTATATGATATGTAATTTTAAAATTTTAAAATTTTAAATGGTCAACATCATCGTTGATTGCATCTTGTATTTTATCTATGTACTTTACTTTACTGATTCAGCACATGTTAAATTTGTGGGATCTCCATACAAACTTGTCTGTTGAGATCTGCACTTGCTTGAGGCACTTTATAACTCCAGCCATAAGCCCAGGAGGCTAGCGCATGGAATAGTGTTCACTATTTGGAATAATATCCATAGTGATTTATGACTAATGATAAATGTTTACATTTGTGAAAACAAGGGGAGATGACGGATGGTTTTGCGGCTATCAGGAGATCTCCAGCATATATCGTTATTTATTTAACCATGTTGGGGTGTATGCCAGCATTTCTTCTCCTGTGTGGCAATGTATGTCTGCATAGGGGAAGTTAGTACTGATCATATTGGGAATAGCTTATATTCCAATTTTCTCTGCTTGTCAATGATCTCCTAGGAACCAGCACACTGTCCCGGTCGGTGAGTGTCATGCCCGGATGATTGACCAACCACTAAGGGTTAAGTGTTGCGGCGAGGAGGGAGATAAATAGCGGGGGTGATTTGCATGCTCACGCCCTCAGTTGAAGTCAGCCAATGACGAAACGCGTCAGGGCGTGAGCACGCTATCACCCCAACTACTACGTGCTGTCGGCGAGGTGGAGGCGGAAGTTCCCGAACGCTGACGAGAGCAACGGAGTGTCCGCAATACAGTGGAGCGGAGCGGAGTTAGGTGAGCGAGGTAGTCTGAGTGTCCGTGGAGTAGCGGCAGTGTCCCGATCCAGGATTCATCTCCGGGGACGTTTAGGCACTGGTGAGCTATTGGGCGCACAGCTTCTGGTCATCTCCACTCGTTTACATGCCTAATTTTTGTACTGAACATGTGAGTTTAATGTGAGGGGGATGGGGCTTGTTTGTTACAATAAAGAGTTTTAGAATTACTGCCCTATGAGCGTTTTTTCCCTTTATATGTACACATGTGATGCCGCTCTGAGTATTCCAGTCATCTTTGAGCCATTCCCGAGTGAGATCCTTCTGAACACCTGCTAGTGTTAAGTATCCGGTGGAGCGATCCGGGATTTATACTGTCATTATAAAGGCTCATTGTTTGCAGGCATTTGGTGAGTGTTGACTACCTAAGGGGTCACGAGGTGTGGTGGAAGTTTGTCATCCATATTTGCTTCACTTCATGGTGACGGGTCATCCCTTTGGATTTGTCAGATGGACTCTTACACAGACTGCTAGTGCATCTTTCTCACCTGATTGTTGAATTTGCACATATTGTATATGTATGCATTTAATTTTAAGCGCTGCTTATGTGGTACTTCTTTGTCCTAGACTTTGAGGCTATTCACATCCTTTTATCTATCTGTATTTATCAAGGCAGCAGCTAGATATTGCTAATTTACTGTATTTATACAGTTTAGCACGTCCACATCCTCCTACCAGCGCAGGGTGATAGAGATATTGGGCTTTGGTTTTATATTCTCTTTCTTTGGTTTTACAGTACAAAATGTAACCAAAATTCCTTAAAAAGTAAATATTTATTTAGCAATGAGTAAAATCATTCATGGTTTTTATAAAAACAGTACAGATAATGTGTGATTCCCTTTCAGGGACAAACCATCTTGCAAATATAATTTTCCTTTAAACAAGTGGTAATTTCTAGCTAGTTAGAGATCTTTTGCATCCTACTTGCACAGCAAATGCAGAGGTTGCTGCTCCAAGCTGGGATATTTTTTTATAATTATATAATGACCAGATGCACATTGGAAAGGGTCTTTGTTTTGGAAATATTTATCTCTAGAAAAAAGCCCCTTTGCTGTGCAAGTAGGATGCGAAAGATCTCTAACTAGCTAGAAATTACCACTTACCAAGCTCTCACCTGTCTCCTAGGTGGGGCTCTCTTGACTCCTAGGCAGAGACCTCTTCTGTCTGCCTCTGAAATCCCCCCCCCCCCTGGCCGACTCAACCCCCCTGCTTCTACCCCCTTCTCTTCATTTCTCTCGCTTCTTCTTCTCTCTCCCCCCTATTGTTAGGTCTCCTCTTCATACTTGTGGTTGAAGGAAAGAAAATTGTATAATGTATGGCTTTATACGTGCAGTTTTCTTGTGATAATTAATTTTTTGTACTTTCGGATTTATGTCAACTATTATCTGATCTTTCAATAAAAAATATTGAACATGGAAAGAATATACACAAGTTATGATCATGAGGAACCTAGAGGAATTTTTTCCCCATACAGGGTCAATGAGTTATTACCTGTAAAATGGTAATAATAATATATACCAACAAAAAATATTCTAAAAATCAATTACCAAAAATGTACACAAAAAGATAAAAAATAAATAATATTTTTATAGTATTTATTTGTAACGATTTGATTGATTAATTGATTTTAATGATTGAGGATTTATATTATTATTATTATTTTTGCTGTCAGTATTTTTTTATTCTACAGGTGATAAAGCATCAACTCTGCATAGTAAAAAAAATATCTAAATTCCTCATCATTATAACCTTTGTATTTTAAGTTTATTACATAGTATCTACAGTATATAGTTAATGAATTTTAAACTTATCGCATTTTCGGTTGGCCAGATTACTTAAGATATAACTAAAGGCAAACTGTTTTTTTCCTTTTTTTTTTAACCAGTTCCCACCCAGCCTATAGTCAAATGATGGTTGGGCAGGACCTTTGTCGTTCTGAGTGCACGTCATATGATGTCCTGCGGACCGCGCTGGGGCACATTCTTTCACCGTAGATCACTGTACCGAGCCACTGCCGCTACCGCGTGATCGCTGTGATCAATCACAGCAGATCACATGACAATTGTAAATAATGGATGGATTCGTTTCATATCATTCACTGTGTACAATTATATTGCTAGCTGTGATTGGCCAAAGTGATCACATGATACAGACTTGGCCAATTACAGCCTGTCTGTACTATGTAATTAGCTGTTGCCAATCACAGCTAATCGCAACAATACACACAGAATGAATTAATTTCATTCAGTAAAAATAGTTGCATATAACAGTGAAATTCACTGGTATAAGCAATCATAATCTGTTAAAAACAAATTCCTGATAATTTCCCCACAGTTGTACAATGTTACTGTGGTAATGCTGTATTGCTCTGATCCCAGTGTGTAAAAAAAAAAAAAAAAAAGAAATGTCATAAAAACAAAAAAGAAATAACAAAATTGAAAAAAATAAATTTGTTTTTCCCAAAAAATTGTGACAAAAAAATGACAACTTAAAAAAACTAAACATGCCTCATACTAAATACCTTACACTGTAAACCTTCTAAAAATGGGTAATTTGGGGGGTATTTGTACTGTCCTAACATTTTTGGGCCTCAAGAAATTTGATAGGCCATCATTACAGTACATCAGGATTTATCAATTTTCAGATATATATACCATAGTGTGTGGGCTCTATAACTCTCCGACAGATTAAATAATATACACTGATTTGTGTTATTTTCACCAAAGAAATTTAGCAGAATACAGTTTGGCCCAAATTAATGAATAAAGATTATTTATTTGGAAAATTTTATAACAGAAACAAAGAAAAACGTGTTTGGTCTTTTTTCTTTTAGCAAAAAAAAAAAAAAAAAACCAGTGGTGAATAAATGCCACCAAAATAAAGCTCTATTTGTGTGAACAAAATGATAAAACTTTAGGTTGGGTACAGTGTTGCATGACTGTGCAATTGTCATTCAAAGTGCAACAGCGCAGAAAATTGGCCTGTGCAGGATAGGTGAAAAAGTGCCCCCGTATTGAAGTGGTAAATTTACAACATTGTTTCACACTGTAGGAAGAGATAGGAAATCTTTCAATGGGGACACTAGTTTTAGTGACCCCGGGGACCACCAGGGATTCCCACACTTAGAAAGGATTTCTTCTCACTTCCTGTTTTTCTACCCAATGGGACACAAATAATAAAAACAAAATTGACAAGGGTTATAACTTATAACCCTAAAAATGAGTGTAGGTTAAAGTGACCAGATTTTTTAAAATTAAATCATATATATTTTTTTTAATTGGCAAATGGCACAGGACTGTATAATACACGGAGTGCTGGGCACAGGACTGCATAATACACAGAGCGCTGGGCACAGGACTACACAATACACAGAGTGCTGGGCACATAACTACATTATACACAAAGCACTGGGTACAGGACTGCATAATACACAGAGCACTGGGCATAGGACTACATAATACACAGAGCGCTGGGTTCAGGACTATATAATACACACAGCGCTGGGCACAGGACTGCATTATACACAGAGCACTGGGCACAGGACTACATAATACACAGAGCGCTAGGTTCAGGAATGCATAATACACAGAGCGCTAGGTTCAGGAATGCATAATACACAGAATGCTGGGCACAGGACTACATAATATACAGGAAGGTGTTAGGCATAGAGTGCAGGGTCCAGAGGTTTGTTATGCATAGAGGACACTCCATGGCTCACCTCTGCACCCTTCTCTCACAGATTATCCCTGCAGCCACTTCCTTCCTCCACAACAGCTAAACTCTCCATCTTTCCTTGCAGCTGCACTAGCTCTGACCCCTGCTCCCCCACTGCCCCAACCTGTGTATAAATAGACCCCCCCCCCCTCCCCCATCTGCTCACCTCCCCAGGTCTCAGCCCTCCACACAGTAAATTTTTGGCTCTGCCTCTCCTCCACTGAACAGCAGCAGAAGCAGCAGTGAGATCGTCCAGCAGGGGGCGTTGGCATCTGAGCCACCAGGCTTTTTCTCAGCCAGCATGGGATGCCCTGTCTATGTTAATTCGGCCCTGAATCTGGGGACAAAACCAGGGACAGACTTGGACCGGGGACAGTGTTCTCCGTCCGGGGACTGTCCCCCGGAACCTGGGAACGTCTGGTCATCCTAGTGTGGGTGCACATCCTCCAACTTACACTTTCTACAACAGTCTATATATATTATCAATGAACAATAGAGTAAGTCCACATTAGTCACACTGTAGGTGTGCTTAAGAACAGTGACAAAAAAGTGCTCTTTATGTCAAACAAAATGTGAAAAAATTCTATGCAATAATTTAGACTCCATTCACACCTAAGCATAGCGATTTACAGGCATTTTTTTAAAGTGTTTTTTTGCAGCTTTTTAAAGGCATTTTTAAAGCATTTTAGAAGTGTATTACAAACGTCTTACAGCTTCAGGCATTTTTGTTTAACCAATAGAAAGCACATCTTTAAGGGTTATAACCTTAAAAGTTTTTGGTTCTATTTTATGAAACTTCTGATACTATTGTGTTTGTATGTTTCTGTTTGGCCTGACAAAGAACTTTTTGGTGGCTCAAAATTGCCAATCTGATGATAATGTAACAAAATGGTTTATTTAAAGGGCACAGTCACACTAGGAACTGCATGTGAATCGCACAGGAATGCTGTGCAGTGCGATTTCAACCTTATTTATTTTGAAAGAGCTGAAATCGCACCACACCGCACCAAAAGTAGGGCATGCACTACTTTTAAAATGCACAGCAACCGCATCAGATGGTACTTTTTGTACCATGCGATCCTATGTGAGCAAACGCACTGTATTTGTGTCCTGCGTTTGGGATGTCGTCAATTTAGCACTGGACCCCACAGCAGATAACTGTGGGGGCCCGTGTGTTTGGAAAGAGGTGCAGGAAGCCACACGAGAACTTAGCTTTCCTGCACTCCATTCTAGTGTGAATGGGCACTGAAGAAGAAGATTGTGCTGCAACTTGTCTTTCTTTTACTTATATGGATTGTGGGATTTCTGGACTGATCCCTGTTGTGGACATTATATTTTATGCAGGTGTTCGTTCTACCTTAATATACAGTAAATAAAACTACAAGGTATGTGGCATTTATATTATATCTGTTTGCATTGTCAGGATAATTCGGAAGCAGATTCCCTCCCCAAGACAGAAGTGGAAGAAGAAATGAAAGCATCAAACATGGAGATGGCAAGTCCCTGCCGGAAAGCTCACACTGTCTTACAGGTAATACATACTGTGACAGGGGACTTGCTAAGGTGGTAGGGCACCACACAATGTTATCGTTATGGAGTACTTTATTTTCAGGTGTGCAGAAAAAACAAAACAGCTTCATGTTAGCATGGTGAAAAGTAAAAAGGCTTGCTTACTTTAGAAATCGTCAGAGTCCAGGCCATAGGCTTTTTGCTCAGCCTCAACCAGTCCCAGTCTGGTGGGGAATCCTTAAAGTGGTTGTGAACCTCAGATATGAAACATGAACAAAGCACATTCTTCCATACTGTGTACTTGTCCCTCTCCAAAGCACTGAGTGTGATTTCTCTCTGCTGCCTCCTTCCACTGTTATCTGCATAAGTCATTTCTGACAGCTTTTCCCAACTCCAAGAGATAATTGGTGATGGGGGGCAGAGAGCTCCAGCACACAGTCTGTGATTGACAGCCACAGCTGTGCATGTTCTCTGTGTACTTTGAGGAGGGGGCTCTGTCCCTTTCCTCGAATCAGCACTCAGAGCTCTCCTAACTGAACTTTGCAGTGTGGGACTTTAGATCCCCGCCCCTTGCTTTTCAGAGCTGACAGATTCTGTGTACAATGTGTGTTGTAAAAGGCTGTAGAGGAGAATGGGCTGCAGATAAACAGGTACAGATTATGTAGGAGGATTTGGTTCATCTCTGTGTTTCATCTGAGGCCTGAGGTCACTTCTCTGGGTATATGTAAGTGTTTACAACCACTTTAAAGTGGTACTTCACCCGAAAGGATGCTCTTCAGCCTGAAAAAAATGGGGATTTGGGGGGGGGGGGGTTGTGGGGTGAATGAGTACACAGGAGCTCAACCCAATTACAGAAGGAGGTGGATAGGAGGGATGGTGGGGCAGCATGTAGAGGAACTAATCCCCTCCATTTAGGGGAGGGGGGAATGGAGGGGGATCAGCTCCTCTATATGCTGTTCCTGCTGGCCCTCCTGTCCAGGGGTACATCGGGTCTCACGGGCCCCCGGAGCATGGGGCCAGGTCGCAATTGCAACTCCTCTATTTTTAAGCCTCTGTGTGTTATGAGATTTCTAATTTTCATTAGGGTTTATGTAGTAAGTCAAAGAGCAATGTACAAAATATAATTACACTTACCTGTATAACCACCAAAGAAACACAGAGGTTGTCAGCGCACTTGCCTATTGGAGAAAGCGAAAAAGGTAAACACGTTACCTTATATCATTCCAAACTAAGCAATACAAACCCCTTCTCTATTAGCACCCCTACAAAATTATAATTTATGTACAAAATATCCAGAATATCCTTCAAATCACATGTTCACCAATTATTCTAGACCTTGTTTAACAGTTAATCTGCTTCTGTATAGACAACATATGCAACTTCGCACGGTTTCTTTTTTTGAAAGCTGTTTACTTTTTAATTATCAAACCTGACACATGAAATTACAGATATCAATAAGAACGTATGTAATATTCAGAGTACAAAAATGTGAATATCCAAATAAGGTAACCAATGGTAAAGAAAAAGGCTATGCAGAGCCCTGATAAAGTCATCGTATACAAAAATTGTTGCATAGGCAATAAGAGAACAAAAAAAACATGAAGATAAAACACAAAGCACCACCAGCACACAACATTCACACAAAACTCAAACCAGCACCACTCTCTCCCTCCCTTGCTGTGATAATGAGACAGATGCCCATTTTGAATTATTGACAATAAAAGTTACATAATAGAGGAAGACATTTGTGATGCAGTAACATCCCCCCAGAAAGAAGCTGAGATATCAAGCCATGGCTGCCAGATTTTACAGAAACTTCTTAGAGCAGGCCCGTTCTTGATGAATCTACTTAAATGTAGGTATTGTAGTAAAGTAGGGGCATGGGTACGCGGCATGAGATAGTCATGAATCTCCAACAGTCCCACTTCTGGAGTTGATGGAAGCGGAAGTTGTATTGTAGTTTCCAGAAAACAAAATAAATCATGCAAAAGGTAGAAAAAATAGGGCAGGTTCAAAACATGTGTAAAAGATTCACGTCCCCAAGCCCACAATGGACAAGAGAGTGTTGGTCCAATCCCCATATGGGCCCACTTTTTCTTTTAATTACATATTTAAATCTTTGCTACCTCCATGTCCTTTATAGGAAGTTAACCCAATTAGTTCATGCTCCATGAACACCATCCATTTCCCCCTTTTCGATAGGAGCGTCTCAAGAGGTACCAACAGAAGATGCGGTAGAGATCGCATTTTCAGTTTGTAGTAGTGATCAGGGGGATTACAAAGTTTAAAAATAATTCTGATCATTAAAATGTTCCTTACCTTTTTAGTGTACCCATCCAGTCCCCTACTGCTTTCAGCAGAGTCAGGGAGCTAAAGAGGTCGAACAGTGATCTTGTAGCTGTGAATATTCTTGAAGTACTCCTCTAAGTTCAATGTCAGAAGAGTGCTTAGTCCCAGTGGGGAATACGTTTGGGGACTTTTGTCTCCAGTATCCATCTGTTTCACACAGGGGATACATCTGGAGTCTATTTAGACCTTAATGTGTCCATAAGTGGAGCAGCCTCCAACTGCATGGGCTCCTATAGGGTACATTGCTTTCCAACACTGTGACCACCTGCCACAAAGGCAGGAAGGGTGGTGAAATCTCCCCAGTGGGGATGTAGTAAAAACCTAATTGAGGTTCTAATACTTCTCTACTCCATTCAAAACAAAAACAAAGAAAAAAACCCAAACCTGTTGGCTAAAGATAAATGTATTTTACATAGACATCCCAATCCACCTTATCCACTAGCCCAGAGTTATTTAACTCCGTAGAACTCCATGCAATAGGTTAGATGTAGAGAGTGGAATTCGTCTTAGCAAACAGTAAGCAAATTTCATGGACTAGAAGCAAACAATCCTCATCTCTTCATTGGTGTATTAACTTACATTTTTATAGATATGCTTTAAATTTGAACAATGAAGAGAAAATATACAGGTCAAACCCTCAGTTATGGTACAACAAAGATGTTAGTGCCTCTCATGTTATCAGTAGCATTTACCTTCCACTTTTTGTGACTGGAGGAAGTACATTTTGGTTAATTTTCCAATTTACCGTGCCTTACTGGTGCCCATGTAGGACTGCTTATCCTCTGTGGGTAGTTCAGAAAAAATTGAACTTACAATATAATGACTTTATTAGAGAATAAAACTAGGAAAAGCCTTTCCCATAGTATACAAGTTTCAATTTTCAGTTGCTTGACTGACTCTCAGGAGTGGACAGTGGGTGAAACGTATTAAAAAGGCCACTATGGAAATACTCTCATTGCCAGGGTATACGCTTGGTCCTGCTTTACAGCTGACCCTCCAGGACAAGTTGCAGAGCCTTGTTTCATGTAGTGTCCACAGTCCACCCCAGAACTTCCATCTTTGCTACATTCCTCCTTCTGCTGGCTGCCTAGTGGGAGTGCGTCTATTAACTGCAGATGTGACCTGGTATTCTATGGGAAAGGTTTATCCTGGTTTTAAGTCCTAATTAAGTCATTCTACTGGTTGTTTATGAAAAGGCGTTTCACCTGCACTAGTCAGTGCACTCTGTTCTGCTTTTCAACATAAAAACTTTTTACTTACAGTGATCCACTATGTTATTATGGGGGTGGTGAGGAGTCATTTGCCTCACAGCTCCTTGAAGCATTTGGCTAGATGTTTAATCAATCACAAGCTTACTTCACTTTATTTTAGCCTTTTATGTGGAACTAAAAGGGCTTACTTTCCTTTTTACTACAGGCCAATTCTGCATATTTTCACAAAAACATTGCATTCAACTGAGCCTTTTAAATTTCCTAATGATCCCACTCGGCTCACAGATATGTTGTGGGTAAGGTTATCTCATAGCCCTGACAGGTTAATTGAGCTCCACACCCCTGTGTCACCCACTCTGTGAATCTAGGACTCCCCTTTCATAAGGTTCCCAATGCAGCTGCTGTTGCTAGGTTACTAGCCCACTGTTACCACAGCAGCCAAAGTATATTTACTGAACCACCATAAGACGTAAATGTATAGAAGGGCACACATCTTTACCTACAGCATGATATATACAGCACATACCGTATATACATATACAGTATACTGTATACTGTATATACAGGCATTAGACAAATTACACATACGTATTAAAGGAAAAGACCAATTACCAGTATATTAAGTTCTTTCCACCCATACATAGTCTTTAAACTGTGCTGCCTGGGCTCTATTTTTGCAGATTGACAAACAGTTGGCATGTCGGTTGGCTGGAAACCACTATAGAGAATAATGGCAGTCCTCATCTGTACCACTATGCCGTGTTGCACTTCTTATTATCATTCCATGTCCTCTTTCTGCTGAAGCAAAGAGAAAGGTGCCTTGGTTGTAACCCAGCCATGCAGCTAAAATACTGCTTAAAGTGCACTTCTCCTTTAATTATTTTGTGTGGACTATTGTCAATATACTATGAAAAATTTGGACTTGTTCTAAAGAACTTTAATTTTCAGTTTGTTTTTTTTTTCCTTTCTGCCTCTTTGCTGTCCCAAAACCTTTCCAAATGCCCCGCTCTCTCTCATTACTTCAAAGCTTTCAGATCTACCATTATCCAGGTGACATTTTTCTGTCAACCTCAAACAAGTTGGAATACATTTTTTCAACACTCAAATACATTTCTCAGCCAGTTAGGATGGCTGACGGGATTCTGTAAAAGCTCCAGAAACTATCAGTCCTTCAGTCAATAGACTTCATGTGCTCGTTGGCCGTGTCTCCTTGACTATTCCATTAGCTGCCAGGTATGATGGAACAGGCATCTTTTAGTGTCATTTTTCTTGCAAGCGGGATTGCTGGTTGTAAAGGCAACAATTGGTGGAATTGGTGAATGTTGTAATGCTAGTTGGGAAGAAATCTGCTTTATGATCTTGCCCTAACTTCTGGAGATTGGATCATTGTTACCTTAGATGTAAGTCTCAGGGCTGCATAACTCACTTTATGGGTCAGGTTTCCCTGAGCACTTGGAATCCTCCAATATCTACCAGCGTCAATATTTTGTAACAAAGGAAGACTTTTGAAAACTTTTAGACTTTCAAAATGGAATGGGTTCAGGTGAGATTGACTCTTTCTGGCACCTTTCTTTACCACATTATCACATTCAAATGTTTCTTCAATAATCCAAAACTGAAGAAAGTGTGTAGCAAGTAGTGAAATCCAAGCTAGATCTTAAAGTGGTATTAAACCCAAAAGCAGCTTACCATTTCTTAGATGTGATGGCTGCATTCATTTTGTTTTGTAGGCTCTCTTTCTTCTATTTGTATCTGGTGATTTAACCAATAAGTCTGCTTTTTTCCCAAAATAACAACTCTCCAACAGAATGTATCAGTTACAGAGATGAGGCAAACCATTTCACATTAGTAGGGACGCTTACAATGATCACAACCCAAAATGATGAAGTGCCACATTGGTGTTACACTGTGTATATAGTAATACCCAAGAATCGAAAATCCATCAAAAACAAAATACAGTCCGATTATACTTGAAATGTCAAATCAATAAATATTAAAAAGAAAAGTGCACGTGTTGTGCTCCACCAATGATCCACTTGAAAGTGCTTGATTAATCAATAAATATAAAAAGAAAATATTACAAGTGCTTGATCCCTTATGCTGTACACACCATGTGTGACTTGTACCACCACCATTAGCAGCTCACCTCCCATCTGGATCTATTGGTAATAGGTCATGTAAGTTTGTCCATGTGATAGTAATCTATGGAAGTGGTTCACTCTTTCAAAAATCTCCTCCAAATCCGTTCTCACCATATACAACATTCACCAATTCCACCAATGGAAACTCAGGGATAAAGCATACAGAGCATCATAGTGCTAAAATGCCACGTTTATTTAAAAAAATTTGAAATAAAACTCACTCACATTTAAAAGTGCACTACTAGCTGGTGCACAACAGACAAATAGCATATGTAATCAATAAATCAATCAATAAATCAATCAATCCATCCATCATCATTGGAGGCTGCAGCTTATGGTTATACTATCCCCTTAAGGCCAAGAGCTTCCGCATGACATGTACTAGGTACCTACTAACACTTGCTTCCATCAAACCCAATTTTTTTTTTTTTTAACAGCTGGCAGCCTGAAAACAAACAAATGGATTTCCCCATTCACACAAGTGAGGTGGATGAAAGAATCCTCCCTGTTGTGTTATTGTATTCTGACAGCAGAGACTCCTCTACTGCCAGAATATACTGATCAGTGCTGCAACAGATTGACTGATTGAATGAACGTTTTCCAACAGTCCCGTCTGAGAGAATTGGATCCTTAGATAGACTTCTGTTGAGCAGGAATAGCCATACTATAAATGGATTGAAATTCAGGCAGTACCTGATGAACTTGTTAAATTTCGATCCATCAAAGGCCAGCCTTACTCAAATCATGGAAAACCCTAACTTAGGAGGCTATTTCCAGTTTTTTAAGAGGCTCTTTGTCTTTGCTGAGACTTCTAATTTCAATCTCCTCTTGTCTGAGCTACATTATTTAGACATGGTCTGACTCCTTTTGTTTTACTGTTGATAAAACAAGTTATGACAAAAATACAGACAGTTTGCTTATCTTACCTAAAAGTTAAAGAAATAACCACATTCTTACAGGAATTCTAAAATTATATAGGTTTACCTAATAGTCCAGTAAAAGGGGCCATCCAACCCCGATGCACATAGTTTCCTTCTGGATTGTTAAAACCATCCAAATCTGTTACTAGTTAAAAGATTTACTTGCTTTATGGGCGGCATATGCCAAATTATCAGCACTGACAATTTGCACGGCAGCCATCTGGTCTTCAGCTCATACCTTTGTCAAGCATTCTATAATCAATGTTGCAGCCAGGTGGACTAACATCATTTTAGCTGCTGTTTCTCATTAAATTTTCATTTGTTTTAGCATCTTTCTTGGTCTCCCAGCCTTGTTTTTAATGCTTACTTCTACTTAGGTCTCCTTCCTATGCTGACATGTTTGAGACCCAGGATCAGTAAAAATAGTTATCAGATACTCAATGGAATGTCCTCATGTCAGCATAATTGCTGGGGACACTAGATGCACAATAAATAGGCTTCTATTTACTTCTGGGGGTCAACAAATGACCCATTCGTATGCAGACATCAACAGCACCAGGCAAGAAAAATTACAATTATTTGTTAACAACTTTCCCTTAATATATTGATGTCCTGTCCTTTTTTGGGAGATGATGAACATTTCAAATGTCACTTTCTCTGGACTAGAAAGTTATAGAGAAAAATGTTTAGCCTAGAGGACTGCTGGTTACAATGTCATTTTCTTTTATAGAACAGTTATTTATAGAGCAAAGGCCTCTGCACAGTCCTACAGTGTCCACATATGGACCACACATGCATGCAACATGAACAAACATTAGCTGTACAACATAAATACAATATATTTTTGGAATGTGCACAGTAAGTTACACTTTCCTCCTCCTATCCCACTTGGTACTATCCATATACGCACTGCTCAGTTATTATCATACATCCTCTAAGGTCAGTTAACAGGGTGTTAGTGTCCTGCAATTTCAGATGTATTCTGGGGAGTTGAAGCATATTTGCTCAGTAGAGACAGCAGTGGTTGCTCGGCTGGCAATATGATCTGATATAGGGCCAATGATATGATAAGATGAGCACAAGGGACATGCTGGCCAAATGGAACACTATGCCAGGGACATATTGGTCACATGGAGCAGTCTAACTGGAAATTGGTGAGCACATTGAATACTGTCAGGGATATTCTGAGCACAAGGGACACTCTATCAGGGGTATGTTGGACACAGAGGGTACCTAGACTGGCATCAGAATACATGAGGCACTGTGACAAGGGCATACTGACCACAATGAATCCCATGCTAGGAATAGGTTGAGTACACTGATAATGCTTCCAGGGATACAGCGAGCACAATTCATTTTTCTGTCATGGATATACTGGCCACAAGGGTTAGTCTGTCTGAGATATACTTAGCACAAGGCACTCTGTACATATACATAGGAGGAGGGGGAAGGAGGGACACCGCTCTGCATGTGCCACACTGATCTGAGGTCTGTACTAAGTTTATTATACTGTAGATGGACAGGGAAAGAGGACAGAGTGATTAAAGATGGAGGAGTAATGGCGGAGGTTAAGAGGATATGTGCTAGGGGGGGCCTTTGCTAGTGGGGTTTGAAATACTACCCCCCCCCCCCGCACAAGGGCACAAGCCTTCTCTCCTCCCAAAGCACCATCCACAGCTCATATCGACCCCCCACCTCCCTACTAGCACAAGTCCTCTCCCCTTCCAATGCTCCCCCTAGCACATATCCTCTTAGCCCCCTCCCCCAATTGAAAGATTTGCTAGCTTCCACAGAATGATCATGGCATCTGGGACCCTGGGCACCCCACAAGAGATGCTGGGTAATTGCCCCAGGTGCCCATGCAGGGCAAGTTTGTGCAGCCAAGTGCCAGATCCTTGTGTTTTATTTAACCATGCACCTTTAAGCCCCTCCCACTGCTAACATAAGTTGGACACACCCACTGTTCGCCTAATTGCGTACGCCATATTGCTGCTCTCCTTGGGGCACCCAAAGGTGTCCCAGGTCTTTTACAATCCTATAGTGTAAACCACAAAAAAATTTGATATGCACCACTGAACTGATCGTGTTTGGCTTAAAGTAGCAAACCTATTGCTACTGCAAGGATTAACAGGATCTGTATAGGGATAAAACATGGGAAAATGTGCAAGTATTACAGAGATATATTGCATACGTTTCCTACCCTGACATACACCGGCCTCTCTGTTCTTAAGCAACAGCTGGTGTGTGGTGCAGTCTGGCGGGATCACCGCACTGTTCACTTTTATTTTTTTATTAAATTTATTGAAATGTCACACAGACATTTTATACAGTTCAATTGGCCACCACACAGTGCGAGGAAACATAGAAACATAGAAACATAGAATGTGTCGGCAGATAAGAACCATTTGGCCCATCTAGTCTGCCCAATATATCTGAATCCTATAAATAGTCCCTGGCCCTATCTTATATGAAGGATAGCCTTATGCCTATCCCATGCATGCTTAAACTCCTTCACTGTATTTGCAGCTACCACTTCTGCAGGAAGGTTATTCCATGCATCCACTACTCTCTCAGTAAAGTAATACTTCCTCATATTACTTTTAAACCTTTGCCCCTCTAATTTAAAACTGTGTCCCCTTGTGGTAGTTTTTCTTCTTTTAAATATGCTCTCCTCCTTTACCGAGTTGATTCCCTCTATGTATTTAAAAGTTTCTATCATATCCCCTCTGTCTCTTCTTTCTTCCAAGCTATACATGTTAAGGTCCTTTAACCTTTCCTGGTAAGTTTTTTCCTGCAATCCATGTACTAGTTTAGTAGCTCTTCTCTGAACTCTCTCTAGAGTATCTATATCCTTCTGGAGATATGGCCTCCAGTACTGCGCACAATACTCCAAGTGAGGTCTCACCAGTGTTCTGTACAGCGGCATAAGCACTTCTCTCTTTCTACTGCTTATACCTCTCCCTATACATCCAAGCATTCTGCTGGCATTTCGTGCTGCTCTATTACATTGTCTTCCCACCTTTAAGTCTTCTGAAATAATTACTCCTAAATCCCTTTCCTCAGATACTGAGGTCAGGACTGTGTCAAATATTCTATATTCTGCCCTTGGGTTTTTACGCCCCAGGTGCATTATCTTGCACTTATCCACATTAAATTTCATTTGCCAGAGTTCTGACCATTCTTCTAGTTTTCCTAAATAATTTTCCATTTGGCGTTTCCCTCCAGGAACATCAACCCTGTTACATATCTTTGTGTCATCAGCAAAAAGACAAACCTTACCATCGAGGCTTTTTGCAATATCACTTATGAAGATATTAAACAAAATTGGCCCCAGCACAGATCCCTGAGGTACCCCACTGGTAACATGACCTTGTTCTGAATGTTCTCCATTGACTACAACCCTCTGTTGTCTGTCACTCAGCCACTGCCTAATCCACTCAACAATATGGGAGTCCATGCTCAATGACTGCAGTTTATTGATAAGTCTTCTATGTGGGACAGTGTCAAAAGCCTTACTAAAATCTAGATATGCAATGTCTACTGCACCTCCACTGTCTATTATTTTAGTCACCTAGTCAAAAAAATCTATAAGATTTGTTTGACATGATCTCCCTGAAGTAAACCCATGTTGTTTTTCATCTTGCAATCCATGGGATTTAAGATGTTCCACAATCCTATCCTTTAATAGGGTTTCCATTAATTTGCCTACTATTGATGTCAGACTCACTGGTCTATAGTTGCTCGATTCCTCCCTACTACCTTTCTTGTGAATGGGCACGACATTTGCCAATTTCCAATCTTCCGGGACGACTCCTGTTACTAATGATTGGTTAAATAGATCTGTTAATGGTTTTGCCAGCTCACCACTAAGCTCTTTTAATAATCTTGGGTGTATCTCATCAGGACCCTGTGACTTATTTGTCTTCACCTTAGACAGCAATCTTAGAACGTCTTCCTCTGTAAAGACACATGCATCAAACGATTCATTAGTCATGCTTTCAAGTGGAGGTCCTTCTCCTTCTTTTTCTTCTGTAAAAACTGAACAGAAGTATTCATTAAGGCAGTCGGCTAGCCCTTTATTCTCTTCTACATACCTTCCGTCCTTTGTTTTTAATTTAGTTATTCCTTGTTTTAATTTCCTTTTTTCATTTATATATCTGAAGAATGTCTTATCCCCCTTTTTCATAGACTGAGCTAGTGTTTCTTCTGCCTGCGCTTTAGAAGTTCTTATAACTTGCTTGGCCTCTTTCTGCCTAATCTTGTACATTTCCTTATCTTCATTGCTCTGGGTTTTTTTATAATTACAAAATGCTAGCTTTTTATTTCTGCTTCTGCTGAGTACCACAGTGGTCTCTTCCTTTTTTTGCTTTTACTGACAAGTCTAATGCAATTTTCTGTTGCCTTCAATAATGCACCTTTTAAGTAGTCCCATTTCTCCTGGACTCCATGTAATCCGTTCCAGTCTGATAAGGACTCATTTATGACTAATTTCATTTTTGAAAAGTCTGTTTTTCTAAAATCTAAAACTTTTGTTTTTGTGTGGTGTGACTCTTTCACAGTTCTTATATTAAACCACACTGACTGGTGATCACTAGATCCCAAGGTTTCGCCTACAATGACATCATATACCGAATCCCCATTTGTGAATACCAAATCCAAAATGGCCTCCCTCCGGGTTGGCTCCTCAACCACTTGTTGCAGAGACAACCCCAGTAGGGAATTTAGAATATCTGTACTCCTGGTAGAACTTGCTATTTTGGTTTTCCAGTTTATATCTGGAAGATTGAAATCTCCCATAATGATAACTTCTCCTTTCATTGTCATTTTAGCTATTTCTTCAACTAGAAGATCATCTAGTTCTTTAACTTGACCAGGTGGTCTATATATCACACCTACACGAGTTACTGCATGATTAGCAAACTGCAACGTAACCCAAACTGACTCTATGTTGGCCTCACCAACTTGTATTAGGTTAGATTTAATGCTATCTTTCACATACAGGGCCACTCCTCCTCCTTTCTTGCCTTCTCTGTCTCTTCTGTATAAAGAGTACCCTGGTATGGTTATGTCCCAGTCATTTCTTTCATTGAACCATGTCTCCGTAACAGCCACTAAATCTACATTCTCAGATGCCATTATTGACCCAAGTTCATTGATTTTTTTACCTAAACTGCGAGCATTTGTAGACAGGACTCTGAGCTTATCGATTCTTAACCTCTGTGCTTCTGACCTGTTCTGGCATTGTTTCGGGGGGCAATTGGGCTCTTGTATTTTCACTCTTTTGCCCCCCCTTCCTAGTTTAAATACTCTTTCGCAAATTCTTGGAGTTGTTCACTAAGTACATTTGTTCCTTTGAGAGAAAGATGCAAACCATCTTTTTTGTACAGTTCCTTTCTATTCCAAGTAGAGCTATCATGAGAAACAAAGCCAAATCCTTGCTCTTGACACCATTTACTAAGCCATATGTTGAACTCCTTTATGCGCCTCTGCCTATCATTCTGAACATTATGCACAGGCAGAACTTCAGAAAATGAAATGGTGGATGCAAAATCCTGTATGTCATTTCCAAGCATGATAAAAGATTTTTTCACCTCTGACACTTCATTGCAAGCCAGGTCATTTGTCCCTAGATGGACAAGAACATCCACGTCCCCTTCCTGCTTTGCTTGCTTAACAATATTAATAATACATCTTCTATCTCGCCTAGCAGTAGCACCAGGGAGACATCTCACAAAACCATTTTCTTTAAGCTCCACACTTCTTATGATTGAATCACCCAGCAACAGCTGCTTCCTTTGAGACTTCACTTTATCTTTTTTGTCCTTGGCTGCAGTCTTGCATACATTAGACATAGGAGTCGATGGTTTCTCACCCTCTGTGCTTGAGTCCATATCCATGTTGTCCTTACATTCTGAGAGTGCTGCAAATGAATTTTGGAGAACCACCGACTGTGGGACTTGTCTTCTATCCACCACTCTAAGTCTTCCAGAACCTACAGTAACCCATCTGCCATTTCTGGGGGTCCTCTGTGGCAGTGGCATTGCAGCAGTCCCAGCTGGAGTTTTGTTTAACAGATTGCCTCATGCTGTGCTGAAAAAAGTAGTACAAGCACTACTTTTTTTCAGCGCACCATGCCCACACATCACCACAACACAACGGTGAGAACTGGGCACACAGGAGACAGGAGACAAAGCATTTTGCGGGACAGCACTGGAATAGTGGCCCAACTTAGTCCCACCACATCTGGTGTGAATTGATCCTTAACTACTTGCCAACCGCCCCTCGCAGATTTGCTGCCGCAGGGCGGCTCGGCTGCACATAATCACGTAGATCTACGTGATTATGTGCACGTGGCCTCAGTGTCATGCGCGCCGCCAGAGCAGCGCTCCCCTGTTATTTGACACAGCGGGAGCCAGACCGCCTCCCGCAATTGTCACAGAAACTGACAGAAGACCAGTCTGCTTATGTAAATAAAGCAGGCGGGTCTTCTGTCACACAGGCAGAGAGAGATCATGAGTTTCAGTCAGTAAGCACAAACAGACATACATACAAACAGACATACATTTAACCCTTTTATCACCCCCAGTGTTAACCCCTTCCCTGCCAGTGTCATTTATACAGTAACAGTGCATATTATTTAGCACTGATTACTGTATTAGTGTCACTGATCCCCAAAAAGTGTCAAAAATGTCAGTTAGGGGTCCGATTTGTCCGCTGCAATGTCGCAGTCCCGCTAAAAATTGCTGATCGCCGCCATTACTAATAAAAACAAAATTAAAAAGTCCATAAATCTATCCCGTAGTTTGTAAACGCTATAACTTTTGCGCAAACCAATTAAAACACGCTTTTTGGGATTTTTTTTTACCAAAAATATGTAGCAGAATACAAGTTAGCCAAAACTGATAAAACATTTAGATTTTTTAAATGTTTTTATTGGGAATGTTTTATAGCAGAAAGTGAAAAATATTGTGTTTTTTTCAAAATTGTCGCTCTTTTTATGTTTATAGCGCAAAATCTAAAAAACGCAGAGGTGATCAAATACCACCAAAAGAAAGCTTTATTTGTGGGGAAAAAAGGACTTCAATTGTATTTGGGTACAGCGTCGCATGACCGCACAATTTTTCGTTAAAGTAACACAGTGCCGAATTGCAAAAAAGGGGCCTGGTTATTAAGGGGGTAAAACCTTCCAGACCTGAAGTGGTTAAAAGGGTACATAAGGTGGTTGCACAGTTTGGTGCATTTCCTACTTACTGCCTAAATATTTACCAACACGGAAGAGTGTGACAGATCCCGAGAAGGATCCCTAGAGATATCTGAAGTAAAGCAACACAAAACTAAAGATCTGGTACCCTTATAGCTAGGGCAAAGTTTTGCCTATTACAGTGTGGGATTGTTTATTAAAGAACTTTGTACTCTATCACTGGCCTGTCTGCTGGCATTCCTGGAATGTTCTGCTGAGCTATTCCGTACATACTAGAGGCCTGCCCACTTCTGGGGATGTGCAGCCTTGCCTGAAAAAAGGGTTCAATTATTTGTTACCTAGGAAAGAACGATACAGATCTGCCATGGTGCAGCTTGTTAGCCTTGCTGCAACTATTGCTACCCCAGTGTTCCATAGACTGTTTTTATGTCTTTGCCTACACCATTGCACTTGTTACTGCGTACAATGATTGTGGCAGTTAAAACTGCTGTAAATAGCTCTCCAATTCTCTTTTGTTTGAGTTTCTCTGTGGCCCTAGTTGGAATTTTTGTTTGCCTGTAGACGAGAGAAGTAAAGTTGCTAAACACACAGTGGGGGAACCCATTTATCAATTTGTTGCACAGAGGCAGTGAGACAAATATCAGATAAATAAACAGCATAAAGCTGCCCGTACACAGCTCAACTTTCACTCATTTAGCACATGGATTGATTGAGGGGAAAATCAATTTATTCCCCCATCCATGCTAAGAGTATGGATAGAGGAACCTCCACTGCTGGCTTGTGTATTCAAGCAGCAGTACAGTTGTACTAGAAAAAGCAAAGACAGGGGGAGCACCAGCCTTGTACATTACCATTTATATATTCTTTTATTGCAGGAATAAAACAGATGTATACTAACGATCAGAATATATTTTACAGCTCATCAATGTTCACAGTGCCCCGCATAGCCTGGTCCACTGCACAAGTCACAAAATGGCTGATGTGTTTCGAGGGTAGAAACACGCCACTTCATCAGAGCCAAACGATAAGTCTTACATAGTCTGTCATTAACCACTTGCCATCAGTAGATTTACTGCTAGTGGGTGGCAGCTGCAGGCTCAGGGACGTACTAGTACATCGCTGAGCACATGCGCACTAGCACACCCCCTGGGTCGCACAGCCGCACGAACCTGTGACACAGCAGATCACATTTATCTCTACCTGGCCGTGACCTGTGAGTGGCCTGGGTATCATGAGATTATGATAATTGGTCATAGAAATCACATGACTACAATGTAAACAAAACAGTCAAAAATGGCTTCCACGATTCCGTCACTTTCCACTCAGCTCATTACATTTTTAAAATGACTTTTCAAGCTGGATGATACTTGTATGGTCACTTTTCAGATTTCAGATTTAACAGTAGTCAGACATTTTAGCTATCTATGGGGGCCAAAGGATTGCATTGCTTCATATTCCTCTGATGCTCTAAAGCAGGGCTGCAACAAAATAAAACCTGGCTCTGACCACTTTTTAAGGTCCGTTCACACTGGTGATTACCACACTCTGCAATTTTCAGCAGCAACAAATCTCCCACAGTACTTAATGTACGCCACTGGCTATCGACATACCCAAACATCTAATGCATCTGTTTGCAAATGCTTTTTGGCTGACAATATTCTGTCCAGGGTCTTTGATTTTTCAATCACAAGAGTGATTGACAATCACAAAATCCAACATGGACACCCACTGAGCGAAATTCTACAATGTATGACCAGCTTTAGTCTGGGATTTAATTCATGCATTATCAAAAAAAAAACCTACGTTATATCAACTGTGAGAGACAGGGGGACGCAGTACTATAGTTTTTGATTTTATGTTTACATACGCTTTACGCACGCTTTACTTGTGCATATGTTTTGAGTGTAAATCTGTCTCTTCCACAGTTCTAAATATGTTGCACACCTTTGAAAAAGTTGACTGCCTTGGATTGTTAGTGCAGAGTTTACAATTACACATATACTATACACTTGTGCGACTTGTCATGCAACTTTGGACGTCAAAGTTGCATGACTAGACGTTCCCCATATTTTCCAATGAGAACCATAAATATTTGTGCGACTTAAAGTTGCAGTGACTTCAAAGTAAGAAATGCACTACTTTGTTCCGACTTTCATGCAACTTGAGGGCCATAGACATCAATGTTAGCCCCCAAAAGTTGCATTAAAGTCGTACTTGAATGTTATACAGTGCAACATTTGTGCAACGGTTGTCCATTATCACTGGTCAAAGCCAAAGTCTTATCCAAGTGGCACACATCCAAAGTTGCATCAAAGCTGCACGAAATTTGCACTCCAAAGTCAGTGCAACTTTGGAGTCCTACAAGTGTGAATGGAGCCTAAATACATGCAAGTCTAACTTCATCACTGATTTGATTGATAAATGTTCCTCACATTGTCCTGTGTGAGTTTTTGTTCTGCAGCCTCTATTATTGGTACCAATGCACTACAAGAGACCGCCATCTATGTATAAAGTTTATTCAAGCAGTTGAATGTGTTAGTTATTAGTCTGTGCTAGCTGGATTTATCTGGAGAACATTTGTGTTGTTAACGGAGCCATGAAAAGAAGTTTGGATTTTATATGACTCTCATTATGCTTTGCTATTTAAACAGTAATATCCCAAGGGCATTGTAATTGAATTGAAAATGAAATGTGTGCATTAACTTTTCTTTTATGATTCAAATGCAACTTATGAAGTTCAGGGCAGGACACAAATGTGCATACCTTACCTTCAAAGTCTCAAAGGCTGGCCAAAGATGGATTAAAATTTCAGTTCAGCAGACCGGCCCAATTTCAATCGATCTATAGATGATCCTGTTTGATAAGAGTCGATCTAATGATCGACTTCCCCCGAATGGAATTGTTAATTTTGCATCCAATAAGGAGGAGACCCCGCTGTCAGAATAAAATAGCGCAGTGGGGAGGATTACCCCATCAACTTTGAATGTGTGGATGGGGCAAATGATCAATATATGGCTAGCTTAAGGTACTGTCATAACAATAGGGTCAAATGTTTGTGTCTTTCCTTTTAATGCTTGAGCACATAGACCATAAAAACAAAAAGGCTGCACTGAACGGACACCATTATTCATATCTATTCTTTCATTTAGTGAGCCCCATATTCTTTGTGAACTATTACTACTCATGTCTAATGGCGCTGCCAGACAATACAATTCTTACAATCTCTTACATGTGTCTTATATAGAATCCAGAGTGCTGCAGTATGCAGACCCTGTGCCAGTTATGTTATGGTGGCCATGGGTATGTTAAATATAGTTTTTAGCACAATATGCACTTTTCAATGACTCACATGATACGCCTACAATGTTGATGCCATTTAAAATTCACAGATTACACTACTTTGGGAATCTGAGTCCTTTTTCATGTCCATCTGTCTTCTTTAAGTACACCAGCACTGGCTACTACAACAAATAACAGGGCCAGACTGGGAATAAAAACCAGCCCTGGAAATAGTTTCATACCAGCCCCAGTGGCGCCCCTAACCCGCAGAAATTTAGCGCTCTCTAAGTCCCTTTCACTCATATAGAATTAAAACCCCTTATGGTACATTTTAGGATTTACCACTCTTTCTCTTTGCTCTCCTTTATTTGCCTTTTATCTTTCTCTATCCTAATTTCTTGGTTTTTTTTTGTTTTTTTTCATCTCTCTCTCTCTGTCCGGCTTTCTTGCTCTATTTCTTACTCTTTATCTCCCTTTTTCTTTGTTCCTTTCTCTCTTTTCCCCTCTCTTCCGTGTATTCTTTCTTTTTATTCCTTCTCTTACTCCTTGTTGGGGGGGGGGGGGGGAGTGGCTGTGCTGGGGAGGGTGTAAGCAGTTAATCAGTGGCAGTGCTGGTGGTGGGGGGGGGGTTGCTGGGTGGCCAAAGCCTCCAAGAACAGCCCAGCTGGGTGGCCACAGGCTCCAGGGACAGCCCTGCTGGCTGGCCGCAAAGAGGCTGGGAGAGTGGCCCAGGCTCCAGGGACAGCCCCACCTCCTGTTCACAGCAAAGCCGCTGCTTCTGAGCAGTAGGGAAAAAAAAGAAGTCCCAATGCTCCTAGCTGACAGTGGCCCCAGGCAGGCGGCCTACCGGGAAATTTCCCGCTATCCTGGTAGGCCAGTCGGGCCCTGACAAACAATATACTTTGCTATCCTTGGATCACACCAGTTCAAAGCAACTTCACAGCCGCCCGATCAGTGCGATTTTGCTGTGCCATTTCAGAAGTCAATGAAAGTCGCAATGAAATCACACAAAAAGTAGTGCAGGAACCTCTTTCAAAGTCACTGTGACTTGAGTTGCAACAATTTGAATGGTTCAATTGCCAGCAATGGGGTGCGACTTGGCATGTGATTTTGAACGGTCAAATTGCATGACAAATTGCACTGGTGTGAACCAGGGCTTAGACTTATTTTAGGCAATGAATCATTTTACCAATGCAAAAAAATATCAAGTCAGATTTTTTTCTGACATTTTTTCCAGACATCCAGGTTATGTGATCTACAAAACAGTATAAAGGAAGTATATAAGAAGAGTGGAGCTAATAATTATTGACATTTCGCCATGAATCCAAGCATGTTTTTTGCAGTGCATGGTTCATGCGCAGGACATTATAACTGGTTGTGGTGATTAGACTATTAAATATTAAACTGTAGAACCTGTTTGGATTGTGGTAAAACATTTTCAAGAAGAATCACCAAGTCCAGTTGATATACATGTACTACCAATAGACAGTGACTACGCTTGTACTATTACTTTGTACCATGTAGTAAGTTATCTTACTTTGTCTTACATGCAGAGCACCCCACTAGATCTTATAGACACAGGAAAAATTCTGAAGGTGCACACGGAGAAACCACATCTTGTGAGTCTTGGGAGTGGAAGACTGAGCACGGCAATCACTCTACTGCCATTGGAAGAAGGTATTTATAAATGAACTAATCTTTCATCGCCATGTTCAATCTCACTCAACTTTAAGTAAAGCAGCATTACATTATTTTCTCATTGATGTGTAGTATATCCTGCTATCAGGTGTTTCGATGTAAAAGTCAGGCTGCCATTTTATTGATGAAGAAAAAGTGAAAACCTAGTGGATCCCATCTGCTAACTGTAAGATATTAAATCACTTACACACATGCAACATGTTAAAATGACCCCAAATGAAAAAAAAACAACAATTTGTCATGTTGATTCAGGGTCTTCAATTCTTATTTTTGTTAAAAATTGAAAAAAAAAACAAACCTTTTTTTCGGTCAGACCCTTTTTTTGTGCACTTTCAACAAACCCTGTAGGCACACTCAAAATGAGATATAGTTTTATCAATGGATTTCTACTCACCACTCAACAATCCCGCATCCAGGGCTTTACGGTAGATTCAGGTAATTAGCGCCCCATAAACAATTTTTTCTCTCTAAAATGTGGATCTCAACAGCTCTAAAGCATTACCATTTTTTTTTACCTAACCCGGTCACAGAGTAATGACAGGGCCTGTGTCTACACTCAGAACTGATTTTCTCTATGAATACAAGTTGATGGAAATGAAAAAGCAGCTTGAGGCAGCTTAAAGTGTTACTAAACTTAATATACCCATTTCTGAGCCTTTCTGTTGGTCAATGTGTCCAACCATCACCTAAGGGTCAAATAAAGAGGGTAAGACCAAGCACCAGTTTCTCAGCAAAAAGGGAGATTTCTTTATATCTTTGGCTGCTTTCATCTCTCTATCTACCAGAAATGTTATCATATGATTTAATTGGAGAGATCTTTAGTGAATGTATTATTCATCAGTTGCTCAGTTTAAAGAAATTCTGTAATAAACCTGGGCAAGTTCAAGTGTTACTAAACCCAGGACCCTGTATTCACTATATCTGTTTTCCCACAGTACACAGAACATGGAAATTCAATTGTTTTAGTAAATATAAACTGCTAAATACCTTTTCTCATCAGCAGTATATAGCAGCATTGTGACTTCTATCAGTGTCAAGCTTGTAGGAGGAGTTTTCATTCTCCCCTGATTGTCCTATGAGGCTGCAGGACCCCTGGCCCTTTGTTTGGACAGTGGTGATTGGCAGTGCTGTGCTGATCACATAGGTGTGCGCAGCCTATGGCATTAGGGTTTGCACCTCAAAGCTCAGTGCGCGTGTGTATATATATATATATATATATATATATATATATATATACACTATATATATATATATATATATATATATATATATATATATATATATATAGTGCGCGTGTGTATGTATATACTATATATATATATATATATATATATATTGTAGAAAGGCGACCCTGGGTCACTGTGTGTGTTAGCAATCTACGCCTGGTTTTTATTAAGACAGGCCTGCTGATTGCACACCTGTGGGCTGGGTTCATATTATTCCCAGGGTTAGCACTCAGGGCTCCCAGTTGGAGACAGCTGCACCCGGGCAGACAGGAGGTCTGGCCCAGGAGTCTGGAGGACTCCAACCGACAGACACGAGGTCTGTGTATGGGAGTCAGGAGGGCTCCCACCTTCCCTGAGAGAGAGAGGCCACAGTTGGCAGCCAGCGCGTAGAGGTCTGCAGGAGGCAGATGTAGTCTGCAACAGCGCAGTATGAAGCTGATCCCAAGGAAGATACAAGGGAGCTTGACCAAAAGATACTAGTGTTGATCTGAGGATCAGACCTTAGGCCTAGGCGTGAGGCCTGAAGCAGCCGTGTGGCCTGTGAGTAAGCCAGCAAAAAGTGTAACCTCGCTAGAGAAAATAATAATAATAAGAGCAGCAGCTTCCAGTGAGATTGCACCGAAACAACAATGTAACAAATAAGCTGCGCTACAATTAATGTGAGAGTGCAAATAAATAAACACACCTAAATATAAAAATTGTATCAAATTAATCAATGAAAAAAATATTGTTAATGTGAAGAAAAATGAATAAATAGTCCAAGTAAAGTGACAGCAGTGCCAAGTGGACTTAAAAGTGTCCAAAAAAAAGAAAAGGGGTCCCAAATGAAGTGACAACAGTGCCAAGTAGACTTGATAGTGTCCAAAAGAAGGGGTCCCAAATTAAATGACAACAGTGCCAAATAGATTAAATGGTGTCCCACGCCAGTGCTCAGTGCCACCACCAACTGTGCATCTGCTTACCAGAAGCCAGAGTATGACAGGCTCATCAATCAATAAGATGAATAGAGAGGCAGGGCTTGAAGAGACCACCAGCAGTATCGAAATCGGGATATCCTCTGTAGATATTATACTGGCTGTGTGCCTCAGATACAAAGATTAGCGACCGCCATTATGAAAAATAAACAAAAGGGGCTCCATAGTGCATACCATCAAACAATTTATTTAAAAAAAACTAACAAAAAAACTCCAATAAAGAGCATAAAACAAAGCCGCCGGCCGGCTAGAAGAATTCCAACAAACAACAAACGCCCAACAAAAGGTCGCCACCTCCATTATTTTATAAAAATATAAAATGTAGAAAATATTATATACAGGTCCCTCTCAAAAAATTAGCATATTGTGATAAAGTTCATTAATTTCTGTAATGTACTGATAAACATTAGACTTTCATATATTTTAGATTCATTACACACAACTGAAGAAGTGCAAGCCTTTTATTGTTTTAATATTGATGATTTTGGCATACAGCTCATGAAAACCCAAAATTCCTATCTCAAAAAATTAGCATATCATGAAAAGGTTCTCTAAACGAGCTATTAACCTAATCATCTGAATCAACTAATTAACTCTAAACACCTGCAAAAGATTCCTGAGGCTTTTAAAAACTCCCAGCCTTGTTCATTACTCAAAACCGCAATCATGGGTAAGACTGCCGACCTGACTGCTGTCCAGAAGGCCATCATTGACACCCTCAAGCAAGAGGGTAAGACACAGAAAGAAATTTCTGAACGAATAGGCTGTTCCCAGAGTGCTGTATCAAGGCACCTCAGTGGGAAGTCTGTGGGAAGGAAAAAGTGTGGCAGAAAACGCTGAACAACGAGAAGGGGTTCCAGACCTTGGGGGACCTGCGGAAGCAGTGGACTGAGTCTGGAGGAAGACTGGGGAGAGGGAAATGCCAAAATGCCTGAAGTCCAGTGTCAAGTACCCACAGTCAGTGATGGTCTGGGGTGCCATGTCAGCTGCTGGTGTTGGTCCACTGTGTTTTATCAAGGGCAGGGTCAATGCAGCTAGCTATCAGGAGATTTTGGAGCACTTCATGCTTCCATCTGCTGAAAAGCTTTATGGAGATGAAGATTTCATTTTTCAGCACGACCTGGCACCTGCTCACAGTGCCAAAACCACTGGTAAATGGTTTACTGACCATGGTATTACTGTGCTCAATTGGCCTGCCAACTCTCCTGACCTGAACCCCATAGAAAATCTGTGGGATGTTGTGAAGAGAAAGTTGAGAGACGCAAGACCCAACACTCTGGATGAGCTCAAGGCCGCTATCGAAGCATCATGGGCCTCCATAACACCTCAGCAGTGCCAGAGGCTGATTGCCTCCATGCCACGCCGCATTGAAGCAGTCATTTCTGCAAAAGGATTCCCGATCAAGTATTGAGTGCATAACTGAACATAATTATTTGAAGGTTGACTTTTTTTGTATTAAAAACACTTTTCTTTTATTGGTCGGATGAAATATGCTAATTTTTTGAGATAGGAATTTTGGGTTTTCATGAGCTGTATGTCAAAATCATCAATATTAAAACAATAAAAGGCTTGCACTACTTCAGTTGTGTGTAATGAATGTAAAATATATGAAAGTCTAATGTTTATCAGTACATTACAGAAAATAATGAACTTTATCACAATATGCTAATTTTTTGAGAGGGACCTGTATATGGTTATCTTATTCCATAACTCACAACTGGACCGGTCCACCAAACACCCACTGTCTGTCCTCAGTCCTCCTGTCACTCCTATGTCCTCCACACCCACCACTCTGGAAGATCCAGCCTGCCGTGCGAGAGATGGAGTGTGCTGATGTCTGACGTCATTGTGCACACCATGATCACATGAGGAACATTCCCCGAAAGAGACACTCCTCCTCCTCATACTCATCAGTTTGCAGTACGGGCGGCAGTATGAGATGGGGAAATGCTGCCTGTAACGCATCGAAAACAGATGAAACACAAAACTGCTGGGAAAAAGATCTTGGGAATCAATTTGCTGCCCCTCTCCAAGTTTTGCCTGGGTCCAATGGACCCAGCAGGACCCATGGTAGGGCTGGCCCTGTCTAAATGCCACCATGTGCGAGGACACATTTGCTAAAATAGAGCTGTGTTCAGATGCATAAAAAAAAAGAAAACGTGTCTAAATTTGGTGTTTTTTTTCTGCCTGTGTGTATCAGGCCTAAAGGAGGTCAAATGGAGATCAGAAGAAGGCTATAGTAGGTGAAAAAACTGATCTGAAATTCTTGCTGAATGGACCTAATAGCAAGCTGGATTTGTAAAAAGTTTTGGCAAGAGATACAATTTATGTCCATTTAGTGTAGAATATGTCCATTTAGCATAGTGACAACTGCATTACCTGTAAGTGCCGGTTCACACTAGTGCGATGCCAGACATCGCATGTGATTCACACCGCATTGCTGTGCGGATCACATGCGATGTCTGTGAGATACGATTACATCCATACAAAATGTATTACTGAAATCGCACCTCATACGCACCAAAATGGGTGTTCACACCTATGCAATTTGATTCCTGCACCATTTCGCAGTTCACACTGGAATCTGCGAACCAATCTTGGGGTGTCAGTAACTTTACATTGACACCCCCAGCGATTCGCAGATCTCAGTGTGAACCATTGTGCGATATGGGAACCTGCACTGATTCGCAGAGTTTCCTGCATCGCACCAGTGTGAACTTATTATTAAATAACAGATTCATTTTTGCTTTTCTGTATTCTCATGTCTTTCCTTTTACCACAGGGAGGACGACCTTAGGCCATGCATCCAAGGACATTACTATACAGGGCCCTGGAATTGCTGCTACACATTGCTACATTGAGAATAAATGTGGCATACTCACCCTTTACCCATGTGGGAACCCTTGTTCTATCGATGGGGTTGCAGTCACTCAGCCCACTCGTCTGAGACAAGGTAAGGCTGGCACATATTGTTTTTTTTTTTTTTTTTTTTAGAGGAAAAGATTTTAACAAAGCAAACAATTTTTGCTTTTCATGTTCTCTTAAGGAACATACTATCATCTTTCATGGGTATTCCATAAAGCTCCCCAGAATAAAGCAAATCACAGAATTCAAAGTTACAGCATGTGTCCTTAATCTGTCACATGTGGGGATTAAACATTTGCTGAAAATAGCCTGGATTCTATGAAGGTCCTTTCTGGAAGTATTTTTCTAACTACTAGGAAAACCACTTTTAATAGCTCCTTACATTAGCTGTGTTTCTGCTGTGTAGAAAGTATTTCAGTTCAATAATTAATGAGCATTTTAATAACCAATATTTTAACTAAAATGTGTTAAAGCGGAGTTCCACCCTAGTTATACATTTTTTTATAAAAATACCCCCGGGACAGTCAGGGCTAGCACATTCCACAATGGCTAGCCTCTGATCTGTCCCGGGTTGCACTTACCTTTCAGGAGAAATACTTACCTTGAAATTGTCTTCTCCAGCGCTGCCATCTCAGGTGTGGGCAGCTTGAAGCCAGGGCGATCCTCTTCCGCGTCCTCTTCGGTCCTCTTCCTCCTTCTTCGGTCCCACGATGCACTGCACCGGCCCCGATGTCACTTCCGGGTCGCGCGCGTCATCCCTCCACAGCTTCTGGGCATGCCCAGAAGCTGTTTAGAAGGGAATGACGCGCGCGCCCCGGAACTGACGTCGGGGCCGGTGCAGGCGCAATGATTCCTGGGAGCGATGACGTTCAGCTCCCAGGAATCATTGCAAAAGCCAGGAAGTGACGAATCGCCGTGGCCGCCGAGGGGAGGAAGAAGGAAGTAAGGTGAGTATATTTTCTCTAAAAGGTAAGTGAAAAAAAAAAAAAAATTGCGATTATCCATTTGTTTTTCAGGTGACCGGGAGCGAGAAGATGGAGGTAAGTATAAATTTCGGGTGGAACTCCGCTTTAACTGTGTTTTCCAGTCAAGAGAACTCTGCCCCCCCCCCCCCCCCATATAAAAAGGCAAAAAAACAAAAAAACTTTTAATACATGATCCAAATTGCTCCAGCAGAGGTAAAAAATTTCTTTCTGATCTCTCAAAGGCAATTGGATATTCCCCTGATCAACAATCTCTGGTGCTATTACCTATAAATGGTAATATACATTTATATTTTGTGCATTTAGGAATGTATCCCGCTTTTTTTTTTAAAAACAATTTATGGAGCTGGCCAGAATTCGTTCTTTTTCACATTTTCACAGCTCTTACTGTGAAGAAGACTTTCTGTACATGGAGGTTCAATCTCTTTTCCTCCAGACAAAGACTGCCCCCTCGTCCTCTATTATGACCTTTTAAGGTGAATACAGCTGCAACAAGTTTACTATATGGAACACCTATATATTTATACTTGGTGATCATATCCCCCTTAATTGCCTCTTCACAAGAGAGAATAAATTCAGTTCAGCTAATATAGTATTTCCTCATTGCTGAGGTCCTCCAAGTCTCAGTTTGGGTGCCTCTCTGTGCACTTGTTATACGGGAATACAGACTTAAGCCTCCTTGCTGTCTCTCGCCTACAGAAAGTCTGGTGTAAAAATGCCAGTTAGGCCCCTTTCACACTTGTGCGACTTATCCTGCCACTTGGAACTGCAAAGTCACATGACAAGTCATCAGAGATGTATAGTAACTAAGTAGAACTACTTCACTACTGTACCTAAGTACCGAAAGGCGGTATCTGTACTTTCCTAGAGTAGAATTTTTTTCTCCTACTTTTACCTCACTACATTTTTTCGATGATTTCAATACTTCTACTCCGATATTTTTTTTTGTGCTGCATAGTTACTTGTTACAATTATAAAAATTACCACTGCCAGAACAGTAGATGGCAGGTTTCATGAAGTTCAAAAAAATGTGTATAATGTCATGTGTAAATCAGCGCATACGAAAATAAATGCTACTGTATGTATAAATAAAATGGTCTACATATCTGCTGTTAAAGGGAAAGAGAACCTCCCCCAACCAAGGAGAGTCACAAGCATACATTGACCTTTTTTCTGGTAAGAGGCTGATTTTGCTTTTTTCACTGGAAGTTGAAAGCACAGGTTTTGCAGTTTTGTTTCACTGGAAGAGTCTATTTGGATATTATTTTGCACTTATCTTCATCCGCCGGGTAAGGGGGAAATCCACAAGGTGGTGGGAGTCTGCACCTATTATTTGGAATAGCACCTGTTTGATTCCTGCCTCTTTGAAAATATATTCATCTTGTTTTGTCACATATATATGGTATTATGGCATTATATATATGGACTTTTTATTGACTTTGATTTCATACACTCTTCCTTTATTTCATTATTGGAATATATTGTTGTATATCACATTGGTTTATATATGATTTTGCGCACCAATAAGCTGTGGAGGAAAAAAAAAACATGCAGGGAAGAGAAGGAGGGATGCTTTAAAAGGGAAAGGGAGGGACATACTTTATCTGTTTTTGTTTACAAAAAGTTAAAGCCAAAGGAATTGTGATTGTCCTTTAGGTTAATCATTTGAAATAATAAAAAACAATATGATGTTCAAACTTTTGACTTCTTTCTTTAATAACTACATAACACAGTACTTGTACTTTTACTTTCAGTACTTGAGTAGCATTTTTTTTTAAAAAAACTACTGGTACTTTTACTTTCAGTACTTGAGTAGCAAAATTAAAAAAAAAAAACTACTTGCAATACTTAAGTACAAAAAATGTTGAATACTTTAGTACTTCTACTCAAGTCACTTTTTGATCGAGCACTTGTACTTTTACTCAAGTATGGGGTTTTGAGCACTTTATACAAGTGTGCAAGTCGTACCCCATGATTTCCAATGAGTACCATTCATATCTGTGCGACTTCAAGTCGCAGCCACTTCAAAGTAGTCCCTGCACTACTTTGGTTTGACTTTGATGTGACTTGAGGTCCATAGACGTCAAGATTACACAGGCATTGCTTCAAGACGCGGCAAAGTCGCTGGACTTTCAGGTCGTACAAGTTTGAAAGGGCCTAAGATGTTTCTCACAGTAACCAGATCACAGACCATTCAGAATCTTTACTTTGCTGCAGGGAGAGAGGAAGTTATGGAGCTAAAGAGATGCATGGACAATACATTTAAATTCCCACTGTCAAAAAAAACGATTGCATTTGGACCACTATATTTGAGTAATACTTTTAATAATACTTTTCCGTAGCTTAAGTATTTTTTTTTATTTCAAATGCATTTGTTTATATTTTTTTTCCACATGTACATGCAGACCAAGCTGTCCAGTAAAATGCACAGTGACAGGGGTTATAACAAACTATAACAGTCAAGTGTGCTTCCAACAGTTACCATTTATATTGGATAGTATATAAAAGTGCAGCGCTAAATGGATGAGTGGACCGTGACAGTTCACTTGACACAAACAAATAGATCAAAATGATGTAAATGTGACCAAAAATTATGATAAATAAAAGTCCCAAATGTGAGGGTGAAGTGGTAAATCCATAGTGGTAGAAGTGATCGCAGTGGTTGCGAGATCCCGACACCGATGGAGAAAAAATTTATAAGCACTTACCAGATGTCATGGACCCACATTACCATATAGCATATGGGTCATATGAGGCTCAAACAAGGGATCCTGGATTCCTCTCCGTCAGACTGTACCCACGGATGTTACAAAGGTAAATATCAGATGGAATGAAGGAATACTGAAATTCTCGCTCAGCATATGCCATAAGGATATAAACCAAATTATATTACCTTATAATTATTTATATTTTATTGAATTGAAGTGTTAAAGTGTGTCACAACTCTTGTCTTTGTCACTTTTGCTGAACTGCTTGTGCAAAAGACACTATATTCAAACTGACGTCTCTGACTATTATTGAGGTGGCCTTGAGGGACGCCTGTTGCACCATGCTTGTGCAAAGTGCACCCCAATTAAAATCACCATTACTAAGGTATAAATAGCTCAGTTCATTTAAGGCTCCTTTCACACTATGAGTCCGTCAAACGGACTCCGCTTTTCTCAGCGGGGGATCGCTCCGCCGATCCCCCGCTGAGCAGGAGAATGACAGCTGTTCTCCGCACTGTGTGCGGAGACACAGCTGTCACAGCCCCATAGATCTCTATGGGGGAATCGAATGGGAACGGACCGTCTGTCCGTTCTTATCCGATCCCATCCGATCCGCTGGACGGATGGAAAATAGGGTTTCCATCCGTCCAGATTTAACGGATCGGATCGGGTGTCAGCGGACATGTCTCCGCTGACATCCGATGCCCCATAGGGATGCATGGGTGGACCATTCAGATCCGCCAAAAAAACGGACAGGTGGATCTGAACGGTCCGCTTGTGTGAAAGGGGCATTAGTTTTAATGCTGTTTAAGTTAAAAAAAGCTAAAGAATGCAGATAGATGTGAATAAACCCATATACAGATGCATCTCATAAAATTAGAATATCTTTAAAAAGTTAATTTATTTCAGTAATTTAATTCAAAAAGTGAAACTCATATATTTTATATTGATGCGTTACATACAGAGCGATATATTTAAAGCATTTTTTTCTTTTAATTTTGATGATTTTGGCTTACAGCTAGTGAAAACCCAAAATTCAGTATCTCAGAGAGTTTGAATATTAAATAAGACCAATAAAAAAAAGGATTTTTAAAACAGAAGTGTTGGCTTACTGAAAAGTATGTCCATGTACAGTACAGTATGCACTCAATACTTGATCAGGGCTCCTTTTGCATGAATTACTGCATCAATGCGGCGTGGCATGGAGGCTATTAGCCTGTGGCACTGCTGGGGTGTTATGGAAGCCCAGGTTCCTTTGATATTGGCCTTCAGCTCATCTACATTGTTGGGTTTGGTGTCTCTCATCTTCCTCTTGACAAAACCCCATAGATTCTTTATGGGGTCTAGGTCAGGCGAGTTTGCTGGCTAATCAAGCACAGTGATACCATGATCATTATCCCAGGTATTGGTACTTTTGGCAGTGTGAGCAGGTGCCAAGTGGTGCTGGAAAATGAAATCAGCATCTCCATAAAGCTGGTCAGCAGAGGGAAGTATGAATTGCTCTAGAATTTTTCTGGTTGAGGGTTGCGCTGACTTTGGACTTGATAAAACACAGTGCACCAACACCAGCAGATGACATGGCTCCCCAAATCATCACTGACGGTGGAAACTTCACACTGGACCTTAAGCAACTTGGATTCTGTTTCTCTCCACTCTTCCTCCAGATTCAGGGACTTTTTGGAAATTTTCTGGACTTTCCGCAGTCTGTAATGATTCTACCAGAAAATTCTAGAGCACTTCATGCTTCCCTTTGCTAACAAGCTTTATGGAGATAATGATTTCGTTTTCTAGCAGGACTTGGCACCTGCCCACAGTGCCAAAAGTACCACTGTCTGGTTTATTGATCATGGTATCACTGTGCTTGATTAGCTAGCAAACTCGCCTGACCTAAACCTCATAGAGAATCTGTGGGGTATTGTCAAGAGGAAGGAGGGACACCAGACCCAACAATGCAGATGAGCTAAAGGCCGCTACCAAAGCAACCTGGGCTTCCATAACACCTCGGCAGTGCCACAGGCTGATCTCCATGCCACACTGCATTGATGCAGTAATTCATGCAAAAGGAGCCCTGACCAAGTATTAAATGCATACTATACCATACATGGACATACTTTTCAGTAAGCCAACATTTCTGTATTATTTTATTTTTTTGGTCCTATGTAATATTCTAATTTTCTGAGATACTGAATTTTGGGATTTTACTAGCTGTGTGCCATAATCAGCAAAATTAAAAGAAAGAAATGCTCGAAATATATCACTCTGTGTGTAACACATCTGTATAAAATATATGAGTTTCACTTTTTTAATTGAATTACTGAAATAAATTAACTTTTTGATGATATACTAATTTTATGAGATGCCCCTGTATATGTAAATTTCAGATGGACGGTGGGAAGAAAAATTAAAATATGCAAAGTGCATCAAGCCATGGTAACCTTAAAGAGGGACTTCAATCTTCTGTCTATTTTCTCTGCTAACTCTCCCCCGCCCTCAACGCTACTAATTTGGCACCTGTGCCGATATGGATGCTGGCAGAGCACTTTGGCACATCTGCACATGTGCAGGATATCTTCTGCATATGCACAAGGAAAAGGGGAAATTTTCAGATGGACAAGCCGAGTATGTGACCCAAAGCCCTGTGGCACATCTGCGCACGCTCAGAATCCAGGAGGGGGTCCCAGACTTACAGTAATTTTTGCCTAGCTGCTTTGCAGCACAATGAATGTTTTTTTTAAAAGAAATAAAAAATATCCAGTTTAAAGAAAGGAATGGGAGAGAAAGCAGGGCATAAGAACATTAGGTTTAGGGTAAGGGTCCGCTTTAACAAAATAATCTCTTAGCTGCTCTAATCCTAAATGGAAGGGTAGGTGTGACAGACCCAACCAGGACAGGGGCTTTTGGAGGGAACTGCAGGGTAGCCTCTTGACTACTTACTATGGACCCTAGCTTTTTAGGGAGCTCTATTCTTGGGAGGTGTGGGCCTGGGAGATCCTTAGAGTGGTCTTGCTTCGGATTCGGGTCCATGTCTCCCCAAAACACACAGACTCTGGGAACCTAGGACCTGGATACAGATTTGGGGCCTTTGTGCCCAAACCAGCAATAACTGCTTTTCCCCCTCCTAGACTGTGAGACTCAGAGCAGATGTTAATATAATCAGCTCAAAACAACCTAATGCTGAGGTCTCCTGCTATAATCTGTTTACTAAGCTGTCTTTCCCTCATGGTATATTTTCCCTGTTGTATGCTTCCTAGGTGTGAATTCCCATTGTTAATTGAGTCACCTATTGATTCTGTCTGTCTACTAATCCTGTAGAGATTTGGACAGCCCTAGATCTTCTTACTGGGGAACTGGTGGCGAACGGTCTGGGTGGGCACTAAGTCACCTAGGCTTCTCTAGGTGACTAGTTGTTAATTAGTTACTGTTTTATTAGCTTGCTGCTTAGGTTTATGTTGGTTGTTCCTTAGCTATGTTAATTATCTTTCTGTTTACAGTTTGTATAATGTGATCCAGCGCTTACCTGATTTTGTGTGGTATATAATCTGTATAAGTTTACAATAATGTCAGTTCCAGTTTGTACCTAAGCTAGTGTTGTCTAGTCCTTGGGTGCAATATTCAGCTATTATACCTGGTTCCTGACTGGAGGAAGTTGTATACTGACAGAAACACATAAGAGGGGTGCCAAGCGCTATGCCACAGTAGGTATACACATTTTTAATTCCAGCAAAGCACTCTGGACATACATCCTTGTCTTCCCTCATCAGGTACATATCTGTGTGTGTAAATGCTAGCTTGATAGCCAAGCAGAGCCACTGTCAGCGGTTCCTTTGCCACAGCATGCTATAGGTTTAGTGGTTAGTAAAATGCAAACAAAAAATGGAACATTAAAGTTAGCTAAAGCTGTATGCTGCAGCTAATTATAGTGTATAATATAACAAGCTTCTGGGAAATGTCAATCAAACGAACAGATGTTATAACATTCTCAAAAGTTCCTGCAAATCACATAGATGAAAAGGGAATTTTAAAAATAAAATTGAATTCCCCTGTTGCAGGTATATATAGTTTTTAATATATGATGTTTTTCTTAAAGTATTGGTTGGAAGTGTTAAAGAAAACCCCCTCCCTAAACAAAGACTTTTGGCAATTAAAACGTATAATATACTTGCCTCATTTTGTATTCTGAAGTTGGGATGGCTACCAATATGTAAATTAGCTGACCTACTAAATCAAACAACCAGAATCATTTCTTGCTCAGGCTGCCCTAAAATCAAGCTGTGTATACATTATTTTGAAGCAGTTCAATCTAAGACTGATCTACATAATTAGCCATTTGCTTTGTCCTTGTGAAAACCCATATGCTGCTCAGAATCTCCTTTCCAGTTATTTGGCACCATAGACTAGATTTGAGTTTAATTTGAACTTATCCCTGGGGGCCAAATCAGCATCAAATTATAACAGCATGCATACCTATTTTTACTAAAATGCATCAGTCCTAAACTGAGCAGGATACTGATGAAGGTCTAGAGTTGATTCAGAGGATTTATTGATTGAAATGGTAACCACTACTGGCAGTGTTGGGGTAGTTACTCAAAAAATGTAACTAGTTACTAGTTACTTCTGTAAATTGTAATGAGATTACTTTACTAGTTACTGCATTTGAAAAGTAACTTCACTACTTATTACTTTACTTTCCTCTTTCTTAATTGACCGTGTAGAAGAAGATACATGACACTCTTTCTGCATAGAGTTTATTGTATAAACACAGGCTTTGGGAAACATGAGAACAAAACCTGAAAAAACAGAATAAAACATAAAGTGCAACAAAAAGTCATAAACTTCATCCCTCTCTATTCTTCGAAATAACGATTGTATCGCACGGCTTGAGTAACGCAGGAAAGCGCATTCCTATAGCCTAGTAAAGTAGTGTAGTTACCTCCTATAGCCTAGTAAAGTAGTGTAGTTACCTCCTATAGCCTAGTAAATTAGTGAAGTTACCAATATTAGTATTGTAACTAGTTACATTACTTCGTTACCAAAAAAAGTAATGTAGTTACTGTAATCAGTTACTTTGTAACTAGTTACCCCCAACACTGACTACTGGTAAACCTGTCTTTAAAATAAATATTAGCCTGATCAAGTTATCACTGAAAGTGCAATGAAGAAATTACATCATCAGTTCACAATAGACACTGGTGCCCAAGTGAATGTGATGCTCTTGAATGTTTTCAAAGGTATTCAAGAAACCAGAAGTTTTCAGAGTCCGTTATGGCTGGAAGACACACACTTTCATCCAATGCTCCTATCTAAATATCTAAAATATCTACTGCAAAAAGATAAAGAAAAAAAAAAAGACAAAACAAAACAGGGGGCACCACCATCAAGTGTAGACTTTATTATAAAAAAATATAGGAATTAAAATTGCACTCACATATAAAGACGATAAAAATATCCACAATTACATAGTGGCGCCCTGCTATTTTATAATCTTTTTGCAGTGTACAGTATCTCAAAAAAGTGAGTACACCCCTCACATTTTTGTAAATATTTTATTATAACTTTTCATGTGACAGCACTGAAGAAATTACATTTTGCTACAATGTAAAGTAGTGAGTGTACAGCTTGTATAACAGAGTAAATTTGCTGTCCTCTTAAAATAACTCAACACACAGCCATTAATGTCTAGACCGCTGACAACAAAAGTGAAAATGTCCAAATTGGGCCCAAAGTGTCAATATTTTGTATGGCCACCATTATTTTCCAGCACTGCCTTAACCCTCTTGGGCATGGAGTTCACCAGAGCTTCACAGGTTGCCACTGGAGTCCTCTTCCACTATTCCATGATGACATCACAGAGCTGGTGGATGTTAGAGACCTTGCGCTCCTCCACCTTCTGTTTGAGGATGCCCCACAGATGCTCAATAGGGTTTAGGTCTGGAGACATGCTTGGCCAGTCCATCACCTTTACCCTCAGCTTCTTTAGCAAGGCAGTGGTCATCTTGGAGGTGTGTTTGGGGTCGTTATGTTGGAATACTGCCCTGCGGCCCAGTCTCTGAACGAGGGGATCATGTTCTGCTTCATTATGTCACAGTGCATGTTGGCATTCATGTTTTCCCTCAATGAACTGTAGCTCACCAATGCTGGCAGCACCCATGCAGCCCCAGACCATGACACTCCCACCACCATGCTTGACTGTAGGCAAGACACACTTGTCTTTGTACTCCTCACCTGGTTGCCACCACACACGCTTGACACCATCTGAACCAAATACGTTTATCTTGGTCTCATCGAACCACAGGACATAGTTCCAGTAATCCATGTCCTTACTCTGCTTGTCTTCAGCAAACTTTTTGCGGGCTTTCTTGTGCATCATCTTTAAAAGAGGCTTCCTTCTGGGATAACAGCCATGTAGACCTATTTGATGCAGTGTGCTGCGTATGGTCTGAGCACTGACAGGCTTACCGCCCACCCCTTCAACCTCTGCAGAATTCATACGTCTATTTCCCAAAGAAAACCTCTGGATAACATGTGCACACAACTTCTTTGGTCTACCATGGCAGGGCCTGTTATGAGTGGAACCTGTCCTGTTAAACCACTATATGGTCTTGGCCACTGTGCTGCAGCTCAGTTTTAGGGTCTTGGCAATCTTCTTATAGCCTAGGCCAGGGATATGCAAACTGTAGCCCTCCAGCTGTTGCGGAACTATAAGTCCCATGAAGCAAAGCAAGACTCTGACAGCCACAGGCATTAAACCCAGAGGCATGATGGAACTTATAGTTTTGCAACAGCTTGAGGGCCACAGTTTGCATATCCCTAGGCCATCTTTATGTAGAGCAACAATTCTTTTTTTTTCAGATCCACAGAGAGTTCTTTGCCATGAAGTGCCATGTTAAACTTCCAGTGACCAGTATGAGAGAGTGAAAACACCAAATTTAACACACCTGCTCCTCATTCACACCTGAGACATTGTAACACTAACAAGTCACATGACACCGGGGAGGGAAAAAGGCTAATTGGTCCCAATTTGGACATTTTCACTAAGAGGTGTATTCACTTTTGTTTTCAGCGGTTTAGACATTAATGGCTGTGTGTTGAGTTATTTTGAAGGGACATTAAATTTACACTGTTCTACAAGCTGTACACTCACTACTTTACATTGTAGCAAAGTGTCATTTCTTCAGTGTTGTCACATGAAAAGATATAATAAAATATTTACAAAAATGTGAGGGGTGTACTCACTTTTGTAAGATACGGTATATTTACAGAGGTATTATTCTATACTCTGGCTAGAGGAGCTGCAACCATTCAGGAGTGAATGTTGGATTTATGGACATTGATTGGGAATTTTTCCCATCCCCTCCATTTCATCTCCCAGCTTTTTGTTTCTTTTTTTGGCCCAGTTTTGTGTACCGTAAATTACATTTTTTTTTTTAATCTAAAATATTTACTGTATGTATAGATTGACTTCTACCGGAAAAAGCAGTAAACAAGTTGTGGATTCACATCGCAAACATCACGGGTTACCCAGTACTGACAGCATTAGGACGATAAACGAATGCAGCTGGTATCATCTGTTTAAGACCTGTTTATCATTTGCTGTTCTGACCATCATCCAAGTGACACTGTCACTGTCCATTTACTCTTACCGCCTGTCTGTGGACTACACTGCTCTAGCATTTGTCCTGCATGTTATTGGGCTGTTCCCCCGGTGACACAGTGGAGGAGATTTACTAAAACTGGCGCACACAGAATCTGGCACAGCTGTGCATACCAACCAAATACTTCCAGGTTTTATTGTCAAAGCTTAATTGAACAAGCTGGAGTTGGAAGCTGATTGGTTACTGTGCACAGCTGCACCAGATTTTGTGTGCACCGGGGGGGCACGCGGAGCGGGAATCGTGGCCGTGCCGTGTTGCTAGGACATGACTCTTTACCCATGTGATCGGCTGTGTCCACATGTAAATGAGGAAGCGCCGTTATTCGGCTCTTCTCGCCTCACACTGTCAGAGTGTGAGGCGAGGAGAGCCGATCAGCGGCTCCTCCTCATAGTGGAGACAAGTACAAGTAATCAGGGCACTGATCATCAGTGCCCTGATTACACAAAATGTAAATAAAGTGCCAATTTGTGCCCACCATCAGTGCCCACAGTGCCTGCCATCAGTGCCCACAATCAATATCCATATAGTGCTGCCAGTCAGTGCCCATCAGTGCCTGCTCATCTAGGCACTGATGGGTACTGACTGGCAGTACTATGGGCACTGATTGTGGGCACTGATGGTGATGCCCATCAGTGTGCATCAGTGCCACCCATCAGTGCCCATCAGTACCGCCCCTCAGTGCTGCCTCTCAGTGCCACCTCTCAGTTCTGCCTATCAGTGCCACCTATCAGTGCTACCTATCAGTGCCCATCAGTGCGGCATATTAGTACCTCCTCATCAGTGCCACCTCATCAGTGCCCAAAAGTGCCACCTCATCAGTGCCCATCAGTGCAGCCTATCAGTGTCCATCGGTGCCCATTAGTGAAGGAGAAAAATTATTTATTTTCAAAATATACTCACAGAAAATAAGAAAAACTTTTTTTTTTTTTCAAAATTTTCTGTCTTATTTCTTTTTTTTTTTGTAAGAAATAAAAAACCCAGAGGTGATTAAATACAACCAAAAGAAAGCTCTATTTGTGTGAAAAAAATTATAAAAATTTCATATGGGTACAGTGTAGCATGACCGCGCAATTGTCATTCAAAGTGTGAGAGCGCTGAAAGCTGAAAATTGGCCTGGGCAGGAAGGGGGTGAAAGTGCACTGTAGGCCAGTGGTTAAGCTTGTTTCACACAGGCTTCAGCTTGTATAAGTGCAGTGTGAACAGCAAGCTTTGACAAAGCAACTGCAAAGCTTTCAGCAAGCTTCGTTGAAGCTTTTAAAGTGCCATTCAACTCCAATTTATAAATGTTGAATACAGATCTTATTGGGAGTGCTGATTGCTACTTTAAGCAAGCTGCTAGCAGGTTTCAGCACTTCTTGAATCTTGTGGAAGCCTGCTAGCAGATTGCTTAACCTCTTGGAGCAAGTGCCTCCTGACTCTTTTAGGGGGTTGTGAAAGCTTGCTGTTCACACTGCTTCTATACAATCTGAAGTCTGTGTAAAACTGGTCTTGGCCCCCGTTCACATTGGAATCATTTGTCATGAACAAATCCTATCCTATTACGGGCAATGGCAGTGTTCAAATCAATGTAACACCAAGTTTGCGGTGCCGCATCAATTTGAAAAATATAGAAAAATACATTGTGTCGGACTTTACAGGCCAGAAAGGAGTACACAAGAAATAAGTATTAAAATTTGATTGAGTACATTAAAAATCCAGGTGTCAATGTGCATCTTCTATATGCAACATCACACCATTATTAAAAAACAAAACAAATGGGAAACACCATGGTTAACTCTATATGGTACTATAATATTGGTTCCTCAACAGCCAACGCGTTTCACTAAACATTGCTTCATCAGGGCTTGTTGAAGCCGAAACAGTACATATATTTAACAAGAGAAGGTCACTGTTTAGTATACACATGTATATCTATCCAGTTTTGGTTTCTATATACAACATGGATGATGGCTGAATGTTTGCCTCATATTCTCTTCTAATCAATTTGAAAAGGTAGTTCCTGCACTACTTTTGGCAATTTGGATGTGACTTGAACAGACATTCGTGCATGAAGCCGCACAGATGTCTTTCAAGTGGCACCCGAAATTGCACTGACATGCAGCTTTAAAACTGTGCGGTTTCAGATGAAATCTCATGATTTCAAAGCCACAGTCAATGTGAACAGGGTGTTAAAGACAACACATATAAGAGAGGAAAAAAAGCTAATTTCCCATTACCCAATCAATGTACGAAAGCTGCGGGAAGCTGAAAAGCAGGGAAGTTTGCAGCTCATGGACGATTGTTACCACTACAAAACTAGTGGCCGTTTTTTTAATAAAATTGGCACACCCTTTTCCAGAGGACTGAAAGCAGAAGGTGCCAATTGCTGCCATTGCTTTTTTATTATCTTACTAAATAAGCCTGTAAGCAGAGCCAGAGAACTTTCTAAGATAAATTTAGACAATGTATTTTTATGAATGGTCGTTAAAAAAGATTTAAATGTGTGATACAGAAATCATCTGGCTAGCTAACTGGTGAATGTATTTCTTTTTTTTTTTTTTTTTTTAAATACATTTATTTAAAGCTAAACTCCATTTACAGTAGTTAGGGATAGGCAAATCTGCCTTGGTTCAATTCGTCAAGGGTTCAGTGGATCTGGTGTAAAATTTGGTGAATTTAAATGTGAATTGAAATGTATGAAAATTTTCGCACGATTAAGGCTTTTTTTTTTTTTTTTTTTCACTTGTTGTTTCTAACCATGTACAGTCTTTCGGATCTGATATTTCTTGTACGAATGTGGTACACATTAAACAGAAATTGTTCGTTCTGTTCACGTGCGGGAAACATTTTTGCGCTTGTCCCTTTGGAAATTTCCGTTTGCAAAGTCGGAATCAGATGTCGAAAGTTGAATACACATTATACAAAAAATTGAACGATCGTGCCACGTACAGAATTTTTCTTCAGATTTTTTCATAGTGTGTATGGAACTTTATTAAAGCGGAGCTCCACCCAAAAGGGGAAGCTCTGCTTGTTCGCACCCTCTCACCACTGCCACATTTGGCACTTTTTGGGTTTTGACAGGTACCCGCTCCTCCTTCCGGGTAAGATTCCCGCACTGTGATCTATGACATATCCGGCCCCTCCTCCTTCCCCCTGCTGCTTTCTGGGACCTGTGTGTGTCCCAGAAGATGGCGGGACCATTCAGAAAGCGCAGCACGACTCGCGCATGTGCATTAGGAAGCCAGTTGTAAAGCCTGAAGGTCTAAATGTGGTTTTAAGGGCATTACTAAAATCCTTTAGGACTCAATTTCACATTGTGGTAACCCATTTTACATGTAATGCTGCATTTTGTTGTCATTCATTTTAAATGTAATTTCAATGCACTAAAGCAAGGCATTTGCCTTGCAGAGTGTGGAAATGGATTGTAGTGTATTGAGTTTCTCAGAAATTATGCATGTTGGATTTTTAGCATGTTGGGGTGCATTGGCAGCCCATTCATTTAATTGGGCTGCATTAAAGTGTTTATAAACCCTTATATATACACCCATTGACGTTACTGGTCTCAAGTGATACACGCAGATAAAACAAATCCTCCTTCATGAGTTGTACCTGTTTATCTGCAGCCATTTCTTCTCTCTAGCCGTTCCAAAGTGCACAGCACACAGCATTTCTGAGCTTAAGGTGTCAAGGGGTGGGGATCAGGTCACACACTGCACAGCACAGAGAGAGAGTGTAATCAGAAACCTAAATAAAGGGAAAAGATACTGCCCTGCTTCTACATAATCTCATAGGGAAACATGCACATCTGAGGCTGTCAGTCACCTGCTGTGTGTAGGAGGAGGGGTTGGGCTATCTCCCATGATTGCTTGGATTAATGATCAGATAGCAGAGGAAGGACAGAAAAACTAGAAATCGTACTTGGTGTTTTGGATTGAAGCAAGTACACACTATAGAAGGATAAGCTTTGTTCATTTTCACGTTAGAGGTTTACAACCACTTTAAAGCCCAACTCCAGTAATATTATGGTTTTAAATGGTTTCTTTGGACCAAGCTGGTCCAAACAAACTATTTCCTTTACTAACTGATGCAGCAGTTGTCACGCTCTATAAACTGTATGTAGCATCAACTACATACAGTATACTGCACAGAGGTCTTGTTCCCGTAACAAAATCGAGTTGGGATCAGCGTTGCTGGGCCAATCACTGGAGGCTTTGTATTTCTATGAATTAATACAGGGCTTCATATGATTAACTGAGGTGGATATTGAGACATCATCCACCTGCCTCTCCACCTCAGACAATCAGAGCTCCACCTGCTGGCTGGATATGAACATACACAATACTCATATAAATATTTACCCACCTCCCAAAAAAAAAAAAAAAAAAATCCTGACTGCACTTTAAAATAAATGTAGATTTGTTTTTTTATACTTTTTAAGTAACCTGTCATGACAGAATATGGGGGTTGTCATTACTGAATTTCCTTTCTGAGACTGCTAGTTGCCTAGCTAATCCTGAAGCCTTAATACAGTGATGAAAAAAAATATTTTATCCCCTGCTGAGTTTGTATGCTTGCCTACTGACAAAGAAATGATCAGTCTATAATTTTAATGGTAGGTTTATTTTAACAGTGAGACACAGAATCACAACAAAAAAATCCAGAAAAACACATTTCAAAAAAGTTATAAATTGATTTGCATTTTATTGAGTGAAATACATTTTTGACCCCTTCGCAAAACATGACTTAGTACTTGTTGTCAAAACCCCTTGCCACAACTTTTTGCAGATCCTCTCCAAGTCATTAAGGTTTCGAGGCTGATGTTTTGTAACTCAAACCTTCAGCTCCCTCCACATATTTTCTATGGGATTAAGGTCTGGAGACTGGCTAGTCCACTAGCCTTAATGGGCTTCTTCTTGAGTGGCTCCTTTGTTGCCTTGGCCATGTGTTTTGGGTCATTGTCATGCTGGAATACCCATCCATGACCCATTTTCAATGCCCTGGCTGAGGGAAGGAGGTTCTCAGCCAAGATTTGAAGGTACATGGCCCTGTCCATCGTCTCTTTGATGCAGTGAAGTTGTCCTGGGGAAAAACACCCCCAAAGCATAATGTTTCTACTTCCATGTTTGACGGTGGGGATGGTGTTCTCTGAGTCATAGGCAGCATCCCTCCTCCTCCAAACACAATGAAATGAGTTGATGCCAAAGAGCTTGATTTTGGTCACATTTGACCACAACACTTTTACCCAGTTCTCCTCTGAATCATTCAGATGTTCATTAGCAAACTTCAGGCGGGCCTGTACATGTGCTTTTTTGAGCAGGGGGACCTTGTGGGCGCTGCAGGATTTCAGGGAGTAGTGTGTTACCAATTGTTTTCTTGGTGACTATGGTCCCAGCTTCTATGAGATCATTGGCAAGATTCTCCTGTGTAGTTCTGGGCTGATTCCTCACGATCATGATCATTGAAACTCCACAAGGTGAGATCTTACATGGAGCCCCAGATCGAGGGAGATTGACAGATTTTTGTGTTTCTTCCATTTGTGAATAATCGCACCAACTGTTGTCACCCTCTCACCAAGCTGCTTGGCGATGGTCTTATAGCCCATTCCAGCCTTGTGTAGGTCTACAATCTTGTCCCTGACATCCTTGGATAGCTCTTTGGTCTTGGCCATGGTGGAGAGAATGGAATCGGATTGATTGCTTCTGTGGATGGGTGTCTTTTATACAGGTAACAAGCTGAGATTAGGAGCACTCCCTTTAAGAGAGTGCTTCTAATCTCAGCTCGTTACCTGTACAGATGACACATGGGAGCCTGAAATCTTGCTGATTGATAGAGGATCAAACACTTTTTTTCACTCATTAAAATGCAAATCAATTTATAACTTTTCTGGAATGCATTTTTCTGTATATTTTTGGTGTTATTCTGTCTCTCACTGTTAAAATAAACCATTAAAATTATAGACTGATCATTTCTTTGTCAGTGGGCAAAAGGGATCAAATCAAGGGGATCAAATACTTTTTTCCTTCACTGTATTACTGACTTGGAGCATTCATGCAGATCAGGAGCTCTGATTTTATTTGCTGCATGCTTGTTCCTGGCAGTTCCTCACAGAAGCCAGAGACAGACAGGTAAGTACCATTTTCAGGAGAAAATAAGAAAAGGCATCCTCCATATTTCTGCTAATACAAGTTACGTTAAACTAAACCCTGCTAAACATCATGGAAATAATTTTAGTGTCCTACTGATGATATTCTAAGTGTAATAATCAACTGATTTGAATTCACTCAGCCACAAAGATGGAGCTCGTTAGCTGTTTATTATCTTTATTTCTGGGTCACCGAAGCTTAGTGGGCATAGCAGCCTCATGTGTACTACAAATGCTCTGGGAAAGATAATGGCTGTTTAAACGACTCCTAACATATCCGGTTTCCTGCACAAAATCCCCCAATTCTAAGCATTCACGATTTGTTGACATTTACTGTCACCAAAAAACTCATCCTTAGATACATTTCTAAACAGACACAACCGAAACAACCCACAAAGAGCACAGACATATCCTCTGGATGCAGCTGCATATCCACATACTGTGTGTTTGCCACGTTCTGACTAGCAGGGAGTTTCAATGTAAATGAACCGATCTGCATTGGCAAGCACAGCCCTGATGCTGCTGGCGACATTGCACTTGGCACACCGGATCACAGAGCCAAGGCCTGCTAAGAAAAAGTGTATAATAAAACCTGTACTGAAAACAGTGGTTGTCACTGCAAAGTAAATACACCCATGCAAATTGTTGACTTTTTCAACATATTTGAAGGGCAAACACCAGCTAGGAAATTATATATTATATCGGCGCAGAAAACTATCTGGAGTGGTGTGCGCCACAGTAACCAAGCCGATATACCTATTTAAAGTCTATCTGCGTGAGACCCATGCCAGATTTCAGAGTGAAATAGAAACGAATACAGCTCTGCGCCTATTTAACATATAAAAAACTGCTGGAGATTCCCACCAGGTGTGACCTGTCATAAGAGCTGTCAGCAAACAGCTTACATCCCTCTCTCTACCCGTGCAGTGACTACACTACACAAGCAGAGCCTGCTGGGTTAACAACACTCCTCCTCCCTCCCACTCTATGCTTAGTGAGGGGGGGAGAGACAGGCAGAGGAATCAGAGCTTCTCCTATTTTTTCACAGCAGAACAGAGAACTGATTTCCAACACTGTGACCCCTGACATAATAATGGCCAAGTGGACCATACAAGCATTTTGAAAGAAACAGACTGGCCCAAAAATGCTTTAGATTATATTTTCTTTCACAATCTCTCTAAGGAGTCCAGTCTTATAAACATTGGTTATCTGCACCTTTATCTGCAGGGACTATTTGAATAAAGATCTAGGAATTACCAAAGAGGGACCCATTTTGTCACATGACTGGCCCGTTCACACAACAACGCACATAGGTTACACAAGTCAATGTAGCTCAACCAAAAGAAAGAAAAATAATAATAGATCAAATGTAAAAAAACAAAACAACATTTTTATGTTACATAAAAAATTGTAACTACCACTATTTTATTCTCCAGTAAGTCTGCTTTCAGGAAATATATAATATTTGGGGGGTTTAAAGTAGAACTATGGGCAAAAACTTTTTTATTTTATTTTGGATAGAGTAAGGGAGAGATATAACCCGTCATATTTTTTTTTTTTTTGCCATCTATGTCCCTTTGTGGAGATTTCCCTTCACTTCCTGTTTTGCTATGCAACAGGAAGTGAAGGGAAATCTCCACAATGTCACATAGCAAAACAGGAAGTGAGAGGAAATCCCTGCAAATTAAGAGAATTCCTTTGGGACCCCCAGGTCACCAGAATTAGTGTACCCATTGGAAGATTTCACCTATATTACTTTTCTAGGGACAACCCAGCATTTGGGATTTTCTTTTACTTCCAATGATAATGGTAAACAGGACAAATTGAGAGAGTAAATCTAACAGAGGTACAGTGAACCGTAAAAACTGACAAGCCTTCCAATCCCTCCCCACTCTATCCAAAACTAAAAAAAATGTTTTGCCTTTAGTTGTACTTTAAAGTGGAAGTAAACCCTCCTATAGTTTTCAAGTAAGGAAGCTGCCATCTTGGCCGTTGTTTGATCTTCAACTGCTATGATGCTGCATATGTGATCAGTTATGATACCAGCCATTGGATGGTTTGACAGTTTGGTTGAGAACACTACCAATGGGAGTGTTACATTTCCGGCACGTGCCGGAAATGTAACTGTTTTTTCAAACTGTTAAATTAATGGGTTTACTTCCTCTTTAAGTAATCTTCAGGTCTAAAAATTATTTTTTAAACGTGCAAAAAAAAAAAAAAAAGCCCCCTCAAAAATGTCTCATGCAGCAAAAGGGTTAAAGAGTGCATTGAGGTCAGCTTTGTAAATTGGAGTCATCCTGTAAGGACGCTACTCCACTACATAGCTTGGTGTAATCTGAAAACACTGAAATATTATGTTTTTATCCTAAACTCTATATAATTTATAAATACTTCAAAAAGTAAGATTCCCAACACTGAACCTTGGGGTATACCACTGATTTAAGGACAAAGCCTATTTCTGACACCTGCTGCTTACAAGTTAAAATCAGTATTTTTTGCTAGAAAACTACCTAGAACCCCCAAACATTTTATATATTTATATACACATATTTTAGCAAAGACTATGGGGAATAAAATGGCGGTCGTTGCAATATTTTATGTCATACGGTATTTGCACATCGGTCTTTCAAGCGCAATTTTTTGGGAAAAAATACACTTCACTGAAAAAAAAAACAGTAAAGTTAGCCTAATTTTTTGTATAATGTGAAAGATGATGTCATGCCAAGTAAATAGATGCCTAACATGTTACGGTTTAAAATTGCGTACACTTGTGGAATGGCGACAAACTACAGTACTTAAAAAATCTCCAAAATTTTTTTCTTTTGCTTGAATTATTGTTCTCGCTGTAACGATCGTGGCGATACCTTACGTGTGATTTGGACACTGTTTACATTTGCGAGCGCGACTTACGTATTTGTTTTTCTTTGGTGTGTAAGCACGCCAGAGGGGCGCTTTAAAATTGTTATTGTTTTTTTCTATTTATTCACTATCCGTTTAAAAAAAAACAAAAATCTGATCACTTTTATTGCTGTCACATCCCTTGTGACAGTAATAGGCAGTGACAGGTACTCTTTATGGAGGGATCGGGGATCTAAAAGACCCCAAATCCCTCCTTTGCACTTAAAAGTATTTAAAACGCAAAAAACTGCGTTTTTGAATATTGTAATTTTTTCCTAAATCTGCGCCATTGGCAGCTGAGTAAGTCGAAAGTGACATCACATCTGGGTTACTACATCGGAGACCCAGTCAAAGCCAAATCCGGCTTTGTTCGGGGCTCAGACGAGCCGGTGGACGTGCCGGCTGCTCGCTCGGGTCTCCCGGGGGGAAGGGAGACCCAGGCAGAGCAGCGGAAGGGGGGGGCATCCCCTCCCCCTCCTTATGATAACGGGTAAGCAGCTGCTGAGCTGCATCGGTTGTTAGAAAGTCGACCGTCGGCTCTAAAAAAAGGTACCAGGGTGATGCCTCTAGCTGCAGGCATCACCCTGGTACAACACTTTGTTCAATTCAAAGTATAGGTAGGTTGGTTTGCGAGAAGTGGTTAAAGTGCTTGTAAACCCTCACATATACCCAGAGAAGTGACTGGGCTCAGGTGATACACAGCGATGAAACAAATCCTCCTGCAGAAGTTGTATCTGTTTATCTGCAGTATCCTCTTTTCTACGTTAATTAAAAATGATGAATTTTTAAGGCTTGCCGGAGTTGCCAGAAAAAGGGGGCAGAGAACTGAAGTTACACTCTGCAGAGCTCAGTGAGGAGAGCTCTGAGAGCTGATTGGAGGGAAGGGACACACCCTCCTTTACACAGCACACAGGAACAGAACTGAGGCTGTCAATCAGCTGGAGCTCCCTCCCTTGTCACCATTTTTCTCTTTGTATCAGGAAAACGAGAAGTGACTCATGTTGATAGCAGAAGAACAAAGAGAAATGACACTCAGACTCCATTCACACCTTGGCGTTTTGAATCATGAGCAGATTTGCTGCCATTCTGACCGCGATTGCAAAGCGCCGATGTGTGAATAACAAATCACGGGATGCACATTTGAGATGCCATGCATTTGACTGACACCTAAAATCACAGTGCGGGTCTGCTACTTTTGGGCGACATGCTTTAACCGAGATTGCAGCACAAGTTATTGCGTGGCAGACCAGAACCACGATTTTAGGTGTCATTGAAATAAATGCCATCTAAAATGTGCGTTCCGTGATTTGTCATTTACATATCGGTGCTTTGAAATCGCGGGCAGAATTGCAGCAAATCTGCCTGTGATTCCACTCCGGCGGAGTGAATGCAGTCTAAGTGCTCCTTAAAGCGGAGTTCCGGGCACAAAATCGACCTAATCGATTTTGTGCCCATCCGCTTGCTTTGCTTCACCTGAAAAGGAATTGGATAGTTAGGATTATTTTTTTTTTTTTTACTTACCTTGTAATTGTAGAAAGAAATACTCACCTTTCGTCACTTCCTCCCTCTGTGGCCTCGGCCCGCGCCGTCTCTTCCGGTTTGCAATGTGGTTTGCAATTCCGGAAGTGACGAGAGGGGCCGGTGAAGGCGCATTCTGGGAGAAGAAGATGCGGAAGAGGACGCAGAAGTGGATCGCGCTGGCTTCAGCTGCCCACAACAGAGATGGCAACGCTGTGGAAGAAATTTTATAAGTGAGTATTTCTTCTTGCAGGTAAGTGCGACCCGGGACAGATCAGAGGCTAGCCATTGTGGAATGTACTAGCCCTGACTGTCCCGGGGGTATGTTCATTGAAAAAATGTTTTTGTGCCCGGAATTCCGCTTTAACTGAGACAAGTACGCACAATAGAGGGATATGATTTGTTCATATTTCATGTCTGAGGTTTATAATTAATTTAACCTCTACTCTCTGAATACAGTCTCAGTCAGCTTTCAATCCATTTAAAAACGGAATTATCTAAGCCTCTAGACTTTATTTTACACCAGGCACTGAATCGCAGACCGCAGTCTGGATCTGGACTGAGCCACTGTTCTATCTGGACCTGTGGTCTCACTATATAGAAGCTGCTGCTTTCCTTCAGTCTCCACCGCTGTCATTCTCAAGGCAGAGCAAAGGGCAGGAGGCAAAATAGTAATGAACTGAGTCCGGGAGGCACAGCAGCACTGGATGGAGGGCAGGAGCTATACAAGTTAACTTTCCAGCTTAACCAGCAGGTGATTGGTTGCTGGGATGCGAGGCGGTCATAGTAACCAATCGCTTGCTGATTAATATTGAAAGTTAACCGTCAGCAGCTCCTGCCCTCTATCAATTGCTGTGCCTCCCGCACTCAGTTCAAAACTGACTTGTCCTGCACAAAACACACAAAACGCTATAGGGGGGGGGAGGAGGTAATGTGAGAGGGGGCAATTCTGTGGGGGTAGATGTCAAGAGGGCAAAGCACACTACTGAGGGGGGGGGGGGTGGGGTGTGATGTGAAAGGGGACATTTCTGTGGGAGGGGGGGGTGACATAAAGGAGGGTCATTTTTGTGTGTGGAGGTGATGTAAAGGGGCAGTGCTGTGGGGGGGGGGGGTTGATGTAAAGGGGGGCAATGGTTTAGGGGAGTGATGTGAAGGGGGTAGAGTGCACTACTGTGGGGGAGGGGGGTTGCGATGTAAAGGGGGCAGTGCTGTGGGGGGGGGGGTAGTATGATGAGAGCAGAGCATACTACTGTGTGTGGGGGGGGGGGGGAGATTTGTGATGTGAGGAGGGGCAGTGCTGTAGGAGGGTGGTGTAAATGAGAAGCAGTGCAGTAGGGGGTTTATGTAAAGGGGGCAGTGCTGTGTGAGGGCGATGTGAGGGGGTGGAAGAGGCCAGAGCACACTACTATAGGGGGGTCTGTGATGTAAGGGGGTGATGTAAAGGGGGGGGGTATAATTTGAAAGGGGGTTGAGGACATTGCTGTAAATAAAGGGGGTGTGTGATGTGAAGGGAATTCAGTACACTACTGTTAAGGGGATGGGGGTGATGTGAAGGGGGTTCAGTACACTACTGTGCAGGGGGTGGAGATGATGGGAAGGGGGTTCAGTACACTACTGTGCAGGGGTGGGGGTGACCTGAAGGGGGTTTAGTACACTACTGTGAAGGGGGTTCAGTACACTACTGTGAAGGGGTGGGGGTGACTCGACAGGGGTTCAGTACACTAATATGAAGGGGTGGAGGTGATGTGGAGGAGGTTCAGTTCACTACTGTGAAGAGGATGGGGATGATGTGAAGGGGGTTCAGTACACTACTATGAAGGGGATAGTAGTGATGTGAAGGGGTTTCAGTACACTACTGTGAAGGGGATGGTGGTGATGTGAAGGGGGTTCAGTACACTACTGTGAAGGGGATGGGGGTGACGTAATGGGTACACTACTGTGATGGGGTGAGGGTGACACGATGGGGGTTCAGTACACTACTGCGAAGGGGATGGGTGTGATGTGAAGGGGGTTCAGTACACTCCTGTTAAGAGGATGGGGGTGATGTGAAGGGGCGGGGGTGACATGACAGGGGTTCAGTACACTACTGTGAAGGGGATGATGTGAAAGGGGTTCAGTACACTACTGTGAAGGGGATGGGGGTGATGTGAAGGGGGTTCAGTACACTACTGTGAAGAGGATGGGGTGACGTGAAGGTGGTTCAGTACACTACTGTGAAGGGGTGGGGGTGACATGACAGGGGATCAGTACACTACTGTGAAGGGGTGGGGGTGACATGACAGGGGATCAGTACACTACTGTGAAGGGGATGGGGGTGATGTGAAGGGGGTTCAGTACACTCCTGTAAATGGGGTTCAGTACAATACTGTGCAGGGGGTAGGGTGATGTGAAGGGGGTTCAGTATACTCCTGTGAAGAGGATGGGGGTGATGTGAAGGGGGTTCAGTACACTCCTGTGAAGGGGGGTTCAGTACAATACTGTGCAGGGGTTGGGGGTGATGTGAAAGGAGTTCAGTACACTCCTGTGAAGAGGGTTCAGTACACTCCTGTGAAGGGGGGGGGGGTTATGTGAAGGGGCTTCAGTAAACTCCTGTAAATGGGGTTCAGTACAATACTGTGCAGGGGGTGAGGGTGATGTGAAGGGGGTTCAGTATACTCCTGTGAAGAGGATGGGGGTGATGTGAAGGGGGTTCAGTACACTCCTGTGAAGGGGTGATGTGAAGGGAGTTCAGTACACTTCTGTGAAGGGGTGGGGGTGATGTGAAGGGGGTTCAGTACACTCCTGTGAAGGGGGGTTCAGTACAATACTGTGCAGGGGTTGGGGGTGATGTGAAAGGGGTTCAGTACACTCCTGTGAAGGGGGGTTCAGTACACTCCTGTGAAGGGGTGGGGGTGACATGACAGGGGATCAGTACACTACTGTGAAGGGGTGGGGGTGATGTGAAGGGGGTTCAATACACTCCTGTGAAGGGGGGTTCAGTACAATACTGTGCAGGGGTTGGGGGTGATGTGAAAGGGGTTCAGTACACTCCTGTGAAGGGGGGTTCACTACACTCCTGTGAAGGGGTGGGGGTGACATGACAGGGGATCAGTACACTACTGTGAAGGGGTGGGGGTGACATGACAGGGGATCAGTACACTACTGTGAAGGGGATGGGGGTGATGTGAAGGGGGTTCAGTACACTCCTGTAAATGGGGTTCAGTACAATACTGTGCAGGGGGTGGGGTGATGTGAAGGGGGTTCAGTACACTACTGTGAAGAGGATGGGGTGACGTGAAGGTGGTTCAGTACACTACTGTGAAGGGGTGGGGGTGACATGACAGGGGATCAGTACACTACTGTGAAGGGGTGGGGGTGACATGACAGGGGATCAGTACACTACTGTGAAGGGGATGGGGGTGATGTGAAGGGGGTTCAGTACACTCCTGTAAATGGGGTTCAGTACAATACTGTGCAGGGGGTAGGGTGATGTGAAGGGGGTTCAGTATACTCCTGTGAAGAGGATGGGGGTGATGTGAAGGGGGTTCAGTACACTCCTGTGAAGGGGTGGGGGTGATGTGAAGGGGGTTCAGTACACTCCTGTGAAGGGGGGTTCAGTACAATACTGTGCAGGGGTTGGGGGTGATGTGAAAGGAGTTCAGTACACTCCTGTGAAGAGGGTTCAGTACACTCCTGTGAAGGGGTGGGGGTGATGTGAAGGGGCTTCAGTAAAGTCCTGTAAATGGGGTTCAGTACAATACTGTGCAGGGGGTGAGGGTGATGTGAAGGGGGTTCAGTATACTCCTGTGAAGAGGATGGGGGTGATGTGAAGGGGGTTCAGTACACTCCTGTGAAGGGGTGATGTGAAGGGAGTTCAGTACACTTCTGTGAAGGGGTGGGGGTGATGTGAAGGGGGTTCAGTACACTCCTGTGAAGGGGGGTTCAGTACAATACTGTGCAGGGGTTGGGGGTGATGTGAAAGGGGTTCAGTACACTCCTGTGAAGGGGGGTTCAGTACACTCCTGTGAAGGGGTGGGGGTGACATGACAGGGGATCAGTACACTACTGTGAAGGGGTGGGGGTGATGTGAAGGGGGTTCAATACACTCCTGTGAAGGGGGGTTCAGTACAATACTGTGCAGGGGTTGGGGGTGATGTGAAAGGGGTTCAGTACACTCCTGTGAAGGGGGGTTCACTACACTCCTGTGAAGGGGTGGGGGTGACATGACAGGGGATCAGTACACTACTGTGAAGGGGTGGGGGTGACATGACAGGGGATCAGTACACTACTGTGAAGGGGATGGGGGTGATGTGAAGGGGGTTCAGTACACTCCTGTAAATGGGGTTCAGTACAATACTGTGCAGGGGGTGGGGTGATGTGAAGGGGGTTCAGTACACTACTGTGAAGAGGATGGGGTGACGTGAAGGTGGTTCAGTACACTACTGTGAAGGGGTGGGGGTGACATGACAGGGGATCAGTACACTACTGTGAAGGGGTGGGGGTGACATGACAGGGGATCAGTACACTACTGTGAAGGGGATGGGGGTGATGTGAAGGGGGTTCAGTACACTCCTGTAAATGGGGTTCAGTACAATACTGTGCAGGGGGTAGGGTGATGTGAAGGGGGTTCAGTATACTCCTGTGAAGAGGATGGGGGTGATGTGAAGGGGGTTCAGTACACTCCTGTGAAGGGGTGGGGGTGATGTGAAGGGGGTTCAGTACACTCCTGTGAAGGGGGGTTCAGTACAATACTGTGCAGGGGTTGGGGGTGATGTGAAAGGAGTTCAGTACACTCCTGTGAAGAGGGTTCAGTACACTCCTGTGAAGGGGTGGGGGTGATGTGAAGGGGCTTCAGTAAAGTCCTGTAAATGGGGTTCAGTACAATACTGTGCAGGGGGTGAGGGTGATGTGAAGGGGGTTCAGTATACTCCTGTGAAGAGGATGGGGGTGATGTGAAGGGGGTTCAGTACACTCCTGTGAAGGGGTGATGTGAAGGGAGTTCAGTACACTCCTGTGAAGGGGTGGGGGTGATGTGAAGGGGGTTCAGTACACTCCTGTGAAGGGGGGTTCAGTACAATACTGTGCAGGGGTTGGGGGTGATGTGAAAGGGGTTCAGTACACTCCTGTGAAGGGGGGTTCAGTACACTCCTGTGAAGGGGTGGGGGTGACATGACAGGGGATCAGTACACTACTGTGAAGGGGTGGGGGTGATGTGAAGGGGGTTCAATACACTCCTGTGAAGGGGGGTTCAGTACAATACTGTGCAGGGGTTGGGGGTGATGTGAAAGGGGTTCAGTACACTCCTGTGAAGGGGGGTTCACTACACTCCTGTGAAGGGGTGGGGGTGACATGACAGGGGATCAGTACACTACTGTGAAGGGGTGGGGGTGACATGACAGGGGATCAGTACACTACTGTGAAGGGGATGGGGGTGATGTGAAGGGGGTTCAGTACACTCCTGTAAATGGGGTTCAGTACAATACTGTGCAGGGGGTGGGGTGATGTGAAGGGGGTTCAGTATACTCCTGTGAAGAGGATGGGGGTGATGTGAAGGGGGTTCAGTACACTCCTGTGAAGGGGTGGGGGTGATGTGAAGGGGGTTCAGTACACTGCTGTGAAGGGGGGTTCAGTAGAATACTGTGCAGCGGTTGGGGGTGATGTGAAAGGGGTTCAGTACACTCCTGTGAAGGGGGGTTCAGTACACTCCTGTGAAGGGGTGGGGGTGACATGACAGGGGATCAGTACACTACTGTGAAGGGGTGGGGGTGATGTGAAGGGGGTTCAGTACAGTCCTGTGAAGGGGGGTTCAGTACAATACTGTGCAGGGGTTGGGGGTGATGTGAAAGGGGTTCAGTACACTCCTGTGAAGGGGGGTTCAGTACACTCCTGTGAAGGGGTGGGGGTGACATGACAGGGGATCAGTACACTACTGTGAAGGGGTGGGGGTGAAATGACAGGGGATCAGTACACTACTGTGAAGGGGATGGGGGTGATGTGAAGGGGGTTCAGTACACTCCTGTAAATGGGGTTCAGTACAATACTGTGCAGGGGGTGGGGTGATGTGAAGGGGGTTCAGTATACTCATGTGAAGAGGATGGGGGTGATGTGAAGGGGATTCAGTACACTCCTGTGAAGGGGTGGGGGTGATGTGAAGGGGGTTCAGTACACTCCTGTGAAGGGGGGTTCAGTACAATACTGTGCAGGGATTGGGGGTGATGTGAAAGGAGTTCAGTACACTCTTGTGAAGAGGGTTCAGTACACTCCTGTGAAGGGGTGGGGGTGACATGACAGGGGATCAGTACACTACTGTGAAGGGGTGGGGGTGATGTGAAGGGGGTTCAGTACACTCCTGTAAATGGGGTTCAGTACAATACTGTGCAGGGGGTGGGGTGATGTGAAGGGGGTTCAGTATACTCCTGTGAAGAGGATGGGGGTGATGTGAAGGGGGTTCCGTACACTCCTGTGAAGGGGTGGGGGGTGATGTGAAGGGGGTTCAGTACACTCCTGTGAAGGGGGGTTCAGTACAATACTGTGCAGGGGTTGGGGGTGATGTGAAAGGAGTTCAGTACACTCCTGTGAAGAGCGTTCAGTACACTCCTGTGAAGGGGTGGGGGTGATGTGAAGGGGGTTCAGTAAACTCCTGTAAATGGTGTTCAGTACAATACTGTGCAGGGGGTGAGGGTGATGTGAAGGGGGTTCAGTATACTCCTGTGAAGAGGATGGGGGTGATGTGAAGGGGGTTCAGTACACTCCTGTGAAGGGGTGATGTGAAGGGAGTTCAGTACACTCCTGTGAAGGGATGGGGGTGATGTGAAGGGGGTTCAGTACACTCCTGTGAAGGGGGGTTCAGTACAATACTGTGCAGGGGTTGGGGGTGATGTGAAAGGGGTTCAGTACACTCCTGTGATGGGGTGGGGGTGATGTGAAGGGGTTATGAGAACAATACCCTGAAGGGAAAAATGTGATGTGATCTGAGGGACTGCGACATGCTGTGGACTGAGGACACTGATCTAAGAACAGGATTGTAATATACAGTTGTGTTCAAAATTATTCAACCCCCAATGCTGTAGAGGGTTTTAGGGAATTTATTGTACATTTGTAATTGTATTCAGAATGAAATCCTACAAGGACTTCTTAAAGAACCATATGCAACTAAAATGACATCAATTGGTTTTGTAATACAGTAGTAAATGTTTCTTTTGTGAATTCTTCATTGACACAATTATTCAACCCCTTAAAGACTACCACTCTGAAAAACAGAGGTTCATTGAAGTGTTTTCAATCAGGTATTGAAAACACCTGTGGATGTCAGGGAGCAGCAATAAAGCCTAATAAGCACCAATTAGACAGCTTTAAAATGACTGTGATACTCAGCTCCTTCTAGACATTTACTGGTGTGGTTACAAACATGGTGAAGTCAAGAGAATGGTCCAGGAAGACAAGAGAAGAGGTGATTACTCTTCACAGGAAGGGCAATGGCTATAAGAAGATTGCAAAGATGTTAAACATACCAAGAGACACGATAGGAAGCATCATTCGCAAATTCAAGGCAAAGGGCACTGTTGTAACGCTACCTGGTCGTGGCAGAAAGAAGATGCTAACTTCGACTGCTGTGCGCTACCTGAAGCGTAGAGTGGAGAAAAGTCCCCGTGTGACTGCTGAGGAACTGAGAAAAGATTTGTCAGATGTGGGTACTGAAGTTTCTGCTCAGACAATACGGCGCACACTGCGTAATGAAGGCCTCCATGCCGGAACTCCCAGAGGCACCCCCTTGCTGTCTCCAAAGAATAAGAAGAGTCGACTGCAGTATGCCAAAAGTCATGTGGACAAACCACAGAAGTTTTGGGATAGTGTTTTGTGGACTGATGAAACAAAATTAGAACTGTTTGGGCCCATGGATCAACGCTATGTTTAGAGGAGGAAGAACAAGGCCTATGAAGAAAAGAACACCTTGCCTACTGTGAAGCATGGCGGGGGGTCAATCATGCTTTGGGGCTGTTTGGCTCCTGCAGGTACAGGGAAGCTTCAGCGTGTGCAAGGTACCATGAATTCTCTTCAGTACCAGGAGATATTGGATGAAAATGTGATGCAGTCCATCACAAACCTGAGGCTTGGGAGACGTTGGACCTTTCAACAGGACAATGATCCCAAGCATACCTCCAAGTCCACTAGAGCATGGTTGCAGATTAAAGGCTGGAACATTTTGGAGTGGCCATCACAGTCACCAGACTTAAATCCGATTGAGAACCTCTGGTGGGACTTAAAGAAAGCAGTTGCAGTGCGCAAGCCTAAGAATGTTACTGAACTGGAGGCTTTTGCCCATGACGAATGGGCGAAGATACCCGTAGATCGCTGCAAGACACTTGTGTCAAGCTATGCTTCACGTTTAAAAGCTGTTATAACTGTAAAAGGATGTTGTACTAAGAACTAAGATTGAATGTCACTTGGGGGTTCAGAGGCGTAACTAGAACCTTCAGGGCCCCAGTGCAAGAAACCATTAAGCGCCCCCCCCCCCCCCCCGGACCCCTGGCTGGGGCCCCTTCCCTTCAAGCCTGGGGCTCTTCCCACTGATCCTGGGGCCCTTTACTCTTGTTTTAGGACCCTTTCATAAGTTCTGCAGTGGGCCCCCTTCCTGCCATCTTGGGGCCTCCCCACGGTGGTGGAATGCCAGGGCCTGGTCGCAACTGTGACCTTTGCGATCCTAGCAGTTCACTCACTGGTGTCAGTAGTTTTTATTTTTGGTATTTTAATTGTACTATTTTTTATCATTTTATTTTATTTTTTTATAATGTCACTGACTATGACTCTGTCCATTCAGAAAAGGAAGGAGCTGGTAAATAACATATTTACAGACCCCTTCCTGGTTTTCTATGGTGACACATCCCCTGCAGCAGCCGGCAGGAGAGGGAAGAGAGCACAGTGGGGGGGGGGGGTCCAGGGGAGCACAGAGGGGCCCAGAAACAGCAGAACACAAGTAAACTGGATAGGAAGAGTGGTGGTGGCAGCATACAGAGGAACCAATCTCCTCCATTTTCCTCCTGCAGCTACAGGAGGAAAAAGGAGGGCAGTGATTTCTCTACATGCTGCCCCTGGTCCCCCTCCTATCCAGATGTACAGGGGAGCTGCACTGGCCCCCTGGAGCATGGGGCCCGGTTGCAATTGCAACCCCTGCAATTACGCCCCTGTGGGGGTTGAATAAAACTGATAATGATGTGAGCACAGAAAAGACATTTGTGGCTATTTCATTATAAATGTTATGTTATATTTGTCTGACCTACACGTGCCTCTTTGATTTAATTGTAAGCAGGATGACTGAATGATCAAAATCAATGTCAAACTGGCCAAAACAATCAATTTCAGTGGGGGTTGAATAATTTTGAACACAACTGTAGAAGGAGAGGACTGTGATGTGAAGGATCTGAGTCATTGCACAAAAATTTGATTTGGACCTCTGCTGGAAGAACATTTTAGTGATCTGATCTGCATAAATTTTAATTCAGTACCTCAGGTTTACACATTAGCCATGTGTGGGGAACTGTGTCAAACGCTTTTGCAAATTCCAAGTATACTACGTCCACAGCCACTCCTTTGTCTACGTTTTTGCTTACCTCCTCCTAAAAAGAAGTCTGATTTATTTGACAACTTCAGTCTTACAATGCTGACTATTGCTTAAAATATTTTATTGGCACTCAGTGTGTGTAGCATGGCGCATGTGCTTCACAATGTACATAAAATATTAAATGGTGCTACAGACGTGAAGCAGTTATTTTGGTAGAAGGAACTTTGCAAGTCTCTATTGACCAAAACTCTACTTTCTAGCAGTTTCTTATTTTTAAAGTGTACTTCAGTTTAAAGCCCATATTTCTAGATGCTTTCTTTCTTTCCAGGACTGAGTACAAGGCCTAAAATGTCCATGACTGTACCAGTGCTGAGCCCCATCAGAAATGCAGGCACTGAATAGAATTGATTGTCACAAAAGGGAGAAAAACAAGGACTAGGCCTGTGGGGTAGGCTCACCCAAAGCTATATAGAAATAGAAGGACAAAACACCCTCTGGAACTCTCTACCTCATCTGTCTGGCTATCTCCTACTCTCAGGTGATCCCAGAAAACTCATCTCTTCAGGGAACCCTATCATGACTCCAACTAACTGAACTCTTATCTCTTCCATCAGCGCAGGCAGAGAAGGGGGAGGGGCATCAGAAGGCAGAAAAGGGTGAAAGGGGCAGGCAGAGAAAAGGGGGGGGTGCAGCAAGCAGGTAAGGGTGGGGTAGATGGCAGCAGAGGACAGGAAAACCTAGGCGACAGCAGCAGGCAGGGAAGGGTGAACTAGGGTGACTTCAGCAGGCAGGGAAGGGTGAACTAGGGTGGCTTCAGATGGCAGGAAAGGGTGAACTAGGGTGGCTTCAGCAGGCAGGGAAGGGTGGGGTAGATGGCAGCAGAGGACAGGAAAGCCTAGGCGATAGCAGCAGGCAGGGAAGGGTGAACTAGGGTGGCTTCAGCAGGCAGGGAAGGGTGAACTAGGGTGGTTTCAGCAGGCAGGGAAGGGTGAACTAGGGTGGTTTCAGCAGGCAGGGAAGGGTGAACTAGGGTGGCTTCAGCAGGCAGGGAAGGGTGAACTAAGGTGGCTTCAGCAGGCAGGGAAGGGTGAACTAGGGTGGCTTCAGCAGGCAGGGAAGGGTGAACTAGGGTGGCTTCAGCAGGCAGGGAAGGGTGAACTAGGGTGGCTTCAGCAGGCAGAGAAGGGTGAACTAGGGTGGTTTCAGCAGGCAGGGAAGGGTGAACTAGGGTGGCTTCAGCAGGCAGGGAAGGGTGAACTAAGGTGGCTTCAGCAGGCAGGGAAGGGTGAACTAGGGTGGCTTCAGCAGGCAGGGAAGGGTGAACTAGGGTGGCTTCAGCAGGCAGGGAAGGGTGAACTAGGGTGGCTTCAGCAGGCAGGGAAGGGTGAACTAGGGTGGCTTCAGCTGGCAGGGAAGGATGAACTAGGGTGGCTTCAGCAGGCAGGGAAGGGTGAACTAGGGTGGCTTCAGCTGGCAGGGAAGGATGAACTAGGGTGGCTTCAGCAGGCAGGGAAGGGTGAACTAGGGTGGCTTCAGCAGGCAGGGAAGGGTGAACTAGGGTGGCTTCAGCTGGCAGGGAAGGATGAACTAGGGTGGCTTCAGCAGGCAGGGAAGGGTGAACTAGGGTGACTTCAGCAGGCAGGGAAGGGTGAGCTAGGGAGGCTTCAGCAGGCAGGGAAGGGTGAGCTAGGGTGGCTTCAGCAGGCAGGGAAGGGTGAGCTAGGGTGGCTTCAGCAGGCAGGGAAGGGTGAACTAGGGTGGCTTCAGCAGGCAGGGAAGGGTGAACTAGGGTGGCTTCAGCAGGCAGGGAAGGGTGAACTAGGGTGGCTTCAGCAGGCAGGGAAGGGTGAACTAGGGTGGCTTCAGCAGGCAGGGAAGGGTGAACTAGGGTGACTTCAGGAGGCAGGGAAGGGTGAACTAGGGTGACTTCAGCAGGCAGGGAAGGGTGAGCTAGGAAGGCTTCAGCAGGCAGGGAAGTGTGAACTAGGGAGGCTTCAGCAGGCAGGGAAGGGTGAACTAGGGAGGCTTCAGCAGGCAGGGAAGGGTGAACTAGGGAGGCTTCAGCCGGCAGGGAAGGGTGAACTAGGGTGGCTTCAGCAGGCAGGGAAGGGTGAGCTAGGGTGGCTTCAGCCGGCAGGGAAGGGTGAACTAAGGTGGCTTCAGCAGGCAGGGAAGGGTGAACTAGGGTGGCTTCAGCAGGCAGGGAAGGGTGAACTAGGGTGGCTTCAGCAGGCAGGGAAGGGTGAGCTAGGGTGGCTTCAGCAGGCAGGGAAGGGTGAACTAGGGAGGCTTCAGCAGGCAGGGAAGGGTGAGCTAGGGTGGCTTCAGCAGGCAGGGAAGGGTGAGCTAGGGTGACTTCAGCAGGCAGAGAAGGGTGAACTAAGGTGGCTTCAGCAGGCAGGGAAGGGTGAACTAGGGTGGCTTCAGCAGGCAGGGAAGGGTGAACTAGGGTGACTTCAGCAGGCAGGGAAGGGTGAACTAGGGAGGCTTCAGCAGGCAGGGAAGGGTGAGCTAGGGTGGCTTCAGCAGGCAGGGAAGGGTGAACTAGGGAGGCTTCAGAAGGCAGGGAAGGGTGAGCTAGGGAGGCTTCAGCAGGCAGAGAAGGGTGAACTAGGGAGGCTTCAGCAGGCAGGGAAGGGTGAACTAGGGTGGCTTCAGCAGGCAGGGAAGGGTGAGCTAGGGTGGCTTCAGCCGGCAGGGAAGGGTGAACTAGGGAGGCTTCAGCAGGCAGGGAAGGGTGAGCTAGGGTGGCTTCAGCAGGCAGGGAAGGGTGAACTAGGGTGACTTCAGCAGGCAGGGAAGGGTGAACTAAGGTGGCTTCAGCAGGCAGGGAAGGGTGAGCTAGGGTGGCTTCAGCCGGCAGGGAAGGGTGAACTAGGGTGACTTCAGCAGGCAGGGAAGGGTGAACTAGGGTGACTTCAGCAGGCAGAGAAGGGTGAACTAGGGAGGCTTCAGCAGGCAGGGAAGGGTGAACTAGGGAGGCTTCAGCAGGCAGGGAAGGGTGAGCTAGGGTGGCTTCAGCAGGCAGGGAAGGGTGAGCTAGGGTGGCTTCAGCAGGCAGGGAAGGGTGAGGCAGAGCAGCAGCAGGCAGATAAGGATGAGCCGAAGCAGCAGGCAGAAAAGGGTGAGCTAGGGTGGCAGCAGGAGGCAGGGAAGGGGGGAAGGGGTTAGCGGCAGCAGGCATGGAAGTGTGAGCCGGAATGGGCAAGCTGGGGTGGCAGAGGCAGGCAGAGATGGGGGAGCCGGGGTGGCAGCGGCAGGCAGGGAAGGGTGAGTCGGAGGGAAGGGAAGAAGGAGGGCAGTTGCAGGCACAAAAGGGTGAGCCTAGGCAGTAGTAGCAGGCTGGGACAGTAGACAAGGAAGAGTGTGCTTCGGTGGTAAAGGCAGGAGACAGGGCAGGGTGGGTAGGCCAGGGTTGGTAGTGGACAGGGCAGGGTGAGTGGGGGGGTGGCAGGAGACAGAGCAGAGTGGGTGAGTCGGGGTTGGTAGTAAACAGGGCAAGGTGAGTGGGGGGTGGCAGGAGACAGGGCATGGTGGGTGAGTCAGGGTTGGTGGTAGACAGGGCAGGGTGAGTGGGGGGTGGCAGGAGACAGGGCAGGGTGGGTGAGTGGGGGGTGGCAGGAGACAGGGCATGGTGGGTGAGTCGGGGTTGGTGGTAGACAGGGCAGGGTGAGTGGGGGGTGGCAGGAGACAGGGCAGGGTGGGTGAGTGGGGGGTGGCAGGAGACAGGGCATGGTGGGTGAGTCGGGGTTGGTGGTAGACAGGGCAGGGTGAGTGGGGGGTGGCAGGAGACAGAGCATGGTGGGTGAGTGGGGGGTGGCAGGAGACAGGGCAGGGTGGGTGAGTGGTGGGTGGGTCGAGGTTGGTAGTAGACAGGGCATGGTGGGTGAGTGGGGGTGGCAGGAGACAGGGCAGGGTGAGTGGGGGGTGGCAGGAGACAGGGCAGGGTGGGTGGGTGAGTTGAGGTTGGTACTAGACAGGGCAGGGTGGGTGAGTGAGGAGTGGTAGTAGATAGGGCATGGTGGGTGAGTTGGGGTTGGTGGTAGACAGGGCAGGGTGAGTGGTGGGTGGGTGGTTGAGTCGAGGTTGGTAACAGACAGGGCAGGGTGAGTGGGGGTGGCAGGAGACTGGGCAGGGTGGGTAACAGTAGACAGGGCAGGGTGGGTGAGTGGCAGGAAACAGGGCAGGGGACGGAGCAGTGGGTGGGTGAGTGGGGGTTGGCAGGGGACGGAGCAGGGTGAGTGGGGGGAGGTGGTGGTGGACCGGGCAGGGTAATCGGTAGACAGGGCAGAGCCGGCTCTGTGTCGGTAACACGCCGGCAGATTGAGGGCAGTGACTCCGGGGGCCGGTGGGATGGATGGGGAGGGTGTCGGTGTCCCTCCCTTTCCTGCTTTTCCGGCGGGGGGGGGGGGGAGAGAGAGGCGGAGAGTGATTGGTTGCCGGTGCAGTAGGACAGTGCAGTCCCCTCCCCCTCTACTATGATCGCCAGCTGGAAAGAAAGAGATGAGAAAAGAAGAGAAGTGAAAAAAAGAGAGGAGGAGAGGAGAGCGGGCTGAGAAGAGGAGGGGGTGATGTGTCCGGCGGGCAGGCGGTAGGTAATGGCTGTGTGTGAATTGTATATAAACATGGATCGCTCTTCTATAGGGAGGGTTCATCAGATCACACCATTGGATACAAACTTCATCCACACCGATCCGGAGAGCCGGCCATAGGAGACATTGTATCCATTGTGTGCTCCATTGTATGTCAGAGATGACACATCTGGCCGGGCGTACATGGAGATCCTGCTAGCCTGGATCTCTCTCTTCTTGGAGGGGGGAGGGGGGTCATTTACATTCCAGGGGGAGAAGAAAGCAGACGGCTCCAGCGGGTTATTTTTGTCTATATCCGGTGACCGTGTCCAGTACCTGACCTAACTTCCCAGTATAGGATCCCACATGTCCACTCTGCATTCCTACTATTCCCATAGACAGGGGTGGGCTCCAGCCTTCCAGGATCCCCCATGTCTGCCTCTTCTATCATCTCATTCCTATTGTCACACATGAAGATTTATATTTGGGATCAATGGAGGGAATCTAGATTGAAATCACCATGGAATGCCTTAGCTTAGCCAAGTTTTAAACCCAAAAACAAAACTGTCATTTGTTACTTCTTACCAATGTGCTGATTTATATTTATTTTCTTTCTTTGTTTTGGCTTTTTTCCTTTATTTTCACCTGGTGATCCAGACAGTAAATCTGTTTGTTTGTTTTCAACTTCCAAGCAGAATTGACAATACTGCTGTCCAAATGTGTCTTCTTTTCTCATCCATCCAGAATGGAGACTCTCTAAGAAAGGAAGAGTGTTACTGGCTGAGTCACCAGGGGAAAATAATTGGGAAAAAGTCTAAAAGAGAAAATGAGTGCAAACACCAAATTTAAAGTGGAACTAAACTCTGCAAGATACTCCTCTCCACCTTCCAGCAATGCAACCGCCATGCCAGCTGCTGTCATCCTTTCCCTGGCCAACTTTAGGCTGGTGGGTTTTCAGCATCTTGGTTGGCTGATGGGGGGGGGGGTCAGTCATTCTAGCACAGCAATGAAAAATGTGAACAAGAAGTTAGTGTGTCTTTTTGCAAGGGAGACATGCTATATATATATATATATATATATATATATATATATATATATATATATATATATATACTGTATGTATGTGTGAGTGTATATGTGTGTTCTATAATATATATATATATATATATATATATATATATATATATATATATATATATATATATATACTGTGTGTGTGTATATGTGTGTTCATTATATATATATATATATATATATATATATATATATATATATATATATACTGTGTGTGTATATGTGTGTTCTATTATATATATATATATATATAAAATCTGCCTGCTCAACAGATTTTTAAAAGGAGGTTTAGTTCTGATTCAAGGATTGGTATGCTTCAATATATGAGGTTTTTGGTTTGGGGTCTAATACCACTTATGGGACAATAGACTATACAAGAGTTCCATACTTATTCTCAAAGAAAACTTAATTCCTTTTGGAATCCCTTTAGATTTCTCATTAGGAATTGATACTATGGTTTTCATATTATTACCATTATCCATTTTTCTGTTGGCTTACATTCATTAGATTTAGAACTGGTCAGCAGGCCTTTTATAGGGTCCTACAACGGTAGGCTATAGTAAATAATCAGTGTGTATGTATAAGGTATACATGATATACACTCCCTAGCCTCTTATTTTTAGGTAGAACTGTTCACTTGTTTAGTAACAGAAATTGCTAATCAGCCAATAACATGGCAGCAACTCAATGCATTTAGGTGAAGACGACTTGCTGAAGTTCTAACCGAGCATCAGATTAGGGAGTATTTCAAAAACTGCTCTTTTCCTGGGATTTTCACACTCAAACATCTCTAGGATTTACAGAGAATACTCCGATAAAGAAAAAATATCCAGTGAGCAGTAGCTGTATGGATGAAAATGCCTTGTTGAGGTCAGAGGAGAATGGGCCGACTGGTTCAAGATGATAGAAAGGCAACAGTAACTCAAATAATCACTCGTTACAATCAAGGTATGCAGAATACAATCTCTGAACGCACAACACATCGAACCTTGAAGCAGATGTGCTACAGCAGCAGAAGACCACACCGGGTGCCACTCCTGTCAGCTAAGAATAGGAAACTGAGGCTACAATTCGCACAGGCTCACCAAAATTGGACAATAGAAGATTGGAAAAACATTTCCTGGTCTAAAGAGTCTCGATTTTAGCTGTGACATTCAGATGGTAGGGTCAGAATTTGGCGTAAACAATATGAAAGCCTGGATCCATCCTGCCTTGTATCAACAGTTCAGGCTGGTGGTGTAATGGTGTGGGGGATACACTACTACTACACTATTGGCACTACAGGCCAGGCCAGATTTCCAGCTCTAGGTTGGATTGGATACGAGACACATTATTATATGGCCTCTGGTGAGTGCATCTAATTGGTGAAAGGAGAGCACACCGCAAGCAACTTTTCTTTTCACTCGAGGTGTACCAATAGTCACTGCATTTTCTTTCTAGAAGTCTGGTGAGTGTTGTGACACTCTGCACATATCACAGAAGGTTTACCCCACTTTTTGGATTATGGACTATCTTTATTTGGACTATTGTTTTGGTTCACTGTTAGGGTCCATGTACACGGGACGCTGGAAATGGCCGTTTAGGAGCAGTTGGGCGTTTTTTTCAGAAGCCCCTGAACCCATCTACATTTTATCTTATCTCTCCATGTACACCAGGTCGTTTACAGTCATTTGCAGGCAGTTGCGTTCAGGGACTTTTTTTAGAACGCAATTATTTGCGTTCGAATGCGTGTTTCCCGGCGTTTCAAACGCGTCCGAACGCGATGACCCGCGTTTAGCGTTTGCGTTTTTCCATTTTAAAGTGGAATAATTTATTTGACCTCTAGGAACGGTTCTAAACGCAAACGCACGCTAAACGCGGGTACAAACGCGACCGAACGGATGTTTCAAACGTCCTAAAAATTCCAGCATTCAAAGGGACTTTTAACAACGTCCCGTGTACATGGAGCCTTATAGCACATTGCATTGTGCTTAGAACTTTATTATTGTGTATATAATAGTATTAGTGCTGCACATATTTTGTATACATTCACGAGGAGGTTATATATTCACCTTTTTTTGTACTAGCGGCTGTTGTTTCAGACTCCTAGCGCTCACTTTGCACGTGTTTTGGCATTCCTGCATTACTTTTTGCACCTTCGGGGGCAATTTAAACAGACAACTGTTGAACCCGCACAGATGTCTTTCAAATCGCCCCTGAACTTGCACTGAAATCAGAGGCGTAACTAGAACCTTCAGGGCCCCGATGCAAGAAACCATGAAGGGCCCCCCAGACCCCTGGCCGGGGCCCTTCCCTTCAAGCCCGGGGCTCTTCCCACTAATCCTGGGGCTCTTTACTCTCATTGCATGGCCTTTTATTATGGTCCCGCATCAGGATCCTTTCACAAGTTCTGCAGTGGGCCCCCTTCCTGCAATCTTGGGGCCTCCCCACAGTGGTGAAATGCCAGGGCCCGGTCGCAAGTGTGACCTTTGAGATCCTAGAGGTTCACCCACTGTTTTGCTACCGGGCCCCCTGGAGCATGGGGCCCGGTAGCGATTGCAACCCCTGTAGTTACGCCCCTGACTGAAATGCTGGTTTGAAATCAGGCGAGTCCACCCTATCACTAAAATCCCTGCATCTACAGACATCCACGATCTAACACTAACCTATTTTGCCCTGTAAAGAAGAAATCCATATTCACAACTTTTTTGAAGCCGATCTGACTTAATGCCACACTCTGTCATCGGCGGCTTTGCTGTGGAGGCGGGTGCAGAGGACACATCCAACAACGGAAGCCCCATAGTAAGTCTATGGGTGATGTCCATTCCCGTTCATTTCAAAGCTGTTGTTAGCTGTGTCTTCTGTAGAGCTTCTGCCACTGGAAACTGGACCGGGTTGGCTTCAAAAAAGGTATGAATACTGATTTCTTCTTTAAGGTCCTTTCACACGAGCTGAGCGCTCGGCGGACTCCGTTTTTCTTGTGGATGCAGGTGGATGACAGGTCTGTCTCCGCTTACTTTACAGACACGAATTTGATCCTCCACGGATGGAAAATAGGGTTTCCATCAGTCCGGATTTCATGGACAGGATCGGATCGGATCGGATAGCAGCGGGTGTCAGCGGACATGTCTCTGCTGACATCCACTGCTCCATAGAGGTGCATGGAGCATCCGATCAGGTCCTCCTGAAAAACTGACAGGCAGACCGGATCGGAAAGCCCATGTGAAAGGTCCTTACAGAGCTAGATAGGTTGGTATTAGATCTTGGATGTCTGTAGATGCAGGGATTTTAGTTTTAGGGTGGACTTAGGCCCCTTTCACACAGGCGGACCGTTCAGATCCGCCTGTCAGTTTTTTGGGCGGATCTGAACGGTCCCCCCATGCATTCCTATGGGGCATCGGATGTCAGCGGATACATGTCCACTGACATCCGATCCGTCAAACCTGGACGGATGGAAACCCTATTTTCCATCCGTCCAGCGGATCGGATCGGATGAGAATGGACCAACGGTCCGTTTTCATCCGATTTCCCCCATAGAGATGCATGGGGAACTGACACCTGTAGCTCCGCATACAGCGCGGAGACACAGCTGTCATCCTCCTGCGGAACGGACTCCGTCCAACGGACAGAGTGTGTGAAAGAGCCCTTATACTTTATTTGAACAAGTTGAAGTTAGAAGCTGATTGGCTACCATGCACAGCTGCACCAAAGTAAATCTTCCCCTGTTACCATCAAATAATTTGTAGTTTTTAGGGGCAGGCTGGATGGATCACATGGTTGTTTTCTGCTGTCACTCTTCTATGTCTTGTGATTTAGGCACCCCTGTCAGATAGCACAGCCAGGTACTGCAGTCCCTAAGACTATTTAAACGTTTGTGTGCATGTTGTGTGCATTTTTTTTCATACGCAATGTGTATGTTGAGGCAGCTTGAGCCTTTAACGAGCCTAAACATGTAAAACCTATATGCACTTCTTTTGAGCAGTGCAGCGCGTCACATATGCTTTCACCTATATGCATTGCAGTGTGATGCTTTTGTATTGTATGTAATGGGGTGCCATTCAGAGTGACGCACAACATGTTGTAGTGCACTGCAGTAACACATTACAATTTTGAGTTTTAATACATATTTTCTTGTGTGTCTGATTCCAGCCTTAGACCTGCAACCCTTGTAGTGAAAAGCATTTGCTTTTCCCCGATTGCTGGCCCGTCTTCTCCCAATGTGAGTGCTGCTGCACAGGGGGATCATAGGAGGCCAATATCAAGTGTGACCCATGTGCTTCTCTGTATATATGGAAGTTTTAAAATAGATTGTCTAAATTTTACTCCACCGGTTCTCAGGCTCTGCTTACAGGCTTATTCAGTAAGACAGAAAAAAGAGCAATGGCAGCAATTGGCACCTTCTGCTTTCAGGCCTTTGGAAGGGCATGGTGCCGATCTAAATAAAGTGCCAACTTGCTTTTCACTTTCTCCACTGCTTTTGTACAATGAGTGAGACTTATAACCGCTATTGTGCATCCTGTCTTTAAAAAATAAGATGATGCATTTTTATCAGGCATCACACTGTAAAAGAACCTAAATAAAAATTCATATTTTTGTAGAAAAGAGAGAAATGAAAGGGTGGTTGCTGCATTATTCATTGAAGGGGCCTGTTTACACTGTAATGCAGCTTGCCCAACGCAGCACATTGCGTAGAACAGCGGGTCTACCTCCTACAAAACTCTGGAAAGCTGCAGGTTCCCTAACCTCTCACAGTGCCCCTCAACCTTTCAAAGTGCACCCAGGTCTCCCAAGAGCCCTTAGCCCCTACAGTGTCCCCCTAGCTTGCTGCAGAGCCTCCAGCCCCCCATAGAGCTCACAGCACTGCCCCACAGTGCCCACACACAACTCCCATCCCTTCTCCAGAGACCCCATCCCCTCTTGTTGCCCCCAGAGGCCCCCATCCTGTGCAGGGTCACCAAGTCTGTTGCAGAGTCCCCTAATCCCCTACAACCTCCTATAGTGGCCCAGAGTTCCCCTAAACCTCTTGAAGTGCACCCAGGTCTCCTAAGAGCTCTCAGTCCCTACAGTGTGCCCTAGCTTTCTGCAGAGCCTCCAGCCCCTCCATAGTGCTCACAACACTGTCCCACAGTGCCCACACACAACTCGCATCCCCTCCGGTTGCCCCCAGCTCCCTCCCAGAACCCTCATCCCCTACAGGGTCACCAAGTCTTGCAGAGTCCCTTAACCTCCTCCAGAACCTTCACCCCCCCCCCCCCCTATAGTGACACCCAGCCCCAACCAGAGCCTCCCAGCCTTCAGTATATGTTTGGGAATCCCATACTTTATTTTGTGAGTATAACCTTTTTTTTATGAATATGTCAATGAAGGTTTCGGAAAAATTGACCAGGCTTTGGTCTTAATAAAGCTGAGAACCACCGACATAGTCCTATGTGTTCAATGTTCTGTTAAAAAAAAAAAGTAATACATTTACTAATTTTTGGCACGTGGCATGCTGTGACGCACAACGCCACATCACAACACAACACATAAGGCTGGGTTCACACTGATGCAGTGCAGGACCCACATTACCGTATCAGAATCGCAGGGAGTTCACAGTGCGCTCTGGGAACCGCTGCGGATGTCAGTGTGGACATAAAAAAGGGTCCCACACGTTTTTGCTGCGGGTCCAGTGCAAATTGAGCTACACATAATGTATGGCTCAATTTGCACCGCACTGAATTCACATGTCATCTGTAGAGGAATCTGGTGCGATTCCTGTATAAATGATATGCGATATGGTTGACCACATTAGTGTGAACCCAGCGTAAAGGTGAATAAAATGTTTATGTTGCCAGCAGTGCCCTTATTGTGGAGATTTTAGCCTTACTTCCTGTCAGGAAAAGAAGTAAAGGAAAGGCTTTCAACACACACAGGCCCCATTCACATCATCTGTTATAATAAGGCAAAGCATATAAAGACTTCCCATGCACAGTGGCGGTTTTAGGCATGGGCGAACGGGGCAGCCGCCCGGGGCGGCATTTTTTCATGACACATGGGGGGCGGCATGACAGTGCTCCCCAACCCCCGGGCCGCGGACCGGTACCGGTCCGTGGATTAAATGGTACCGGGCCGCCCGAGGATCTTTGAATAATTTCACTGTGGCAGCCGAGCCGAGGCGCAGAGCATTGCTCATCCCACCCCGAGCCCGCCCATTGTGTGACAATAGCAAATGAAAATTCGCTATTGTCACACTGATCCTCCTCCTAACCAATCAGGGAGCGGGTCTTCCTGCTTCCTGATTGGCCGAAAGGCAAACCCCATGCCATTGGCCGAGGAGGAGGCGCCGCGGGAGGACTGAGGAGACGCGGGGAATCCGGGGACTGAACTGAAGAGAAGTGAGGTAAGTGCACGGACGGGTCTCGCGGGGGGAACGCTGGCGCTCTGCATTGAAAGGTGGCACGCTGGCATCTCTACATTGAAAGGGGGCATTGCTGTGGAACTCTGCATTTATTGGGGGCATTGCTGTGGCACTCTGCATTTATTGGGGGCATTGCTGTGGCACTCTGCATTTATTGGGGGCATTGCTGTGGCACTCTGCATTTATTGGGGGCAATGCTGTGGCACTCTGCATTTATTGGGGGCAATGCTGTGGCACTCTGCATTTATTTGGGGCATTGCTGTGGCACTCTGCATTTATTGGGGGCATTGCTGTGGCACTCTGCATTTATTGGGGGCAATGCTGTGGCACTCTGCATTTATTGTTATGTTGTCATGTTATTTTTTCTTTTGGGGGGGCGCCGAGAGGGAGTCTTGCTCGGGGAGCAATTTAATGTAGAACCGCCACTGCCCATGCACCCTGTGTTTAGCATACTTCAGACTGGCAGGGCACCTTACCTCATAGGAAAAAGGTTTGGCTCTTTATTTTAATGGCTGGCAATACACATTGATTTTCTTTCCTGCAACCACGGATGGCGGGAAAGAAATTTTGCTAGATTCCCCCATCAACACAGACAGTGGTGATGCAGGAATCCCTCCTGCCAGGCCATTGTGCTCTCCTGGTGGGGGAAGCCATCCCCTCTGGGAAAAGACAGTGATTATTGCTAGCGGCTATAGCAGCAGCTAGCGATAGTGGCAAGAGAATCCAGTAGGCTGGTTGTACCCAAGTTGATCGATCAATCAACTTAGTACATTGAGCCTGCCCATTAGCGGTTTGAACCGGCCGAGATTCGAACCGTGTATGGCCTGTGCAGTGTTGTTTGTTGCAGTGTGGGTATACTGGCCGTTACTGTAGGGCATTGGGGTGCCAGGCAAAATACATTGCACCGCAACACCCTGCAGTTTTCACAATGCGTACACCTGAATGGGCCAAAACAAAACCCATTTTAGTAAAGTAAGGAGGGTTAGAACTTCTGCCAGTGTTTTTATTGCTGTCTGTGCCTTCCTGTCCCCGTGATACTCACTACCTCCATTTCTTGTACAGACTTCACATGGACAGGAAGTGAAGGAAAATCCCACAACGGAGTCACAGACATAAATAAAAACCTGACAGAATATTTAACTCATTGTCTAAATTAACTATAAGCCTTTGGATATAGCTACATGTAATACTATTACTATATAATCTTCAGGTTACACTAAATGTATTTATAGGATTTTATATTTTTATAGCATGTAAGGGTCTGTGCTATATTACGAATTATATTCAGAAAGTGAAAGTTTCCTTTTTCATCCCTTCTCCTATTTGTTTTATAATTTCCTTTTGGTATTATTGTGTTAATAGAGTGTCATGAAGAGCTTTCCTTTAAGTACATTTTCATAGCCCGAGGACACAAGCTTTGCATGAAAATACCTCAGCTTAACCTCCTACCTCAGCACGTTGTGTGCCTGGAAGTCAGGAATCCAGGAGCCGCTCCCTGCAATTCACCCGATTACCTCACATCTCCTCTCCGCATTTCTGATTGCACGCCCTGAATGACACGCCGCCTGATATCCTGTGATATCCTGCTGGCCTGGGTGCTTGGCTGCTGTTTTTCTGTTATTGTTTATTATATTCAGGTGTGATTTCCTTTTTTTATTTTATGAGGAAAATACTCCAAAAAATGAAGCGAGTTGTTAGAGGCTAAGTAATGTATGCAATATTTCCTAAATTTGGGTGGTGACCTACCCTTTTCTGGTAGGATGTTATGTGAACATGTGCTCGGCCTATAATTAGCAGGAAGGTTTCACTGACTCAGACAAGTGGATTCTAAATTTGAACAATAGATTCAAGCGAAAGTGTATGCTTAAGCCTGGTACACACTACTATTTTTTTATTTATTTCATGTACTTATATAGCACCGTCAATTTACGCAGCGCTTTACATATACATAGTACATTCATATCACTCCCTACCCTCAAGGAGCTTACAATCTAAGGTCCCTAACTCACATTTATACATACACATACTAGAGCCAATTCACCTACCAGCATGTGGAGTGTGGGAGGAAAACGGAGTACCTGGAGAAAACCCACGCAGGCACAGGGAGAACATGCAAACTCCAGGCAGGTAAGGTAGTGGTTGGGATTTGAACCAGCGACCCTTTTGCTGCTAACCACTTCACCACTTTGCCTCCCACTACACCACTGCTACTAGTTTTTTTTTTTTTTTTCAACCCCAGGGTGGATTTGATTTAAATCATGATTTAAATCGCTAGTAAAAAGGCTTGATTTAAATCATAATTTTTAAAAGCGCAACTGTCATCTCTGTTCCGCAGCTGCTCCTCCTCAGACCCGCTGTTGACTCACTAACAGTCCTATTCACTTTATTGGGATGGCTGGTGATGTGGCAGTGACACAACAGGGTGAGGGACGTGGCGGCAGCAGGTGAGCGGACACCCACTAACAGGCGCTGCCATGATGGATCTGAAATGACAAGTGCTCTTTAACCACTTCCCGCCCACCCTATAGGCAAATGACGGCGGGAATGTGGTTGTATTATCCTGACCGGACGTCATATGACGGCGGCAGGGTAATACAGCTCTGCGCGGACCCGGGGGGGGGGGGGGGGTGGTCGGCACTGGTAATCAGATCATTGATTACCAGTGCAGACCCTCGGGGGGGGGGGGGGTGCCACTAGAACCACCAGGGATGCCCACCCATGACCCCAGGGATGCCCACCTATGACCCCAGGGATGCCCACTATGGCCACCAGGGATAACAATCAGGGCTCAGGGAGCCCCCCATTGCCCTCCCCATCAGTGCTGCCCGCCAGTGCCCTCCCTATCAGTGCTGCCCGCCAGTGCCCTCCCTATCAGTGCTGCCCACCAGTGCCTATCATTGCCATCTATCAGTGTCGCCCACCAGTGCCGCCTATCAGTGCCCATTAGTGCCCATCAGTGCCGCCCGCCAGTGCCGCCTATCAGTGCCCACCAGTGCCACCTATCAGTTCCCATCAATGCCGCCTATCAGTGCCCAGCAGTGCCGCCTATCAGTGCCCACCAATGCTGCATATCAGTGCCGCCTATCAGTGCCACCCCATCAGTGCCTCCTCATCAGTGCCTGTCAGTGCAGTCTCATCAGTGTGTATCAGTGCAGGAAAAAACTTATTTATTTATTTACAAAATTGTATAACATAAACAAAAAAACTTTTTTTTTTTTTTTTCAAACTTTTCGGTCTTTTTTTATTTGTTTAGCAAAAAGGAAAAAAAAACCAGAGGTGATCAAATACCACCAAAAGAAAGCTCTATTTGTGGGGGGAAAATGACATACATTTGGTGTAGGTACAGTGTTGCATGACCGCGCAATTGTCATTCAAAATGCAACAGCGCTAAAAGGGGAAAATTGGCCTGGGCAGGAAGGGGGTGAAAGTGCCCTGTATTGAAGTGGTTAAATGTAAGGACTTATTCTTGCTGGTAGGTAAAAATATTTTAATATATGCAAACAAAATGAAGGTTTCCTATTTAAGCTGTTAGTAAAACAGCGATATCAGAACCGATTCAATCATACAGTTTGTTGTGTGAATGGATCAATGCAGTGCATGTTATCTTAGCTTGTAGAGCTTGGATTCATTGAATGAGTTCACAAAAAGTGTAAATATTGCAGAATATACAGCCTCACTCTACATAACTAAGCTCAATATCATGTTGAATAAACGTAAATAGAAAACTATCTCTAGATAGATTTTTTTTCTCCAAAAGCCTTTTATTAACCAGTTCTAGACCGGAAGGATTTTCCCCCTTAATGGACAGGCCACTTTTTGCGATTTGGCACTGGTTACTTTAATGAAAAATTGCACAGTCCTGCGACACTGTACTGAAATAAAATTGACGTCCTTTTTTTTCCCACAGTTAGAGCTTTTTTTTTTTTTTTTCTTCTTCTTTTTGCGCTATAAACAAAAAAAGGAATAAAAATTGTAGACAACCTTGTGTATATTGCATACTTTTGAGCTTGTCAGGTCCATAACGCAAAAATGTGAAAAAAAAAAAAAAAAAAAGGCTAGACCAAAGAATGGTAAATAGCCAATTTGTATAAACAAAAAAAAAAAAAAGAAACAATTCTGAAAAAAAAAAAAAAAATTCACATTCATGTTTTATCCTTATAGGCCAATAAGGATTCTGCTACATATTTTTGGTAAAAAGAAAATTGCAAAAAGCGTATATTGATTGGTTTCGCAAAAGTTATCGCGTCTACAAACTAGGGGAAAGATTTGTCATTTTTATTTATTTTTATTTTTTTTACCAGTAATGGCGGCAAACTGCTATTTTTAGCAGGACTGCGACATTGTGGCGGACAGATCGTACTCCGAACTGACATTTCTGACACTTTTGGGGGTACCAGTGACATTACTACAGTAATTAGTGCTAAAAATATGCACTGTTCCTGTAATAATGACACTGGCAGGGAAGGGTTAATTGTGAGCCTAGGGGAGTGTTTACGAACTATGGGAGGAGGGACTTGTAAAAAGATCATAGAGACCTGTGATCCTATATAGAAGGATCACAGGCGCTCTGTGATAATTTCAGAGAGAACAACGGTTTAGCTGTGTTTACAACAGCTGACCGTCCTCTCTCGGCGGGGAGCGAACGTGGGTGCCCGGCGGCAATCGCGGCCGCCGGTGCCGTGGATCCGCATCCCTCTGCCTAATGGGAGGGGGGGGGAGCATGCCGCCGGCAGTGCGCAGTCGCCCCCCAGCACCACTCCCGTGACCAACATACCCCTATGACGATTTGCGCAGCCGAGCCAGCCTGCAGCAGTAAAACTACAGGAGGCAGTCGGCAAGTGGTAAAATAAACTTGATAAAAATCGAAGAAATCCGATTTAAATAATAATAAAAAAAAATAATAATTTTTTTTTTTTTTTTTTCCATTATTGATTTTTATCCACCCTGTTCAACCCAGTGAGCTGAATGGAAAAAAAAACTGACAGCTCAGGTCAGAGCCCCTGTATTAACTATGCAATGTTAGTACAGCAATCTCCCCTGCTGTTCTGATGTGTTCTGACAGGGGGATGGCCCCCCACCAGAACACTCCACTCAGCGCTCTCAGCCATTGGCTGAGAGCACTGATCGGGAGCCCATTGGCAGCAGACCTTTTTCGATCATGCCCCTTCGACAGAAGCCGTCGGACCGGCTACAGTACATACGCTGCCCGACATTTGGCCCGTGTGTACTAGGCTTTACTGTTTGTGAGAGTCTGTCAAGCTTCCAATGGTTAATGTTTCAAAGTCCTCATCCTCCACATCCATCAAGGCAAGCAAAATCGTATCATTGGGGTAAAAATTGATTTTGAAGTGTATATATGTGACAGTTCTGGAATGCCAGAATGGAATGTCAGCTACTGTAGGTTGCTTGTAAATAAGTAACCGACAAGTCTTGAGTTTGTTTGAAATATGCTTGAGAATGTGATCTGGTATAATTGACAAACCCTTCTGGCTAAAGGATATCGCATAAGTAAGTGCATTTTACTGTTTGTATACAACATTGCAGAACATCTAATGAGGTGATCGATAGGTGGAATAGATCATTGTAATCAGTAATCTGTTGAAGCCGTAATGCACGGGAGGCCACTCTGTTCTGATCCAGAACCCCCAAAAAAAAAAAAAAAAGTAAAAAATAATAATAATTACATCTGTCTGTTATTAAAACAAAATCCCCTTTCCATGTTCCCCAGGGGTTTGGGGTTTACCTTTCCATTTTTTTCTGAAAAGGAGGAGTAAACATTTATGGATGTTTTACTATTGTATTAATACTATTATTATTATTATTATTTAATTTATTTGTTTTTTACCATTTTTTTAGGATGTATGATCTGTTTGGGCCAATCTACTTTTCTGAGATTTAACCACCCAGCAGAAGCTCACTGGATGAAAACCATGATTCCTTCAACCGGTAGAAGCCCTTCCACAGCCCTGTACTCCTCTGGTAAGACCTCTACAAGAAACACAACTGTATTTGTGACTGACAATCACTAGCTCTCTGGTCACTGAAGGCTGATAACTGAGTGATCAGCAGTCTTTGATCACTCAGTTTCGGTCTTAGCGGGGGACAAATGCAGCATTGGATTAATATTGCATTAACCTAGGTACAAAGTTCAAACACTTCTTTACAATAGATAGATGCGGGTAAACAGTAATTTTCTGATACCCTAACGTCTTATAGTCCATAACATGCACCCAGTGAAATATGACAAACCCTCCGCTTTTTGCCCAAATGGTAACAAGAATAAATGTTAGAAGCATTCTGTATGTCTGTGTTGGTCAGGGAAGAAACAAAGGAGAGTCCTATTGTCGGACACCACTTCGAAATTACAAAATGAAATAATAGGGTATCAGGAAGAACGCTTCTTGTTTTAAACCTGCCTTTAAAGCAGGCATGTCCAACCTGCGGCCCAGAACCACAGGCAATGTGGCCCACTGCCCCCTGACAATATTTAATTTTTTTTGCTGGGGAGGAAGGAAGTCGAGTCGGGGGCAAGCCACAGCAGCTTCCAACTTACTGTAGGCGGAGGCTGCCTTGGAGGAGAGGGGGGGGGGGGACGAGCGCGGCCGGATTACAAAGAGAGTGGGGATCTCCTGCTTACCTGGCGGTCACTGTCATATGAAGCCCCGCCTCCTGGATCAGCTCCGATGATAGACAGCACATTGGTGACATCTATCATAGGAGCCGGTCCAGGAGGCGGGACTTCGTATGACAGCGGTCGCCGGGTAAGCGGGAGTTCCCCGCTCTGTGTAATCCAGCGGCTCTCCTCTCTCTTCATTGCAAACTGCATTGGATGGGCACGCACTGGTGAGGCTGCATTTGATGGGCTTACATTGGTAAGGCTGCATTGGATGGGTACTGATCAGGCTGCATTGGATGGGCATGCTCTGGTGAAGCTGCATTGGATGGGCACTGTTTAGGCTGCAATGGATGGGCACTGTTTAGGCTGCATTGGATGGGCACGCACTATCAATGTGGCCCAGAGAAGCCAAAAGGTTGGACACCCATGCTTTTAAAGTGATTCTTTTTTTTTCTTCCTTTTAAAATAACAAACCTGGTATGCTTAAAGCGGAATCCCCCCTCCCCCTTAAAAAATTAAAAGTCAGCAGCTACAGTAAATACTGTAGCTGCTGACTTTTAAATAGTAGAACTTACCTGTCCAGGGAGCCCGCGATTTCGGCACCCGAAGCCGATTTACGTATCGGCTCTCGGGTGCTGCCGCCACCATCCAGGGTAAGGGAACCTGGCAGTGAAGCCTCTCGGCTTCACTACTGGTTCCCTACTGCGCATGCACAAAGCGTTTGCGCTTTCTAATTGTCCCAGTGGCGGAGGAAAAAGGAGGGGGCTGAACTTCCGAGGTACAGCGCCGTGGTGCTGTCTCCCAGGAAGTGAAGAAGGGTACCTGTCAAAAACAGGTACCCGTTCCCCCCCTCCCCCCTGAAAGGCACCGGAGGGGGGGAGGAAGCAGATCAGCGGAGTTCCACTTTTAAGTGGAACTCCGCTTTAACTGCTCTGTGCAATGGTTTTGCACGGAGCAGCCCCTGTGCTCTTCTTCTCGGGTCCCCCACTGTTGCTCCTGCCTTCTCCCACACCTAATGGCTCCTTCTGCTGTTTCTGAGCCAGTGAGGAGAAGGAGAGCAGAGAGAGCCTCTGCTCTCATGCACATTGCTGGATTGAGATCAGGCTCAAGATTGGTAAGTATATTGGGGGGCTGGGGATTGGGGACTGCATGCAGAAGGTTTGCAAATAATACATGTAAAAAACCCTTCTGCCTTTAGAGCAACTTTAAAGTATATTTGATCCCTCAAATAACCTATATTAAACCTATTAAGTTTAAAATAGAAAATGCAAGGCCAACGTGTGTGTGTATATAACACACACACACGCACACACACACGCACACGCACACACACACGCGCGCACACACACACGCACACACACACACGCTGACATGCGGATAGCTGGTCAGTGTCTACTCTGCTTATGCAGAGCGGACACAGACACAGCCCGCTCTCCTCTATGGCCTTTTAGATGTAAACGGACTGCGTGTCAATTTACACTCGACTGCCATCCAAACCCATTTGCAAGATGGATGGGGAACGGATCCCTATACGTCTGTTTTTTAGCGGATACCATCACATGTCGGTGGATGTCAACGAACACATGTCCATTGACGCCCGCCACTCCATAGAGGGGATTGGAGGGTCCGATTGGTCCACCTGTGTGAAAGGGCCCTAAGGGGCTTAGAGAGGTGAGGGTGGAGACTGCAGGAGGTGTGTCAGCAAGAGGCAAAGAGAGCAATATGCTGATCTTCCCAGTGAAGAGCTATGCAGGTGGGCATGTCAGCACAAGACTTGGTCATTGGAGGACAGGCAGGCTGCTCCCAGAACAGCCAGAAAACTGATCACGCTGGGATGGATGAGCTTCTATTCCTAGTTGGGTCAATTTGAAATAGGAAAGCAATGGGATTGGCAGGGTCACCAGGAATTTCACATCAAGGAAGAAATGCAAAGAGAACAAGATACGTTTTAACACAAGTACATGGTACAACTTACACATATCAGGAATATGAAATGTTAGGGTAACATACACTTTAAAGTAAGCAAGCCTGCAGGTCATTGAGAGCACCTGTCTCACCCACAGTTTAATGGGCACCTAAGTCCCAGCGGGCCCTACACAGTCTAGACAAATAGTACATTTGCCACTGTGTCAGTTACTGTATATATGTAGAGCATGTGACCAGGTTAATGTAATCTTATAGTGCTGCAAAGCAGACCTTGGGAGGATATATATGAACACCCTCAGACTTCAGCCTCAAAGAAGGATTCAGTTAGCTTATGTATGTCCTGCTTCTAAGGCCACATTCCTATGCATGCACCCTAGCTATGTATTAAGACTCTTTAAAGAATTTATTTTTTCATTTTATTTTCCATTTGCCTAGCAATGACTTTGATTGGGTAATAAATCAGGATATTGTGAGGGATTTTAAGGGACTCTGTCGCTTCCTCTGAAAATTCCAAAGAACTGCTTGCTGCAGCTGACCGGGCAATTGGAAGTGACAGCTGAAGTTAGTACAGGAGACAGGGAGAAGGTCATTTTCAGTGCAGAGAGCTGGTGCCTTCTAATAGAGAATGTAGTACAACAATTGCTATCATCCAGAAAGGGGGGAAAGACATGGATACAAGATCTAGGAAAAATATTACTGTCAGTTCTGAAGAAATGCAAATCCATATATAATAAACCTTTTGCTAAAATTTTAATTTCAAAGAAAGATTACTCCAGGAAAGTGCAGTGTTTGTTTATTGCACCATTTATTGTGATGGAAAGCAGCACCAATCAAGGGGATCTGTCAATCAACAGAGGTGAAGTGAAGTGTGAAAGGTACAATTCCTGCAGAGAAAAATAAAGCTGCTTTCTGCAAAGGAATGGCTTGTTTCTCCCAATGAGCCAACACATAGCTCTGGCTTCCTGTGAATGCTTTTTTTTTTTTCTGGAAGATCTGGGAGACTTGACATTACATGGGCTTGATATGATACATCATAATTAGATGTAATTTATCCCATCGTCGTAGGCGTAAATTGTAGCCATTGTAAGAAGGTAAGATGCCAATTATTTTGTTGCCGAAAATATAACCTCCCATGTGTTCATGAGCAGTGGGAAAACTCTCCATCCCAGTCAGTGAGTAGATTCTCAAAAAGAACCAATGCTGGGCTCTTTAAGGGTAAAGCAACAGGTTATTTTAAGGGCTCATTCAGATGGGCGATTAATCCTATCCTTCATGCAGAGCTGCTGGCAGATGCATGTGGATCGACCTTGAAGCTGAGTGCAGGCAGCCCATTGCAGTGGATGCTGCAAGCACACAAGCGCGTATCAAAATTTGTAACCAGCTCTGCACTGAGGATGGGATTAATCGCCCATCTGAATGAGCCTTAAATTATATTCTCCTTTTGGTCCTCTTCTTGCCTTTTACTTAGTTTAGCCAACAGGAAGAAGACACTCCCCGTAGTTTTCAAGTATGGGGGAAACATTTGTCAAAAAGACTTCAAAAACAGGCTCTACCAAAGCAGTCTTTGCTTTACAGGCCTTACATGGGCACTTAAGGTAATAACCCTCTTGCTTTTCTTGAGAGCTAGTTAATCTCCACATTTGGTTGAGATATATCTATTCCAGCCTTTGCAGTGGGACAAGCACGTACAACTGCATGAAAACTTCCATCAGGGTGCAATATTTACTGTAGTTTATAAAAAATGAGGTTCTAACCTTTTTCCCTTCTTCGTTGCTAAAGCTAAAAAATAAAATTTGGACTTGGGCATTATCTTCTTCAAAGCTTTAGCCATAGTCAATAGACTGGTACCAGTATTATATGCATTTGTTGTTTTTCTGCTATACTGAACATACAGAACACTCGTTACACACAATGGTTAATCAAATGTTACACTGTCCATTAAATTCATATTCTCAGGTTTTCCAATTTTTTGCTTTCCTTCCAGAAACTTTGCCCTCCATGTTGAATGGTTCACGTGATGGATACCAAACAAGTATACCTTCACATACGTCACTAGTAAGCTCTATTGAGAAAAACCTTCAAGATATCATGGACTCTTTGGTTATCGAAGCCCCCCCTCTAACAAGGAAGATGTCCCAGACATCAATTCACAGTATTTCCTCAATGTCTAATGGAAGAAGTCAGCGCTGCCTGGTTTCACCACCTACAAGTCCCCTCTCCTCCAACTCTGGATATGAAAATGCTTTTTCTTCTCCATTATCCTCCTCTGGTAGTGGAAGTCTTACCAGTCCCTCAGCTGGACAGGATATGGTAAACTCAACAGTACCTCCAGTTGTGCCTCTTAGAACCTCAAGTTTTAGTCATTCTTTACCACATCAAACACCCACATATGGGGGCAGCAGCTTGGATTTACGATCTCTACGTGGGGGCAGCAGTTCTATGCTTAGTCCACCTAGTCCAGGTCCAGGGAGCAGAGTAGGGGGTCTTAGTGTACCTAGCAGCCCCATCCTGGGCAGCAAATATCAACATTCACTTTTGGATAGACCTTCTAGTCCTTACAGGGAGACAATGTCAGTTGCAAAGAGTTTGCCTCCTGACAGTCCAAGACTAGTGCGCAAAAACATGGAAACTATAAGTATGAGAGACCTTCCCCCACCCAGTCCTTCTCTGTCACGAAAAGGCATTCCTGGTTCTTCCAAAACTGCATCAGAAAGTCCATCAAGAGTTCCTGATAGCCCCCGTGCTCCAACCCGCCGCAGAGTGGGTAGTGCAAGTTCCCCTGGTTCTGAAGACAATGTCTTCTCCAGGCAGTTTCGGGATCGTAGTCCTTCACCCTCCAGTTTTCAAGAACCTCCTCGTCGGCTGACTCCAGCCTATAGCTATGGATCACTATCCACTCCATCTCAGAGTCCAAAAGCTCAAAGAAAGGCACATGGACTGAGAGAACGCAAAAATAGCATCACTGACATCAGCGGCAATCAGGAAGAACTATTGGATTACCATCGAAGACAGAGGGAAGAAAGGCTAAGAGAGCAAGAGATGGAGAGACTGGTAAGGGCAGAACACTATTTACATATAATTGTGTGTGTGTGTGTGTGTAGGTGTGAAGGTATGACAATGCACAGTTTGTGCAGTAGTGGAGTTCAGAGGGTATGACAAGGGGGGGGGAGGGGATTATTTGCCTGTTCATAGGGTTGTTCTATGGGCAGTGTGTGCAGGAAAGAAGTGTGGCGGGTATGACAGGAGGCATTATGTACAAGAAAGGTGTGCAGAGGGTATGAAGGGGGCAGTATGTGCAGTAATAGAGTGCAGTACGTATGTACAGGAGGAAAGCATATTGGGCATGAAGGGGGAAATAAGTGCAGGAGAGGAGTGTGGAGGGTATGCCAGGAGGCATTCTATACAGGAAAGAAGTGTGGAGGGTGTGACGGGGACAGTATGTGCAGGAATAGAGTGTGGTGCAGTGCAGTGTGTATGTATAGGAGAGAAGCATCTTGGGCACGAAGGGGGAAATAAGTGCAGGAGAGGAGTGGAAGGTTGTGACAACCAGCAGAACAGCTCATCTTTTAAAAACCAAATGGTTGTCACTGATCTTTCAGTAATTAGCAACAATAATGCATTTGAACTCCTAAAAGAGGGTTTTACAGCAGAGTAATACAGGTTGAAATTGTTGTAACGAAAACAGCCAGCTCAAGTTGAGGCAAGGTACGTAGGGAGGTGGTAGGGGTGTGTTTTCAGTACTGTGGCTGCAATACTGCTGGCACATTCCCCACCACCGCTGCTGAGGTGGCCTGCAGACTGTGAAGGTGGTGGAAAGGAAAACACGACCATTTAAGCAGTTTTTGGGAATGTGTCATGGAGTACTAGAACAGTGGAGGTGTTGCTGGGGGCAGGGCTTTTTTTGCCAGGGAATGTTTACACAGGAAATTGGACAGTAGAGCTGTGATTACTATCAGCCCAGAGTCAGTGGGCACATAGTACACTAATAAATGTGGGATATTGTCCCAGTTGTGCTATAGGATGAGATGCTAAGGGGTTACCGCACATGCACTGCGTACTGAAAGGTAATTACATATGCACTGCATACTGGCAGGTGAGGGATTACTGCTCAGAAGGAAAAGAAATGGTAGTGAAACGTAAAAGTACACACACACATACAGAGTACTCATGTAGGAGTTAATCTACATACCCAGGTACTGGGTGCTAAGGAGTAAATATGCATGTCTGAGGACTGACGAAAAAATGGAGGACTGGGTGTTGAGGGGTCATTGCAAATGACTGGACACTGAGAGCTTTATTGGGTTCTGAGTGTTTTGCTGTGTTTGATGCATGTTTTTTCCGTGACAAATGCATGTTTTTGTTGAGTTTGGGGTGTCATTAACAATAAATGGCAACACAAGCATAACAAGTGTTTTAATGTCAGATCAGTTTCTTAGTAAGGCTGCATTCATACTTTAGTGCAGCCTTTTTCGACCAGGATGCCCTGAGGTTTCTTCAGGGGTGCCTAAAAATTGCCCCATAATGGTATACAAGCCAGCATGTGGATGATGGCTGCCTTTTAGTTACACAAAGCCACAGGTTTTTATTATGCACCATTATGACCTTCTAGCCGCCGGTGTCCTAACAACCAATCATCTCTTAGATTGTAAGCTCTAAGGAGCAGGGCCCTCTGATTCCTACTGTTTTAAAGTGTATTGTATTTGTACTGTCTACCCTCAAGTTGTAAAGCGCTGCGTAAACTGTCGGCGCTATATAGATCCTATATAATAATAATAAAAATGTCTTTGGAAAAAAAAAAAAAAAAAATGTCATCCGTTGATGAGGAGGATGTTGATCGTCTGCACAGCATCCTTGTTTGACCCTCCCCTGCCCTTCTCTGTCAGCGCTGGGGTCACATTAGCTGAGTGATGGAAAAAAACTGAGGGAGAAGAGAAACACTGGAATACTAGTCACTACCAGTGTACAAAAGTGTATTGGATTTGGAAGAATAATTCCCATCTAACGTTGGGTGTCCTATGTGTGTTGATGAGCTGCGCAAAACAATTAGAGTTGTTTTTTACATTTTTAGAATGAGGTGCCTTGAGACTGTCCATAATTTTAAAGGGTGCCTTGACTGAAAAAAGGTTGAGAAACATTGCTTTAGTGTTTTGTGCACACATTAAATTATAATTGCAGCCTTACTAAGAAGCTATGGGAAACTATGAGAAAGCATTTTCATATGTTCGGAGTTTGATGATGTGTATCTAGTCACTGCTATGAGGTCTGAGCAGACAAGCCGTTCTGCTCCATTGGCAGACCCACCCTCCGCCTTTACATCTTCAATATGGTACAAGTGGCTGGGAGTGCTATTGGAGATAAATACTGCTTTGGCCATTGGCAGGCCGTGCAGTGGAAATTCTAGTGTTTAGTGATTTTTTTTTTTTTTTTTTTTTTACTTAATGCATGAAATCCAAACCCTTTTGTATAACTTTGTGAAACATTATCAAGCTGTATTATGCAACTACAGTATATCATGTTAGTTTTTTTCCTGTTAATGGAATGTGTTACATTCCATTGCAGATTTTACTATATTTATTTCCTTAATCATCGCTCACAAGCTGTGCTAAGCCCAAACCCTTACATGCCTATTCATGTATGTGACTCACCTAAGAGAAACCTAATGACAACTTTCTATGTATGGCATAGCCATAGAAGAAGGCTATTCTAAAAGGTATTTTATAGTTCCGTTATATACTGCATAACAGATAATAGTTTAATTCAGTAGCCGCATTGAAAAATCTTTCTTCTGTTGCTTTTGTCATGATGGAGTTAGGTTGAAGTGGAAGCAGGGCTGCTGATAGAAATCAAAGGGCCTAATGCAGCCTACCTTTATGCCCCCCCTTGTTAAAAATATAAAAAAATATTTTCACTAAAAATACACTAAAATCATTAATAGTTAACACAAAAATAACTTAAAATTCCCTGCAAAATCCAAAAGATAAAAACTATATTTAGGTAACAAATAAAGCTCTGTGTATGAATGAGATCTTGGCGCTCATTCACATTTTTTTTTTTAATGTTGTTAGGCTGCCTACATGCAGCTCCATGTTATGCTATGAGGACACAGCGGCTGTATGAACACAGCTGCGGGTCCAAATATGACAGGCGTGTGGATTCCCATGTATTGCCCCTCACACAGACTGTGTGCATTTGGGGCATCTCACCCACACCTCTCAAGCTAGGTTCTGCGGCTGTGTTCATACAGCTGCTGTGTCTTCATAGAACAGGCAGTTCTAGCCGCAGAAACAAATTGCTCATTCACACTGTATGAGCCAGAGGACCTGTGTGAATGAGCCCTTGAGTTTTTTTTTTTTAATTTTTAAGTTATTTTTTTAATTTTTTTTTAAATTATTTTTTATTTTTTTATTTTTACAATTCTGTTAGGGGAAGCTTTGGTGTAACATCAGGTCTCTAAACAGACCCTTAATGTCTCACTTTTGAAATGGAGAAAGGGACTGAGGACCCTAAGTCTCTTTTGGCACTTTTCCACTGCAAGTACCGGCTCGGCTCCACTCGGCTCTGCTTGGCTCTGTTTTGGTTTTCCACTGCATGGTACCCCAAGGTAAGGTATTGGAACAGTTTGGTACGGTTTGCTTTTCCACTAAAGTTAAGTGGGTGGGATAACAATGATTCTCTGACCAATCAGTGGCTAGTAGTTGCAAACAGTCAAGGCTGCATGCAAAGGATTGTGGGATATGGTACCGGTACGGTCCTCTTGGAACCACAACTGAGGTGGTACTGTTTAAGCGAGCCATACCGTTCGGTTCCATGTAGTGGAAAAGCGCCGCCGTACAGAACCGTTCCAACACTGTACCATGACTTACCATGCAGTGGAAAAGCCCAAAAGCGAGCCGAACCGTTTGGTTCCATGCAGTGGAAAAGCGCCATTTGTCTGTGGTTTCAGGGGCACTGGTCAGTGAATGAACAGAAAGCACTCTGTACTGAGGCTCCTGTTCATTCACAATACTTCCGTTTTAAATGAACACAGTGAGTGATCAGTACAGGCCCCCCCCCCCCTCTCCATCCTGAAAAGATCCCCTGCCTTGTGTGGCCACAGCAGCTGGTGTAAGAGAAGAGGAGGGAAGCTGGCAGCGCTGTGGGTGGATGGGGGGGGGGACACAGGGGGGCCCAGGCAGAAGGGGGCAATTAAAGCCTGGACTGGGAGGGTGATCTGTCTAACAGGGGGGGCATTTGCAGGAATTGATCCCCTGTGTGTCTCTCCTTGCAGCATCTGAAAGCTGCAAGGAGGGAGGAGGGAGGAGAGTAGAAGCCGGTTTTCAGCTGCTGCAGGGATACACATACAAGGGATCCGTTCCTGGTATTGCCCTACCCTCTGCCACACTGCTTACCCTCCCTGCCCACATCTGATTCCACTGCTGCCCGAGCCTCTCAGCTGGCCATGGCCCAGGCCCAGTACAGGTGGGACCAGTGGAAGCATATGGTTCAGGGAACCAATCCATGTGAATTTAAGTGAAAATGGACATATCACTAATTCTAGGGACATTTTGGCTGGAATTACCACCTGAGTTGGGATCTTTCTGTAACACACTTGAAAGGGAGAGCTGAATACAATTTACAGTGACTTTGAGAACAGAGGTAAGGGGAAAAAACCTGACAAGATTTGACCCATTTTAACCCGGAATCCAAAATGGAGCCTGAGAGAGCTGTAATTGTCACCTACCTCTGTAACCTCTTTCTATTAAAGTGTATATATAGCCAAAACGTTTCCTTTTGTTTTGGATAAAATCTGGATCTCTATGATAACTAGGGACCTATCATATGTATCAGGAAATGAAAAGAAATCCCCCTGAAGTTTGGGAATTTTTATCTTAGACAGTTAACAACATCAGAACATTTGCCCCCAATGGAATATCTACCCTCACTTCTTGCTCTCATGACACCTCTGAACTTTAGGACTTCCCCTTACTTCTTCTCTCAGTTATGCCTAATTCACATGGGGAGTTTTAATGTGTGCCCCGTGCAGGGCCATGTTTAGTCACCCTTCTAATTTTCCTCAAAATTCTTCAAACCATACCCCATAATGACAAAGTGAAAGAAGTTGGTTTAAAATCTTTGCAAATGTATTAAAAATAAAAAATCACATGTACTTAAACATTCACAGCCTTTGTCATGACACTCCAAATTGAGCTTGGGTGCATACTGTTTCCACTGATCATCCTTGAGATGTTTCTACAACTTGATTGGATTCCACCGGTCGTAAATTCAGTTGACTAGACATGATTTGGAAAGTCCCACACCTGTCTATATAAGGTCCCGCAGTTAACAGTGCATGTCAGAGCGCAAACCAAGCCATGAAGTCCGAGGAATGGTCTGTAGTCCCCCGGGACAGGATTGTATCTAGGCACAGATCTGGGGAAGAGTACACATAAATGTCTGCCGCATTGAAGGTCCCAATGAGCACAGTGGCCTCCATCATCTGTAATCGGAAGATGTTTGAAACCACAAGGAGACCTGATGGTCACTCTGACAGAGCTCCATTGTTTCTCTGTGGAGAGAGAAGAACCTTCCAGAAGAACAACCATCTCTGCAGCACTCCACCAATCAGGTCTGTAAGATAGAGTGGCTATACGGAAGCAACTCCTCAGTAAAAGGCACATGACACCTGCCTGGATTTTGCCAAAAGGCACCTGAAGGATTTTCAGACCATGAGAACAAAATTCCCTGGTCTGATGAAACAAATATTGAACTCTTTGTCCCGAATGGCAAGCATTGTTTTTGGAGGAAACCAAGCGCCGCTCATCACCTGGCCAATACCATCCCTACAGTGAAGCATGGTGGTGGCAGAATCTTCCTGCGGGGATGTTTTTAGTGGCAGGAACTGGGAGACTAGTCAGGATCGAGGGAAAGATAAATGCAGCAATGTACAGAGACCTACTTGATGAATACCTGCTCCAGAGCGCTCTGTACCTCAGGCTAGGGCAAAGGTTCATACTCCCAACAGGACAACGACCCTAAGCACACAGCCAAGAAAACAAAGAAATGGCTACAGGACAACTCTGTGAATGTCCTTGAGCGGCCCAGCCAGAGCCCAGACTTGAATCAGATTGAACAACTCTGGAGAGATCTGAAAATGGCTGTGCACTGACGCTCCCCATCCAACCTGATGGAGTGTGCGAGGTCCTGCAAAGAAAAAGGGAAGAAACCGCCCAAAAATAGGTGTGCCAAGCTTGGAGCATCATACTCAAAAAGACTTGAGGCTGTAATTGGCGCCAAAGGTGCTTCAACAAAGTATTGAGGAAAGGCTGTGAATACTTATGGAGATGGGATTTTTTTTATTTTTTAAAAGGTTTGCAAAGATTTTAAAGAAACTTCTTTTAAATTGTCATTATGGGGTATTGTTTGTAGAATTTTTAGGAAAATAATGAATTTATTCAATTGTGGAATAAGACTGTAACATAACAAAATGTGAAAAAAGCCAAGCGCTGTGAATACTTTCCTGATGCACTGTATATATTTTGAATGAAAAAACACTGAAAAAATCTTCAGTTTAGCATTATACTTGGCTGTTTTGAAGCATTTTACATACACTGTGTGTCATGTATACTTTGGCAGGGGTGTCCAAATTATGGCCCTCCAGCTATTCAGGAACTACAATTCCCATGAGGCATTGTAAATCTCTGACATTGACAGACATAACTAGTCATGATGGGAATTGTAGTTCTTGAACAGCTGGAGGGCCATAGTTTGGACATAGTGGGGTATGAAGAAGCATGTGACTTAAGCCCCGTACACACGTACCGGATGTCGGCCGAACGATCGGCCGTCTTTTGTCCGGTGCTGTCCTGTCTGTTGAAAAGTGCTAAAGACTGCACACGAATTTTGTCGGCCAACAGTGATATCATGTGCTGGTTTACTTTCCGTGTGTTTTTTCTTCTCTGAGCATGCCCAGTCTTGCTCATCTGCTGTTTGTCGGCTGAATTCTGTACTGACTGAGGAACAATCGGCCGTTCTGGTGTTGGCCAACAAAAATTTTAAAGCCTGCACACCAGATTCTGTTCGGCCGAAAAGTCGCAGTCGGTTGTCGGAAGCATCATACTAACAAGCCGACAATCAGCCGATCGGTCGGTGGCCGAATATTTACGGCCGACAATCGCTACGTGTGTACGGGGCTTTACTCCACATCCTCCCATTGACAGTGATGGGGGTTAGTGATTGGCTCAGTGTTGTCACATAGGGGTGATGTGACAGGCCTCCAGCTTTTGTAAACTTTGGCTAGAAGGTCTTCTTTTACTTATACCTAAATTTCCTCCTGGCACCATTAGTGACCATTTTACAGAGTGATTTAAACATTGCTGCTACTCTGGGAGCAAGCGTCACTGGGATTGAATTTAAGAAAATCTCCTAAGTGGTCACAGACAGCAGTTTACTTCTTACCTACTGTATCCAAAGCATACATTTGGTTTTAGTAAGGCTTTAACTTGCCCGGGTTTATTACAGATTTTCTTTAAACTGAGCAACTAACAAATAATACATACACTAGTTCTCTCCAATTAATAAATCATATAATAAAACTATTGGTAGATTGAGAGATCTAGACAACTGAAGTTGTATAGAAATCTCTGCTTTTCCCGGTGTTCCGTGAGAAAACCATACCCTCGTCACTTCCGGTGCACCTACGGAGGGTATGGATTTCTCACAGTAGTGTATGTAATGTTACACTTGCCGCCGTTACATTAAAATAGCTCCTCTGCACTATGAGTCATCTCCGCTCCTATCCCTCTCACTTCCCTCATCTCGGCTAATAAATATAAAAGCGGATCACGGAGCCGAGATCTCCGTCATTTACATTTCATACACCCGCCGCCGCTTTTATATTTATTAGCCGAGATCAGGGAAGTGTCAGGGATAGCAGAGGAGATGCCCCATGTTGCCGCCGAACTGTTTTAATGTAACCGCCGCAAGTACATTACACACATTCCGTAATAATTTAATTCCCTCCGAGCATGTGTACTTGTGAACTTCTCTGCTGTGCAATGACGTATCCGGGGCTCTGAGCATGCGCACTGCTGCGCCGTTCAGCTGTTTCAGACCGGAAGTGACGAGGGTATGGAATTCTAACGAGGTATGGTTTTTTAACGTTACACCGGGAAAGTGGGGCCTGGTCGACCCTCTTCTTTTGACTTCTTTTCTTGTGACCTAAAAGTCGTGCAACATTGTCAGGCGACTTCAGTAGAACTTGATGCGATTTGAAGCAACTTCATGGAATGCCTGGATAATCTTCCTGTAATCCAAATCGCATCAATTAAGATGGGGATCTGACTTGGAGGCGACTTACATTAAAGTCTATGGGCACAAAGTTGATAGAAGTCGCCTTGAAGTGGTACAGGAACCTATTCTAAAATTGGAGCGACGTCAGTAGTGCTAATAAGGACAGCACTCATTGACTAAAATTAAATTTCACATGTCACCTGACTCTGGGTCTCACAAGTCAGATCCTAAGTCATGGCAGTGTGAACTGAGCCTTAGGTGATGGTTGGGCACATTGATCAACAGGCTCAGAAATGGGTTTACTAAGTGTTTCCCCTCCACTGACCTACATATTGTCAAGGTAATCAAAAGGTTAAAGCAAGCATATAGCTGCGACTACAGCTGTGTGCATATCTCACATTTTCCACTGTCCACAAATAGGTCTTATACTATGAAACAAGCTCCGTTCAACTGCAGCCAAACATCCCGGCACCAAGGAGGAGCAAAGTCTATATCTTTCACCATGAACACCTCCCACAGGGGTCTTCATAAATTCCATTTATTGTATTTTCAATGCATTCTGTATTGAGTGGTCTATGCAGGAACATTGTTGCGTGACCTGCAACAGTGTTTCTGCATAGACCGCTCTTTTTTGTATGATGATCATGTATTTAGAATTTATATTTTGTGTACAGCCAAAATAGGGTTCAGCAGGAATAAGCGCCTTTCTTAGGGATGGGCATGATATATTTTATATTCTGTATGTTTTTAACCTACAGTACATGTAAATAAAGTTTTTGTAAATTTTACATTGAGTTTACGTACTCCTTTTCTAATCTTGGGTTTTTGTTTTAGCACTTTTAAAGTCCCCCTTTTGTTGTCTACGCGGTTCCAGATATCTGACAGAGGTTCTAACCCTTCCCTCTTTTGACCAGACGAATAGAGTTGAGTGGATTGCTTGAAAGCTTTCCAGAAAACTTAAGCTCACTTGTAGTATCACCTTAACGAATTAGGGTAACTTCTAGATTTTGTAGAGTGTCAGATTTTAGCTCCTGTGCCAGCTCAAAATTCCTGTCCCCTGCAGCGGGATGGAGATAAAGTCTCTCTGACATGCCCCCCTCCTGCCTATCCAACACTACAGCTCTTCATTCAGAATCAGTGAGTGTGAGCATTGCTGAATGCAGAGCCGTCGTTTTCACAAGGTAGGGGGCTTATCAGACCGCTGGAAATAGAACGCTGTGCTCACAGAGAGTGCAGCAGTCTTTATTTTAAGCTTGTCGAAAGGGAACCAGAGTTGAGCTGGTGCAGGATCTCCATTAAATAACTAAATCAAGTATGGCACTTACATACTCTGTTTTTCTTTTTATCCATCTGTAGTTTATCCCAGTTGCGTCTACAATTGGGCTTTACCTGGTCAAAAAAAAAAGTAAAGTACAATACTCAGTACGCAGACACCTTATGGAGAATTTTAGAAGTTCTATAATCTATATATGGAGGGGGGTTTTTGATCTCAGTGAAGCCCTATAGTCGGGTTTTGCCACCGTCCCTATGCAATTTATATTAAGGTTTTTGGTGCCTCAAACTAGATAATTGGGACTTTATGGGCAAGAGTAAAGGGAAGTGGTATCATTTAAACAATTTATTAAATAATTTACAGTATAATACTACGTTGGTGGTGAATGGGTGAAGGCCCATTGTGTCAGAAGTGTGAAAGTATTGAAGAGTAAGTGACAGGGGAAAAATAGGTGACTTTTAACAGGACATTTGGCTCTGTTGTTCCGTGTGTATTGGAACTTGATTCAGAGAAAAGGTCTAATGGATTGTCCTACGTGTTTCGGCCGTATAAGGCCTTTTTCAAGGATATGTCACCATTTATCTTTTTTTGTGTCCGTTCTATGCAAGAGTGTCTTTCCCAGGTTTCTAGGTTGCATCGGGAACTTGTGCTGCTTTTGTAGGTATGAACAGGAGGTTTTTGGCCGTGTTGGTTAATTCCAACTAGGTTCCTTCAAGGTTCTGGACCTTGGTAAATTTGGTAGTCCAGTATTCAGGGAAAAACTGCAGCAGCGTACCTCCAGGTGTTTTCTCTCCCTCGGATGGAGAGGAATAAAATCTATATATCTGATTAAAACGTTTTTATGTCTCTAAAACCACTAGCTGCTGAAAAATAATCAATTTTAAAAAAAGCAATCAAATTGCAGTGTCCTACCACTCAAAAATGTGCATTTTGTTTCCGTCAGGAACGACAGAGGCTGGAGACTATTCTGAATTTGTGTGCTGAATACAGTAAGTCAGAAGAAACCACTCCACCTGGTCAGCTACAAGAACCTCAGGCCTTTACCTCAGTAGGTGCCAATGTTGAAAGGACTTCACCGTTACATTGTCGAAGACCATCGTGGGATGGTAGTTTAGGGAACAGCCATGAAAATACTGGGAGCCTGATGAAATTGAGAGGAGGACACAATGAGGAAGAAGCTCACAAAGAGGAAAATAGCAGCACAGAGAGTACCCAGCATGAAGTGAGTGTATCTTTTAAGCTTTATGTTCATCAGCCTTGAAGGTCTTGCGTTGTTCTTACAATGTTCTTGCATTTGGGTCAAGAGAGGATAAAAGGGCAACAGTTGCAATGTTTTATGCAGTAGGGTTACTGACTTATCCCATGATATCATTTACTATAAAAAGTAGTGCATTTGTCTTAAAGGGAGCATATACTGTTAATGTGCTATACACTTTTATTTGTAAGAGTCACCTCGATACTAGACAGATTTTTACAATTACCTAAAAATAAATAGTCTTAAAAAAGACTCGTAAATAGCCTTTAGGTAACCGTAAACTCTACTCTACGGCAGAGCACCACTCTATGAAAATTCCAACATTTTGAATGTGCACCAACCACATCACTGTCAGTAGAGTCTTGTAATACGTTGTTCAAGCACTGAGTGCTATTATGAGGATTGGCTGGGGGGTGCCTATGGGCCCTATACCCCATAGGTTTACCCAAAACCTTTTCTGATAAAGTAGAGAGGTTAAATTGTAGACCTCAAAAAGCTAGCTGCCTGATTGCTATGCTGATCCAAACACTTCGTTATTTTCTGTGTCACTGGCCTGTAACAAGCATGCAGATGAGAAAGGTCAGTGTGAATTCAGAGCTCCTCAATCTGCATATTTGTTCTAGTTTAGGCTGGCCATACATGGAGCAAATTTCTTTTCTGCAACCACCGGTAACAGGAAAGACATTTTCTGAATTTCCCTATTAACCCAGACAGCGTTGATGTGGGAATCCCTCCTGCCGGCCATTGTCTTCTCTCATTGCGGGAACCGTGTATGGCCTGCCTTACTGAATACACTGAAGTTGTTCTAGCAGGAGACAGCCAGATATTTAGTGCAGTTAGATCATCAGTGGCAGTCTTTATACTTAGTAAAGGGTTTCTTTTAAAATGAACAACTCATGTTCTGCAGATGTAAGTATTCTGGCATGAAACAAGTCTGACCTACATGTGTGATCTTACTGATACCAGATGTGAAACAAATAAACAGGGTTTTCTCTGGTATTTTTAAATTGGCATTAAAAATGATGTAGGCCTATATAATTCTACTTGGGTTGGGTCCTTACTTGGCTTCAAAATAAAGATGCAATGATTTGTACATTAGGCTGGGAAGCTGACCTAAAGAAATTGCATTATTATACAGGATTTATATAGCGCTAACAGTATACACATCACTTTACAACATAAGGGCAGACAGTACAGTTACAATACAATTTTTTTTATTTATTTTTTTTTAATTAAAAAAATGTTTATTAAAAACAAACAGTTTGACAGTCCAGGACAAGGCGGTACACAACATTTTGAGTCACAGAAAAAAAAAAAAACAGAAAATACATTGTACATATAGTCGAATACAGACATAAGTACCATCTAACCCACCTCCAGCATACCATCTACATTGGGGGTCTTCAAACTACGTCTCTCCAGCTGTACTACACGTCCCATGAGGCATTTTAAAACTCTGACATTCATAGACATGACTAGGAATAATGGGAATTGTAGTTCCTGAACAACTGGAGGGCCATAGTTTGAAGACCCCTGATCTACGCAATGAAACAGTGACTTTACCCACTCAGAAAAAGGTATTATATCAGAGGTCTGTCTTAATTGAATGCGAGTTATACTCCTATGGCCTATCCGGGCACAGAAATAGTCTCTGGTATACAACCTTTCTCATTCTGTGACCAAGGGTATCAAGGCACGGTCCCCAAAGCTTTTTGAACATACCGAGGCAGCCCCTACATAGGTAAATATGGTTTTCTAGAAGTAGTGAACTGCCTACAGAGGTTACTCAAGATGTATACGTAGGGGGATCACAGATGGCCAAAAACTAATAGCCATGTAAAAACAGACGAACAGGAAATTTTAAAAAGGAGATAGTTGCACAGTGACACTGGGCATGAATAAGGCTTGAAATACACCTGGGGACACAGAGAGACTGCTGGGAAAAAAGTTACATTATCCCAAAGTTGTAAGATTATCTTTCGGGCATAAAAAAGGACCTGTCCTATGGCACAACCCCCTCAAGGACACCTAAAAGACAGCATTTAAGATCCAACTGGATATATACCCTGAATGCCCCATTCAGGGTGTCCAGTACTTGTCTCCAATAGTGATGTAGCTTAGGGCAATGCCACAGTAAATTGATTAAATCCCTGTGAGCTTTTTACAATACAATTTAATACAGTAGGAATCAGAGTGCCCTTCTCTAGGTACATATGTAAAGATATCGACCTGAAAGATCTTTAAAATTAGAATGATAACAATAGGATTCTATACGTGCCTGGAGCTGTTTTATTAGTGGACTGATTTGACCGTCTGTAACAACCCTTTCATAGGCAGGGGGGCCTCCAACTTTTCTTTATTGCCCAGTGTCAGTATAAAAAACTGGATAGTATTTTAGTAATAAAAAATTAAGACCCCAAGTACCTTTTTGGATGTATATAAATTGTTATACAAGGCCTGCATTATGCCTATGATACTTTTTGGGTTTGTGACCCCTCTTTCCATACTTCTCCACCAAACACATTTATAGTCGATACAGAGGTCTAGGAAAATGGACCATTCTAAGAAAAAACATTAATTAGGTTTGTGATGGCAGCTTGAGAACCATGGAGATTGGGAGGGGTGGACTAGAACCTAGGCTGTCCAACTTTAAATAATCCCTCAACTTCCACCTAAAGTGTTATGTCCAGTGCCTTGGACCAATCTTTGCTTGGGTTCAGTCCTTTTGAGTCAGAGATCCAGATGAAGTGTACTGTAAATCAGTGACAGAAAAGTGTAAAAGTCCCTTACTTTTTATATAACTTCTGGTCATAGACTTGACAGACCGTAATGGCAGCCTCCAATATTTTTTCATGACAGATTCTTTTTAACCCATTTTTGTCAATGACGTGTATCATATGTGATAGCATTAAAAGGGTTAAAACAAGCTTATGCTCTCAGGCCAGCAGAAGTGTCAGCCCCACCTCCCCTCCATGGTTCCAAAGCTGCCATCAATCATAAACCCTGTTTAATTTTTTTCTTAAAATAGGCCATTTTCTTGGTTTAAAGATTAGGTATGTTACCTGTTTTCTATTGTGAATAAAATATGGGTTTATGAACAAAACCTTGCATTCTCTTTTTATGTAGATTTTAAAGAGCGTCCAAACATTGTTTTTTTTTTTACCAAGGTATAATATTGTATTTGTGTGCACTAAAATTATGTTCAATGTATTTTTTACTGAAAATATACTTTTGATAAGCAATTGCAAATTGCATAAATATTACTGCTTTTAAAACATATTCCTATGCTATGGGAATTATAATATTCTGTCCAAAATTGCACATTTTAATGTGTAAAAATTTATAAAGTGCAGCGCTGATAGAAAATAAAAATAAAGTGCATATATAGTGCAATGATAAATTTTATCTATATGACAAAAAGAGCATTGATACAATAACACATATAATGATGTAACTAGTAGAAAATAAAAATAAAGTGCATATATAGTGCAATAATAAGTTGTACCTATATGACAAACATGAGCATTGATACAATAATACATATAATGGTGTAACCAATAAATACAGTGATAATAGTAGCTGATCATTGAAAATTAGTAAAAGAAAGTCCAGGGTGAGTCCAAAATGTGATGTGAAAAGCAAAATCTTAAAACGTTATTTTTTGTGAATGTTCAAACTCGTGCACAGGAGCCACCACCAACGTCAGAGGGGGGGCATACCAGATAGAATGGACTCAAATAAGCTTACGCCTAGTGTGTCAGAAACAGCATATTTAGATGGATAATAAGCCAAAGAACATCTGGATAAACTTCTACCACACTAACAGATTATTCCACTTGGATACAGATAATTTCCAATAATGGACCATCCAGTTAGGATTGGGGCCACAAGTTATTCTTTACATTTACTCAATAAAAAGAGAGCTCCACATAGTGTAAAACCATAAAAAATATCTAATTTATTAAAATCTAGAACACTTACAATATAGATGAGTAAAAAGCGCTTTCAAAATAGAACATCCTAGGATCAAATATGACGCAGTAACAACAGATGATGTCTATTCAGATGAAACACATCAGTTCTGCTACTATGTTGTCACTGCGTCATATTTGATCTTAGGATCCGGTTAGAGGGGGTGGGCGGTGGGAGGAGAGCGGACACACCACTGCTCTTCTCCCTTCTAGTTGACCCATGAGTGACGTGTGACATAATTTCTGGGCCCCCGTTGCCAGTTTTCCCAAAATAATGTAATGCAGTGTGATGTGCATTGCATTACGTTCAGTGGTGCACAGGGGAAAAGACCTTGCATGTCTCAATAAAGAGAACCTGTCACCAAAACAAATTCACATAGGGGACCTTTTGTTCTCTATGTGATGGTGAAAAAAGGTAATTAAAAAAAAAAAAAGGTTTTAATTGTAAAAAATTAGTTGCACCCAAGTACATAAATCTCCCCCCCCCCCCCCCCAAAAAATGGAGGCCAACACGTATACGCACGTACAAACGTAAACACATTTGGCAGGGTGCCTATGCCTGAAAAACGTCAATACATATGTTGCATATTGCCGCGCACGCCGGAATGAGAACAATAATTCTAGCACCTGACCTAATTGGTAATGCTAAACTGATGACTTTTAGGGGGGTTTTAAAGCGTCGCCTACAGAAAATATAGGGTACTGACATGTTTAAGGTTTGACACGTTGGACATCTATTTACTCAGTGCAACCTCGGCTGTTATACTTTACAAATAAATTAGGTAATTTATTGTGTTTTATTGCCCCCTTAAATAAACTTTTAAAGTGTTGACCTTTGCGGTAATATCGTGTGACATTAAAAAAATTGGAACTACCACTATTTTATTCTCTAGGTTGTCTGCTTTCAGAAAAGATATAATGTTTGGGGAATTTGTGTAATCGTCAAGTCTAAAATTATTTTTTAAACTCGTGTATATAAAAAAAAAAAAAAAAATGCAGAAAGAGTGCTGGCAGCGAAAGGGTTAAAGGATACATTTACCTTCGGGAACATATTGCATGTTTCACCGTGAGATTTGTTAGTTTAAAAAAATGGTTCCTAACTTTTTTAGCTGGCTCCTAGATTCATAGCAAATTTGTCAGGCCCTGCTTTACTGCATATATAAACTGATTTTACTATTGTAGGTTTTGTAAGACTTTAAGTACCCGTTTAGGAGACTTGTCTCCTGCAAACACACAAGGCCTGATATGCTATCCTACATGCATATACGATCACGCATACGTTCTGCACAGATAAGCAAAATGTTTGCTCATTGATATTATCATTAGTGCACAGGCTACATCGTATATGCACAGATTTACCAGGCAAGGGTGGTTTTCTTTAGTGTAAGCTCCACATCTGAACGTACAATAACCAAGCTTTGGCATAGCCAAAATATAACTAAAAATCTCTGCATGTTTTTTGGATCTATTTAGGCACTTTAAGTGTCTTTTATATGCACATACCATGTAGGAATAAAACCACATCAAGCAGACCCAGATATCTTTTTAAAAAATATCGCTATAAAAACTAAGTGAATGGTTTTACATAAGTATAACGTCTAAAACTAAAAAAGACCAAAGTACCTAAATGTGGTCATCTTTATTCCGTGTTTCCCTGAATTGCAGTCACACTATTATTCAGCAAATTCTGCTCAGTCTCCTCTGATTTGGTGTACAGGAAACATTATTGTCTCCATTGCCATTCTCATGTTTTGGAAGGCTGAGCTACCAGGAACAATGCGTATTTGTGTCTGAGTCAGGCGATAAGCTATTATTTTGGAGCTTGAATTCTGAATTCAATAAACAACTAGACTGTATGAGCTGAGATTTTCTACATTTTTCTGTGGTTAGGCGAGGAATACCATGTGGGCCTTACTGAGCTGAATGTGACTTTGTTTTAGATCGTAGTGAGTTTAGGAGTGTCTAAAGATGGGGCTAAATGCAATGATTTAGCTTATTATTTACAGTATTGCCCAGAAATTCCTTCTGGCATCTTGGTGTGTGGTGATTAACCCCATTACAAATTTGTTGCAATATGACCTTGTATGTTAGGTGCAGTTGACGTGTAACTAAACCTAAAGAGAAAAGGTATTTTAATATATTGCTTACTAGTCTTTAGATGTATTGATTGGACGATGTGAAGAGTGCAGTGTCATTACCCTGCCTCTCTTCCTCGTCCAATCAGAACACATTGCATTCATTCAGAAAATGCAATGCACTCACCGAATGGTGCTGAGCACCCAACCTTCTTTTTTTACAATGCAGCAGGGCAGGTGCTTGGCGTAGGACCCAGAAGCAAATGGAGATCACGTGAAGTAGTGGTGTCTGCTTCAATAATTTCCAACTTTTAGAGTAGGGGTCTCCAAACTTCTTAAACAAAGGGCCAGTGTACTATCCTTCTGACTTAAGAGGGATCGGACTGTGGCCGTTGGGAGAAGAAAATGTTCTGGCATTAATGGGAGAGAACAGTGCATCTTTGGTATTAAGGGGAGGAATAGTGTCCCATTGTTAGTGTCAGTGGGTGGTATAGTGCCCCATCATTGGTGTCAATGGGAGGAATAGTTCCCCATTGTTGTCAGTAGCAGGAATTATGCCCCATTGTTGGTGTCAGTGGGAGGAATAGTGTCCTGTATCAGTTAAAGGAAAAGGGCCCCAAGGGCTGGATAAAGGCAAGCAAAGGGCTGCATCTGGCCCCTGGGCTGCAGTTTGGAGGCCACTGTTTTAGGGAAAGCGGTCTGACCAGCTTTGGCATAGTTACATTGGTCCAAATTGGACCAATGTGACTATGTATAAAATATCCATACTTTGAATTCTTCTGTCAATATACATTTTTATTATCAACAAAAACTAACTCACAAAATGATACTGGAAAGTTTAGAATTCCTCCAAAGAGCAGCAAATTGAAGGAGCACAATTTATTTAGTAATTCATGGTCAATTTATTTTTCTATTTGTATTGGTTAGTATCAAAATGCAAAAACACAGATGTACTATTTTGCAGCTTACCAGTCCTTAGATGTGATGGGTAGAATACATTTGCTTTCTTTTCTCAGCTTATTTACTTTTATTTTTATCTGGCGATAATACCATTGTCACTCTAGGACAGAAAGTGTGTAAGGCCTTGTTCATATGGGGCGTACTAAAGCAAACACCCATGGGGGGTAAAATCTTCACTGATTTTCTGAAACTGTCCCATTTGTGTATCATATTTTTGATGTCCATTCTGTCTTTTTAGCAGGAAGACTCTGCAGTACCAGGCGATGTAAACTCTGACCTGCGCTCTCTGGAGGAACAGAGGAGAACAACAATAAATCGCGTGGAACAGCTGAAGAACCGAGTGACAGACTTTGAGAGACAATTACAAGAAAGTGCTCGAGAGGTTGGAAAACTTCCAGACAGGGGCCAAGATGTTTTATGCATTGGGGAAAAAAGAGACCGTATATTATTGCATGAGCTGTTTTGACCTTTGATTTGTATGGCAGTGGTCTGATTTTTTAAATAGAGGGAAAATAGTTTTCATGTTGAGGAAATGTTAGACACATCTGTTGCTTGTCATTTTTTTCCACAATGCAGGCAGAGATGGAGCGTGCTTTACTTCAGGGAGAAAGGGAGGCTGAACTTTCCCAGTTGCAGCAAGAACAGAGAATAGTTCAGCAACTACAAGACAATCTTAATGCCCTGGAAAATGATATTCAGAAGGAGAAAGAGAAGGTACTAGACATGTTGTAAGGTTATTGTGCCCCATGTTTTGGGGAATATTCTCTCTCCCTTGTGTTCTGTCCTTCTGTCTTCACTCTTGTTTCAGCTCCTTATTGATCTCTTACAATTCCAACTACCCCACAAAAAAGTAGAACTTTTTTTTTCATTAAAAAAAAAAAAAAAAAAAAATTTGGTTCTCATCCACTGATTACTTGTGTTTTACAAACCCTTATTCTATTAATTCAGTGCCAGAGAGGCCTGCAAGCAGCTGTTCTCTTTTAACACTTGTACAGTACTTTATGAGATTGCCTAATGGTAGTAGCACTACTGTTCCTCCTTTTAAATGTGAAGTTTCCCTTGTGCTGCTTGCTTCTGTTTTATTTGAAATCCTCTGTTCTCTGATCCCCAATAACCCCCTTTGCCTCTGCAGTTGTAATCTTCTAATGTTGCTGCAAGGGTGAACAGGGATGAGGGACCTGTCAGGCATTCATGAAGAGTGCTGACTATACCTGCCCTTTCTGTCCCCTCCTTCAATCAAAGAAGCTGTGCTATAGCTTCCATGAGTTAAAAGTGATCTATAATTGGAGAAGGGCAGATGAACGAAAGGTCTACTTCCTCCTTTCATAGAACGCTTTTTATTGATGGAAGCTATAGTACAGCTTAAGTGAATGGAGGAGTGGGCAGAAAGGGCTAGATGAGTGCTTGTGACAGGTCCCTTAGCTCTGTTAACCACCCTGTCCCCAAAATAACAGCTCCGGAGGGGAGGGGGATCAGAGGATTTCATCTAAAAACACAGCCAGTAGCCCAAGGGACACTTCATATTGATTGTAATTACTGTTCCTTATGTTGACTTTTTTTGTATTATTATTCATTTTTTTCTTTACTAAACTTGGACTTTAAATATAATCTGCCTCTGTGCTTATCCAGAGCAAAGTGGTGCAAGGTTAAGGAACACTCGCTGATCCTCATTTTCGCCATGTTTCCTTGCCATTCTTTTGCCATGTTGGAACCCTTAGGAAACTACCCAGGCCTTCAGGGTATGGAGGAGCATGTGAATTACTCCCACAGAGACAGTGTTTGGCCTAAGCATTCACCAGGTCCGAACAGTGTCAAACGAGGGAGGGAATGAAGACATTATTCTAATGTAAGGGACATGGACCTTACACGGCTCTGTTCTGACAGAAGAATGGAGTGGCAAGAAGTATGGGGAAGGTTGGTATCTGTGAATTGGGAGAAATCCTTTTAAGAAATCCAGTCACTTTGCCCTGAATAATAAAGTGGTAAGGTCTCTTTGCCTATGGCCATTCCAATTTTTGGTCTGATCCATGGCCCTTACTAAGTAGTTTACACTTTGAGTGTAATTATTGTTTGTAGAAGCAGTTTGAAGGAACAATATACTTGGCGCATCGCTATTCTTCTAGCATAATGTGTATTTCGATTTTTTTTTTTTTTTTTTAGGTTTTATTGTAATAGCTTAATTTTTTGGATCAGAATGAGCTATCACTAGTATTAGAAGGTGACCAGATTTTTAAAATTTGAATCCGGGGACATATTTTTTATTTTTTTTTGGCAAATATCACAGGACTACATAATACACAGAGCGCTGGGCACAGGATTGCATAATACACAGAGCGCTGGGCACAGGATTGCATAATACACAGAGAGCTGGGCACAGGACTGCATAATACACAGAGCGCTGGGCACAGGACTGCATAATACACAGAGCGCTGGGCACAGGACTGCATAATACACAGAGCGCAGGGCACAGGACTGCATAATACACAGAGCGCAGGGCACAGGACTGCATAATACACAGAGCGCTGGGCACAGGACTACATCATACGCAGAGCACTGGGCACAGCACTACATCATACACAGAGCACTGGGCACAGCATTACATAATACACACAACCCTGGGTACAGGACTACATAATACACAGAGTGCTGGGCACAGGACTACATAATACACAGAGCCCTGGGCACAGGACTACATATTACACAGAGCCCTGTGCACAGGCTGTTTATCAGCCAGCATAGGATGCCCTGTCTATGTTAATCCGGCCCTGAATCCGGGGACAAAACCAGGGACAGACTTGGTTCAGGGACAATGTCCTCAGCCCGGGGATTGTCCCTGGAAACCGGTGATGTCTGGTTACCCTATATTGTAGCACAGCAGTGTTTGGTTTTCTGAGTTCCCCATGTAACATAATTTTATTGTCTGTTGATCCTGCCAGAAGATCTGTTTTTCTTCTTCCTGTAATAAGATATTCCTGTGCTCAAATCCTAATAGCTTCTAGATGGGTATAATCCACCAGGTGCTAAAGGAGGATAAGCACATTTTAACACTAAAAATTCTGGAAGAACCCTCTGCACACTGCTCTATACCCTTTCTAGCAAACTTTTCAAAAAAACAAACCATATGGATTTTCATTTCACATTAATTGCAATACGTGTTCCAGCTGGCCAACTGCATTAAAGTAATCCCTCTATGGCCAGTCCCTTCTCTACTCTGCAAAAGGCAGGTAGCAGTTTTTTGTGAAAAGTTTGTTAGAAATGGTAAATAGCAGTCTGCAGAGGGCTCATCCAGAATTTTTTGCTAGACGTCACCTTTTACAGAAAGTGAAAAGTTAATGTGTTTACTGACAGGATTAACGGGTATTAAAACTATTAATGAGGGACTCAACAAATAATGCTGTTGATACAAGGGTTGATTTACTAAAACTGTAGAGTGCAAAATCTGGTGCAGCTGTGCATTGTAGCCAATTCGCTTCTAACTTCAGCTTGTTCAGTTATACTTTGACAAAAAACCTGGAAGCTAGTTGGTTTCTGTGCAGAGCTTCACCAGATTTTGCACTCTACAGTTTTAGTAAATCAACCCCTGTTTACCACCCATCACTTAAGGACCACTATCAAGAAAAATACTCTGATAGCTGTATGGGGTTTCTACATGCAACGATACTGTCAGTATATGACTTGTTTTTTTTTGTTAAACATGCAGACAAACATCTGGCAAAATGACATCGACAGGGGTTCAGACAAACCATAACACTGCCAGGAGGACTTGATCATTAGGAGAAGGAGCTATTTCCTATTGCTGGCAGCATAGTCTGCATGTGGGAAAAATACAAATAAAAATATTTTATATTTTATACAATAATTATTATAACTTTTGCCAACATCCCTATATATACATATTCTACCAAGTGTTGCTTCCAATGGGACTTTATATGGCAAATAAACAAAATATATAAAACACAAGAATTTCCTCCAAGGGTGTTCCCCCAGCCAAAGAAATCCATCTTTTTTTAATGTTCTTTTTGCAAATCCTTTTCAGGAAAGGGTTTACCAATATATTAGATGTGTTATTAGAAAAAACTCAAAATATCTTAAAAATAGGACACCTCATCTCCGGCCATTGGACCTTCCGCAACTATCAGGGACAGTGTGTGCTCACACAGGGGACAACAGATGTGCCCCAAATCGGTCCAGGAAACAACCACCTGAACAACATCAAATCGATTCCAAAATCCCTACAGTCAATTGCCACCAACGCGTGTCCTCCAGCAATACTTCTAAAGAGTTCCACAAGGAGTTTTGCTGGAGGACATGCTCCTTGGTGGCATTTGACTGCAGGGATTTTGGAATGGATTTGTTGTTGCTCGGGTGACAGTTTCCTGGACCGGTTTGGGATATATCTGTTGTCCCCTGTGCGCACACACACTGCCCCAGATGTCTACTGAAGGTCCAGGGGCCCGGGGATAAGGCATCCTGTTTTTAAAACTTTTTGGCTGTTTTTTTTTTTTTTTTGTGGTAACACATCTAATATACTGTATTGGCAAATCCTACCCTGAAGAAGATTTGCAAAAAGGAACAAATTGAAATGTGTTGGGTTTCTTTTGCTGGTCAATACCCTGTGAAGAAATTCTTGTACAGGGTACATTGTATTATTCATATAATTAATCCCTGACAGCTGTGTATGGGTACTGCAACTATTTTAAAGAGTTATTACCATAAAATATTGTTTTTTAAGCAAATTTATTTTAAACTGTATACAATAAAATACAATGTGTTTTATATCTTTTGTTTAGTTGCCATAAAAAGTCCCATAGGAGGCAACAATTGGTAGAATATAACTACAAGTACTAACAGCATGCTGTAATCAGAATAGAACATTTGTCATGATGATGGTCCTTAAAGTAAAGGAAGGAGCAGGATTATGTTATTTCATGTTTATTACATCTAGATCTAGATTTGTTTAAAAATTCTATTTTCTGACATAAAGTTTACCTCTGTAGGTTAATGCAATGTTTATTCCAGCAAGGGTTTTTACTGCTTAGAAATCAGACTTTTGATACATTCCAGTCTGATTATACAATATCTGTACAATCTACTTTGAATTGAAGGGGCCTACCTACTTGAACATTCTTTTAAAATGACACCCAGGCAGGTATGTCCTTGCACTACATACTGTAGTTGTTGGCATCTCCAAAGGATATAGTACAATCAGATTGTATCCTATGTGAGCAACCTAAAGTGCAACTTCAGCCAAACTCGCTTTCCTTATTTTCTTGCCTTGCTGTCTTAAGCCTCTTACATACACGATAAGAATATCGGACGAATTATCGTCGGTTTTTTTTTTTTTTTTTTTTTGCATGCTAGTCTCATATAGAAATCCAACAGGTTACTAAAGTTATGAAAATTCTTGTACGACAGAATACAACTTCAGAAGTGATGTAATGTATTGTAATCAGTGTTCATTTTAATATCAAATTTCGATTTAGCTTTAGTCATATGGCACTTTTCCACTGCAAGTACCGGCTTGGCTCTACTCAGCCCTGCTTGGCCCGGTTTGCTTTTCCACTGCTGGTACCGCATGGTACGGTGTTGGAACGCTTCGGTACGGTACGGTATGGTTTGCTTTTCCACTAAAGTAGTACTAAAGTTAAATGGGTGGGATAACAACGGGGTGGGTGGGATTCTCTGACCAATCAGTGGCTAATAGTGACTGCATGCAAAGGATTGTGGGATATGGTACCGGGTATGGTACCTCTTGGAACCACAATCGAGTAGGTACAGTTTTTGAGAGCCGTACCATTCTGTTCCATGCAGTGGAAAAGCACAAAAGCGTGTCGAACCGTTCGGTTCCATGCAGTGGAAAAGCGCCAATAGTCTTTTGACTAAAATGCCATTTTAGTTTTAGTCATATTCTGGTCATCTGAATTTTTAGTTTTAGTCATATTTTAGTCGATTAAAATCTTATAAACAAACAAAAATATAGCTTTTTTTGACAAACAGAAGTGCAACTTTAAAATATAAAAACATTAAACTCTATTGGCTGTAATGCCAATGCATATATTCCCTACATATAAAAACTGGACAGTTCCCTGTTAATAATAAAAACAAGTATCAAGTAACATGTTTTTAAATAAAAGCAAGTCTGTATACAAACAAGAATATTGCTTTTTGACCAATGTTAATTTTGACGTCAAATTTTGATTTAGTTTTAGTTAGTCTTTTGACTAGAGTGCCATTTTTAGTCATCTGAATTCACAGTGAATTCTATTTTTGTTTAGTTTTTGTCACTAAAAACATGCAGCTGACAAAAACTATGATGAAAATATTTTCGTCTGCGAAATTAGCACTGGTTGTAGTAGTGTATTCTTTCATTTCTGAGCATTTAGGCCCCGTTCACATAGGGGCGACGCTACTTCGGAGCGGCCGCCACGGACTTCATAACATTGAAGTCTATGGCGGTCGCCTCCTGGTCACCCCAAAGAAGCTCCGAACCCTTTTTCTAAGTCGGAGCGACTTGTGTCGCTCCTATTAGAACGGGTCCGCAGCTTCCCTATGGGAGGCGACCTACGGCGACCTGTGAGGCGACCAGGTCGCCTCACAGGTCGCCTTAGTGTGAACCGGGACTTATGGTCTTGGACACACAATTTTTTTTGTACAAATACCACATTAGTTACACGAATATGTTCGTTCTGTTATCGTATGAGAGAAATTTTTGTACTTGGTACTTCCGATATTTTCAGATTAACTGTCGTGATCGGCTCTCGAAAGCTCTGTACTAATGATCACATTATTGGACTGCTGCTAAAACTGTATTTTTCGTCTGATTTTCTCATCGTGTATACGAAGGCTTAGGGACAGTAGATAAGATACCCCAGGGGGTAACAGCAGTAAAAACTGGACAGAACAATTTACTCTTCCCAAGTTTATCCAAAGTTAGAAAAAAAAGTTTTGGCTGTAGTTAGGCTATGATGTTGCCCAGTAGTGTGGGATTAATGTTTGATTCAGTAGTGAAGCAAAAATGTCTCGGCATTATTAATGTGGAAAAAATGTTTTGCCTGTGCTCTGCTTATTTTTCCCATTTTAATACTGCAATGCAGACACTTTTTCCACAGATCTTTAGAGAACATTGAACCACCGACATTCCCTCTAGGGACTTATAGTCTGATGTCACTAATTTGTGATCTTGCCATACCAATTAAAATACCCGATTCACTAAGCTTTTTTGTATGTGATATAGAAATAATTAGATATTTTTGTTTTCCCGGGTTCAGCCTTGTGGAAAACAAATAATCCCTTTGGTCTAGTTTTGGCCTTGCACTAGAGCTGTCATTTTTATTTGTTTTAATATTAAAATGTCTGGCGCTCAGTTTAAAGTTATATTAAAGGTACAATTTATCTATTTTTTTAAATAACAAACATGTTATACTTACCTGCTCTGTGTATTGATTTTGCACAGTGCAGCCCCGATCCTCTACTTCTTTGGTCCCCCGCCAGCGCTCTGGGCTTCTCAAAAGCTCCCCTCTTCTTTCTGTGCCAAGTGCCCCTATAGCAAGCCGCTTCCTATGGGGCACTCATGGCTGCTCACCCCAATGGCTCCTGCCACTGTGTCTGAGCAATTGAGGAGGGAGAGCTGGGAGAGCAGCTGCTCTTATGCACATTGCTGGATTGAGACGGTACTCAGGTAAGTATTAGTGGGCCTTGGGGGGGGGGGAGCTGCACACAGAAGGTTTTTTTTACCTTCATGCATAGAAAGTATTAAGGTAGATAAAAGCCTTCAGCTTTTGGAACCACTTTAAAAGACCTTTTCAGGCCTATGCGTTCTACTACTAAACATATGTTTAAAGTTTCATATTTCTCATGTTACATTAGGACAGCACAATCATTTTGACCTTTTAGCATTTTTTAAATGCGGTCCACTACAATACATGGTAAGTGCATTATGGTGTGCTGCCATGTGGGTTCATGGGTGCCTAATGTACTTACCTACTGTTCTAAAAAAAAAAAAATGGCTTCGAACACACCACAATAAGCGCTGTGTGTGGCAGTAAAACACAGTAAATTGTATTACTACAATGCATACTGCAAGTCTAAAGTAGCATTTAAACTTCCCTGGCAGAGACCTTGTGAATCTTTGCACTGCTGTATTCCCAAAACTGTAATAGAAGTTTGTAATGTATTTAATTACTACAATATTCTCGTTACTACCTAGATCTATCAATAGGTTCTGCAGAAACATGGTCCTTAATTTAGTGCATCTTGAAAGGTTTGTCTGGTTCACATGTGTAGTGGATGCATAAGTATGTCCTTTTAAACTGCACAGCCGGAGTTCTTAGGTTTACACTGATTTTAGGTAATTTGCCATTTTTTTGCATGTGTTTGTAAGCACAATAAAATGCACTGCACACCCAATAATCGCTTACAAATTAAGGGGAAGATTCTCTTGTCTGTGGTCATCGGGTCAGTTACCTATTCATGCAGATAACAACAATAAATCACATATACAATAAAACCTTGGATTGAGAGTAACTTGGTCTGAGAGCGTTTTGCAAGACAAGCAACATTTTTTTTAATAACCTTTGACTTGATAAACAAGCGATGTCTTGATATGCAAGTAGCGTCATGTCACAATGGAGTATAAAAGAGAAGAGAGGCGCCTCTAAGTGTGGGAATATAGTTACATTTAATGAAGGTACAACATTTAGCAACTCACATGGTTGATGATTAAAACACACACATCTAAGTATGCAGTCATCTGGGGAAAAGCTGTCCACGTAGACGGTCCTCTGCACCGCCATCAACGTCATCCCTTCAATACTGCGCTCCACGAGCGCTTCAAGCCTCCCTTTCAGATCACTCTACAGCAGGGTAGTCTTCCCAGTCACAAATGCAGACTGACGGTGGTGAGGAGGAGGATGGTCTATGTTGAACCTTCGTTTAAATGTTATCATATTGTTACTTAGAGGCGCCTCTCTTCTCTTTTATACTCTGTAGTTCCTGCTGAATTTTGCTACTAATCCCCTTGTGGAGGCTGCCATTTGTGGAGGGACATTTTATAGTTACACAATCACATTGCTATAATCTTTTTATATGGACCATAAACTGAAAGCTTAAAATAAATGGTTGGGGAAGGAATCATCTGAGTTTCCATTATTTCTTATGGGTAAATTCGCTTTGATCTAAGAGTGCTTTGGATTACAAGCATGTTTCCAGAATAAATTATGCTCGCAATCCAAGGTTTTACTGTATCTGATAGTTGCTATCAGTTTAGTTGTCCTTTTTTAAAATGTTATATTTTTTGTAATAAAGCTTTTCTCTGAGTCAGCTGTAATAGTTTGTTAAAATTTTATATTTTTATATACGGTATAGGGGTCCTAAAAGTCTAATTCTACTAACATCCAAACTAATGCATGCCGATGTTGTTGAAAACAATAGACCATTAATTACAGATGTAATTTTATGAAACTGGGAAATGTAATTTAAAGTGTACCTGTACTCCAGTATTCAACTTTCACACTGCCACTTCCATCTAGTAGCGGGTAATGTTCAGTTTTTTTTTTTTCAGAGAGCCTTCAGGTGAGCACAAAACTGCGTTATTATGCAAGCCTTAACTTCAACTAGAAACTCTGACCTTGGGCTGCAAACTTCCATGCCTCCATATTGGACATCACTGTGATGGGCAGCGTCACTGACAATAAGCGAGGCACAGAAGTCAGAATGGATGAAGCCTAGCTGAATTTGAAATTTGCATAATATAGTCCCCTTGCTGTAAAGCTCCTCAAGTGCTCTAGAAAAAAAGCTTAAGTTACCCAATCATGTAAGGTGCCTGTTATTGGATGCAAGTGCCACGTTGGGAGCTTGAACTTAAATCAAGGTTTTCTTCAGCTTTTGAGACAATGCCTTTTATGTTTTAATGGCAGTAACTATAGTCAGCATATTGTCATATGTATTCCATGTCACACACTTACAATCTTTTATTCTTTTTTTAGAATTGTGTGCATCAATGTACTTATGTTCTGCTTGGGAATGGTGTTTTAATGTGACTGAAAGTATATGCACAGTGACTGTTCACCTGCGTTGCATAAAGGTGCTGTAAAATAATATTAGAACGGCCAATAAATGTATAGATGACTGATGTGCAGCACTTTTGTGATTATAGAAAGTGCAAAGGTTCTGTTTTCATGTTTTAGCCTCCATTGCAGTTCCCTCTGGCAGTGAAGCTGAGATTGTTAAATGAGTTACTCCTGTACCAACACTCCTGCTGTCTTCTGATCTAATCTTCCTCCTCTTCTTTCTCTTTTCCTTCCATTTCAGTTTTTTTGATATTGTGTTTCTACTTACAACTTTTAATTCTCCTCTATAGTCTTCATTTTTCATTTCTCCTTTTCTAACCCTCTTGTTATATCTGTCTTATTCTGCCTGCGCATGGCTGAGGTTTTAGTGCAGTGTCCTGTTCCCCATTTTGTCTTTTGGATATGCCCACGGGATTAAGATGCGAGAGAAGCTGGAGCAGCAGAGGATGGAAATGCAGAGTGTTCAGCTTTCACATCATGATCTGCAGAGGCAACTCCATAATTGCCCCGAAGCTCTAAGGGAGCAGGTGCAGTGCCAGCTTACAAGGGTCAGTGTGCCAATCAATAGTGGGCCCTATCTGGCACAACTTTCTGCCTCATATCTCCATTCTTTATTATTCAAGTGCCTTGCTTCCTCTCATTCAGCTTGGCTATATGTCTGTACCATGTGTCGTATTGTACACTGTGCATGTTTTTTGTTGCTTGTACTTGCACACCCTCTGCATAGTTTTCTTCACTCCTCTGACTCTGCTAGTCATTGCTTTCTGTTCATTGGTATGTGCATATTCCAAGTCATCACTTTCTGTCCTATATGATCATAATAACCTATTTTGTACATATTATTTCTCACTTTAATTGCTTGCAAGCATGCATGCTATGAACTAGATTCAGATTTGGCATCACCTTCTGGGCAGCTGAAAAAAAATGCTCCAGGGGCACCTGAAAACCTTATATATAGTCTTTAATGAGAAAATAAATCTTCCAAATCTAGTAACAAAAATAAACCAATATAATTATAATAGAACCATTATTAATGTAACTTTCCAGCTGATCAGTTGAATTCAACATAAACATTTTTTGGCACTGTTAACTTTTTTTTGTTAAAGATTATAGCTAAGGCTGTTCCTAGATGGAATTATTTTTTTATCCAATGATCTAGTGATATTTGATTAAACTTTGAGATGAAAATTGCATTAAAAATGTTAATGCTTAAAACTGAAAATGGTTGCCAACCAAAAGTTAGAATTCGGCATTCCATTTTGATTTAGTGGATTTGACACACACAGATGTCCCAGCATTACCACTTTGGCAGCCCATACATGATTACCGGTAATTTTTAATTTAACCTGCTGGTTGAACAAAAAAATTACCTTATTTCTCCATCTACACATTTGAGGTGGATGGGGGAACCCCTCCCTCTGAGCTATTGTGTTCTGACTGCTGTCAGAACGCGCTAGTTGGTGCTGCCAGCTATAGCCGATGGCACTTATCGTGAAAAGCCGGAAAGGCTAGTTGTATTCAAGTTTATCGTTAGATCTGGAAGTTTAAAACCCGCCACTTTATTGTTCACTTTTGGACTGGACAAAAAAAAATATGTAGTTGTAAATATCATCATTGACAGTTGATAGTTGATCTTGAAGTATAAAGATTGAGCTCAGCAGCCTCCCGTGACAAATGCTAAGGAAAAATCTGACCCTTTCCGGTGGCGCAGGAGCTTGCTGCAAAGTCCTGCTCCTTCACATTTCCATTGACCCATCTCTATGATGGGCAGCCTTGAAAGGAAGTAGAAATGTCTTAAATTTGGCATTGACAGGAGGGTTTGGGAGGCTGCAGCAGGTATGAGTACTTCTAGGGGGGCTGCATTTTAGATCTCAACAGCTTGTCCCCACCCCTTCTTTCCAGTGACAGAGTCTTTTATAAATAATATCAGGTCTTCAGTTATTCTTTCTGGTTCCTTTTGCTGCCAACACTGCCATGTTCAGCCCTGGTAGCCATGTTGTGAGCTCTGCACTCCTCTTTGTACACACTCTCTACCACACCTACCTATGGTTGGGGTTCATCCAGTAGGAGTAAGTGCATGTGTATGTTGACTGATACCTACTGCTAACACTGACTAACCTAAAAATGACAAACTACTTTGGTTATTGCTTGTCTTACTTATGTCCAGTTAAATTTGTACCAGCCATAATTTAAGTCTTTATTTTCTAAACCGTAATTAGACAGGCATAATTGGATATGTAATAGCAATATAATAATGACATATATAAAACTAAAACACTGATCATATCCTTTGAACCCCTGAATTTTGCAAAATGAATTTGAAAACTAATTGGGAAAAAATATTAGTAAAAAAAAAAAAAATTACATTCTATACTTCAGTTTAGGAAGGGTATTTGGTGCAAAGTTGAACTGAAATTTTGATTCAGTTCAGTTTTGATTCAAGAGGTTAACGTATCGTGGAATATTGTACATTGTTCTGGTTACTTGCATATGAGGTTTTGAGCATTTTGCCATATAAATGTCAGTGCCTAGTTTTATATGGTTAAATACAAGGATGGCTGTTATGCTTGTATGATGACATTTTTTATTGGGTATACAAAACTGACTTCTATTGGAAATCCCCAAATTAAAAGGTTTGTGTGAAATTGGGTACACAAGCAAACCTAAATCAAATCAAACTTGAAACTATATAGTGATATATCTTCTCTGCTTTTATTTATTGTGCATTTTAATTACTTTTACATATATTTTATTAAACGGGCACAACATCCACCTTGTACTATAGATGGTACATTTCTTTGTGGTGGCAGCAGTTTCAGATTCTTGGCTAATAGATATCTATTTTCCGTTGTTGCTTGTGGGGTGTCTTGGGAGCTTATTGGTGTTTTTTGTGACTTTTTTTTGTTCAGGCCGATTTGACTTGTTACGCTTTTATAGCTCTTAAAATGATTTTGTATGTTTTTTGTTTTTTTTTTAACTTATCTATTCAGTATCTGCTTTTATGTCCTCTCATTGTTCTGCATATTTATAATGTAGTGCAGGGTATTGTCTTCTCTTGAATGATGTCAAATATTACTGTGACTTCATTCAGGAATCTGAGCGTCTAGAATCCCAGATGAAGCTATTTGAAGATCTGGAGTTCCAACAGCTTGAGAATGAAAGCCGTTTGGAAGAAGAGAGAGAAACCACAGGTCAGCAACTACTGCAAAACAAGGGAGAGTGCCAAAAGAGAATTGTTCATAGAAAGGTAAGAGTGTTTGTATATAGAATTAATGTTGTAGTCAGCTCTACCAGCAGGAGACAAACTCATGAAATGGTATTGCTTTATGGAAGGCTTAAGTGACATTAAACTACAATAAATAAAAAGTTGTCATTTAGCCCCCGTTCACATTGGCCGACTTTGCAGCGCTGCACCGGTTTCCAAAAAATAGTTCCTGCGCTGCGTTTGGTGACTTTGGCGGCAATTTCAATAGACATCTGTGTATGAAGCTGCACAGATATCTTTCAAGTCGCCCCTGAAGTCGGACTGAAATGCAGCTTTGAAATCGTGCCAGTTCAGATCAACTAGCACGATTTCAAAGCCGTGCTCAGTGTGAACCAGAGCTTAAAGTGTTTTACAGACCAATTTCAAATGTTTCATCATAAAGTAACTGAGGCTGCATAAAACTAATATTTAAAGGTAAGTGATTATAAGAATATTTCATGTTTGTTTTTGTAGGAACGTCTAGCTGCCCTGGAGCTTCAAGCCAATCAAATTAGATTTCAGTCTGCACAGGATGCTGAACGTCTTGGTCAGGAAAGAAGTGCCACTTTAGTACAGCTACACAAGGTAAAATATAGATAAAGTGCACAACATTAATTTTATTGCAGAATTCTGAATGGCTCTGACATTGAATTACTTTAGTTTTAATATTTTTGGAAGTGAGGTGAGAAGCTAGGGGAGTGCAGGTAAATGTTTTTGCAGCAGATGACTAAAAACGCAAAAAATCATGTTTCATTATCTCCTGGAAAAATGCGGACTTCTCTGTACATTTTTTTTGTGGTTGTTATGGTACTAATGTTGTTGTAAATAACTGTAATTAAGCTTTTCTTTTCCCCCCACAAAATAATTTTTATGGATTTTTAGCATGAGTCATGCTTTGTTTAAATCCTCTTGTGTTATAACAGGAAAAGGAAAAGCTGGTTCAACTGGAGAGAAGATATCAAACCCTGACAAGGCAGCGGGGTTTTTCCACTGGGTCATCTGCTCTCAGGGAGGTAATGATCACACCGGCTTTTACAATGATCCTGAAAAAATGCTAATGGTTAACCACACATCTTGAAAAAGAGCCAGATGATGCCTTCCTTCTCTATAATTATAATTATTTTTTGCTGTAGACTAGCAGAAAAAATTTAAAATTTTACACACATATAACACTACATTTTATGCAGACGTTGGTCCAGTCGCCCAGCTTTAATTCAGTGTTGCATGTGCAGTGCTCTTGTTACCTTCCTTCCAGGGCAGCACAGGAGAGTGAGTAACTTAATTGGAACCACCCTTATCCACAAAACTTCAAAAATAGATCCTTATGACTGGCTGCTGAGCTTTAGCGTTTTCTTTTGTGGGGAATTAATTGGATCGCTTTTAATATTTGGAGGAAGTTCACTCTTATTTGAGTTGTCCTGCTCTTGCATCCTTCATTCTCTTCCTGATTATGTGATGATTGGTCTCTAGGTCCTTTCCCCTTTAGAGCTTGGCAAGAACTAGGACTGGGGACTGATACTCCTAGAAAGACCAGTGGCTAGTTCTGCAGGGACCTCTTTCTTGATGACGCCAGATGCTTTCCCAAGCTGGAGTAGCATCTTGTCTCCAGGAGCTTTGACCTGCGGCTCTGGTATTCATGAGGTACATGGGGTTAGGTGTGGGCCTAAAATTGAGTTTTTCTGGCCCATGCTTCCCAGAGTAGATCTGAAAGTCCAGAAAAATCTGCAAGGATGTAATAGTTGTCCATGATGTACCAGCATCCACGTTTAATATTTTTGTTTATGTTGGCAGAATAAAACCCACAAAGGTTTTTGCTGTAAAATTTAATTTCTAGTCTGAGTTTCTTCCCTTTTTAGACTGCAGATGCTGTCATTGTCAGATTCTTTCAGAAAACTCAGCTTTTGTGATGGAAGATCCCTTTGTGGGGCAAAACGAACTTGGCTTTTATTTCTGCCAGTTACTTCAAGGGCAACATGTATATTCTGGTGATTACCTTAGTGGAAAATATCAGAAGCTGGGTGGTCCTTAAATATAGACCGTTTCCTCTGTGTTCTAATGGGGCTTCCCTCAAACCAGCAGCATTTCATTTATATAAAAGTTTAAAAAGTATTTTGTTTGTGGGTGTTACAGGGAGAGAGAATTTCAGATACAGCCTCATCGCTGGAGTTCCTACAAGGTGGTATATATCAAAGTCTCATTGTCAATATCCAGGCCCAAGTTGTTGCTTTCAGTGTTTTTAGTGTTTTTACTTATGGTAATAGCCAGTTCTTAGGACTTTGTATTGGTGACATGTTTATTTCTTACACACGCTCTCCTTTGCTGTCCTGAAAGATTTCAGGGTGGAATTACTGGTAAGTCTTAGGTTAACCATAGATGGCTCAAATTTTAGCCAGTTAATGCTGAATCAGCCAAATTTGAGGTGGGTGGCCCTGCAGCCACTAAGCCAGGTCTAAAGTATTTGGCCAAACTGTGACTACATCCTATAAGATGCAATGGTTGTTCAAATATTAAAGCAACCATTGGTGCTGTGGCTGCCTGAAAACAATAGCTGGTAGAAAATATTTCTTGCTGTTAGCATGAATGGAGGAATCCATTTTATTTTCTTTTATTCTGCCCAATGATTGTACAAAAGAAAACCAAGCTATGCATGGCTAAATTTATTCATGGCAACCTCAGCATCCAACACTTCTAGTCCCATAGTAGCAGATTTACTAAAACTTCTGCACTCAGATCAGCTTCTAACTTCAGCTTGTTCAGTTAAGCTTTGACAGTAAGACATGGAAGATGATTGGTTTCTATGCAGAGCTGCACCAGATTTTGCACTCTCCAGTTTTTTGTAAATGACCCCCATAATGTCTTCTCTACTTTTAATCATAGTAATGCCCTTAAATCTTTTTCTTTAGATCATGGGGCACAGAGTTCATGCACATGGAAACTGAATTACATTTTTGGACCCTCTTTGTAAACCCCAAAAAGCAAACTCTGGCTACTGCATTGACCATGCCCAAGATGATGTCTCAAAATTATTAGAATGGATCAATACAATGGGAGGCATTAAAATGTACCCTTAGTTGGATTCTTACTTGCCTACAGGAAAAAAGTGATCCATTCAAATTGGTATTCTCATATCTAAGATTCGGAAGATAGACACTTCCTGTAATAACTTTTGCTATGTGTGTTTTCCTGTCACGATGTCACCCTTTCCCCTAATTTTGTATTGAGTGTCAGCTAGGCATAAAATGAGAGGAAAATCTCCCCAATAGTAGGACACTGACTGAAATTAAACCTGGACAGAGCTATTAACCCTTCCTTACTATGAAAAATAATTGCCTGGAGATTTACCCTAACACATATGTATATGCTGTATTTATTGCAGAATATCTGCCCTAATAGAGCAATAAATTATGAGATTTTGAGCCCAGGCCAAAATCTCCCTGCTGCTTCTGCATTGCCCTATTTTAGCCTTTTTCCTCCTGCCATGTTTGTTTGTTTTCCATGTTTCTGTTTTCCCTGGCTTTCCTCTTCCTCCCTTGCTTTTAGGAATACCTGTCCCTTGCTGATGCCCTCTGCTTGTACAATGCTTCATCTTCCACTCTTACGTTTCACCCTGTCATATTTGACTCGGAGGTACAATATCTCATTTACTATTTAATAATTCCATGTGAGGTTGTAAGACAGGGGTGTCCAACCTTTTTGACCTTCCTGGGCCACATTGGAAGAAGAAGAATTGTCTTGGGCCACACATAAAATACACAAACAATAAGGATAGCTGATAAGCAGAAAAAGTCGGGCAGATCACAAGTTAACGATCACTGATATGGTTAATGTACCTATCTGAGTAATAACACTTCACATTTTTTGTAATATTTTTTATTATAAAATTAAGAGAGGGCAACATAAAACTAGTGGGATATAACACTGTTTTTGATAAACGAACACATCAATATCTGGCTCGATGGATGTAGTAGCAAATCTCAATGAATTCTCAAGGTGCTCATCTGATATTTTGGCTCTAATTTTGCCCTTTGCGTGCTTCACTCTTGAAAATAGTTTCTCACAAGTATAGGTGCTGCCGAAAACTGCTGACACGAATAAGGCGTGATTGTGAAGAGTGGGGTATTTTTCTTTGGGAAGATAAAACTTGTAAAAGTCCAGTAAAGAGACACTGTCAAATTATTCTTTGGCTGCATGTGTTGGCTAAGTGTAAATACATTTAAAAAAAAAAAAAACCCAAAAAATCAGCAGTTTTAAGTAAGTTTATAATTTTGTGTTGGGCCATAGTCGTCTTGGGCCCCAGGTTGAACACCCCTGTTTTAAGGTGAATTGTATTTAGTATTTGTCTTAATCATATACTTGCGCAAGTCCACACCTGTTCAGGGGAGCTGTATTCTTGGTATTCTGAAGGCAGGTTTTATTTGAGATACAGGCATATAGAGTTGTACTGTGACCATAGCTGCCAGTTCTAAGTGACAATAGTGTTCTCTGAATGCTCATATATTCGGGGAACCTATCATTGTCTACTGCCAGGTATGCCCATGGCTGACATCTGTGATCCCTGCTGCCGACTCAAGCAAAACCTGCAGTCAGTGTGTAATAAAAATAGTAATCTAAATATGTTCCCTGCAACTGGTATGTACAGGGCTTTAGTTTGTATATTTACTCTATGGTCCTATTACATTTAGTTTAAAAAAAAAAAAACTTACAACTTATTTACTATAGATTTTTGTTTTGCATATTATGTAGTTTTATAGCAAGCACGCATTTTTCAGTAAGAAGGGATATGATGGTTGCAGTATATGAGCTGTGTAATGTTAGCAGAACATTTAGCTTTTGTTACCCAGAGAACTGCTTAAAGCTGAACCTCAGACAGGCCACTAAATACATCACTGAAATATATATACAGGAGCCATTTTGCATGACAAAGGATTTGTATTTTTGCCCTGAGATTTAGAGAAGTCTTTACAGACAGCACAACCAGCCTGGTGACCAGCTGTTAAGCAGTATAACCAGGTCACCTCCGTCTCCAGCCTGTGCCTGGCAGTGAAAGAGCAGCAGCAGAATGATGAGCTTATCTTTCTGCTCTCTCTTCCTTTCAGCAAGTTTCTAATGGCGCTTTTCCACTGCATGGAACCGTACCGGTTCGGCACCCTTTTGTGCTTTTCCACTGCGGTACCGCATGGTATAGGGTCGGTACGGTACGGTATAGGTTTGCTTTTCCACTGCATGGAACCGAACGGTACGGTACGGTACGGCCCTGAAAAAACAGTACCTACTCAATTGTGGTTCCAACAGGTACCAAACTGGTACCATATCCCACAATCCTTTGCATGCAGTCACTACTAGCCACTGATTGGTCAGAGAATCCCACCCACCCCGTTGTTATCCCACCCACTTAACTTTAGTACTGCTTTAGTGGAAAAGCAAACCTATACCGTACCGTACCGAACCGTTCCGACCCTATACCATGCGGTACCAGCAGTGGAAAAGCAAACCAGGCCAAGCAGGGGCGAGTAGAGCCGAGCCGGTACTAGCCGGTACTTGCAGTGGAAAAGTGCCATAACACTACTAACCTACAAAGGATTTAACCTAGTAAACCAAACACTTGTGCCCACACTGCTTTAAAGTCATTAGGAATCAGTTGCCGTTATGCTGTTTCTTTCGCTACCCCCACAAATGTAATATCATGATTGATAAAGAAGCGGACTATTACAAAGAGAAGGGGTAGGAAATAAAATGTCCCAGACATGACATCAGAAGGAAAGAACACAAACATGCCCTCCTTCCATGTGTGCCCCAGCTTTATTGCCACGTGGATCCCATTAACAGTAATCTAATGTGGATCTGAACCCAAGAACAGAATTTTAATACGAGGGGTCTTCAAAAAGTTTCCGCACTTTTATATTTTAGTTGGAAACGGTGAGAGAGGGAGGAGTAGTAATTGGTCTTGTCTGAGAGTGTCCGGTGACTAGTCTTTCTGGCAAGCTGGCTAACCTTGCAGTTTAGTATAAGAGTTGTCACGCTGTGGTGATGATGGCTGCGAAACCTATTAAAAAAATACTGAAACTTTTTGAAGAACCCTCGTATATTGCATCTTACCAGTCCCTAACAGTGGTATCTCAGTTAGTTTTTTATTTAGATATATATTTTTTTTCTTTATTTTCACTTGATGATCCTGCCAGAAACACATCATCTGTCCTAGGGAATGCTCAGTCACTGTACTGTATCTATGAAGAAGCAGAGTTACCACCCTAGGCTGCTCTCCTGATTTGGACTACAAACACCTCACCTCTACTGCTTAGGCAGGAGGTGTTCTCTAGTTCCCAAAAGACATTTGGGAAGACTGATAACACTGAGATATCAGTTCAGTAAACCGGAATTTGCAAGAACACTGGAATTCTGGCAGGATCAACATTTAATTTCTCTACCTAGAAAAAAATGAAAAAGAAAAACCATGCAACAACCACATCTCAGGACTGGTAGGCTGCAATATTTTACATTTTGTTCTTGGGTTTGGAAATGCTTTAAATGCAAACTATTAAGATAGAAGTATTGGAGCTGCTATTTCCAACTTTCTGGCCAGAAAATCACTGGCCAAGGAATATGGACACAGCTAGTAAAAGTATACATTTCCAACCTGTATAATTACACTGCCTAACAGAACAATGTACTTCTAAGCAAAACTTACTATAATGTACATATTTAAAAGGCAAGCAAATGAAAATCATCTGTCATATAATAGTTGGAGGACACCAAAATGGTTTGAATAAAGAAAAACTGGCCTCCATGAACATGTTTTATAACTAAGATTTAGCACAAGCCTCAAGTTATATAAAAGTTAATAAAGCACCAGTGGTATGCAACAAGGCCTCTGGTTGTCTGTAAATGAGTTTGGCTTACTTCTAAAGTGTCTGGAGGCCAGGTATTGGGTCAGAGGTGCCACAAAGCTACTGGTGGGCATCTCCCCTTCATTAACCAAATCTGAACTATTAAATTCAAGTAGATTAACTGTATACTAATAAAAAAAAAGCCTGTTACTTGTGCACAGCATGTGCTCATTGTTGCAAGCCTCCCTGCACTTCAACTCATGTTACTGCTGAGTGTGTGGGTCTATCTCGGTTTGGGTAAACTACTAAAAAGAAAAACACTTTGATTTTAGTTGTTTGTCTTAGAAGAGATGAAATTCAGGTGCTATTTCATGTGAAATTATTATCTTGTTGATTGGCAGTTAGGCAATTTAGACAGTAAACTGTGGATGGGGCAGTTCCATCAGAGAGGTACGGCAAATTAAATGCGGAGTTGGGTGCAGCCTGTTCTACTATGTTTTGGGTTAGTTTGCATTTTACTATTATACATTGATTGTTGGCTAACTGTGATTTCATCTTTTGGAGTCATATTTTGCCTGTTGGCTAATGTTCATGACTTACTAAAAAGCTGTGCAATGTATTATTTTCTTTAGTACATCACCTTAGATCAACTTCATGATATACTGGGAAACATGGTGCCAGGCACTACCAATAGTGCTCTTCCTTCTGAAGGTTTTGATGCAAAACCAAACCCTAATGCTCAATCCTGTGAAGATCCCTCTTCTATTCATCACTGCTCTTCATCATCCTCCTCTTCTCCCTCTTCTCCCTCCATCTCGCTGGAGGTTGGTTCACTACCATAAAGCTATCTTTATTTTATCTTATATTTATGATCTTGCATTGTGCCTGAGATTCTGTTTCAACAGGTGTGCAAACATAGTTTACCTGTCATTGTTTAGTCAAATCTTCATTGTATATCAGAAGATAAACTGTAAGGCCTCATGCACACTGGACATTTTTACAGCTGCTGTTTTTGGCAACAGACCTTTTTTTCAGCAGCCAATAAACTTCCCAATATGTTATCCTGTGTGTCCATGCACACATAGGCTGTTATCAGCAGTTTTTGGCAGAGGCATTTTCTGTCTGGGAGAGGAAATTTTCAGCTGTAAAAACACACTAACTGATAAAAGCTGAAAAACGCGTCTATTCTGCATTTTTGAGGCATGTGCTTTTGTGGGAGTACACTTTCGCTAAAAAAAAAAAAAAAAAAGCTAAAAAACCACTACAGCTGAAAAACGCTACTGCAAAAACTTAAAAAAAAAACTAATTCTAAAGCTACAGCTTTTTACAGCTAGCGCTACTGCCTTTTTTTATCACATCTAGTGTGCATGAGGCCTAAAGGCTATGGTCAGATTTAACCTAACCATGGATGGGTCAAAATTCATCCTGTTCAGGAGGGACTGGCCAAATTTTTGATTCATCTATGACCTTTCCTTTTCAAGAGGCATTGATATAGCGATTGACTATTTCCAAACGGGACAACTGGAAAGTTCATGTTTGATCAGGGCATGCAGCCAATTAGCTGCAGCGCTGATCAGTATATTTTGACTGCGAAGTAGTCCCACTGTCCGAATACAATAGCACTGCAGGGAGGATTTCCCTTTTCTCCCTGAATGAGTAGATGAGGCAATCCATTCAGTTTTTTTTGATCAGCCCACAACTGAATAATGTATGGCCAGCTTTAGGCTTCCAGGGTCAGTAAAACCTGCAATCACACTCTGACCATCTTAGATGCTACTGCTAGGCATTTCTATGTCAATGGAGATGGAAGGGGGATGAACACTGCTGGTTGGCGCTGCTGCCACCACTAATCCCATTGGGGGAACAAGAGTGACTAGGGTCAGGTTTTCTAATCTGCCTGATTGATTGCTCCCACTGCAGCTGAATATTTGGCTTATAGGCCTCCATAGATTTGATGGTTTCCCCATCGTGCTGAGAATGGCCTGATTGTATGGCTGTCATCTCATGTCTATTGTTAGCTTTAAAGAGATTTTTCTACTTCTTCAGGTCTACCTTGAATATGTAAAATCAGTAGGACACTTCCAGAATTGGCCATCCAAAACTCATCAAACGGAATAGAGAGATTAGAAAACGTTGCCTGATCACTGTTGTTTTACCCCAGACACCACAGCATCATAGGTGTCTGCAGCTCACCACCTCTACCTTTTCGATTGCTTAAACATGAATGGTCATACAATGTGAACATTTGTGTTTTAGAAGCTTTGCCCTGAACAGATGCCTGCGGACCACATATTGTTTACAGCAACTATTAGGTGTGCTTGGATAAGACAGAGCTGTAGTTAATAAGACTGAGCTTTTTGGTTGATATCCAAAGCTATAACAAATAGTTGTCTGGTATGTAATAACTTATCTTCTTGATACAACTCTTATGGGTGACGCTACTTTTTTTTTTATTTGTTACACTTTTTTACTTCATGCTTCATTCTCATGTGCTTTTTTTACTGCTTACTTTCTCTTTTCCACAACATCAGGTGAATTCACAGATTAACGAGGGTCACTCTGCACCCATTCTTCCTCCTCTGACAGACTGGTATCAAGAATTTGCATCTGTTCCCTCCACCACTGTTTCTTCCTCCCCACCTCCCCTTCCTGCTAAGTCTCATGCATCTCGTAAGGCCCAGCAGGTAATTAACCCCCACCCACCCATTCCGTCCCGTCTGCGTGTCAAACTAAATCCTAATCAAGAAGGAATATCAATTTTTAAAATATTAGCTGACATTTTTACAAATATAGTCATAGGTAATAGAAGCATGTTTATGAAGTGTTTGAAATTATAATAATAGTCTTCTATGGTAAACTGAAAAATAAATTGTTCATGTGTGAATTAATTTTTAAAGCTGAACTCTGGCCACGAAAACTTAAAATTTTAAATAAATTTCTCAATATTCACAAAGGATATGAACCCACTTCATGTGCACTTTGTAAAAGTAGTGGTGATATCTAGAAAGGAGAGCTGTGGGAGGTACACAGCAGGTCCACCTACTACAGGCTGCCTGCTAAAAAATTACAGAAAGTGGGCAGAGACAAGACCAGTCAACCTGAGCAAGGAGCGAGAAAAGCAGTGACTGGTCTGCAATATAGGAAGCTCTTTCTTAGACAAAGTGCTGCAAAAATTTTGAAGTGAATGCCCAAAGGATACCAGGTTTCACGTAAGAATACACATGCTTCCTGTATTAAGACCATCTTTTTTAAACCCAAATTTCAGCTTTAAGTTAATTCAGTCTGTAAATGTTTGACCATTTGTCATGCAAATAGACAATTAACATACCTTTTCTGTTAGATTTCTTTGTCTCGAACAGAAATCGAAGGTGGCAGAACACTGCCAAGGATGAAAACGGTTTCTCCAGCTTCTTCCCACTTCTCAGTTTCTACTTTGGGAAGAAGTGTTTCACCAAAGGTAAGCAAATAAAGTACCTGTGTTTACTTAATAAAAAAAAAAAAGCACTTTTGAATAACTTGTTTTCTTACTTGTCTCTTCTTCTCTTTAGAGTGCACCTTTGACACCAAATGGCTCAGGAAGTCTTTCCCGTGGATTGGCGGTCACTCTGCAGGACATTCAGAGTAAGAGGCAACAAGCACTACTGCAAAAAGGTGACAGAATCTTTTCCAGCTGCATCGAGTAAAATATTTCCTGCCATCAGCACTGGAAGGTTCTTGTACACATTCAACTTTACATCCTCAGCAAGCATGCTCCCTCTCCCTCTCTGCTCCCATCCTCCGTACTGCATTCCTCCCTCTCTGCTTTCCTTTGCAGAAGGACACCATCTGTTATTTGTCCATTGTATTGGATGTTTCCTATGCACATTTACCTTTACACTCTCAGGGACTCTCGGATCATGACCATATTTTTTTTTTTGTGGTCTCATTGTTACACCCCTCTTCCTCTTCCACCCTATTTTTCATCCTTTGTGGCTGCTTCTCTCTTCCTCTTGGGCACTCACTTTAGCACACAGAGCTTGGAGTGACAGCACACTCAGAAAGTGAAGGCAGTGGGCCACCCAAACTTACAGCAAACAGAGCACACATGCTTAGACATAGCGTGCGCACACACACACAGACAAAGCATGCACAATTGTAGCACACATGGCATGTGGAAAGACCATACACAATTGGAGAAAATGCAGACAGAGTACACAGATTAAAAACCAACAGCATTTACAGGGACAGCACGCAGTTTATAAAACCACTTATTTATTTTGTGGTAAAAAATTGGAATAGAAAGAAAACCCAAAAAGCGCACACAGGGCATAGACAAACACATACAGTGAGAAAACATGCAGTCTGGACACACACAGACAAAGCAGCAAAAGGGTATTCAAGGATAAATCAATACTGCAGCAGTGATATCCCTCTTGCTTGTTGGTTCTCGGTTTGTATTTTGCAAGGTGGTGACATCTTTAGAAGGCGAGGGAAAAATTACTTTGCAAATATAGCATACATCAATGCAACCCCCAAGTACCAGATAAATATTTGTATGGCTACAGAAAATGTCACTTCCAATTTAGTAGACATGATATGAAACTTATTTTATTGGATAATTCAACATATGCATACAAGGGAGGAAGCACACAAGTTAAGATTGTTGAATTACTGAATCCCCTAACATTTTGACAGTAAGGCACACTGGCATTAAAATCAGGCGTTTGAGGGTCGTTTTGCATGCTTCTCAAATGCCTATGCAAACAATATTATGGGCAGCACACAGTGCTGTTCTTGTTATCAAAACATGAAGCATTCGCGTTGCTTCGCTTCAAAATTGAAGCCTCATGTCGAGTCTGGATGAGTTTGAAGCATTTCATGCCTTCCATTCAAGTCTATGGTAACGCTCAAAACGGCGCATTAAAAATATTTTTAAAAAAATCATGCAGGAGGAATAGAATGTCCCACAATGCCCTGTAACGATAGAGGAGAGCATAGAATGTTCCTCAGTCACTTCCTTCTATGCACTTCCTGTTTGAGCTGCTTGAAGATGGTGGACATCAACTTCTGAGGATAGGTGCGCAAATTATAATACAGAGCATGAAGTTGCCCTTTAGAATATCTCTGAGAGACAATTGGATGTACCCAATTTTGCCTAGATGCCCTTCTCCTCTTCCTCTGCTCAACCAGTTGCTCATATTTCAGCATCATCTGCAGGAGGCCAAACATGTGATAAAGCCTAGTAAAAGATAAAGCTGGTCATACACCTTGTTTTTTGTTTTTTTTTTGTTCAGCCATCGGGCTGAGTGAAAAGAAAATACATGTTCCTTTGACAGAAGTCAATTAAACACTCCCTGTAAACATAACCAAATTTTGATCAGTGTATGGCCAGTCTAATTCCCTGCATATACAGTATATGGGTCCTTAGAACAACATTGTAACATTTAGTTTAATTATGGAAACTGTTAGTACATGTCTTACAATGCATTAATGGCCACGTTCACTTATGTAAAACCAAACAATACATGCACATGATTTTGCAGGTAAAACAAAAATTTGCATTGTTTTTTCTTAGGCTCCTACAGAGCATTGCACCTGCAGACTCTCAGTACAGCTGTCAGTCTGCACCTCCCATACGGGCAGACAGTTACTGAAGAGCAGGAGGTAACTACGAAGGGGCTCACCACTTCATTAAGAAATAAAAGCCTTCTGCTGCGGCACAAGACAGGACTTATAGTTCATTCATTCACAGAACTCTGTGAATTCATGACATGGCTGTGTGAGTGGAGTCCCACACAGCTGTGCAATTTTTAAATTATGACAGCGGATGTGGGGAGAGGATCCCTTGCTTGCTGTCACAATGAGAGATTGAGTGGGGGGGGGGGGGGGGAGATGCATGGCTACTGTTTTAGTTACATGCTACACCCTCAATATGAGTGTAACATGTTACTAAAGGTGAATTTATCCTTCGACAAAATGCAGGGGCTACAAGAAGAGGGTGTACACATGTTGTGCAAAAGTACAATATTATAGTGTGGTTGCTGTACTTAGTGATTAGTGTGTGCTGACCTTGCCATATTACTGGAACTATACAGGTGGCAATCTTAAATTATTATCTAGCTATAGTATCTTCTAAAATTGTAAAGCCAAAGCATGCATTGGTATGACTGGTGCAGCTATAACTTTATTCTGCTACTCCCCATCTTTTTAAAACATTATTAAAAATACTGTTTAAACTGAAATATTATGAAGCAAAATGACCAAAACGAATGACACACCTAATAAAACACACTATTCAGAGTTTAGTATTTAAAGAATATGCACATTTTACCAGTGAAACAAAAAAAATACTTTTATCGTTGACATTAACTGTCTTATCAAGCGACAGATGTGACATTTCTCTGACAATTCAGTAAACTTCTTCTGATTATAAACTACCCTTGCTTCCCATACTGGCTTTGCCTGTTGGTTATTTATAGAACCCATTGATTTCAGTGGGAAAACATTTGACACATTGACAGGCTTTAGTAGCAAGAACAGCAAAGGGAGGAGATCATCAAAACAATTGTATTTTGCAACAGTCATTAGTAGGAAAAAACTTGACAAACCAGATACCCATAGTTGGTTTTTTCCCACATGTATATACTTTATGTTCCTATGTTGTATCTTCCAATAAATGAGATTGGCTATTACACCAGCAGAATAGCAAAATGACAGTTTGCATTTTGGAAGTTTTCTCTCCTCCTTTCAAGAGATCATTCTGGGTTTTAGTCCTGGGATCTATGTTTTGTTCATTTTTTCACCCATAATTCAGAATATTCCTTAAATCATTTCATTACAGTGGTGGTCTTATTGATGCTATGTGCTTTTGTGTAGCGTGGATATGAAAATTGGTCCATTAAGCTCCAGGGGAGCAATAAATGAAATGGAGGGTAAACGTTCTCATAAGGTTCACATAATGTCTTGAGCTTTAAGAGAATGAGTTACTGTAAATGTGCATAGAGTTGATGAACACTTGCACAAGCACAGCATTTGTTAGCACTACCATTTAAACATCTCTTCTTCTTTTCCTGACATTTTGTCTGTCTCTCATTTTTTTGTCTCTCAACCTGCGCTCAACTGGCAATCTTTGTATCCACTTAGCTGGTGACCTGGACACAGAAAAATCCCTCCTACCTGAACACACAGGTAGCCTAGAAGTGTGCTATGTATAATGGAAATTGGCTAGACTGTGACCTCATTTGAATGGCATTCACTTTTATGTTTTATGTCTGTCTGTCTGGTCACACATTTGATTTTTGCCTGATTTGCATGCTCTTTGTTCTGAGACACTTCTGTACATTGCAGTGTAAAATGATGGGGATTTGCTTGGACTGTTTGCAACAACTATAATCTTTTAAAAGAAAAATTAGTCCTATTTAAAGCAAAACTCTAGTCAAGAATGACAAGATAAAAAATAATAGGCCATTAAAGGATAATAAATGACATCCTTTGTTGCAATTTTCAAATTTCGTCCAGACCTCTTCTCTTGAGTACTTCATGCCATCACACAATGTCTTCAGTCTAATAGCCAGCATCATTCAACTCCCTTCATCTGAGCACACACTACCCTGGACCCCTCCTCATATGTAACCCGACAGTAAAAGCACATTGAAAAGCTCATCTTTCTTTGTCCTCTAATCCTATCAGCATGCTTTTGGTCAGTACCTGAACTGATTGGCTCCTTCTGCTGCTTCTTCCTCTTACTCTCTTACCCCGCTGAACAGGGACTGCAAGAGGCCGGCACCATATCAAGTTCAGCCACTTACACAGCTTGCGCAAAAAAAAAAATACATTACATGATTTTTTAATGATTATTATGTTATATCTGCCTAGAGTTCAGCTTTAAGCTAGATTTGTCTGCATTTGTATATGCACTGAATAGTTTTATATGTAACTGTTATCAGCTGTATTGTACTATTACAGAATATAAATCTGTCCTGTAAAGAAAAGCTAATAGCTTGCTGAATTGCACTGTAAAAAAAATGAAATGTAGCCTAGACAATAGTTGGGTTCATTTGCTTGGTTGATGTTGGCATGTTAGTATTTGTGTGCTCGAAGATGTACTGTAATATATACAATAAAGATCAGGAATGGCATTGTTCGTAATCCATGCCTTTCTATACAGGACAGCAAGTAATAGAAGAACAACGCAAGCGCCTTGCAGAGTTAAAGCAAAAAGCTGTCGTTGAAGCTCAGTCACAGTGGGAGTCTCTTCATGGAACTCCTCATCACGGCTATCTCCCTATCATGCATCATTCCATTCTGCATCACCAGCGGCCTTTGAACTCTCGCGATGATGACCCTTCCCATGGCTATGACACTTTGAGCTTGGAGAGCTCAGACAGTCTAGACACAAGTGTTTCCACAGGAAACTCTGCATGCTCCCCCGATAATATGTCAAGGTGAGGTTCTGTGATTTCACCTCAAGCCCAGTTTGCTTATTATACATCTTGTTGTAAGTCTAATACATCCTTGCTTGATATTCCAGTGCTAGTGGTCTGGACATGCTGAAGATTGAGGAAATGGAAAGGATGCTGCTAGAGGCCCATGCGGAACGAGCAAGGCTTGTAGAATCCAGAGTAAGTTAAAGCAAAAAATAGTGATTGAAAGGAGGTCTAGAAGGAAGAGTGTAATCAAACAAATGTAAAGTTTATTTTAATAGAGTTAGCTGTACTTTTTAAAAATGTGCAAATACAAATTAAAGTCTTCTGTTTGCTTGCTGCAGAGATCCCCATTCCCCTCCCCAACTTGTCCTCTGAGCACACAGAGATTGAGGCATGGTCCCCAGCATGATTTTATACAGCAGTAAAAACCTGGCTCGGGTTCTAAACTTTCTCCATTCATTATAGAAAAGAAGGGTGGTCTGACTTTCTGTGACATTATATGAAAGTAGGGTGATATGGCATGATTAAATTCTTTATTTATAAGTTTTATCAAGAAGCGTACAGTAGTGATCGGTCTCAGAAGTAAAGTGTACACGGTGCTGCATATTGCTAAGAAGTAAGACATTTTAGAATACAACATATAGTCAATGTTCAGCCTATATGACATCACAAGGATCATCCAATGTTTCAGTATATACACATACATACAACCACATATAACCTACCTTCAACATAAATAACAATATCTAGGTCTTCTAAGAAGTAAAACTAGCTATACCATGTACCAGTAAATTAAATCCCAAGAGAAAAGCTTCCCCTAACTGTGCAGCCCAAGACTTGTCAAGTCCAGGCTGGAGGATTGATACATTGTGTGCATGGTTCAGAGGATAGAAAAGGTAGAGAAGAAGAAGAGACGCAATAAGCAGGAGTGTCACCCTATGGAGGACGGTTGGCTGGAGGTGTAGGAAAGCAAAGCGAGGGGGGCAAGGATGGTAAGGGGTAATCAGTAGGCATGATTTACTTTTGACACATCCTCTGAAAACATATTGCACTCCTGGACACTTCCATTGAAATAATTATAAACATCATCTCTCTCATACTTTGTGTTTTTACCACTTCTAGGATGTGTCTGCTAAAGAATACTACAATGTGGCTGCTAAAGAATACTAAAAATATTTGCCAGCAAACCACAGATCTTAAGATTAAGTCGAAATTTTTTTTTTTTCTTTTTTTTAAAAGATCATATTACAGCGAAGTACAATGTTTTGAAGCCACGCAGGGCCCTTTCGGCAGGCTCCGAAACATTGCATTTCTCTGTTTGTGATGTGATCTTTCCTCAATAAAAGAAACCGTTGGGACTTATTCACCAGCACACCGCAGATCTTCAGAATATTTACATTTTGTCGTGCATGCTCCAGTATCCAGCTGGTGGTCGCTGCAGCACCCAGTACTTTTAAGAGCTCATTCCAGGAATGTGTACAATAGTAATATGGACTGTTATCTTTTGCTGCAGAATGCTGGCGATCTGCTTCACAAATGATGAAAGGGGTTATGAGCAGGGCTGTCTTACCGAATGGGCACGCTAGGCAGTTGCCCGGGGGCCCCACTTGCCCGGGGGGCCCTACCTGCCCAGGAACTCAGCCCCAGCCAACCATTGGTCTCAACTCTCTTGTGCATCCTGCTGCCAAACCTAGCAGGTGGCAAGCACCTGTCGGCGCTCCGCTGCTGTCAGGCCACTTGGGCCATGGAGGGGGAGCCCACAACTGCAGGAATGCCTGTCTGCCTCCACAAGAACAGGCACACACAGGACAGTCGAGTCTGACTCCCGTCTGTGTGTGTGATAATTTGCATTTTTATTCCCTTGGGTGATTGTGTAGGCAGGGCCCCAGTGCACTACATTGCCCGGGGGCCTTCAATGCTCTTAAGATGGCACTGGTTATGAGCTGCTATTGTTCCCCAGTGTACCCTAATGTGTTAGTACATATTTAAAGGGCTTGTAAAGGTTTGTTTCTTTCTAATAAAACAAACATGGTATACTTACGTGCTCTGTGCTGGTGTTTTGCACAGAGCAGCCCCGTTCCTCCTTTTCTGGGGTGCCTCATTGGCGCTCCTGGCTCCTCCCCTTCATTGGGTGCCCTCACGGAGAACCGCTTTACATGGGGGCACCCGTGTGAGCACGCTCCTATGCCCTGCTGCTGTGTCACTGAATTTGATTGAAAGCATCGGGAGCCAATGGCTCCTGCTGCTATCAATCTGTCCGATGAGGAGAGAGACAGCGGCTGGAGCCGCTGGGCTCCTGCTCATCTCTGGATCGGATCAGGCTCAAGTAAGAAAGGGGGGGGGGGGTCTGGGGGCAACTGCCGCAAAGAAGGTTTTTCACCTTGATGCACAGAATGCATTAAGGTGAACAACAACACTTTACAATCATATTAAACTAGTCAAAGATTTAAAGTGTATGTAAACCCTAACAAACTTATCTTTTTTGCTCCCTTTTGGTTTAGTAAATATATTCTTGAAGACATTTGGTTATATCTTCTTGATAAGTGCAAAAAATACCTGTTTCTGCCTGAAATCCAAGGCTGTACTGTGCACGCTATAGTGTTATCTCAAACATTGTTAAGCGAGTTAGAACTACATACATACAGTTGAGGAAAGAAGAAAAAGTTTGGTAGTTTGATACACTTCCTGTCCTAGGGTGACACCACTGCACCTTCATATATACAGAACAGTGAGTGACCATTGTCACCCTAGGACAATTAGCATGTGAATGTCAGGATCGTTAGTTGAAAATGAAGAGAAAACAACTAATGCAACAACCACATCTAATGACTAGTAAGCTGCAATATATTACATTTTTTTTTTCTTGGGTTTGGAGTTTGGACACACTTTAATAATCTAACTATTCTTATACCACTTTTTGTGGTTATAAAGAAATGTATTTTGGGAATTTATATTTATGTTTGTTTGTTGACTGTGAAAGTGATGGTGATGCCAAAGCTTTGTGTGACTCACTTGTAGGAACGTGAAGTTGAAGCACGCAGAAGAGCATTGGAAGATGAAAGAAGGAGGAGAGAAGAACTAGAGCGACGTCTGCAGGATGAGACTGCTCACAGGCAAAGGCTTGTAGATAAAGAGGTTAAAATGAGAGAAAAACATTTTTCCCAGGTTAGTTCTGCATTCAGATTTATGTATTACTCTGTGTATGGATTGTGTTTTTTAATATATTCATTTAATAATGTACTTCTTTCCTTCTTTAGGCTCGTCCTCTTACTCGTTATTTGCCTATTCGGAAAGAAGATTTTGACCTCCGTACCCATATTGAGACCTCTGGTCATGTTGTGGATGCATGTTCTCATGTAATAATAAATGAAAAGATGTGTCGCGGCTTTCTAACAAAAATGGGTGGTAAAATTAAGTCTTGGAAAAAGCGCTGGTTTGTCTTTGATCGTATGAAACGCACTCTATCCTATTATGTTGGTAAGCAAATGTATGTTCTGTTGAAAATAGAATGCTTCATTGGCTGACCATATTTATGTATGCGTAACCAGTCTTCTATAGCTGTATGTAATGCAAAACCAACATCAACTCGTTTTGCGTTCTTTTTTTTTTTTTTTTTCAGGATTGGGTTATTGTTGAAGATATTCAACATGGTCAAATTGTCTGTTTGAAATAGATATATCCAAAAAAAAAAGTAAATACAGAATCCTTTTCACAAGTCATGGCATAACCTATATAGACATAAACTTAATTTCTCCAAAAAGAAATATAAATATGGCCTGTGGGGAGCCCTACACAAAAAAACAGGAGGGTTGAAGGCAGGGTGTCAAACTCCGTTAATCATGGGCTGCATCAGGATTGTGGTTGTATCTGTAAAACTATATACATTTATCCAGAACTTTTTTTTCCCATAGAATAGGTGCAGGATCTCAACCATGCCCCCCCCTACCCCCGCCCCTGCTGAACCCATCGAACAGTGGGAGTAGCCCAGTTGCAGTAACAGTGGAAGGGTCTTAAAGGGGCAATAAAGAACAAGAGTGCCCTATGCGTGGAGTTCAGGGATGCTCTATGTACAGAGTGCAGAGTTCAGGGATACATGATGTGCAGAGTTCAGTGGTGTGTTATGTGCAGGGTTCAGTGGTGTGCTATGTACAGAGTGTAGGGCTGAGGGGTGCACTACATAAAGAGTGCAGGGTTTAGGGGTGTGCTATACAGAGTGTGCAGGGTTCCGCCACCGCTGGCTGGAAAAAAAAGCCCTGGATGCGAGGGTCCCATTAAGTGGACTGGCCGGCCAGATTCAGCACACAGGCCTTGTGTTTGACACATGTGGGTTAGGGGCATCAAATGAAAATGATAGACACTTACAGCACTCCTAGAACTGAAATGAGTGTCTGTTATTTTCATCTGATGCCCCTAACCCTTTGTGTTTTTTTTTTTTGTGTAAGGCCCCCCACCGGCTGGATGCCTAAGAGAACCAGTGGACTTCTGTGTGCAGAGGATCTTTTAAAAGTGGTGTTTTTGCTTTCCTCGTGTTCTATCTATATATTGGAATCCCCCTGGAGCTCTATGGGACAGTTTTTTCTAAAGTATATACAAATATATTTTGTTAGCACTTTGTCATATTGATACATATTTGTGTTATGCCATGACCTGTGAAAACAATCATTTACCAATTTTTTTCCTATTTTTGAATTTACAATTTGTTTTTCACTGTAAAGCTGGTTATGCAGTCATATACAATATACGGTCAGATGTTTGAGAGCGATACAATTTTTTTTATATGCAAGTGATTTTAACAATTGCACCTCACTGCTACATTCGGATCCCTCCCTTTCTTATGCTACATTTTGTCTACAATAAGCAGTTGTATGTTTTTGAGTCGTGATTCTGTCTATTATTTGGTTAACCATTTTTTTTTTAATAATTACGTTGTTGTAGTTTACATAAATGTTTATGTTGCTCTATAGGTTTTGCTTTTTCAAAGGATGCACTTTATAATGCACTTGTTTGTACTGTAAAAACTGTGAAAAGAGAAGTTGGGTTTATACTTTTTTTTTTTTTTCTTGAAAATCATACCTAGGTGGATGCATCTTCGATGCTGCATCTGTCCCCCGCTGGCTCTAAGACTGAGAACTGAGTGACCAAAGACCGCTGAGCTCCGTGAGCAGAGAGCTGGTGACTGTCAGTCACCGCTGTCTGCTCATCCACCCCCCACCCCCCCACTCACTGGAGCGCTGGGCTGTTGAGGGGCAGGAGCGGCTAGCTCAGGGTTTCGGCCAGCTTGCTGATAGGCTGAGCCAGGTGCCGGTCCAGGGTTGTGGGCGGATCCCAACTTTATTGATGCAATGTTGCCCAAGCCTGGACCGGCTCTGTGATGTCAGCCGACAGCTGGCTTCAGCTCACTGTTAGCTGAAAACGGGTCACAGGATTGCAGAATGGACTGCACTCCTGTAATCCCTAGGAGAAGTACAGTAAAATCAGTCTTTATATTCAGTAAAACATGCTTGTTATACTCACTGTGAAACCTAAGGGGTTAATCCTTTGAATTGTGTAAAAAGGCTGCTTGATATTGTATGCACAGATCCTCCTCTTCCACTGACTCTAGAACATGTCTGGATAAGACAGAGCCTTTGGAGTCAGGCATGTTCAGTTTAGTGTGTTGCGCTAGAGAGTTTTTTTTTTTTTTTTCTTGGGAGGGTGCATGTGATCACCACAGAGCCAATTAATACTGTCCATTCAGAGGATCAGGGGTCAGGGATCCTAATAGAACAGCCTAAAGCAGTATGAAAAATCCTCCTACAAGCTTCACCAGGAACTTATAGCAGTCACAGGGTTGCTGTTTACTGCTGATGAGAAAAGGTATTTAGCAGCTTATATTTACTAAAATAATTGCATTTCCATGTTCTGTGTACTGTGGGAGACGAATACAACGAATGCAGGGTCCTGGGTTTTCTGAACACTTTAGTTTTGTAAAGTTATCAAATCTAGGAGAGTTGTGCTAAGGTGTCATTTGATTTACTTGTGTTAATTTTTTCTGTTTTTTTGTACAGACAAACATGAAGCAAAGCTGAAAGGTGTAATCTATTTCCAGGCAATAGAGGAAGTGTACTATGATCACCTGAGGAATGCAGCAAAGGTGAGATTATATTATAATGAGGGGAACTAATCCAAATTGTATCAGCCACAATATGGAGCAGTTGTGCATGGCAACCAATCAGCGTCCACCTTTCATTTTCAAAGCTTAACTAAACAAGCTGAAGATGGAAGCTGATTGGCTGACATGCACAGCTTTTCCAGATTCTGTCTGCTACAATTTTGATAAATGTTCCTCAAGGAGTTTGGTGGGCCATAGTATGCCAGTTCTTATGCCAAGAGCAGTGGGCAGTAAAAGATATGACAAATTTCAAATTTATTGCTGGAACAAGTATGGCCAACCCTTAACCACCCATGTTTTTTTCTCCTTTCATTAACGTGTAGTACTGTATATCTTCTTTCCAATAATTGTTATTTTCTCTTTTGTTCATTGATGGTCACAGCTCCTGATCTTCTTAACTATTGGGTTATACTGCCCCCTACAGGAGTAGGACACTAGGCAGAAAAAAAGCCTGGCTACGCCTAAGGGCAGTCAGGGGGGTGCTATAGGTACTCTTTTTTTTTTTTCTGCCTAGTCAGGAGTAAAGACCTAGTCCCTTGCTGGGATCTCTGGCAAATTTGCGCAGACCTCAGCTCCGCGATAGGTCAGCAGCGACATAGCCCCAGCAGACGACGGCTGGCCAGCGAGTTAAACGCATCGCAAGGTCACATACAACCAGGTCTCTGCCCGAGTCGCAGTGTTCCTCCTGGCCGACAGCCCCCCCCATTTGGCGAGGGGTTCTCTCTAGGGTGGTGCCCGCCTGGTTCCTGGTATGGTGAGTAGCTGTCCCCCCTCTCCCCCTGGAGGGTTTTAGGGTGGACGTGGGCCCCTCCATGGGACAGTCAGACCCCTGGGTTCCCCTCCTTCCTATCAGGCACCCCCCCTCATCTGTTCCCTCCTCAACCCCCCTCCACTTATGCTGGGGCTGTGTTGGTGGTCTGGTCCAACTCCTGGGGTGGGGGCAGGGCACTATGCTGGTGATGGGGGCAGAGGGGGGTGCTCCGCTGGCGACCGGATGTTGAGTTGTGCGGGGGGGGGCGGTTATACCTTGTTGGGCCCCTGCCAGGGCCCTCTGTATGGCCCGGGCCTGTCCTTAAGGCCTAGGGATCCCTTCAGGGTCCTCGGGAGCCTTGGGGTGCCGCCATTTTGTTGGCGGCCTTGTTAATGTAGTCTAGCGGCCATTTTGCTGTGGTTTGCCATAGAAAACAGCGGCAGCCAGGTCTGTGGAGCCTGCTGGGTGGTGTTTTCGGTGGTGGGAGCCCCTCCTCATCCCCTGGTGCTGACTCCTGGATCGTTTAATTTCCTGATCGTCGCTGGTGGCTGCTGGGTGGTGAGTCTGGTGGGGTCCTCTCCCTTTCTGCTGAGGATCGATTGGCGCTCTGTGACTGGCAACCGGGTGGGCTGCCAGAGCAGTTGGGGTTGTCCCTTAGCAGTGTTTTGCACTTTTTTGTGGGGCCCCTCTGGTGACTCATTAAGACTTTGGAGCACATCTCCCTACCTGATCCCCTTTCTGAGGCTCTGGTGCTCTCCGGGTCCCATCCATCCATCGCTGCACTAACGGCGGTCCTGGAGTTCTTTGTGTTCCGGGTGGAGGTTCCTTTTGGGCGACAGGCTGGCAAAAAGCACCCCTGCCTCATCAGATCCTGAATCTTATTCGGCTGCCGCCGACGTGGGTCAACCCGTTGGGTCTGCAACCACGTGCCCTGAATCCTTAGATAGTGAGGAGGATTCCTCCACTTCTGCAACCGCATACGAAAAGGCGCTGGTGGACGCACTGATTGTAGTTGTGCGTGAGACCTTAAAGATGGAGGATGCAGCTGCAACTGTGGCGCAGGTTCTTTTTTGGCACTCACAAGCCTTTCAGAGTGGAAAAGGTGTTCTCTTTCCCCTCCTATTTTGACTAAATTTTCACTAAAGAGTGGGGGCGACCAAAGCCTTCCCTTGGGGTACCTAAGCGATTTTGCTAGGTGATACCCCTATGAGGAGTCCCTTCTTAAGAAGTGGACTGTTCCACCGGTGGTGGACCCTCCGGTTTCTAGATTAAACAAGGCAACCATGATTCCGGTTTGAGTCCCCAGGCTTTAAGGACTGGGCTGACAGGAAGGCGGAGGCTATGGCCCGCAATATGTACACCCTGGCTGGTTCAAAACTGAGGCTGATATTCACCATTGCCCTGGTGTCGCAGACTCTGACCTAATGGGCTAGGCTTTTGAACCGTGACCTGGAGAGGGAGTAGCTCCCCCTGCCTTTGCTGAGCTGGTGGACCAGCTGGTCCAGGGGCTGCAGTTTATCTGTGATGCCTCTTTGGATGTGGCTCCCTTAGTGGCTCGGCTCTCTGTTTCGGCAGTGGTTCTTCAGCATGTCTTTTGGCTAAAATGCTGGTCTTCTGACCAGACTTCTAAGAAGGCCTTGACTGATCTTCCCTTTTCAAGATCGTCTGTTTGGAGCTACCCTGGATGACATCATTAAAGGTCTCACAGGGGGAAAGAGTACCTTTCTTCTGCAGGCTACTAAGGGCAAGCACCCTCATCTTATACGTGGGTCCTCCTTCTCGGCTCATAAGAAGTTTTTTCGTTCCTCAGGGTCGACTGACAAGGGATTGGAGCCCTTCTGGGCCTCCTCTGAAGGATCCAAACGAACTTGGTCTGGCAAGTCAAGAGTGGGCTTCTCCAGACCCGCAGACGAGGCCCATTCAGCATGAAGGTGCGCCCTTACCCATATCTGGGGTGGGGGGGGTTGTCTTCGCTGGTTCCCGGACCTGTGGACTCCCCTGGTACAAGACAAGTGGGTCCTGATAAACCTGTTTACAGTCCCCAGGAAGGAAGTCAAGGTGAGTCCAATTCTGGACCTCAAGGTACTGAACTGCTTTGTGCAGGTGCAGAAGTTCAGAATGGAGTCTATTCGCACAGTGGATTTTCTTGCCTCCATCTACATCAAGGACACTTACCTTCACATTCCAATAAGTGTCGGTCTCCAGCGCTTCCTCCGCTTTGCAGTGGCAGAGGAGCATTATCAGTTTGTGGCGCTTACCCTTTGGTGTCACCTCTGCTCCTCGGGTGTTCACTAAAGTGTTGGCCCCGGTGCTAGCATTTTTACGCCAATGGGGATCGCGGTACTGGACTACTTGGACGACCCCCTTCTGCGAGTGGCCTCTCCTACTGCTCTGGTGGAAATCCTAGAAATAACCAAACGAGCTTGAGGGAGTTTGGCTGGATTCTGAATTTTCAGAAGTCTGCTTTGGTTCCGTCCACAAAGCTGGACTATCTGGGTCTGACTCTTGACTTGGCCTTAGCCAGAGTGCTCCTTCCTGTGGAAAAAATCCAGAAACTGCAGGCTGAAATTCATCTCCTACTGTCCAGCAGATGGTCATCCCTCTGGACTTGCATGTGGTTGCTGGGCCTGATGGTGTCTACCTTCGAGGTGGTTCAGTTTGCACAGTTTCATACAAGGTCCCTGCAAAGGTAGATTCTGGCTAAATGGGACAAGAATCCGCAGTCTCTGGACTTCCAGATCCGGCTGAGCCGGGAAACGAAAGAGTCCCTGATATGGTAGCTTCGTGCTTCGGCTGGGAAAGTCCTTCCTCCTCTTGTATTGGACAGTGGTCACCACGGATGCCAGCCTGTCCAGCTGGGGAGGCGTCCTCTGCAAAAATTCTGCTCATGGGATCTGGACACTGGTGGAGTCCAGACTACTGATCAATGTCCTGGAACTATGAGCGATCAGACTGTGCCTGGAACATTGGATGGATCGTCTTCAGGGATGTCCAGTGCTCATTCAATCGGACAATGCCACAGCCATGGCTTATGTCAATCACCAGGGGGGCACAAGAAGTGTCCTGGCAGCTCTGGAGGTAGCCGGCATTCTAAAGGTGGGCAGAACGGTTCGTTCCAGCCCTCTCCACCGTACACTTTCCCAGGGTGGAAAACTGGCAGGCGGACTACCTAAGTCAGCAGACGTTGGACCAAGGGGAGTGGTCCCTTTATCCGGAGGTGTTTCATCAGTTGTGTCTCCGGTGTGGCATCCCCGAGGTGGATCCGTTGGCATCCCGGCTCAACAGACAGGTGCAGAGGTTTTTTGTCTCAGTCTCGGGATCCTCTGTCGGATGCCACAGGTGCGCTGGTGGCCCCGTGGGGTCAGTATCGTCTAATTTACGTCTTCCCTCCTCTCAAGCTCCTGCCAAGAGTTCTATGACCCAGGCAGAAGGAATTCTGGTCATCTTAGTGGCCCCACCAGGCTTGGTACGCCGATCTGGTGCGGCTGGTCGCCGACGTCCCTTGGAAGCTTCCTCTGAAGGAGGATCTGCTATCTCAAGGACCAATCTTCCATCCTGCTTTACAGTCGCTGGCTTTGACGAATTGGCTGTTAAATGCCAGGTGCTGATGGATAGAGGTTTGTCTGAGTCGGTGATTCCAACACTGTTAAAAGCTAGGAAATCTACTTCTAGGAAGGTCTACCATCATACGTGGAAGATGTACATTGCGTGATGTGAGTCTCTTGGGGTTCATCTTCGCTTTTTTTTTTTTGGTGGCTCGGATCTTGACCTTCTTTCAACGGGGGGTTGAGCAGAAACTGGCCTTGAGTACTATCAAGGGTCAGGTGTCGGCCTTAGCAGTCTTCTTTCAATGGCCCTTGGCCACATACTCCCTGGTGTATACTTTTCTTCAGGGAGTTACGCGCCCTTGACCCCTCCAGTGCGGTCTCTGTTGCCTCAATTTGGTGCTCTGTCCTCCATTTTGAGAATCTTTGGGAGATTCCCCTGCTTACGCTGTCCTAGAAGGTAAGGTAGCCTTTTTGGTGGCTTTCACCTCTGCGGGCAAGGTGTCGGAATTGGCGGCGTTATCCTGTCGTTCACCTTACTTGGTGGTTCACAGTGATAAGGGGGTTCTTCGCATCTATCTGTCATTTCTTCCTCATGCTGTCTCTGATTTTCATTTGAATGAAGACATTGTGTTGCCTTCCCTGTCCCAGTTCAAAACATCTGAAGGAAATTGCTTTGCATGCCTTGGATGTGATCCGGGCAATTAGGGTGTACCTGGCAGCTACGGAGTCCTTTTAGGAAGTCAGACTCACTATTTGTGCTCACGGGTGGGCCTCGTTAAGGGTTGTCCGGTTCCTCTGCGACCATTTCCAGATGGATCAGACAGACCGTGATTCAGGCCTATTCCATCAGGGGTCAGGTTCCTCCTTTCCCTATCAAGGAACACTCTACTCGGGCGGTGAGTGCCTCCTGGGCCTTCTGTCATCAGGTGTCAGTGACGCAGGTTTGCAAGGCGGCCACCTGGTTGTCAGTGCACACTTTCACAAAGTTCTATAAAGTGGATGTGTTGGCATCTGTGGATGCTTCCTTTGGCCGCAAAGTTTTGCAGGCTGCTGTTTAGAGGACCTGGTCCTCTTTCAGGGTGTATTGTTCTTTTCAGGTGGGCCCCAGTTGTTTTGGTTAAGCTCCTATTGCCTGATTGGCTACTGTGTAGCCTTGGGTATTTTTTGCTGTTCCCACCCCTCACAGTTAACACTGCTTTTGGGACATCCCAATGGTTAAGAAGATCAGGAGCTGTGTCCGTCAATGAACGAAAGAGAAAATGGGATTTTTGACTTACCGTAAAATCCATTTCCCTGATGTTCATTGAAGGACACAGCACCCACCCCTCTGTGGAGTTGTAATTCTTCTGACACTGCTTGTAACCAAACTGAGTACCTATAGCAGACAGAGAGAGTATACCCCCTGGGACTGCCCATAGGCATAGCCAGACTTTTTTTCTCCCTAGTGTTCTACTCCTGTAGGGGGCAGTATAACCCAATGGTTAAAAAGATCAGGAGCTGTGTCCGTCAATGAACATCAGAGAAATTGTCAAGTCGGTAAGTCAAAAATCCAATTTTTTCCAAGATTAACCTGCAGTACATCTTACTATCCTTTTTAGTCTTAGTCAACTGTTTTTTTTTTTCCCCACAGAAAGGAATATTTAACCTCAGTCTGGCTTCTGTATGTACACTGCACGCAAAACTGCTCTCCAAATTTGTTCTTCTTATCCCTTTTTAAATTAATAATGTAGAAATAACACATTGGAGTTCATTGATGTTTTATGTACTTTTAAAGCTAACGAGGACATATTTATGCAGCATTTAAGTACTTTGAAAAGTGATTAAACAACATTCTTGTTTTGGTGTGTTACAATTAACCGCATGTTTAATTTCTAAATAACATTGATTGTTAACAACAATAAAGTGGTCTTGTTGTTACGCACAAGTAAACTTGAAATGTCTTAATACTTAAATATAAAGGGAAACTACAGTGCATTTAAAGAGTGAAAACATTTTGATGTATTATTGTATTATTTGCCTATTTATCGACTTGGAAATCCTTAGGGTATGAATAACTTCTGTTTTGTTATGACAATAAAAGACCAGTTTATGGAAGCACCAACTAGAAATGACAAAATACATAGGTAGAAAGGATCTAGACCAGATGGCTTCCACCCACAAGTCCTCAGAACACTCTGCTCAGTTATTTCTAGTTTACATTTTAGGGAATATGGAAAATAATAATATAACTAATGAGTTCTGAAGGTCAGATGTAATCAGACACTTTTTTTGATGAGGAAAATTGCAATAACTTGGACAGATGGGTGGCTGTGGTCGTAGATTTTAGACTTTGCTAAAACCTTAGACATAGTTGCAAACTCCATGTCGTAACCCCTTCAGTTCCAGCATGTTTCTTTCCACAAAATGGAAAAAAATTAGATCACCTTAGGGTGTCTACTTTTCAAAAAGAGTTCTTTTTTTTTTTTTTTTTTTTTGGGAGGGGTGCACTGTCCTTAAATTTTAGAAAGTAAGTGGGAGTTTTTTTGTTTTGTTTTTTTGATTACATATTCTAAAGATATATAAAAAAGAAACAGTGGTTATTAAATATACCACCAAACTAAAGTTCTGTCTGCCTCAAGAAATGCTATAGAATGCATTTTGGGTGTTGCTTGATGAAGTAAGTGTCAGTCAAAGTATTATAGCACTGAAAAATGTTAATGAAACGGTAATACAGGCTGGTACTCAAATGGTTAAAGTGTTTGTATTCTATGCATTAAGGTGAAAAACTGTCTGTGCTCCCGCTGCTGTCAATCAAATCCTGTGACACTGGAGCAGTGGGGGGGGGGGGGGGGGGGGAGCCCACAGGGGAAAGCGATTTTCTGTGGGGGCACTCGATGAGGAGGAGGAGCCTGAAGCGCCGGCAGGGGGGACCCCAGAAGAAGAGGATTGGGGCTGCTCTGTGCAAAACCATTGCACAGAGCAGGTAAGTATAGACATGTTTTGTTATTTTAAAGGTCTACAACCACTTTAGGTAAGACAATGCACTTCCATTGGTTTGTCCTAACCCAGTTCTTTCATGTTGGAGTTGTCCTAAATTCTTTGGATGATGTAATTAGGGCAGTTATGGTATACTTGAATTGAATCTGGGTCTCATAAGTCAGACTCTGTTCCTTGTTGCAGTGAGCCAACGTAAGGTCCTTGCAGCGTAGCGCAGTGCAGCGCAAATGCATTCTGGGATTTCTATCAACAGTCAATCGATTCGATTCATACATTCCCCCAATTTTTATTTTTTTTTTTCTTTCACATTTTTTTTTTTGATTTCTTAACCTGTCATATAACAGATATATGGGATCTACATCGAAAAATAGAAAACATACGCATTGGGCCTTAATATTTTTTTATATTAAAAAGTTTTCTCCTAGAGGTTTGATTGACATTTCTTTGAAGTCCTCAAAACTAATTTGGAGGGATGCACCGAAATGAAAATTTTGGGCCGAAACTGAAAATGCAGGATGCCCTTGGCCGAAAACCGAAACCGAAAATGACTTTTTCCCCCAAATAATTTTAAATTAGATAGAACAGGGGCATAGACCAAAAACAGGCAGCGACGTACACCTGTCGCTGTCACCCTGTCACAGTATATGTACTGTGACGGGTTGGCAAGTGGTTAATTTAATTACCAATGGTATTTGTATTATGCAGCATGAGGGGGTTAATATATTGTCACTGCTGCATTAGCGACCAACCAGTGGCAGTTAATTAACCTCTTTGTGCTGCATTAGTGCAACCAGTATCAGTGTTAATTAACACTGGTTGCACTGATACTGGTTGCACTAATGCAGCACAAAGGGGTTAATTAACTGCCACTGGTTGGTCACTAATGCAGCAGTGACCAGCAGAGACAATACATTAACCCCCTCATGCTGCATATTACTAATACCAATGGTAAGCTGCCTCAGCTCCCCCCCATCCTCAGCATCCCTCTCCTACTCACTCAGCTCCTCCGGTGTCCATTATTCAAAAGAAGCGCCTCCCGGTGATGTCACTACTACTACGATCTGTGCATGAATGGAGTGACACTCCGGGCGGGGGGAGCGGCCGCTAATAACTATAACTATGTGAGAGCTTCACTTCCCTGTCAGAAGAGATACCCGCATGACAGGGAAGTGAAGCTCTCACATAGTTATAGTTATTAGCGGCCGCTCCCCCCGCCCGGAGTGTCAGTTCATTCATGGACATCGTGCCGCTGACAGGGAAGTGAAGTCAAGGGCTCACATAGTTATATCTATTAGCGGCCGCTCGCCCGCCCTCCCGCCCGTTCTGTTACTTCATTCATGCACAGATTGCAGTAGTAGGGACATCATTGAGAGGCGGGCTGCCGGCCAGAGGCGCTTCTTTTCAAACCTGCGCTGCGCCCTCCTCCTTCCTCACGGCGGCCATTAATTTCGGCATTTTTAACCCATTTTCGGCCAAAATGGGATAGGCCCATTTTCGGCCGAAAATTTTGGTGGCCGAAATTTCGGTGCATCCCTACTATTTTGGCTTAACAAATATTCTTCTGTACTTAGCAACCTGTTTTGTTGCATAGTTCTGTTGGGATTTTTAATATGCTCATATTTAGAAAATAGGTGGGAGACTAAGGTAGACTAGCCCCTTAGAGATCTATAGGGCTGTAATGTGCCTGTGCGGCCAGGAGAGAGGGACTTGTGGTGTTGGGTGTAAGTAAACAATGGATGCCATGGCAAGATGGATCTTGGTATGTACTGTATATATCTGTGGAGGGGGAGGGTGGGATCGTTTGACTCAGGGAAAAGGATAACTGCACTTTGTTTTGAAGTGTACTTATCCTTTGTCTAGTTGAAAAACTCTGCGGTGCACCTTCCCAAGCTTGTGCTTTATTTTGCTTAATGGTTAATCCAGCCAAGGTCAACCACAGGTTGTCTTCTGAAAAGCTCGACCTCTTTCTAGATATTTTTCCTGATCTGAGTAGAGGCAGATTTCCCCCCCCCCCCCCCCAGCCTATATACATAGCTGGTTGCTTTTTTTCTGTAAGCTCATCTGGGAATAAAACATATTTGATTATCTATTTAATGTTGTCGTTACTATCAAGCTGCTCATGTTTTCCTTCTATTTTTGACTTTTCTGTACAAATATAGAACTGTCTATGAGGGGCCCCATAGGCATGAAATAATATTACATTGGGGAAATTTACTATTGTGTCAGAGGCAAACCTATCTTCCAGTGCAGTGCTTTGTCCTTGAGCAGCCAATTATGGGGTCCTAGCAAATACCAACTTCAACCATCTCACAGCTTTCTCCCTCCCTGAAATTTCATATCCGTTTTTCAGTTGGAGATAGACGTCTATACCTTCTGTCTTTTTGTAGTTAATCCACATTATTTATAATTTGGAAATTTTTTTTTTTTGCTTTCAGTGATACATTGTGAATTTTTTTTTTTATATTATTGTGTAAATTTTTGTTATGCTATTAAGATAATCTCAAGTTGGGTTAGTGCACACAAGTAATGATGCCATTTTAACCCATTTTAACCCATTTTGTAATTGTAAAAATGACATTTCACACATTTGTTTGAGTGTTTAACATTCACCTAATAAAGTCACATGTCCTCCTAGAACATCAAACATATTTGTTTGGACTTGAGGATTAGTGCCGGTTCACACTAGGGCGACCTGTGAGGCGACCTGGTTGCCTCACAGGTCGCCGCAGGTCGCCTCCCATAGGGAAGCTGCGGACCCGTTCTAATAGGAGCGACACAAGTCGCTCCGACCTAGAAAAAGGGTCCGGAGCTTCTTTGGGGCGACCCGGAGGCGACCGCCATAGACTTCAATGTTATGAAGTCCGTGGCGGCCGCTCCGAGGTCGCGGTGCGAAGTAGCGTCGCTGAAATGTGAATCGGCGCTTAATGGACAGAAGGGTCATTTGTGTGTTTAGATTTTCTTTTTCTTAATTGAATAATTCCCAATGCTGGAGCATTGTATTACATTGTACTACAGTGTGGTCGTATTGAATGCTCTGTAGTAGGGTTGCTCCAGCAATAACAACCTCCGGGAACCCCAGCAGCTACTGACACCATGGTCCCTCTTAAAATGACACTGGAACCAACAAATTTATTTCCAGCATCATTTAAAACAAGACTTGGAACACAAATTATAAAGAAAAAGCAGCGAGTAGGCATTGCATGATGATGGGCTACTTTACCCACAAGTAGGTTGTTCTGGTGTGCTTTTAATTGTTTGCATTTAGCACCAGAAAGACAAAGCCTGTACAACAGGACCCCAGGTAACATTCTGTATTCGTTTTTTTGGGGTGCCTAATTTATTAGATTTGGCACTTACATCAACTAAGACCAAGGAGCCCATTTAAAAAAAACTAGCAGTATGGCCATAATGCAGCCATACCACTGCTTTAAAGGGAAAAAAAACTGAACATTAATAAAGAGCAGGCATGTGCTTAAAAAAAAAAAAGTGCATTGCACTCCTTTGGTTCCGGGGCCCAAAGTGTGCAGTATGATTTAATGGATTTTGCAATAAAAAAAGACAGAAGGTGAGCCTGGTCACATGACTGGCTCTCCAGCAATCGAGTTCTCTCTGCTGTGTTAAGCAGAGAGAACTCCAATACCTGCCTCGGGCTTAATTTATGAATTGCCTTAGCCTGCATTTTATGAATGGGC